>NC_050581.1:27815280-28415280 GCF_011100635.1 Trichosurus vulpecula
CCAGAATACTATATTACTTTTTTAATGGAATCCATTCACAAGAGAGGCACTTAATCCAAGAAGGAAAAAAAATATTGGGTACATATTGGCCAGATTATGAAATGCTGTTGGAGGGGTACCTTGTTGAATTATATTACCAGTTCACTTATCTTAGAAAGGCACTGCAGAAAAATGAGCTATGCCCAAATTCAAATAAAAGAATGGTGTGTGGTGGTGGCAGGAGTGAGGGTCTTAATGGTCTATGAAGTATCTTTTGTGATCTCAGCTGGCTTCCTTACACAAAAACCAGTATTGTTCACAACTGTATTCTCCCACTGATATCACATAGCTACAAATCATGGAATGATCCCAATCTCAGAAAAATCTAAATTATTGGTAATCCAATGCATAATGGAAAAGATTCAGAGTGACTATATACTTGCAACATATAATCAATAATTATTTGCATAAAAGAAACATTAAAAAGGATGTTGTCAAGGAAATGTGAGACTGCAAAAAGGAGTTTGCTTGGTCTTGTAGAAAGATTGAAAGATAAATTATGGAAAGCTGAATGTTTTGGTATTTATAAAACATGAAAAGAAAATCTCTATAGGAGTTGAAACAGAGGTGAACAAAAATCCCAGTGTGAGAAGGCCTTGATAGATTGTGATATGCCCTCATGTAGTGGGATCACAAATGATATCATGAATCTCATCAAGTTCAAGAATATTTCAGAATAATCCAACCTACTGTGGGTATGGTACAAAAAAAAAGAATTATTAAAGGTAGCAGGATTAAAGTAGAAAAAAAAATAATGCTTTGTCACCTTACTCAGAAAAAAATGCTTTCTCTCCTTATTACTGTGTAAATTTGAATTCAATAAATTTTACTGCTTAAAAAAATTGTACAATACATATATTTTGTTCTTTCAGCTTGGTTTTCCCCAGTTAACAGAGAGTTGAGAATTTAGTTGACTGTTTAGATCTTACCTAGTCTATACATTATTCTACTTAGCCCTATGTGTATACCCCATGAGTACTTAATGCTGATAAGGGCATTAGTTCAGAGAATGTAATATATGAGTAATATGTTTTAAACATGAAAGAGCTTAGAAGTCAAAGACAGATTTATTGAACCATGAATTGAAGGCATATGTTCCCCCAAACCAAGAAAAACTGGAAAAAGGACAATCCTGTGGTTTGAAAGTTTACTTGTTTCTTTTTTAATATTTTTATAATGGCCTTTGAGAGCTTCAGGGTGGAAGAAAGAATGAAAAAGAACCCATAAAAGTTATACTTGGCTAAAGTGAAGGACGATCACTTGGCTGCTGCTTTCCTAACTCCATTATTGTATTATTGGCTTCAGAATGATGTAAATTGCAGAAATTTTTCTTTGTCTAAATAAGGGATGGAACTGAAATTTTTAAATTGGGCTAAACATTCAAGATGACAAAAACATTTGGAATGGCAAAATGAGAAAACCAAAAGGACTTTGGTGGAGGATGGTACATATTTCACTTTATTTGATTTTGTTGCCTGATTGAAAATGGAATGGTATTTTTTTATTTTTCCCTTAAGAGTACTTTATTTTTTCCAACTGTACATGAAGATAATTTTCAACATTAATTTTTGTAAAATTTTGACTTCCAAATTTTTCTCAATCCCACTATTCCTTCCCTCCTCCCCAAAATGGCAAGAAATCTCATATATGCTATACATATACAATCATGTTAAGGATATTTTCACATTAATTGTGTTCTGAAAGAAGAATCAGAACAAAGGGGGAAAACCATGAGAAATAAAAGAACAAAAAAACTGAAAATAATGTGCTTCAATCTGTATTCAGACTCAATAGTTTTTTCTCTGCATGCGAATAACATTTTCCATAACAAGTCTTTCGGAATTTTATTTTCTTTTTTTTTTTGGTTATACTTCTTTTTTTCTTTCAGTTTTTTAAATCATTTTTATTTAATATTTTAGTTTTCAACATTGATTTCCACAAGATTTTGAGTTACAAATTTTCTCCACATTTCTACCCTTCCCCCCATTCCAAGATGGCATACATTCTCATTGCCTCATTCCCCAGTCCGCTCTCCCTTCTATCACCCCACTCCCCCCCAATCCCCTTTTCCCTTACTGTCTTGTGGGGCATTATAGATTTCTATGCCCCATTCCATATATATCTTGTTTCCCAGCTGCATGCAAAAAAAAAAAACAACCTTTTTTTGAGCATCTGCTTTTAAAACTCTGAGTTCCAAATTCTCTCCCCTCTTCCCTTCCCACCCACCCACCCTCCCTATGATGCCAAGCAATTCAACATAGATCACACATATCATTATGTAAAACACTTCCACAATGCAAATTTTGTGAAAGGCTAACTATATTTCCTTCCATCCTATCCTGTCCCCCTTTATTCAATTTTTTCCCTTGACCCTGTCACTTTTCAAAAGTGTGTGCTTTTGATTACCTCTGCCCCATCTGACCTCCCTTCTGTCATCCCCCCTTTTTTATCCCCTTCCCATTACTTTCCTGTGGAATAAGAAACCCAATTGAGTGTGTACGTTATTCCCTCCTCAAGTCAAATCTGATGAGGGCAAGATTCACTCATTCCCCCTTACCTGCCCCTTCTTCCCTTCCAACAGAACTGCTTTTTCTTGCCACTTCTTCATGAGATAATTTACCCCATTATATCTCCCCCTTCCTCCCTCTCTCAATATATTCCTCTCTCACCCCTTAAATTTAATATCATCCATTCATATTCAACATATATTCCCTTCAACTAACCTAATACTGAGAAAGGTCTCTGGAATTACACACATCATCTTTCCATGTAGGAATGTAAATGAAATAGTTCAACTCTAGTAAGTCCCTTACGAATTCTGTTTCTTGCTTATGTTTTCATGCTTCTCTTCATTCTTGTGTTTGAATGTCAAAGCTTTAGGGTCCAAGCACTGCTGTTTTCAGAGCTACTTCTGCTCCACCATCACCCAAGGCTCTGTCACAGCAGCACTCCTGCTCCCCCAAGAACCTCCAACCAGGACTGCAATCCAGATCCAAGCAGGGCACAGCAAGAGAACAAGCCTTTGTGTGCACAAAGCACTCCTTGCACTCCCATTCCAATCGGCTGCTAGATTCCTCCCAGCTTGTAAGCCAGGGACTCAGGAAGCAGCTGATGCTGGAGCTCTGGAAGCAGCCTCAAGAGCTTCCTGCTGCTGCCACCACCACTCCAGCACCACCTCCATCACCCCCATGGCTGGTGGCCAGACCACTCTGAACTCGATCCCGCAGTTTCCCACTGACCTGCTCTTTGGTGTTTGTGGATTGAGAAGTCTGGTAACTGCCACAGCTCAATGATTCGTGGCCCTAAGGTCCGTTACAACCAGCTGACTCCTGGTCTGGATCTGTCCTGGTGTGACCCATGCTGGGCTCTGCTCCTCTCTTAGTACCATGGAATAGACCCTTCCCTGCAACCATCCAGGCTCTCCTGGGCTGGAGACCTGTTTACCTCCGCTATTTTGTAAATTCCACAGCTCTAGAATTTGTTCAGAGCCATTTTTTACAGGTGTTGGGAGGGATTTGGGGGAGAGCTTAAGCAAATCCCTGCTTTCCAGGCACCATCTTGCCTCTGCCCCTATCTTGTAGTTTTCGTGAATCATTGAATATGTTAATTATCACACAATGATGCTTTTGCTGTGTATGACATTGTCCCAGTTCTGCTCAATTCATTGAGCATCAGTTTGTGTAAACTTTCCATTTTTTTCTGAAATCTGCGTGCATATCATTTCTATTACATTCATATGCCACAACCTTTTCAGTCAATCCCCAATTGATAGGCATCTCCTCAGTTTCTAATTTTTGCCACCATAGAAGAGCTGCTATAAATATTTTTACACAAGTCCTTCCCCCCACCCCGTTTTAAAATCTCTTTGGAATACAGAGCTAGTTGTATTGCTAGACTGATGGGTATGCACATTTTATAGCCCTTAGACATGGTTCCAAATTGTTCTCCACAATCATTGGATCATTTCACCACTCCACCAGCAATGCATTACTGTTCCAATTATCCCACATTTTCTCCAACATTTATCATATTCCTTTTTTTTTGTCATATTAGCCAATCTGATAGGAGTGAGGTGGTACCTCAGAGTTGTTATAATTTGCATTTCTCTAATCAATAGTGATTTAGAGCATTTTTTCATAAGACTATAGATGACTTTAATTTTTCTGGAAACTCTAATTTTCTTAGTATTTACTGCTAGCATTATAAATAATCATCACTTACCATTAATAAGATCATCAGTTTAGAAACGGAAAAGATACTTAGAAATGATTTACTATAATGCCTTTAACTTTTGTATGAGAAATTGAGGCCCAAATGATGTGACTAAGGTGACAAAGATAATAGGCTACAAATCTGGTTTTCAAATTTAGATCCTCTAGTGACAAATATAGAATTCTTTCTATTGTACCAACATGGTTTATGGAACCTCTGTGTGTATATACACGTACATAAAGATATACATATATACACATGTGTGTATACACGCACACATATATATATACATATATAGATATACATGTATATACACATACATATGATGTGGGTGCATATCTATCTACACACAGAGAGACATAACCCTGTTTGCCTCTGTGTAGATAAACATACACCTATATGTTTATATGTACATGTAATATATGTTACATATACGTGTGTATATATGAAAATACACATTTTTTCAGCCATGTCTAGCTTTTTGTGACCCTGTTAAGGGTTTTCTCGGCAAAGACACTGGAGTGGTTTGCCATTTTTTCCTCTTGCTCATTTTATAGGTGAGGAAGTTGAGGCAAACAGGGTTAAATGTCTTAGTAAGTGTCTGAGAGCAGATTTGAACTCAGAAGGATGCATCTTCCTGACTCCAGGCCAAGTACTCTACCCACTTAGCAACCTAGCAATCCAAAAATGGATGTACATGATTTTTATTAAAAGAACCCTGTAAGACAATGGGCATTGCCTTTGTTGAGCTCTCTAGTTTGGAAGTTATATATATAATATATATATATATATATATATATATATATATATATATATATATATATATATATATATATATATATATATATATATATATGGAATATTTTGAGAATAAAACAAAAATTGTGTCTTCCTCATTGAGGGTACTCTTTCCATTGATGTAGGCTATCATCTCTTTCCCTTAGAAAATAATCTTTATGCATTCCTATCCCTTCTCACTCCAACCAAACATTCTCACTTGATGTATAGTCTTCTAGAAAGGAAACTATTCACATTTAGTCAAGATTATGTTTGAAAATTTGAAGCCTTTCACATTTTAGAGAGACCTGTGCTCTTCCGTCAAGGCTTTCAAGAACCCATAATTTACTCCATACCCTAATATGGCATCAAAGGAGATCTTCAGCAAGGGTTTTTTGTTAATCCATTAGAAAATGAGAGAGATTAAAATGATTTTCTAACTTTTACATACATTGTTTTCTGAGCCTCAATTCTTTCATTTGTCAAGTGAAGATAATCCTACCTCTGGTGCTTGCTAAACATGTGGCCTTGGATAAATCATATATTCTTTCTGGGTTTCAGTTTCCTCATCTATAAAGTGAGGAGGTTGGTCTAGATGGCCTCTGTGGTCTCTTCCAGCTCCAGATTGATGATTCCATAATAATAATTTTCTTTCTTTAATCATCATGTTGGTTTGAGAATCAGATAATAACACATACATTCTCTCAAAAATGAAATGGAAATATCTTCATTTTTGGAATTCCCTACAAAGATAGAAATTGTAACCTATCCATACTTGTCCATACCATACTACTTTCATTCATTGTCTACTGAACATTCACTGAAAGTAGGCTATTTAATGTATTGTGTTTAAAGTAATTCAGTCCTAGAACTTAGAATTTTTGACAATGTTTTCAAGAGCTCTCCCTTTTGAGTTATATAATATTTGTTTTATAATACTCATTCCAAAGGTGAAGGAAGTATCAGAGTGACTTGCCTAAAGTTGCACAGCTAGAAAATATGCAAATTAGGTATCACTATTGACATATTTTTTAAAAAAACTTGCATTTTATAGTGTTCAAGATTTCATGATTAAAATCTAGTTAGATATATCTATGCAGTATAAACTATATGGATTGTGCATAATTTTTTCCCATTTTACAAAGTGCACCTTATACAAGAGAAATGATTTCTTGAGGTTGTTGAACAAATCTGAAAAAGCACTAGGAAATTAAATCATATTTCCTGACTCTAGGAACTGATCTGTCCACTTATGCTCTAGTGTCCTAAGTGGTAAAAATTCATACATTCCTTCTTCTGAATTGTGAGCTCCTGGAAAGGAAGCCATAAATCCTCTCAAACTAAGAATATGAAATGGAGAAGTGTATGAGCTTGAAAACCTGTTCAGGAGTGTAAAACCATTCCTCAAGTTTATTAAAAGTATAGAAAATTTTTTGATGCCATAAATGAGGGGAACTCTATAAAATCTTCCTACAGTCTCTTTCCCCTAAGGATTCCTCTCTAATTATACCTATTCTGTCCTCTGTTAAATATGTTTTTTATAAAATTTTATAGATTTTTTTGTATTTATACATATCATTTATTGATAAACTTAATATTTCCCACTGATCATCCTATAGTAACTAAAAGCAAGAAATAAAATGACTGCAATGGACAGTCTATATCACATTCTGCACCCATGCTTTCTTATCTGTATACAAAAGGAAGAAGGTAAATGGCATCATCTGGTGAATAAGACTGAAGTTGGTCATTACAATTAGTTAGCTTTTTAAATATATCTTATTTTTCCCAATTACTTGTTAAAACAATTTCAACATTTTTTTTGAAGTTTTGAGTTCCAAATTATATCCTATGCTCCCTCCCTCATTTCCTTCTTTCCTCCTTTCCTCCCTTTCCCCCTTGCTGAGACAGCAAACAATAAGATACAGGTTATATATGTGCAATCCTGCAAAATATTTCCATATTAGTCATTTTGTACAAGACTCGAACAGAAGAAAAAGAATGAAAGTGAAAAACAGCATGCTTCACTCTGTATGCAAACCCTCTTCATTCTTTCTCTGGAGGTCTTTAGTATGCTTCAGTATTAGTCCTTTGATATTGTCTTGGATCATTGTATTGCTGAGAGTATCAGCCACTCACAGTTAATCATTGAAAAATATGCTGTTACCATGTGCAATGTTCTGCTCGTTCTGCTCACTTAACTTTGCATCAGTTTATGTAAGTCTTTCCAGGTTTTTCTGAAATCATCTTGCTGTGCTTTTCAGAACACAAGAGAGAAGTGCAGGAAAGAAACATTTGGCCTTTGATTTAGATACGTTTACTGGAGGGTCTTTTTATATTAGTATTTGTGTAATCTCAGAATACTTTCACTGTTGGTGAATGTTGGACAAAATTTTTTCTTTTTAAAGAACTTCTACATGTCTCAGCCAATTCCACAATTATTTAAAATGTTATGGTTTATTTTTAATAAAATATTATGGCCTCTTTACATATATACCTATAATGCTTCTTTGCTTACTAAACTGCCTTTCCACATTTGTTTTATGATAATTGTGCCATTTTAATGAAAAAAATATATACATACATAAATATATATGTATATATATCTTATTATTTTCTAGATTAGAGATGTTGAAGTTGTTATTGTTGTTGTTTTAAATACAGGATAGCCCTACAAGGGGAAAAACTGGTTAGAGTTTTGGTAATTAGGTCTTCCTGTTCTATTTAGTCATTTCTTGCATAGAAAAGATCTTAGGAAACCATGTGATTCCTCAGTGAAATTATATTCTTTCTGAATACTCATTTTTGCAAATTTTGTAGAATAAAATGAAGCTTTAGAGTATAGAAATTAACAATAATTACTTTTACATGCCTTTCAGAACATAAAAAGCATGTAAGAAAATATCATTAGAATTCTGTCTTCCACCTCTGGGGAACTTCTTGGTTGTAGTGCACTTGTTTTGAAAAGTTTGTTTGCTATGTGACTTTTATATTTGTATATTCTTCTGCTTCTCTCATTTGAAAATTTATTACATCTGATTTAAAATATAATGGATACATTTTAATTTTCAACTAGATACTCTTTCATAATCAACAAATATTCACTCAGCAGTTACATCTTACAGACATACAAATACATACACAGTCACATTTTGCATGGATAATTCAGACCTGTTCAACGAAAAAACTCAGTACTTGTTGATTAAAGTACAGTACAGTATTTTAAGAAGGTGAAACATGGGTGACTGGCCATGATCTCAAGACCAGACTGATTGCATCTCTTTCCTCAAAGTCTCAAGAGACTTGAGGGTTTTCAGTATTTCTTTTCTCTGTCATAGACATGAGCCTCACTAGTTGCTCTCCTCACACTCTTAGGTACCTAGTTTCCAACACCTACATTCCACTTGACCATTTAATATCAGGTAGATTTTAAAAAGGAATATTTACTTCAAAGACCTAGTGAAAAGCAAAGTACATTTCCTCCTCCACCCCAGAGGCATAATATTTCCTTGGGCCATGGGAGAAGTGTTAAATTTGTAAATTAGTTCAGTGCCATAATCTACACACTATTTTGGCCTCTGGGCTTGTAACTTAGTTCCTACGTAGTATTGATTCCACCATGTTCACATTAAAGAGGCATTACTGAGACTTTTTCTCAGTTGGAGTCCTAGACCTGTGTTCCTTAGTGAATCTGATCACTGGTTTGCTGTAAATTGGCCTTGACTTCTGGATTACTAGATTCCTGTGGCTCAAGCTATTGACTTAGTTCAGAAGCTCTAATTCAGAACAAACACAAAGGCTAAGACTCAAGACCATTTCTCAAGGGCCATGCAGCCTCAGAGAGTGAAGAGCTTTCAGCACGTTCTTTTACAGCATGGCTCACTCACTGGAAAGTTAGTAAAGTATTCACCTGGCTCTCCCAGACAAGAATCAGTAAAGCCTTTAGGAACCCAGACTCTTTTAAAGACCCTGACAAGTCCTGGCTACAGAGTCATTGGAAAAAGACTCTACCTATCCATGTGATAGACCCCCAGAATGCCTACACATGCCTCATATTTCTCTCAAAGGAAGCTCCTTAGTATCCTTCATGTGGATGATACTTTTTGTTCATATGTATAGAAGTTGCCTACACATATGGCAGATCCCATTAGAAACATATTGTTCTTATGTGAGAATGGATCTAGCCATTCCTTTGTTGTTGCTAAATTGTTTCAATCATGTCTGACTCTTCATGATGCCATTAGGGTTTTTTTTTGGCAAAGATATTAGCTCACCTGGTCATTTCCTTCTCCATGTCATTTTACCAAATAAGAAACCGAGGTAAACAGGATTAAGAAACTTGTCCAGGGTCACACAGCAAAATAGTGTCTGAGGCCAAATTTGAACTCATATCTTCCTGACTTCAGCCCCTGGGCTCTATCCACTGTGCCACATAGCTGCCCTACCCATTCCTTTAGCTTTTCTCAAATGAATTTCAAATCTTACCTCAAATTATTTTTGAAGGGCCCTCTGACTACTAGATGCTGGTGTGATGGGATGAAAAATACCAAACTTTCAAATTCATAGTCTATCTAACTGTCAATTTAAAAACGCAAAACTTATTTTTTTATTTAAAAATACTTGTCATATTTTATATGGGGACATACACACATATGGACACATGGGAGATATGGCATTGTGGATAGAATGCTGGCTTTATAACCAGGAGGATCTGGATATAAGTTTTATCATACACATACACATGGACATATACACACATACATGCATATATGCACACACACACACAAACACACACACACACACACACACATATATATATATATATACACATGCACAGACATATATCTGTGTGACGACAACTGAATAATTCAACCCCAGGCAATTTGCTTTACATTCACATTATGTGATTTTGACTTAACATGAAGAATTCTAAAAGAAATTCACCTTCAAAAACAAAAACACCTACATTAACTTTACTGTACTGTGTACTTTTTCCTCCTGTCCCTCAACTGGGCACTCAGCAGCCTCGTGCACCATCCCTCACCCCAAACCTCCAAAAAACCTACAAGTAAAAGCAGGGAAACAGAGCAGCCATGGAGAGAGACCACTACCCCCCAGATGGGACCTTAGCTTTAAAGCCTCTGTCTCTGAGAGAGAACATTGCCCCTTTGCCCATCCCAACCTCATACCTGCTGGTGTTTCTGCCCCTGCCTGTCTATTTCCAATCAGTCTATAGTCAAATATCATGTCACCTGACCTCTCCTGTTTTTGTCGACCCCCTGCACATGTCTACTCATTTCCTCTGTTTTCATTTCTCTTTGCCCAGCTCCAATCTGTCCTCAAACCTTGTGCCAGCTCCCTCCCTCCACAGGTGAGTGACCCCATTCCTGCTTTCCTGCCTCCCTTCCTCTATCACTACTCTATAAAATCGCTTTACATAGAGGTCTGTAGAATGGTCCACTTACATAAAGTAAAAACTATTTGTTCTTGTAAAGGGAGAAATATCCAGGGAATACACCTGACCAGGACATGCATATGAAGGCTTATAAAGAGGAAACATTTCATGATCAGTGTCAATAAGTATATAAGAAAAGAAATTCATGAAAGGAGATATGTGACTCAATCACATGCATGGAGAGACACAAATGGGGACACATGAAGCCAAAGAAATCTAACTCTGATGCTTCAGAGATCTTGATTGCCTTTGATGTTTCTATTGTGCTTCTTTTTGCCAGGAATCATCTTTTCTCCTTGATGGCTGTCATACTGTCTCTGCTGGATGTTATAGTTGCCTCTCTGCTGGATACCCTGTGAAAAGTACCCCTGCTTCTCCCCATCTCTGCTGTTCTCTAGTTTTGGTGTTCACTGAATTGTTCACTGCTACTATCTCCTGGTCTTCAGCCTCCTAAAGCAATCTGTTATTATCTGCTACCATTTAGTAACACCCTCCATGTCAAAGAAGAGTTAAAGCTCTTATAGTTTATATAGCCTATGGCCATGGCCCTGTACCTAGCCAGGAAGCCATCAAAAGCCTCCATAAATAGTCTTAGGCTAAAATTTTTCATTATGTTTGACTGACTCTAAGAGGCCCTGACTCAGAGGTATTGGCCCCTGCCAACTCTTTTAGTAGGAGTTAGAAAATTTCCTTTAACTTCTGTCAAATCCATAATTTTAACTCTTCATCCTTTCAAACCATTTTGTGAAATCTACTCAACATACCTGCAGAGGAGCTGTGTGGAATTGGTATAACAATGCTTCTTGTTGACATTTAAAACTGAAGGTAAGAACTAAAAGACTAGGGGAAAGTAATAGGTCTAGGCTGAGAAAGACTTTGTTCTGCATTCCTATCTTTATTACCCATAGATGCAAACAAAACAAACACTGGACCTTGTTCTTTGTTTAGATACATGCTAATGACCAAACTCCCTGTTCTCCACTTAATAATATGGAGTTCTTTAAGGGTGAAAACAAATCGCTGGTATGATGTATGTGGAGGGAGGGAGGGGGAGAGAGAGAGAGAGAGAGAGACAGAGACAGAGACAGAGAGAGAGACAGAGAGAGAGACAGAGAGAGAGAGAGACTGAGAGAAGGAGAAGAAGAAGAAGAAGAAGAAGAAGAAGAAGAAGAAGAAGAAGAAGAAGAAGAAGAAGAAGAAGAAGAAGAAGAAGCAGCAGCAGCTTGGAGAAGGAAACTAATTTAATTCAAGGTCATGCAACATGTCTACTTTTATTAAAATAAAGATATTTTCATAAATGAAATTATTCATATATATGTATTTCACCTTTTCCCTTATATTCAAATTGTAAATCAAATGTTTTATATAATTAGCACATGCTTCTTAGAGTTTCAAATCAGTATGTTTATTTTTCCACCAAAGAATAAAAATGTTACTTTATCTAGAGAGCTATACTACATGGTAGCTCTGCAGGAGAGGAGAGGAATAGGAGAAATGGAACATCACATACCTCTGAGCTTATAAACTCCATTGTATATCCTTACATTGACTTTCCTCTCAGTGTTGGAGAGATACAAACTCTAACTTTCAGAAATTTGCCCAGGCTGTGAGCCTGTGATTGTGTGTGTGTGTGTGTGTGTGTGTGTGTGTGTGTGTGTGTGTGTGTAAGTTGTGGTGAGTGTGTGGATAAGTGGACTTTATGGCCCTCCACTAAATCTCAATAGCCCAGACTAGAACTGGCCATGGGCCTTGGAGAGGGCTTCTAGCTGCAGCAACAGTTTCAAGAACTCAGTCAAGAGATGGTTAGGGGAGGGGCAGATGACTGGTCAGAAACAGATTAAAAGCCCTTTTGTTGGCACTGAGTACCACCTATTTTCAATAGTCTTCTAATTAGATGCAACAGTGGCTCTCCAACATATTTTCCAACTGTTAAATTTCCATTGTGAATATTTTTACCCTA
Organism: Trichosurus vulpecula; assembly: GCF_011100635.1. Classification (NCBI taxonomy): domain Eukaryota; kingdom Metazoa; phylum Chordata; class Mammalia; order Diprotodontia; family Phalangeridae; genus Trichosurus; species Trichosurus vulpecula. Next base: position 27,827,724 of record NC_050581.1, read on the forward strand.
GAAATCATCAAGTGTTACAAAAATAGGACTTGATTTATTGTTTTGTTGATAGTACAAAGTCTAAACTTAAGAAATTGTGGAGAAAATGGAAATAAGATTAAACATAAAATTCTGTCATTTGAACTTTTTTGGAGAGCTCATTGTTAAACATGTGGCATCACACCTCTGATTTATTCCAATGACAGTCTCACTTCTAGTTCCATTTTACCCTCCTTTGGCCTTCACCAAAATTCTCTTTGGTTTCTGGATTTTCTCACTGAAATATACCTTTGTAATATATGATTCTGTTTATTCAATGTTCCCACTATACCCTAAAGATATCAATGAGAAAGGTCAAAGGTACAAAAATATTTATAGAAATTATTTTTAGTTTTAAATAATGAAAATTTTGGAGCTATTTAGAGAATGTCTGGACAAAGTATGGCATATAAATGTAAAGGAATATTATCCTACTGTAACAAAGAATGAAATGGACTGGACTTCTGGGAGCCAAGATTGCAGAGTAAAAAATAAGTAGCTCTTATTCTCCCTTATTGCTTTCTAAAAACCCATAATATACTCCCCAGGAAAAACCCTGTAACAACTGAGATAGCAGAAAGACAGGGTGCAGCAGTATTTTAACCCAGGAAGCTTGGAGGATTAACAGGAAAGTCCCACTCATGCTAGTGGAAGGGGAGCAGTACCACCTTGGGGGCCAGACCTCACACAACCTCAAAAGCTTCAGTGTTTGCTAATCTCAGCTCAGTACCAGGCAAGCTGTAAGACACCTACGGCCTTCAGCTGCCTGAACCGGAGGCCCCAGCTCACAAAACCAGTGACCAAGTCCCAGAATCCCAGCACAAGAAGCTTTTTACCGTACCTCCTGTGCTCCACCAGGAGAGTTCAACTTCAAAAGCCAAGAAATAGGCAAACATCATGAGCAGAAAGAAGAAATGGACACTGAGGATAGATTCTTACTATGGGAACAGGGAAGATCAAGGCACAAATTCAGAAGAGGACAACATCATCAGTATACCCACATCCAAAACCTCAAAGGAGAATATGAACTTGTCTCAAGCCCAAAAAGCTTTCTTGGAAGAGCTCAAGAAGGATTATAAAGGTCAAATAAGGGAGGCAGGAGAAATATTGGGAAAAGAAATGAGAGGTCTGCAAAGGAGATTTAATAACTTAGAAAAGGAAGGACAAAAATTGCCTATAACAAACAACCCCTTAAAAATTGAATTGACCAAATGGAAAAGGAGGCACAAAAACTCGCTGAAGAGAAGGGTAATTTAAAAAGTAAAATGGGTGAAATGGAAAAAGAGGTAGAAAAGCTAATTAAAGAAAACAATTTGTGAAAAATTAGAAATGGGCAAGTGGAAGCTAATGACTCCATGAGACCTCAAAAATAAGTCAAACAAAATTCTTTAAAAAAGAAAAAAAATAGAAGAAAACATGAAATGCCACACTGGACAAACAACTGAACTGGAAAATAGATCCAGGAGATATCATTTAAAACTTATTGGTCTACCTGAAAGCCATAATGAAAAACAAAGCCTAAACAGCATCTTTCAAGAAATCATGAATGGAAAACTACCCTGAGGTCTGAGAATTAGAGGTAAAATAGTCATCAAAAGAATCGAGCCAACACCTCCTGAAAGAAATTCCAAATTGAAAATGCCAAGGAATATTGTAGCCAAATTTCAGAGTTATCAGGTCAAGGAGAAATTACTGCAAGCAGCCTGACAGAAACAATTTACATATCATTGAACCACAGTCAGGATTATGAAGGACCTTGCATCTTTTACATCAAAAGATTAGAGAACTTGGGATATAATATTCCATGAGCAAAGGAGCAGGAAATAAAACCAAAGATCAAATACCCAGTGAAATTGAGCATAAACTTTCAGGTAAGGAGATGGACATTCAATGAAATAGGGGACTTCCAAGATTTCCTGATGAGAAGACCAAAGTCAAAAAGAAAATTTGATCTTCAAATACAAGAGAGGCATAAAAAAGTAAACAGGAAAGGGAAAAAAAGCTATTCAATAAGTACAAACTGTTTACACTACTACAAGAGAAGATGATGCTTGCAACTCTTCAGAACTATATCATTAGTAAGACATTTAAACTGGATATACATAGACAGAGGGCATGGCTTAAATTGACTTTGATGTGATGGGAAAAAAATCAACTAAGTGGTGAAAAAGGGTTGTACTGAGGAGAGAGGAAAGGAAGATGGAAAAAGGGTAAATTAGATTGCATGAAGAGGCACAAAGACCTATAAAAATAGAGGAAAAGAAGGGAGGGAAATGAGCATTGTTTGAACCTTACTCTCATCGGATTTGGCTCAAAGAGGAGATAACATACTCAGGTGTAGAAATCTAACTTACCAAATAGGAAGTAGGGGAGAGGGAAAGGAAAAGAAAAAGGAGGGAAGGGAAAGAAGAGAGGAAAGAAATAAGACAAAGGAAAAAGAAAAGGGAAGGATGATAGAAGGAAGGGCAAAATGTGGGAGGCAGTGGTCAAAAGCAAAACTAGTGAGGAAGAAAGGGAGAAAGGATAAAGAAATGCATAAATAGGAAAATAGGATGAAGAGAAAATCACAGATAATAATCATAACAGTGAATGTGAATAGGATGAGTTATCCCATAAGAATGAAGCAGATAGCAGAGTGGATTAAAAACCATAATCCTAAAGTATATTGTTTACAAGAAACACCTTTGAAGCATAGGAAAACAAACAGAGTAAAGGTAAAAGGCTGGAGTAGAATATATTATGCTTCAGCTGAAGCAAAAAAAAAAGTAGCAATAGCAATTCTGATCTCAAACAAAACAAAAACAAAAATAGATCTAATTAAAAGAGACAAGGAAGGAAACTACATTCTGCTAAAAGGTACCACAGAAAATGAAGTAATATTAATACTAAACATATATGCACCAAGTGGTATTGGATCCAAATTCTTAGAAGAGAAGTTAAGGGAGTTAAAGGAATAAATAGACAGGAAAACTATAATATTGGGAGACCTCAACCTTCCCCTCTCTGAACTAGATAAATCTAACCACAAAATAACCAAGAAGAAAGAAGTTAAGCAGATGAACAGAATTTTAGGAAAGTTAGATATGATAGGCCTCTGGAGAAAACTGAATGGGGACAAACATGGCACTTACACAAAAAATGACCATATATTAGGGAATAAAAATCTCACAGTCCAGTGCAGAAAAGGAGAAATATTAAATGGATTCTTTTCAGATCATGATGCAATAAAAAATATATGTAATAAAGGGCTATGCAAAACAGGCAAAAAATTACTTGGCAAATAACCTAGTTATTTTTTTCATTTTTAATTCAATTTTTTTGTTTAATTTATTTAATATATTTAGTTTTCAGCATTGATTTTCACAAGAGTTTGAATTACAAATTTTCTCCCCATTTCTACCCTCCCCCCACTCCAAGATGATGTATATTCTGGTTGCCCCGTTCCCCAGTCAGCCCTCCCTTCTGTCACCCCACTCCCCTCCCATCCCCTTTTCTCTTCCTTTCTTGTAGGGCAAGATAGTTTCTACACCCCATTGCCTGTGTATCTTATTTCCTAATTGCATGCAAATTTTTTTTTTCTTTTCGAACATCTGTTTTTAAAACATTGAGTTCCAAATTCTCTCCCCTCTTCCCTTCCCACCCATGCTCCCTAAGAAGTCAAGCAATTCAACATAGGCCACATGTGTATCATTATGTAAAACCTTTCCACAATACTCATGTTGTGAAAGACTAACTATATTTTGCTCCTTCCTAACCTATCCTCCTTTATTGAATTTTCTCCCTTGACCCTGTCCCCTTTCCAAAGTGTTTGTTTTTGATTACCTCCTCCCCCATCTGCCCTCCCTTCTTTCATCCCCCCTTTTTTATCTTCTTCCTCCTTTTTTCCTGTGGGGTAAGATACCCAATTGAGTGTATATGGTATTCCCTCCTAAGGTCAAATCCAATGACATCAAGATTCACTCATTGCCCCTCACCTGCCTCCTATTCCCTTCCTACAGAGGTGCTTTTTCTTGCCACTTTTATGCTAGATAATTTACCCCATTCTATCTCTCCCTTTATCCCTCTCTCAATATATTTCTCTCTCATTCCTTAATTTGATTTTTTTTTAGATATCATCCCTTCATATTCAACTCACCCTGTGCCCTCTGTCTATATGGGTATACATATATACATACACACAGATGCACACACACACATATATACATATATATGTATATACACATATGTATACATACACATATATACATATACATATTCCCTTCAGCTACCCTAATACTGAAGTCTCATGAATCATACACATCATCTTTCCATGTAGAAATGTAAACAAAACAGTTCAACTTTAGTAAGTCCCTTTCAATTTCTTTTTCTTGTTCTTTTTCTTGATTACCTTTTCATACTTCTCTTGATTCTTGTGTTTGAAAGTCAAATTTTCTATTCAGCTCTGATGTTTTCACTGAGAAAGCCTAAAAGTCCTCCACTCTATTGAAAATCCATATTTTGCCTTGGAGCATTAAATTCAGTTTTGCTGGGTAGGTGATTCTTGGTTTTAATCCTAGCTCCATTACCCTCCAGAATATCATATTCCAAGCCCTTCAATCTCTTAATATGGAAGCTGCTAAATCTTGGATTATCCTGATTATTTTTCCACAATACTCAAATTGTTTCTTTCTGGCTGCCTGTGATATTTTCTCCCTGAACTGGTAGCTCTGGAATTTGGTGACAATACTCCTAGGAGTTTTCTTTTTGGGGTCTTTTTTCAGGAGGCAGTTGGTGGATTCTTTCAATTCCTATTTTACCCTCTGCTTCTGAAATATCAGGACAGTTCTCCTGGATAATTTCTTGAAAGATGATATCTAGGCTCTTTTTTTGATCATGGCTTTCAGGTAGTACAATAACTTTTAAATTATCTCTCCTGGATCTATTTTCCAGGTCACTGATTTTTCCAATGAGATATTTCACGTTGTCTTACACTTTTTCATTTCTTTGGCTCTGTTTTATAATATCTTGATTTCTCATAAAGTCACTAGCTTCCACTTGCTCCAATCTAATTTTTTAGGTAGTATTTTCTTCAGTGGTCTTTTGCACCTCCTTTTCCATTTGTCTAATTCTACCTTTCAAGGCATTCTTCTCCTCATTGGCTTTTTGGAGCTCTTCTGCCATTTGAGATACTCTATTTTTTAAGGTGTTGTTTTCTTCAGTGTTTTTTGGGTCTCCTTTAGCAAGTCATTGACTTGTTTTTCATGATTTTCTTGCATCATTCTCATTTCTCTTCCCAACTTTTCCTCTACTTCTCTAACTTGCTCTTCCAGATACTGTTTGAGCTCTTCCATGGCCTGAGACCAGTTCATGTTTTTCTTGGAGGCTTTTGATGTAGGCTCTTTGACTTTGTTGACTTCTTCTGGCTGTAGGTTTTGGCCTTCTTTGTCACCAAAGAAAGATTCCAAAGTCTGAGACTGAATCTGAGTGTGTTTTCACTGCCTGGCCATGTTCCCAGCCAACTTACTTGACCCTTGAGTTTTTCATCAGGTTGTGACTGCTTGTAGAGTAAAGAGTACTTTATTCCAAGCTTGAGGGGATGTGCTGTTGTTTTCAGAGCTATTACAACCAGCTCTGCCACATTAGCACTCCGCCTTCCCCAACAACCCCCAACCCGGACTGGACTCAGATCTTATGCAGGCTCTGCACTCCTGCTCTGACCTGCCACTTAATTCCTCCCACCAGGTGGGCCTGGGACCAGAAGCAACTGCAGCTGTAGTTCTGTAGCTGCACCACCTCTGCTGCCTCTGGGGCAGTGGCCGAACTGTGAAATCCTTCCACTCCCTGCAGCTTTTCCCACTAACCTTCTCTGTTGTCTTTGGTGTTTGTGGGTTGAGAAGTCAGGTAACTGCCACAGCTCACTGATTCAGGGCACTAGGGACTGCTCCGCCCAGCTCCCAGGCTGGTTGGTCCTGCTGCCACCCACAGTGGGCTCTGCTCTGCTCCACTCCGAGCTCCATGTGAGATAGACTTTACCCAGAAACCATCCAGGCTGTCCTGGGCTGGAGCCCTGCTTCCCTCCACTATTTCATGGGTTCTGTAGTTCTTCTTTGTTGTCTTTGGTGTTTGTGGGTTGAGAAGTCTGGTAACTGCCACAGCTCACTGATTCAGCGTGCTAGGGCCTGATCTGCCTGACTCCTGGTCTGGTTGGTCCATGTGGCCCATGATGGGCTCCACTCCCCTCCTGCTCCCAGCTCTGTGCATGATAGACCTCACCCAGCGACCATCCAGGCTCTCCTGGGCTGAAGCCCTTCTTCCATGGGCTATTTTGTGGGCTCTGCAGTTCTAGAATTGGTTCAGAGCCATTTTTTTATAGGTTTTTGGAGGGACTTGGTGGGGAGCTCAGGCAAGTCCCTGCTTTCTGGCTGCTGTCTTGGCTCCACCTAAATAATCTAGTTTTAAGGAATGATTGGGTCAAACAACAAATCATAGAAATATTGCTAAGTTCATCCAAGAGAATGATGATAATCGGAGAAGATACCAAAATTTATGGGATGCAGTGAAAGTGGTTCTTAGGGGAAGTTTTATATCTCTTAATGCCTACATGAATAAAATAGAGAAAGAGGAGATCAATGAATTGGTTATGAAACTAAAAAGGCAAGAAAAAAGAATGAATTGAAAATCTCCAATTAAATACCAAATTAGATACTCTGAAAAAAGGAAAAGATTAATAATATTCAAATTAAAAAAACTACTGAACACATAGATAAAAATAAGATCAGGTTTTATGAAAAAAAGATAAAACTTTGGTTAATTTGATTTAAAAAAAGAAAGAAGAAAATCAAATTAGTAGTATTCAAAATGAAAAGGGTGAAACCATGAATGAAAAGGAAAGTAAAACAATAATTAGGATCATTAATTAGAATTAAATATATTAGGATTCAGTAATTAGGATTAAAATTAGGGTTTAATTAATTTAGGATAAAATAATTTGGATTAAATTACAGTAATATATAATAAATAATAAAATGTTTACAATATTAATTTTAAATTAAAATTCAATTTAATTAAGTTATTAATCATTAAGATCAATTAATGAACTGGTAAAAATAAAATCAATTTAAAAATTAATAATTTTTAAAATAAATTTATTAAATATTAAACAGTCATAAATAATAAATTAATTAGGATTAAAAAGCAATATTTTGCCCAAATGTATGACAATAAAATTGATAAGCTTAGTAAAATGGATATATATTTACAAAAATATTAATTGCCCAGATTAGCAGAAGAGGAATTCAAATAGTCATATTTCAGAAAAAAAAATTGAACAAGCCATCAATGAATTCCTTAGGAAAAAAATTCCAGGGTCAGATGGATTTACAAACAAATTCTATCAAACATGTAAAAACAAATAATTCCAATAATATATAAACTATTTGGTAAAACAGGCAAAGAAGGAGTACTATCAAATTAATTTTATGATATGAGTACGGTGCTGATACTTAAACCCACAAGAGTCAAAAGAGAGAAAGAAAATTATAGACCAATTTCCCTATATGATATAGATGCAAAAAGTTTAAATAAAATATTGAGTGTAATATACTCTGACTACAGGGAATTTATATCAGAAATGCAGCGCTGGTTCAATATTAGGAAAACTATTAGCATAACTGACCATCTCAATAACAAATCTGACAGAAACCATATGATTATCTCCATAGATGCAGAAAAATCTTTTGACAAAATCCAACATTCATTCTTATTAACAAAACTAGAGAGCATAGGAATAAATGGGATCTTCCTTAAAATGATAAGGAACATCTATCTAAAACCATTGGCAAACATTGTGTGTAATGTTGATAAGCTGGAAGCTTTTCCAACAAGATTGAGTTAAAACAAGGATGTCAATATTGTACTAGTTATAAGAGAAGAAAAAAGATATTGAAGGAATTTTAAAAAGCAAAGTAGAAATAAAGTTATCACGCTTTGCAGATGATACGACGGTATGCTTAAAGAGTCCTAGAGAACCAACTAAAAAACTACTTCAAATAATAAAAAAATTTAACAAAGTTTCAGGACATAAAATAAACCCACATAAGTAATCAGCAATTTTATATATTACTAACAAAGCCCAGCAGCAAGAGATAGAAAGAGAAATTCCATCTAATGATACTGTAGACATTATAAAGTATTTGGCATTCTACCTGCCAAAACAAACCTAAGAACTATATGAACACAATTACGAAACATTTTTCCCACAAATAAAGTGAGATCTAAATACTTAGAAAAATATCAGTTGCTCATGGGTACAGTGACCCACTATAACAAAATTGACAATTCTATTTAAATTAATTTATTTGTTCACTGCCATACCACATGTACTACCAAAATTATTTTATAGAGCTAGAAAAAATAATAACAAAATTCATCTGAAACAACAGAAGATCAAGAATACAAAGGGAATTATTGAAAAGAAATGCTAGGGAAAGTGGCCAAGCCATATCAGACAGGCAGGATCAAAATATCAACATAGAAGAGGATAGCAGTGACACGGTAGATACATCAGATACCTCAAAAGCTAATATGAACTGGTCTCCAGCCCAAAAAGCACTGCTGGAAGAGCTAAAGGAGGATTTTAAAAACCAAATTAGGGAGCTAAAAGAAAATATGGAAAAAATGGAAAAAAAATTCACTGATGAAATCAAGTCCCTAAAGAATAAGATTGGCGAAAAAGATACGGAGATTGAGAATCTAGAGAGAGAAAAGGACACCCTGAGAGGCAAAATCAACCAATTGGAAATGGAGACTCAAAAGCAAAATGTAAACACTAACTCATTCAAAATTAGACTTGAGCAAGTGGAAGCTAAGGAATCTATGAGGCACCAAGAAGTAATAAAACAAAACGTAAAGAATGAAAAAATGGAAAAAAATGTGAAATATCTGATTGGCAAAACAACTGACCTGGAAAATAGATCCAGGAGAGACAATTTGAGAGTTATTGGTCTACCGGAAATCCACGATGAAAAAAAGAGCCTTGACAGTATCTTCGAAGAAATTATCAAAGACAACTGCCCAGAGGTCCTAGAACCAGAGGGCAAAATAGTCATTGAAAGAATTCACCGATCACCCCCTGAAAGAGATCCCAAACTGAAAACACCAAGAAATATTATAGCCAAATTTCAGAGCTATAAACTCAAGGAGAAAATACTGCAAGCAGCCAAAAAGAAGCAATTCAAATATCGTGGAACTACAGTCAGGATCACGCAGGATTTCTGAGCTTCCACATTAAAAGACAGGAAAAATTGGAATATGATATTCCAAAGGGCAAAGGAGCTGGGGCTACAACCAAGGATCAACTACCCAGCAAAACTAAGCATAATTTTCCAGGCAAGGTGATGGACATTCAATGAAATAAGGGAATTCCAGACCTTCCTGAAGAAAAGGCCAGAACTCAATGGAAAATTTGATCTCCAAACACAAAACTCAAGAGAGACATAAACAGGTAACCAGGGGGAAAAACCCCACAAACCTTATTAACCAATAAGCTTAGGTTGTTTACATCTTTATGTGGGATTATATCATCTTATGTATGTTTTTTATGTATATATATATATAGTCATATAGACATATACATATAGACATATACATATAGACATATACAAGTCATTCTAGTGAATGGTACAACTATTATGACAAATGAAAGGGATATACATAGGTTGTGAATGCCTGTATAAATTAACTGATGTAAAGATATAAAATATAAATTAGAGATATAAAGGGAGGGCTATAAGGGAAGTGGTAAGGAGGTAGTAGAAAAGGGTAAATTACACCAAAGGAAGTGGCATAAAAACATATTATAGTAGAGGGAAAGAAGGGAGGGAGAAGAGCAGTATTTGAGCTTTACTGTCATCTGATCTAGTTCAAGAAGGGAATAACATACTCTGATAAGTTTAGAAATCTAACTTGTCCTACGGGAAGTGGGAGGGTAAGGGGGGGAAAAAGGGAGGGGGGTAGTCAGAAGGGAGAGGAGAAGTAGCAAGTGGATAATGGTAAGATAAGGGAGGGGAATAAAGAGGGAGGGTTAACTGAGGAAAGCGGCGGTCAAAAGCAAAACTTTGTTGAGGAGGAGAAGGGGAAAGGGAGAAATAAAAGCATAAACAGGGGGAATTAGGATGGAGAAAAAGACACAGGTAGAAATCATAACCCTGAACGTGCAGGGGATGAACATTCTCACAAAACAGAAGCAGATAGCAGAATGGATTAAAAACCATAATCCTACAATATGCTGTTTACAAGAAACACATCTGAAACAGGGGGATACACATAGGGTTAAGGTAAAAGGCTGGAGTAAAATATATTGTGCCTCAGCTAAAGTAAAAAAAGCAGGTGTAGCAATCCTAATCTCAGACAAAGCAAAAGTAAAGATAGATCTAAGTAAAAGAGATAAGGAAGGACATTATATCCTGCTAAAAGGCACCATAAACAGTGAAGCAATATCATTGCATAACATATAGGCACCAAGTGGTAAGGCATACAAATTCTTAGAGGAGAGGTTAAGGGAGTTACAGGAAGAAATAGACAGCAAAACTATAATATTGGGAGACCTCAACCTCCCCCTTTCTGAACTTGATAAATCTAACCTCAAAATAAATAAGAAAAAAGTTAAGGAGGTAAACAGAATTTTAGAAAAGGCACATATGATAGACCTCTGGAGAAAACCGAATGGGGATAAAAAGGAATATCCTTTCTTCTCAAAAGCACATGGCACAAACTCAAAAATTGACCATGTACTAGGGCATAAAAACCTCACAATCCAGTGCAGAAAAGCAGAAGTAGTCAATGTATCCTTTTCAGATCATGATGGAATAAGAATCATTTTTAATAAAGTACCATGGAAAAATAAGCTAAAAACTAATTGGAAACTAAATAATTAAATTCTAAAGAATGAGTGGGCCAAAGAACAAATCAGAGAAACAATTAATAACTTCATTCAAGACAATGACAATAATAAAACAACATACCAAAACTTATGGGATGCAGCAAAAGCAGTTCTTAGGGGATGTTTTATATCTCTAAATGCCTACAGGAATAAAATAGGGAAAGAGGAGATCAACGATCTGGGCATACAGCTGAAAAAGCTAGAAAAAGAGCAAATTGAAAACCCCCAATTAAATACCAAATTAGAAATACTGAAAATCAAAGGAGAGATTAATAAAATTGAAACCAAGAAAACTATTGAATTAATAAATAAAACAAAGAGATGGTTTTATGAAAAAACCAATAAAATTGATAAACCTTTGGCCAATTTGATTAAAAAAAAGAAAGAAGAAAATGAAATTACCAGTATCAAAAATGAAAAGGGTGAGGTCACCTCTAATGAAGAGGAAATCAAAACAATAACAAGGAATTATTTTGCCCAACTGTATGCCCATAAATTTGACAACCTTAGAGATATGGATGAATATCTACAAAAACATAAACTGCCCAGGCTAACAGAGAAGGAAGTGAAATTTCTTAATGACCCCATATCAGAAAAAGAAATTGAGCATGCCATCAATGAACTCCCTAGGAAAAAAATCTCCAGGGCCAGATGGTTTTACATGTGAATTCTATCAAACATTCAAAGAACAACTAATTCCAATACTTTGTAGATTCTTTGAGAAAATAGGTGAAGAAGGAGTCCTACCAAATTCTTTTTATGACACAAATATGGTACTAATACCCAAACCAGGTAGAGTTAAAACAGAGAAAGAAAATTACAAACCAATTTCTCTAATGAATATTGATGCAAAAATTTTAAATAAAATATTAGCAAAAAGATTGCAGCAACTCATTACGAGAATAATACACTATGAGCAGGTAGGATTTATTCCAGGAATGCAAGGCTGGTTCAATATTAGGTAAACTATTAGCATAATTGACCATATCAACAACAAAACTAGCAGAAACCATATGATCATCTCAATAGACACAGAAAAAACCTTTGATATAGTACAACACCCATTCCTATTAAAAACACTAGAAAGCATAGGAATAAGTGGAACCTTCCTCAAAATTATAAATAGCATCTACCTAAAACCATCGACAAGCATTATCTGTAATGGGGATAAACTAGATGTATTCCCAATAAGATCATGGGTGAAACAAGGATGTCCATTATCACCCTTATTATTCAATTTGGTACTAGAAACTTTAGCTGTAGCAATAAGAGAAGAAAAAGAAATTGAAGGAATTAGAATAGGAAAAGAAGAAACTAAATTATCACTTTTTGCAGATGATATGATGATTTATTTAGAGAATCCTAGAGAATCAAGTAAAAAACTACTTGAAATAATAAACAACTTTAGCAAAGTTGCAGGATATAAAATAAACCCACATAAATCTTCAGCATTCCTATACATTACTGACAAAGCCCAACAGCAAGAGATAGAAAGAGAAATTCCATTCAAAGTTACTGAAGGCACTATAAAATATTTGGGAGTCTATTTGCCAAGACAAACCCAGGGCCTATATGAACATAACTATGAAACACTTTTCACGCCAATAAAATCAGATCTATATAAATGGAGAAATATCAATTGCTCATGGTTAGGCTGAGCTAATATAATAAAAATGACAATTTTACCTAAATTAATCTATCTATTCAGTGCTATACCAATCGAACTACCAAATTTTTTTTTTTTTACTGAGCTGGACAAAATAATAACAAAATTCATTTGGAATAACAAGAAGTCTAGAGTATCTAGGATACTAAAGAAAAGACATGATAGAGATGGTGGCTTAGCCACACCAGATATTAAACTGTACTACACAGCAGCAGTCATCAAAACTACCTAGTACTGGTTAAGAAACAGGGGTGTGGACCAGTGGAATAGGATAGGTACACAAGTAGGTGAAATCAACAAGTTTAGCAATCTACTCTTTAATAAACCCAAAGAGGCCAGCTTCTGGGCTAATAATTCACTATTTCACAAAAACTGTTGGGAAAACTGGAAAATGGTAGGGCAAAAACTGAGCATAGACCAATATCTTACACCATATACCAAAATAAAGTCAAAATGGGTTCATGATTTAGGAGTAAAAGCTGATACTATAAGTAATTTGGGAAAGCAAGGAATAGTTTACTTATCAGATTTATGGAAAAGTAAAGAATTCATGACCCAACAAGAGATAGAGAGCATTACAAAATGCAAAATGGATAATTTTAATCATGTCAAATTGAAATGTTTTTGTACAAAAAAAGTCAATGCAACAAGAATTAGGAGGGAAGCAGAAAATTGGGAGAAAATCTTTGCAACTAGTATCTCTGATAAAGGCCTCATTTCTAAAATATACAGGGAGCTGAGCCAAATATATAGGAATACAAGCCATTCCCCAATTGAGAAATGGTCAAAGGATATGGACAGGCAGTTTTCAGAGGAAGAAATTAAAGCTATCTACAGGCATATGAAAAAATGCTCTGGATCACTAGTGATTAGAGAAATGCAAATCAAAACAACTCTTAGATACCACATCTCTCCTGTCAGATTGGCTAAAATAACAAAACAGGAAAATGATAAATGCTGGAAAGGATGTGGGGAAATCGGAACATTGTTGCATTGTTGCATTGCTGGTGGAGTTGTGAGCTGATCCAGCCATTTTGAAGAGCAGTTTGGAACTATGCCCAAAGGGCTATAGAAATGTTCATACCCTTTGACCCAGCAATACCACTTCTAGGGTTGTATCCCAAAGAAATCACACAAGCAGGAAAAGGACCCATATGTACAAGGATATTTATATATATATATATATATATATATATATTTTGTGGTAGCCAAGAATTGGAAATCAAATGGATGCCCATCAATTGGGGAATGGCTGAACAAGCTGTGGTATATGAAGGTGATGGAATACTATTGTGCCATAAGAAATGGGGATGATGCAGACTTCGTAACAACCTGGAAAAACCTACATGACATAATGCTGAGTAAGCGGAGCAGAGCCAGGAGAATGTTGTGCACAGCCACAGATCTATGGATTCAATGAGGACCAACCCTGACATTCTGTGCTCTTCTCAGCAACCTAAGGGGCAAGGACAACTCCAGGGGACTCACAATGGAGAATGCTATCTTCATCCAGTGAAAGAACTGTGAAGTTTGAATACAGATCGAGGCGCACTACATGATCGCCTTTTTTTTGCTTCTCTTTTGTTTTTTTGGGTTGGTTTTTTTTTTGATTCTGTTTCTTCTTTCTCATGATTCATTCCATTGGTCAAAATTCTTCTCCACGACTTGACTAGTGCATAAATTAATTCAGTGCGAAGTTATACCTGACAGTTATATGAGATTCCATGCCGTCTTGGGGAGGGAGGGGGGAGGGAGGGTAGAAAATCTGGAACTCAAAACTATGTAGAACCATGTGTGGTAAACTAAAAATAAATAAAGAAATTTATTAAAAAATATTGTACCAAAAATGTTATCTTTACCAATAAGAGAAAAAAAGAAATTGCAGGAATTAGAATACGCAAAGAAGAAACTAAGTTATCACTCTTTTCAGATGACATAATGACATACATAGAGAATCAAGTGAAAAATTGAAGTTTTTGCACAAACAAAGCCAATGCATCCAAGATTAGGAGGGAAGCAGAAAACTGGGAAAGAATTTTTATAGCCAGTATCTCTGATAAAGGCCTCATATCTAAAATATATAGAAATTTCATAAAATTTGTAAGAATACAAGTCATTACCCAATTGATAAATGGTCAAAGGATATGAACAGGCAGTTTTCAAGGGAAGAAATGAAATCTATGTGTACTCATACGAAAAAAATGCTCTAAATCACTATTGATCAGAAACATGCAAATCAAAACAGCTGTTACATACCACATAACAACTACCAGAATGGCTAACATGAAAAAACAGGAAAATTATAAATGATGGAGATGTGGGAAAATTGGAACAGTAATGCATTGTTGGTGGAGTTGTGAACTGATCCAACTACACTGGAGAACAATTTGGAACTATGCCCAAAG
Source organism: Trichosurus vulpecula (assembly GCF_011100635.1). Taxonomy (NCBI): domain Eukaryota; kingdom Metazoa; phylum Chordata; class Mammalia; order Diprotodontia; family Phalangeridae; genus Trichosurus; species Trichosurus vulpecula. The sequence goes on from NC_050581.1 coordinate 27,842,731, forward strand.
GCCTATAAAAATGTGCATACCTTTTGTTTCAGCAATAGCATTTCTGTGGCTATATCCCAAAGAGATCATAAAAATGAGGAAAGGATGCACATGCACAAAAATATTTATACCAGCTCTTTCAGTGTTAGTTAAGAACTGGAAATAGGTGGAGCCAAGATGGCGGCTGAAGAGCAGGGACTAGCATGAGCTCCCTGCCGAGTCCCTCCAAAAACCTATAAAAAATGGCTCTGGACCAATTCTAGAACTGCAGAACCCACAAAAGAGCAGAAGGAAGCAGGACTCCAGCCCAGGACAGCCTGGATGGTCTCTGGGTAAGGTCTATCACGCACGGAGCTGGGAGTGGAGGGGTAGCGGAGTGAAGCAGAGCCCAGCATGGGCGGTGCGGACCAACCAGACCAGGAGTTGGGCGGAGCGTGCCCTAGCACCCTGGATCAGTGAGCTGCACCAGTTACCAGACTTCTCAACCCACAAACACCAAAGACAACAGAGAAGGTTAGTGGGAAAAGCTGCAGGAGTGGAAGGAGTTCACGGTTCAGCTACTGCCCCGGGGGCAGCAGAGGTGGTGCAGCTACAGAACTACAGCTGCAGTTGCTTCTGGCCCCAGGCCCACCTGGTGGGAGGAATTAAGTGGCAGATCAGAGCAGGAGTGCAGAGCCTGCTGAAGATCTAAGTCCAGTCCAGTTTGGGGGTTCTTGGGGAAGGGTGCTGATGTGGCAGAGTTGGCACATCCTCCAAGCGTGGAACATAGAACTCTTTAGTCTACAAGCAGTCATACCCCAACGAAAAACTCAAGGGTCAAGTTAGTTGGCTGGGAGCATGGCCAGGCAGCAAAAACGCACCCAGATTCAGTCTCAGACTTTGGAATCTTTCTTTGGTGACAAACAAAAAGTGTTTTTGCATGCATCTAGAAAATAAAATACACAGGCAAGAGGGCGTAGAAATTTATCTTTCCCTACAAGAAAGAAAGGAAAAAGGGGATGGGAGGGGAGTGGGGTGACAGAAGGGAGGGCTGACTGGGGAACAGGGCGACCAGAATATACGCCATCTTGGAGTGGGGGGAGGGTAGAAATGGGGAGAAAATTTATAATTCAAACTCTTGTGAAAATCAATGCTGAAAACTAAATATATTAAATTATAATAAAAATATTGTTAAAATTAAAAAAGAAAAAAAAGAAAAAAGACCTTCCATTTCCAGGGTTAAAAAAAAAGAACTGGAAATAGAGGGGAAGCCCATCAACTGGGGAATGGCTGAACAAGCTGTGGTATATGAATATAATGGAATACTATTGTGCTATTAGAAATGATGAGAATATGGACTTCAGAAAAACCTGGAAAGATTTACATGAACCAATGCTGAGTGAAGTGAGCAGAACCAGGAGAACACTGTACACAATAACAGTCACATCATGTGATGACTGACTTGATAGACTCACTTCTTTTCAGCAATGTAAGGACCTCATTATGGAAAATTCCATTCACATCGAGCAAAAGAAATATTGAGTCTGAATGCAGAGCAAAGCATACTGTTTGCTGTCTTTTTTATTTTATTTTATTTTTTGTTTTTTTTTTTCTTTCTCATGGTTCTTGCCATTCATTTTAATTCTTCCATGCAAAATGACTGGTTGAAAATGTGGCTAATCAGAATGCATATGTAGAGCCTATATAGAATTGCATGATATTTTGGAGACATGGGATGGGAGGTGGAGAAAATTTAAAACTTAAGGAAGTGAATTTTGAAAACTAAAAGTAAATTTTTTTAAGAGAAAAAAAGATTTATTTACAGATATAGTAATACAGGATAAGAAGACTCTAGGTATCTATGAATAAAAGAATAGTAATTAAGCTAGATGAGGATGAAGGCACGGATGAGTCAACTTCCTTTGATGCTCAGTGAATATGCCTATGGTTTCATAAGTCACTTTAACTTTTTATACCTTACACTTTGTCTATTCCTCCTTCAGGGAAGGGGTCTAAGCTGAGCAAACTGCCTTAGGTTACTACAAAAAATGAATTAAGATAATACTCTTCACTGAAATTTTTCAAAAGGTATTTCAGTGGTATTGTAAAGGGATTCCTAGTCAAGTAGCATTTGAACTGATGCCTCTTAAGTCCTTTCCACCTCCTAAGTACTACAATAATAATAAATGACCATAATAGAAGATTTTGAGATTTGTATTTCCCACAGCAGCCTAGTGAGATAAGTAGCATACTATAGTCATCCATATTTTACACATAAGATAATAGAAACTCAGAGAGGTGAAGACAGTTGAGTAAGCTCATATAGTCATTCAACAAGTCCATCAGTGATCATTTATTAAGTGCCTACTATATGCCAGGTGGTTCAGCTGAGTGGTGCAGTGGATTGAGTACCTGGCCTGGAGTCAAGACGACGTATCTTTCTGAATTCAAATCTGGCCTCAGAAAATTGGTATCTCTGTGACCCTAAAGAAGTCATTTAACCATGTTTGCCTTAGTATCTTCAGCTGTAAAATGATCTGGAGAAGGAAATGGCAAACCACTCCAGTATCTTTGCCAAGAAAAACCTCAAATGGAGACACAACTAAAATGACTGAACAGGAAAATACAATGCTTGACACCGCATGCAAAGACAAAAATTAGACTTCTCTAAAAGAGTTTACATTCTATCAGGGGAAATAAAATGTACCCATTTAAGATGCATGTTAATTTGATGGGTGAAGGCACTAGGATCTGTAGAGAACCAGCAAAGACCTCGTGTAGAAATAGTTAGTGGTAAGGAGGGAATACAGTTCATGTATGAGAGACAGCCTATGCATAGTCACATAAACAGAAGATTGAACCTCAAACCTGGAAAACACCAAGAAAATAATTTTGGCCCTGCCATACAGCATATAAAGAAGAGTGTTTATGGCTTGTTCAATTTATTTTTCTAAAATAGATTATTTAAGTATTCTGTTTCCTCTGGGAATTTTTTATTTTTGTAAATATTTATCCATTTCACTTAGATTGTCAGTTTTGGGAATATAATTGGTCAAAATAATTCCTAATAGTTGCTTTAATTTCATCTTCATTGGTGGTGCAGTCACCCTCTTAATTTTTGATATGTTTAATTTTGCTTTAAATCTTTCCTTTTTTAAATCAAATTAATCCACTTTATCTATTTGTTTTCTTTTTAAATTAAATTGGCTCAGTTTTATTTATGTTTGATTTATTGTTTCATTTTTTAACCTCTCCTTTGATTTGCAGGATTTCTGTTTTAGTATTTAATCAGGAAGAAAAAAAGAGTAATCTAAAATAAGCCTGTAAAGGTGGGTGGAACTAGATTATGAATTGGCTTTAAATGTCAAACAGCAGAACTCACCTTTAATCCCAGTAGCAGGGGGAAGTCCCTGGGTTTTTATTAAGGATTTCATTTTTACTAGAGTCAAAACTATAGTTTTAGGAAATCACTTTGGTGACCATTTGAAAAGTTTACACTTAAGTCTTCTTACTACAATAACAATATTCTACCTCTAAACATGCAGTTTACCTTCCAGGCACTGATAAGAAGAAATTGGCAGTCTACTGAAGTGACAGATGCTCAATTGGATAGTTTGGCCTGGTGCCTGGAGAGTTGGGGCAAGCATTTAATAGCAGTAGATAGCTTAGGAGGAAGCCACCTGTTATAGCACCTACACCAGACTAAATCAGGTCCTCTTTATTCTTCCTTTTTGGGGGATTTAAACTTGGGACAACTGGAAAGAGGGGAAGGGCATATTCCTCAATTGTCCACAATAAAGGATTATAAGTAATTCAAACAATAGAATTTAGTATTACTCATAACCTGGTTTTAAATACTTAGCTTTCTATCCTAGACTAAATATACCCTAATGCCACACATCTGTCTAATTCATCTAGAACAGGGAATTAACTTTTTTATTGTCATGGACAGTCTGGTAAAATCTATCAACCTCTCCTCAGAATAAAATAAGATACACAGAATTAAAAAAGAAAACAATTATATGAAATGAGGATATAATTTTCCCCCCACAAATCTTCATGTATCCTCAGAAATCCATTCAGGTTAAGAACTCCTGATTTACAAGTTCTTATTAAATTATTATTAATAGACAAGTGAGTTATTTACCAGATATTTGGAATATATTGAAACATCATAGTTACTGAGAAATGTTTGTACCAAAAATAAAGGAAAAGCAGATAAAATACAAATGTCTGAATTAGTACTAAATACTAGGTTGCTGTCAAAAAAGCATAATTGTGAGTATTTGCATATTCAGCTTCTATGGGAAGTCTTTGAATTGGACTCAACAGGATTAAATCAACAGCTGTAAACTAATTAGCACATGAAGTTTTTGGGTGTTTGTACAATTCCAAATGTTGCAATAATTTAAGGTAACTAAATTCCTGATAAGCTTGGTTCTTTCAAATGAACTATTCGGCTGCACTTTTAATTTACTAGATATTACTTTAATATATATTTCACTTTTACCTTTTTCGTCGAATTCCTTTTATTTTTAACTACCCAAAAATCTTGAAAGGAAATGAATGATAGTGCATAGGCAGAACATTTCTATTTTTCTTTCTATAGATTAAGGAGAACATTAGTCAGTAAAAATAATAATTAAAGTATCTTTTGCCTTTGAATGTTATAATTTAGAAGGAGGGACATTCTCCTATATATCACTCAAAGTTAAGGCATAATGGTAGATTTTGTGAGCTAAGTAAGCTTTACATTTTGCATTGTGTGGGGGATGGGGAAAGCAAGGTTGAGTGGGTCTATTGCTAATGTATTTTTGCTTAATTTGAAGATCTTCACATCCATTAATAGGCCCATGTGACCTACTTAAATCACATAGAAGCCTAAGTCACTTGTGGTGGGAGGAGCTTGCTGAACAGGTAGAACAGGAAGGGTGGAGCAGGAAGTTGGTCAGAGTAGTTAAAGCTGAGGGAGAGAGGAAGCAGGCAAGCAGCTCTGTGAGTTTTTGTTTGTGGGAAGGCCTGAGCAGGATGAAGCCTTTGGGATGGTCCCTGCTGTGATAATGTGTATTAAGTATTTTATTGCTATGATGGATCTGGTTTAATGGTATTTGAATTTGTCTTTCTTGTGTCTGAATAAATGTTATTTCTGTCTTCTAAAAAGAAAGTCTGTTATATTTTGTGATTCCAAACTATGCCAGCAGATTAATAGTCACTGCTGACACTGTGAATATTGTGTTGGTGATATAGCGGGTTTTTGCTATCTTTTTCAATCTAAGTGTTTTAGGATTTAGCCAAACTGAAGTTAGGAGATTTAGGTAGTTTCACAACATTGGTACAGGATTCAAGCAAATAATCCATACTTTTGAGAAGATTACTGAAAAATTGGCTGAAGTTGACAAAGTACATTCACCTTATTAGACAAGACGTAGAGAATATGCCTAAAATTCAAAGTGTGGGTAAAATCTATATTGCCTAATAAACTATTTATTTATATTCTTTAGGCCCTGCTAGCTGTTTATTAAGACCAAGTGACTCATAATTTAGTCACAGGCATGGTTTTCTCAATACTATACTGTACAATTCTCTGTCTCTTATAACAGAAGTGTTCGATGAATTGTGCCACAGCTACCTAGAAGTCATTTCAGTTCATTTTAGCCACTGGAACTGTTTATGGCACATTGTTTCTTTTGCCTCTAGGTCCCATGGTCTCGACTGTCATCTAAGTTATTAAAAAGTAAAGGAAAGAAACAGGATTTAGCATTTGTTAGTGAGGATCAGAGATTATTCACTTACTTAACAAATCTTTAACTACTTAATACATACAAACTACCATACTAAGTTTTCCATGGGGAAAACAGAGAAATTTAAATTCCTTCCAAAAGCTTACAGTGAAACTAGTAGAAATAATAATAATTTTATATAATTATATAGTATTTTATAACTTACAAAGAACTTTCAAAAAGTTCAGTGGGAAAAACACTGACTCTTGGATCAGAGAATTTGAATTCAAATCTCACCCCTGACACTTATCACCTGTGTAATGTTGCATGAGGCATTAAACTCCCTAGGCTTTAATTTCTTTATCTCTTAAGTGAACAGTTGGGTCTAAATGGCTTCTAAGGTCCCATTAAGCTCTAGATCTATGATTCATTACCTCATTTGTTGTTTACGATAGTATTGAAACAGAGACACATTTTTAAAAAAGAAACAAAAACAAACAAACATTATGATTTCATGGGTATTAGGAGGTTCCTGTAAATTTCTATACCAAAATAAACCATCAATTCCTCTGACATGTATGGTCTTAAAGAGTTGCCTAGGGACACCGAGGGGATAAATGGCCTGCCTAGCTCCACAAAGCTGCAGGTATTAGAGCATAGTCTTCCTAACTCTGAGACTAGCTCTCTATCCTCTCTGCCTCACCACTGAGGCATATATTACTAGATCCATTTTATAGATGAAAAAAACTGAGCCCCAAAGAGATTAAATCACTTGGTTAGGGTCTCATGGCTGGTTAACAGAAGAACCAACATGAAAATCCAAGTATTTCTCAGCTCTTTCCCTGTACACTTGCATTCCATTTTACCATGATTCCATGGGAAAAAAATGTGGGGCAATAAAGAAGTATGTAGATATGTACATAAGTATATACATAAACATATGTATATTATATATATGCATTTCAATATACACATATGTGTATAGATAAACATATTAACATATCTGAAAGTTTGATTAACATAATTCTTATTGCACTTTAATCTTCATCACTGTATAGTGTGGGTATAAGGAGGTGAATAGGAAGTTCTAAGAAATGGGAAAATAGGGAAAGCACACAATTAAGCTGAGTCTTGAAGGAAACTAAAAGTTCCAAGAAGCAGGTGAGAAGGAAGAACATACCAGGCCTGGTTCATAGTCTGTACAAAGTCACTGGGATAGAGAATGGAACATTGAATGTGTATAAGTAGTTCAGACTGACTGAACTATGGAGTGTATCAGAGAGAGCAATATGTAATCAATTCCCATAGATTTAGGATGGAGACACATCATGATGGGCTTTTAAAAGTCAATCAGAAGACATTATAGTTGATCCTAAAGATGATGGGGAGACACAGCCATTTTAAACAGAATCATGACATGTTCAGATGTATACTTTAGGAAAATCCACTTGGCACCTCTGTGTTAGAGGGATTTGAAGAGAGTAGAGAATCCATACAGGAAAATCCGTGAGATCCTATTGAAGCATTCTAAATCAGAAATAATGAGGACTTAGACAAGTGTGGTTTTATTATGAATAGAAAGCAAAGAGATCTGAAAGAAAATTGGATAAGGAAAATGAAATACAATTGAGGATGATTCCCAGGTTGTCAAACCAAGGTAACTGGAAGTTTGTGGTACCTTCAACATAAATACACAAGTGTAGAAGAGGAGTTGCTTTAGGGGGAAAATAAGGAGGGAGTTGTATATTTTTTTTTATTTATTTATTTATTTTTAGTTTACCACACACGGCTCCACATACTTTGAGTTCCAGATTTTCTCCCCTCCCTCCCCAAGACGGCATGGAATCCCATATAACTATCATGTATAACTTCGCATTGAATTAATTTATGCACTAGTCAAGTTGTGGAGAAGAACCATGATCAATGGAATGAATCACGAGAAAGAAGAAACAGAACCAAAAAAAAAAAAAACAACCCAAAAACAAAAACAAAAGAGAAGCAAAAAAGGCGAGCATGTAGTGCACCTCGATCTGTATTCAAACTTCACAGTTCTTTCTCTGGATGAAGATAACATTCTCCTTTGTGAGTCCCCTGGAGTTGTCCTTGCACCTTAGGTTGCTGAGAAGAGCGCAGTATGTCAGGGTTGGTCCTCATGGAATCCATAGATCTGTGGCTGTGCACAACATTCTCCTGGCTCTGCTCCACTCACTCAGCATTATGTCATGTAGGTTTTGCCAGGTTGTTACAAAGTCTGCATCATCCCCGTTTCTTATGGCACAATAGTATTCCATCAACTTCATATACCACAGCTTGTTCAGCCATTCCCCAATTGATGGGCATCCATTTGATTTCCAATTCTTGGCTACCACAAAAAGAGCTGCTATAAATATCCTTGTACATATGGGTCCTTTTCCTGCTTGTGTGATTTCTTTGGAATACAACCCTAGAAGTGGTATTGCTGGGTCAAAGGGTATCAATATGTCTATAGCCCTTTGGGCATAGTTCCAAACTGCTCTCCAAAATGGCTGGATCAGCTCACAACTCCACCAGCAATGCAACAATGCAACAATGTTCCGATTTCCCCACATCCTTTCCAGCATTTATCATTTTCCTGTTTTGTTATTTTAGCCAATCTGACAGGAGAGATGTGGTATCTAAGAGTTGTTTTGATTTGCATTTCTCTAATCACTAGTGATCCAGAGCATTTTTTCATATGCCTATAGATAGCTTTAAATTCTTCCTCTGAAAACTGCCTGTTCATATTCTTTGACCATTTCTCAATTGGGGAATGGCTTGTATTCTTATATATTTGGCTCAGCTCCCTGAATATTTTAGAAATGAGGCCTTTATCAGAGATACTAGTTGCAAAGATTTTCTCCCAATTTTCTGCTTCCCTCCTAATTCTTGTTGCATTGGCTTTTTTTGTACAAAAACATTTCAATTGACATAATCAAAATTATCCATTTTGCATTTTGTAATGCTCTCTATCTCATGTTGGGTCATGAATTCTTTACTTTCCCATAAATCTGATAAGTAAACTATTCCTTGCTTTCCCAAATTACTTATAGTATCAGCTTTTACTCCTAAATCATGAACCCATTTTGACTTTATTTTGGTATATGGTGTAAGATATTGGTCTATGCTCAGTTTTTGCCCTACCATTTTCCAGTTTTCCCAACAGTTTTTGTGAAATAGTGAATTATTAGCCCAGAAGCTGGCCTCTTTGGGTTTATCAAAGAGTAGATTGCTAAACTTGTTGATTTCTCCTACTTGTGTACCTATCCTATTCCACTGGTCCACACCCCTGTTTCTTAACCCGTACCAGGCAGTTTTGATGACTGCTGCTGTGTAGTACAGTTTAATATCTGGTGTGGCTAAGCCGCCTTCTCTAGCATGTCTTTTCATTAATACCCTAGATACTCTAGATCTCTTGTTTTTCCAAATAAATTTTTTTATTATTTTCTCCAGCTCAGTAAAATAAATTTTTGGTAGTTCGATTGGTATAGCACTGAATAGATAGATTAATTTAGGTAAAATTGTCATTTTTATTATATTAGCTCAGCCTAACCATGAGCAAGTGATATTTTTCCATTTATTTAGATCTGATTTTATTTGCGTGAAAAGTGTTTCATAGTTATGTTCATATAGGCCCTGGGTTTGTCTTGGCAAATAGACTCCCAAATATTTCATAGTGCCTTCAGTAACTTTGAATGGAATTTCTCTTTCTATCTCTTGCTTTTGGGCTTTGTCAGTAATGTATAGGAATGCTGAGGATTTATGTGGGTTTATTTTATATCCTGCAACTTTGCTAAAGTTGTTTATTATTTCAAGTAGTTTTTTACTTGATTCTCTAGGATTCTCTAAATAAATCATCATATCATCTGCAAAAAGTGATAATTTAGTTTCTTCTTTTCCTATTCTAATTCCTTCAATTTCTTTTTCTCCTCTTATTGCTACAGCTAAAGTTTCTAGTACCAAATTGAATAATAGGGGTGATAACGGACATCCTTGTTTCACCCGTGATCTTATTGGGAATGCATCTAGTTTATACCCATTACAAATAATGCTTGTCGATGGTTTTAGGTAGATGCTATTTACAATTTTGAGGAAGGTTCCACTTATTCCTATGCTTTCTAGTGTTTTTAATAGGAACGGGTGTTGTACTTTGTCAAAGGCTTTTTCTGCGTCTATTGAGACGATGATATGGTTTCTGCTAGCTTTGTTGTTGATATGGTCAATTATGCTAATTGTTTTCCTAATATTGAACCAGCCTTGCATTCCTGGAATAAATCCTACCTGGTCATAGTGTATTATTCTCATGATGAGTTGCTGCAATCTTTTTGCTAATATTTTATTTAAAATTTTTGCATCAATATTCATTAGAGAACTTGGTCTATAATTTTCTTTCTCTGTTTTGACTCTACCTGGTTTGAGTATTAGTACCATATTTGTGTCATAAAAAGTATTTGGTAGGACTCCTTCTTCACCTATTTTCCCAAATAGTCTACAAAGTATTGGAATTAGTTGTTCTTTAAATGTTTGATAGAATTCACGTGTAACCATTTGGCCCTGGAGATTTTTTCCTGGGGAATTCGTTGATGGCATGCTCAATTTCTTTTTCTGATGGGGTTATTAAGAAATTTCACTTCCTTCTCTGTTAGCCTGGGCAGTTTATGTTTTTGTAGATATTCATCCATATCTCTAAGGTTGTCAAATTTATGGGCATACAATTGGGCAAAATAATTCCTAATTATTGTTTTGATTTCCTCTTCATTAGATGTGACCTCACCCTTTTCATTTTTGATACTGGTACTTTGATTTTCATCTTTCTTTTTTTTAATCAAATTGGCCAAAGGTTTATCAATTTTATTGGTTTTTGCATAAAACCAGCTCATTGTTTTATTTATTAATTCAATAGTTTTCTTGGTTTCAATTTAATTAATCTCTCCTTTGATTTTCAGTATTTCTAATTTGGTATTTAATTGGGGGTTTTCAATTTGCTCTTTTTCTAGCTTTTTCAGCTGTATGCCCAGATCGTTGATCTCCTTTTTCCCTATTTTATTCATTATTTAGGCATTTAGGGATATAAAACTTCCCCTAAGAACTGCTTTTCCTGCATCCCATAAGTTTTGGTATGTTGTTTCATTATTGTCATTCTCATGAATGAAGTTATTAATTGTTTCTCTGATTTGTTCTTTGGCCCACTCATTCTTTAGAATTAAATTATTTAGTTTCCAATTAGTTTTTAGCTTATTTTTCCATGGTACTTTATTAAAAAATGATTCTTATTGCATCATGATCTGAAAAGGATACATTGACTACTTCTGCTTTTCTGCACTGGATTGTGAGGTTTTTATGCCCTAGTACATGGTCAATTTTTGAGTATGGGCCATGTACTTTTGAGAAGAAAGGATATTCCTTTTTATCCCCATTCAGTTTTCTCCAGAGGTCTATCACATGTGCCTTCTCTAAAATTCTGTTTACCTCCTTAACTTTTTTCTTATTTATCTTGAGGTTAGATTTATCAAGTTCAGAAAGGGGGAGGTTGAGGTCTCCCAATATTATAGTTTTGCTGTCTATTTCTTCCTGTAACTCCCTTAACCTCTCCTCTAAGAATCTGTATGTCTTACCACTTGGTGCATATATGTTAAGCAATGATATTGCTTCACTGTTTATGGTGCCTTTTAGCAGGATATAATGTCCTTCCTTATCTCTTTTAATTAAATCTATCTTTACTTTTGCTTTGTCTGAGATTAGGATTGCTACACCTGCTTTTTTTACTTTAGCTGAGGCACCATATATTTTACTCCAGCCTTTTACCTTAACCCTATGTGTATCCCCCTGTTTCAAATGCGTTTCTTGTAAACAGCATATTGTAGGATTATGGTTTTAAATCCATTCTGCTATCTGCTTCTGTTTTGTGAGAATGTTCATCCCTTGCACGTTCAGGGTTATAATTTCTATCTGTGTCTTTTTCTCCATCCTAATTCCCCCTGTTTATGCTTTTATTTCTCCCTTTCCCCTTCTCCTCCTCAACAAAGTTTTGCTTTTGACCGCCGCTTTCCTCAGTTAACCCTCCCTCTTTATTCCCCTCCCTTATCTTACCGTTACCCACTTGCTATTTCTCCTCTCCCTTCTAACCACCCCCCTCCCTTTTTTCCCCCTTACCCTCCCACTTCCCGTAGGACAAGTTAGATTTCTAAACTTATCAGAGTATGTTATTCCCTTCTTGAACTAGATCAGATGACAGTAAAGCTCAAATACTGCTCTTCTCCCTCCCTTCTTTCCCTCTACTATGATATGTTTTTGTGCCACTTCATTTGGTGTAATTTACTCTTTTCTACTACCTCTACCTCTCCTACTTCTACCTACTACTTCTACCGCTCCCCTCATAGCCCTCCCTTTATATCTCTTACTTATATTTTATATCTTCACATCAGTTAATTTATACAGGCATTCACAACTTATGTATATCCATTTCAATTGTCATAATAGCTGTACCATTCTCAAGAATGACTTATATATGTATATATATATATATATATATATATATATATATATATATATATATATATATATAACATACATAAGATGATATAATCCCATATAAAGATGTAAAAAACCTGCCCTTATTGGTTAATAAGGTTTGTGGGGTTTTTCCCCCTGGTTACCTTTTTATGTCTCTCTTGAGTTTTGCATTTGGAGATCAAATTTTCCATTGAGTTCTGGCCTTTTCATCAGGAAGGTCTGGAATTCCCTTATTTCTTTGAGTGTCCATCGCCTTGCCTGGAAAATTATGCTTAGTTTTGCTGGGTAGTTGATCCTTCGTTGTAGTCCCATCTCCTTTGCCCTTTGGAATATCATATTCCAATTTCTCCTGTCTTTTAATGTGGAAGCTGAGAGATCCTGCGTGATCCTGACTGTAGTTCCACGATATTTGAATTGCTCCTTTTTGGCTGCTTGCAGTATTTTCTCCTTGAGTTTATAGCTCTGAAATTTTACTATAATATTTCTTGGTGTTTTCAGTTTGGGATCTCTTTCAGGGGGTGATTGGTGAATTCTTTCAATGACTATTTTGCCCTCTGGTTCTAGTACCTCTGGGCAGTTGTCTTTGATAATTTCTTCGAAGATACTGTCAAGGCTCTTTTTTTCATCTTGGATTTCCGGTAGACCAATAACTCTTAAATTGTCTCTCCTGCATCTATTTTCCAGGTCAGTTGTTTTGCCAATCAGATATTTCACATTTTTTTTTCCATTTTTTCATTCTTTACGTTTTGTTTTATTACTTCTTCGTGCCTCATAGATTCATTAGCTTCCACTTGCTCAAGTCTAATTTTGAATGAGTTAGTGTTTACATTTTGCTTTTGAGTCTCCTTTTCCAAGTGGTTCATTTTGCCTCTCAGGGTGTCCTTTTGTCTCTCTAGATTCTGAATCTCCATAGCCATTTTGCCAATCTTATTCTTAGGGACTTGATTTCATCAGTAGATTTTTTTTCCCTTTTTTCCAGTTTTTCCATATTTTCTTTTAGCTCCCTAATTTGGTTTTTAAAATCCTCCTTTAGCTCTTCCAGCAGGGATTTTTGGGCTGGAGACCAGTTCATATTACCTTTTGAGGTTTCTGATGTATCTACAGTATCGTTACTTCCCTCTTCCATATTTCTATTTTGATCCTGCCTGTCTCCATAAAAGGAATCTATTGTCCTCGGTTTTTTTTGTGTTCTTCTTCATGTTGGTTTGCCTTTTGCTGGCGTTACAACGAATTTCTATCTGTGGGCCTCAGTGCTTTCTGTCCCAGCTTTCTTATTCTGGAAGTTGTGAATCTAGAATTATAACCTTCAGTTTCCTGAGGTGTGGGGGAGGGGTCTGGCTCCCTGGCGTCTCACTCCCTGTGGGTGCTCTCCAGCACTTGCTTTTCAGCAATGGTCTCAGCTGTTTGTTGTTTGAGCTGATGTCTGGCACTTCCCCTGGGGGAGCAAGGTTAAGTCTGGGCTCCTGGCGTTGACCCCTGCCGATTCTGCCCCTCTGGGACTAATGAGCTTCTGGTATTTGTCCTGTGAGGCCCCACTACTTTCTCCTCTGTTTCAGTTCTCTTTTTTTTTTTCCCGAGGAATTCTCTCGGTGAGGGAGGGAGGGATTAGAGCCTTTTACCTGGCCATTGAGTCTTCCGGAAGTTCAAGAAGCCAAGTTCCTGCGTTTTGCAAGTGTCAGGAGTGGGTGTTTTCACAGCCAGTGGCGTTGTGCTGCCTCTCATCGCTCCCACAGACTGCCGTCCTGTGTTGGGAGGCCTGGGGATCTCTGCCGGTTTCGGGTGCCCAGCTTTCTCCCAACCCCTCTGCCACATGGATTTCCCGACCAGCCGCTTCTGCCTTGGTCTGGAGCAGCTCCGCACCGAGCACTCTCCAAGCCTACAGGTTCGTGCCTCCGGCCTTTCAGACTCTCCCGGCTCAGAAATTTGCCCCATGCAGACTGCTTGTGGTTTCTGACTCTGTCAAATCTGCTCAAATTCACTTTTTTATAGGAATCTGACAGACCTTGTGAGAGAGCTCTGGTAAGGTGCTGCCTTCATGAGGCCATCTTGGATCCGCCCCTCAGAGTTGTATATTTTAAGTTTCAGAAACATACATTATATCTAAGGGGCTATCTATCAGACAGTCGTCTACATGATAGTGAAACCTGAAGGCTCAGGACAGAACTCTGATTATGAAGGATAGGACATGAATAGTATAATTTATAAAAAGGACTAAACTACATCACTATGAGAAGTAGGAAAAGAACCATGAAAGCGCTCTATCATAAAAGCTAACAGAGAAGAGAAAATCCAAAATGGAGATTTAGCTAAATCATTTAAATATATCTGAGTAGTCAAATAATTGCTTGATGAAACAAGGATAGTCAGAATTTTATTTTTCCCATTGTTGACCCTTTTACAAATTATACTTGTTAAGTTGCAGAGAACTTCACATTTATGTTCCAAAATGGGGAACCCAGGGTGGTGCCAATTTTAACATGGTTTATCATATATATAACTTAATACCCTAACATCATACAAAAATCAGATTTCTAAGCCTTCAGGACATAAATGTAGTTGGAAATGACTATATCCAAAACCGTGTTCAATTAGTATCAGATTACCTTTTCTAAACTCTTTATAAATGTTGATAAAATAATTGAGGTAACTTTATATATGCATAGTGAATAAAATGCTTCAATTGTTTGGTTTTATTACTTTGAATCTTTATACTCCCTTTTTAAAGAACTTTCTTAATCTCAATTTTTCTGCCAAATCTTGTGACCACATTTAAGTAACGTTACCTCTGATTCTTAAAAAAAGAGCTGTCTGTCTACAATAACTATAATCATATTTCTCTTTCTAAGTGATTAAAACTCTGAGAACCATATGCTTATTCACGACAAAGTCAAATCCTTTGGGGGTTTGTTGTTAGTTTCCCCTGTTGTTTGCAAACAAATGATAGTTCTTGAAATTCGCAGTTTCTCTAACGCCCAACCTCCAGACACACCCCATGAAACTTGTAACCTGAAATGTGACACTCATTTTTACTTGTGGATTTAGTTTTAAATTACCTTTCAAAAGTAGGTAATCTCTCAGCTCTCTTTGGCATTTATTTGCCAAGCTGGCCACTTTCTTTATCACAAGCCTGGTTTCTAGCATTTCAGAGCTACAGATGGAGGGGAGAGATAACAGCAAGAGCTTGTTCTTTTAAAGTATTGCCAAGCAGAATACATAGGACTCAAGTAAATTCAAATTTTATGAATTTGTTCTCAATTTGTTATTGCACATCTCGACTTAAGTAATTTACAAAAGAAAATCTACTTTCAGGTGTACCACTTTTATTTGTTCTGAAAATAAAAGAAAAACATTTCTTTCAAAGTACGTCATGTATCAAATTCCTATTAAGAAGATAAGCATAAAAGAGAATAAAAGCATAAGGTATTTCCAATTATTTTTTTATTTTATCACTATGGTATATGTTTCTTTAATATTTCAGTCAAAAATTTTATTTTTGCATTTAAACATTCCTTCCTTTCCACTTAAAATAATAATAATTGTTTTTCCTCTTTCTTTCTTTCTTTCCTTCTTTCTTTCTTCCTTCCTTCCTTCCTTTCTTTCTTTCTTTCTTTCTTTCTTTCCTTCTTTCTTTCTTTCCTTCCTTCCTCCCTCCCTCGCTTCTTCTTCCCCCCTTTCTAAATAGATACACAGAGCTGTAGAAAATATAGATAAATATGAAAATGATATAGATATAGATGATATACATACACACATGTGTATGTATATAAATATATATATATATTTATATATATATATATATATATATATATATATAGAGAGAGAGAGAGAGAGAGAGAGAGAGAGAGAGAGAGAGAGAGAGAGAGAGAGAGAGAGAGAGAGAGAGAGAGAAAAGGCAGACAGGTAGATAGATAGATAAAATCAGTCATGTGTCTTGGAAACCTAAAAAAAACAGTAATATGGCAGTCAATGTCAAGAAAAATTTGGAGGTAGAGTTCCCAAAACTAGGGATGCTCATGCATTCTGGGGACAGAAATGCAGAAAATAGATATTGTAGGCACAGTTTGGAATGGTAATCAGAGTGGGAATTTTTGCTGTTCTTCTTTTAAGTGCCTTTAATGATTCTCACCTTTGTTTGAATGGGGCTGGTAAAGTGGGATCTTGTGTAGGAATGTTTCTCAGCACTAAGACAATTGGGAATAATTGACTGGAAACCCTGTGTGTGGTGGTACTAGGGATTAACTAACTTTCCCTAAATGGGACTTTTCAATGTTCTTTGTTTGAGTGCTTGAGTACTGAGGTAATCAAGTGTCCCAAGGCCCTGAGACAGGCATATAAGATTTGAGGTTGGGGTTTGACTTTTGGGAGTACACTCACTGAAAGCATGTGTGTGACAGACTCTGGACAAGCCATTGAACACTCCCTGGCTTTGTAACCCAGATAGATCTTGGTAATTCTCTGGTAACTATGAACTGTGATTTGATCAGATAATGTCTGTCTATTGTTGTTTGTAACTTCTATTTGTATTTGCCTTGAAGTTCAAGGGGCTGATCTTTTCCCCCTGAACTAAGTGAATGACATATGTAGGTTTGATTAAACTTAGATTGTTAACCCCTGAAAGTTTCTTTCCTTATAAAAGCAGATCAAGGAACCTGTGTTAGCAGCCCTTCTGTATGCTTGTGTTATTGGTCTTACACAGCCACAGTAGCTGCTAACCACATTGTTGCTACATGGGTATGCAAGGACATGATGAAGTTCATCCTTGCGAGATAGCAATATTCAATTCCTTCTGCCTGGGGAAGCTCTGAGAGAGGGTCACCAAAAATATGAGAGTAGTGGCCCAGAAGCAACTGTACCATTTGGTAGTTCTTATTAAAGAAGGTAAAGCATGAGAATTGCATTCCCATGAGGAAAAAAAAAAACATGCACTTAACACCACCTTGAATTTTGCCACCCTAGGGCTAAAATCCATCTACTTTGCTTAAATTGCAACTATACCATATGTGATATTTTATTCTCTAAAGTTTTTAACAATCAAGAACAACAGCTCAAAAATAACAACTTAAAATTCTTTTAGGACCTTGGAATGCTGCATATCTAGAATTGATCTCTCCAGAACCGTTCATCGTCCACTTTTTGAATAATATTATCATTAAAACAAGACCAGAATTTAACAATTCCTCTTCTTTTAGAAAAGAGAGGCCAAGCAGGTCTGCTTTACTGAAAGGAACTAGGTGTTCTCCAACTGTCTCCTGCTTATCAAGGATTCTAATGACTCCCTAACCATTTTTATTCTAGCCTTTCAATTGTGAAGATCTTTTTCTACAATAGACAACATAAAATAAAATAAAAGTTTAGCAGTTGTTCCTTCTCTGTATTCCCCATTATCATCATTTCATCCAACCAGAATAGCAGCCCTATCATTTCTTCAATCTTCCTCTTTATTTCATACTAGATTAATTTTTTTTAAAGAAACTTGCTTAATAGTTCATGATATTCAATTTCAGCTTGTTCCGAACTTTAGCATTCTTAACATTAGGTGTGTGCATAGGAGGTGTCAGGTGTTCAAAAGTACGTCTTTTTTGATCATTTTTTTTTATTTTTAGTTCACAATACATAGTTCTACATAATTTTGAGTTCCTGATTTTCTTCCCTCCCTCCCTCAAGATGGCATGGAATCCCATATATCTTCCACGTATATTCACATTTAATTAATTTACACACTAGTCGAGATGTGGAGAAGAATTATGACCAATGGAATGAATCATGAGACAGAAGAAACAGAACCAAAAAAAAAAAAACACAACCCAAAAACAGAAACAAAAGAGAGGAAAAAAAGGGGGGGGAGAAAAAAGGCAAGCATGAAGTGTGCCTCTATCTGCATTCATACTTCATAGTTCTTTCTCTGGATGTAGATAGCATTCTCCATCACGAGTCCTTTGTAGTTGTCTTTGTACCGTGTGTTGCTGAGAAGAGCAAAGTCTGTCAGGGTTAGTCTTCACAGAATCCATATATCTGTGGTTGTGTATAATGTTCTCTTGGCTCTGCTCTGCTCACTCAGCATTATGTCGTGTTGGATTTCCAGGTTGTTATGAAGTCCGTATCATCCCCATTTCTTATAGTATTCCATTGCCTTCATATACCACAGCTTGTTCAGCCATTCCCCAATTGATGGGCATCCCCTTGATTTCCAATTCTTAGCTACCAAAAAAGAGCCACCATAAATATTTTTGTACATATGGGTCCTCTTCCCACTTGTGTGATCTCTTTGGGATACAACCCTAGAAGTGGTATTGCTGCGTTAAAGGGTATGAACGTTTATATAACCGTTTGGGCATAGTTCCAAATTGTTCTCCAAAATGGCTGGATCTGTTCACAACTCCACCAGCAACGTAATAATGTTCCAATTTTCCCACATCCTCTCCAGCATTTATCATTTTCTTGTTTTGTTATTTTAACCAATCTGACAGGAGAGAGATGGTATCTAAGAGTTGTTTTGCTTTGCATTTCTCTAATCAGTAGTGATTTCAAGCATTTTTTCATATGCCTATAGATATCTGTAATTTCTTCCTCTGAAAACCCCCTGTTCATATCCTTTGACCATTTCTCAACTTGGGAATGACTTGTATTCCTACATATTTGGTTCAGTTCCTTGTATGTTTTGGAAATGAGGCCTTTATCAGTGACACTAGTTGTAAAGATTTTGTCCCAATTTTCTGCTTCCTTCCTAATCTTTGATGCATTGGCTTTTTTTGTACAAAAACATTTCAGTTTAACATAATCAAAATTATCCATTTTGCATTTTGTAATGCTCTCTATCTCTTGTTGGGTCATGAATTCTTTTGTTTTCCATAAATCTGATAGGTAAACTATTCCTTGCTCTCCCAAATTGCTTATAGCTTCAGCCTTTATTCTTAAATCATGAACCCATTTTGACTTTATTTTTGTATATGGTGTAAGATATTGGTCTATACCCAGTTTCTGCCCTACCATTTTCCATTTTTCTTTCAGCAGTTTTTGTGAAATAGTGAATTCTTAGCCCAGATGCTGGCCTCTTTGGGTTTATCAAAGAGTAGATTGCTATACTCATTGACTTCTCCATCTTGTGTACCTATCCTATTCCACTGATCCACAACTCTGTTTCTTAGCCAGTACCAGGTAATTTTGATGACTGCTGCTCTATAGTACAGTTTAATATGTGGTGTGGCTTGGCCACCTTCTCTAGTATTTCTTTTCATTAATACCCTAGATATTCTAGACCTCTTGTTCTTCCAGATGAATTTTGTTACTATTTTATCCAGCTCAGTAAAATAATTTTTTGGTAGTTCAATTGGTATGGCACTAAATAGATAGATTAATTTAGGTAAAATTGTCATTTTTATTATATTAGCTTGGCCTAACCATGAGCAACTGACATTTTTTTTTCCATTTATTTAGATCTGACTTTATTTGTATGAAAAGTGTTTCATAGTTATATTCATATATGCCCTGGGTTTGCCTTGGCATATAAAAGCCCAAATATTTTATAGTGTCTACAGTAACTTTGAATGGAATTTTTCTTTCTATCTCTTGCTGTTGGGCTTTGTCAGTAATGTATAGGAATGCTGAGGATTTATGTGGGTTTATTTTATATCCTGCAACTTTGCTAAAGTTGTTTATTATTTCAAGTAGTTTTTTGCTTGATTCTCTAGGATTCTATAGGTAAATGATCATATCACCTGCAAAAAGTGATAATTTAGCTTCTTCTTTATCTATTCTAATTACTTCAATTTCTTTTTCTTCTCTTATTGCTACAGCTAAAGTTTCTAGTACCAAATTGAATAATAGGGGTGATAATGGGCATCCTTGTTTCACCCCTGATCTTATTGGGAATGCATCTAGCTTATACCCATTACAAATAATGCTTGTTGATGGTTTTAGGTAGATGCTATTTATAATTTTTAGGAAGGTTCCATTTATGCTTTCTAGTGTTTTTATTAGGAATGGTTGTTGTATTTTGTCAAAGGCTTTTTCTGCATCTATTGAGATGATTATATGGTTTCTGCTAGTTTTGTTGTTGATATAGTCAATTATGCTAATTGTTTTCCTAATATTGAACCAGCCTTGGATTCCTGGAATAAATCCTACCTGGTCATAGTGTATTATTCTGGTGATAAGTTGCTGCAATCTTTTTGCTAATATTTTATTTAAAATTTTTGCATCAATATTCATTGGGGAAATTGGTCTATAATTTTCTTTCTCTGTTTTGACTCTACCTGGTTTGAGTATTAGCACCATATTTGTGTCATAAAAATAATTTGGTAGGACTCCTTCTTCACCTATTTTCCCAAATAGTCTACAAAGTAGAGGAATTAATTGTTCTTTAAATGCTTGATAAAATTCACATGTAAAACCACCTGGCCTTGGAGATTTTTTCCTAAGGAGTTCATTGATGGCTTGCTCAATTTCTTTTTCTGAGACGAGGTTATTTAAAAATTTTACTTCCTTTTCTGTTAGCTTGGGGAATTTATGTTTTTGTAGATATTCATCCATATCTCTAAGGCTTTCAAATTTATGGGCATACAATTGGGCAAAATAATTCCTAATTATTGTTTTGATTTCCTCTTCATTAGAAGTGAACTCACCCTTTTCATTTTTGATACAGGTAATTTGATTTTCTTCTTTCTTTTTCTTAATCAAATTGACCAAAGTTTTATCAATTTTATTGTTTTTTTTTTCAAAAAACCAGCTCTTTGTTTCATTTATTAATTCAATAGTTGTATTGGTTTCAATTTTCTTAATCTCTCCTTTGATTTTCAGTATTTCTAATTTGGTACTTAATTGGGAATTTTTAATTTGTTCTTTTTCTAGGTTTTTGAGTTGTATGCCAAAATCATTGGTCTCCTTTTTCTGTATTTTATTCATGTAAACATTTAGAGATATAAAACTTCCCCTAAGAACTGCTTTTGCTGCATCCCATAAGTTTTGGTATGTTGTCTCATTATTGTTATTCTCTTGAATGAAGTTATTAATTGTTTCTCTGATTAGTTCTTTGGCCCACTCATTCTTTATAATTAGATTATTTAGATTCCAATTGATTTTTAGCTTATTGTTCCATGGTTCTTTGTTACAAATAATTCTTATTGCATCATGATCTGAAAAGTATGCTTTGACCACTTCTGCTTTTCTGGACTGGATTGTGAGGTTTTTTATGCCCTAGTACATGGTCAATTTTTGAGTATGTGCCATGTACCACGGAGAAGAAAGCATATTCCTTTTTATCCCCATTCAGTTTTCTCCAGAGGTCTATCATATCTGCCTTTTCTAAAATTCTGTTCACTTCCTTAAATTCTTCCTTATTTATTTTGAGGTTAGATTTATCAAGTTCAGAAAGGGGAAGGTTGAGGTCTCCCAATATTATACTTTTGCTGTCTATTTCTTCCTGTAACTCCCTTAACCTCTCCTCTTAGAATTTGCATGCCATACCACGTGGCGCATAAATGTTAAACAATGATATTGCTTCATTGTTTATGGTGCCTTTTAGCAGGATGTAGTGACCTTCGTTTTCTCTTTTAATTAAATCTATCTTTACTTTTGCTATGTTACTCCAGCCTTTTACCTTTACCCTGTGTGTATCCCCCTGTTTCAAATGTGTTTCTTGTAAGCAGCGTATTGTAGGATTGTGGTTTTTAATCCATTTTGCTTTCTGCTTCCACTTTATGGGAGAGTTTATCCCATTCCCATTCATATTTATGATTTCTGTCTGTGTCTTTTTCTCCATCCTATTTCTCCCTGTTTATGCTTTTATTTTTCCCTTTCCCCTTCCAGTCCTCAACAAAGTTTTGCTCTTGACTGCCTCCTTCCTCAGTTTACCCTCCCTCTTTATTCCCCTCCCTTGTTTTACCATTTCCCACTTGCTACTTCTCCCCTCCCTTCTGACCACCCCCCTCTCTTTTTTCCCCCTTTCCCCACTTACTTCTTGTAGGATGAGTTAGATTTCCATACTTATCAGGGTATGTTATTCCCTTCTTGAACCAGATCAGATGACAGTAAAGCTCAAATACTGCTCTTCTCCCTCCCTTCTTTCCCTTTACTAAAATGTGTTTTTGTACCTTTTCATTTGGTGTAATTCACCCTTTGCAACTACCTCCTTACCTCTTCTCTCAAAGCCCTCCATTCACATCTCTTAATTATGTTTTTTATCCTTATATCAGTTATTTTATACCGACATTCACTGTCTATGTGTATCCCTTTCAATTGTCATAATAGCTGTACTATTCTCAAGATTGACGTATATATGTATACATTTTAACATACATAAGACAATATATTTCTATATAAAGATGCAAATAATTTGCCCTTATTGATTAATAAGATTTGTGGGTGTTTTTCCCCCTGTTTACCTTTTTGTGTCTCTCTTGAGTTTTGTATTTGGAGATCAAATTTTCCATTGAGTTCTGGCTTTTCCATCAGGAAGGTCTGGAATTCCCTTATTTCATTGAATGTCCATCTCCTTCCCTGAAAAATTATGCTTAATTTTGCTGGGTAGTTGATCCTTGGTGGTAGTCCCAGCTCCTTTGCCCTTTGGAATATCATATTCCAATTTCTCCTGTCTTTTAATGTGGAAGATGAAAGATCCTGGTGATCCTGACTGTAGTTCCATGATATTTGAATTGTTTCTTTTTGGCTGCTTGCAGTATTTTTTCCTTGAGTTTATAGCTCTGAAATTTGGCTACAATATTTCTTGGTGTTTTCAGTTTGATATCTCTTTCAGGGGTGATTGGTGAATTCTTTCAATGATGATTTTGCCCTCTGGTTCTAGGATCTCTGGGCAGTTATCTTTGATAATTTCCTCAAAGTATATGTTTAATTTAATTACTGTTTGATGAACAGAATAATATTCTTTGTCATTATTTTTTTAAATATTGCTTTTAAATACATAAATAAATAGCTGGATAAACATCTTGATGAAATTTGCTGAGCACACCAATAGCCTAAGAGGTTTTTTTTTTTTTTTGCTGCTCTTTTGTATCCTTTAATTACCTGCCCTTGATTCCATCTTGTGTACATGTCTCCTTAAAGCTAAGTTGCTTGATGAGTTCCCCATGCATACATATTGGTTACAAAAGGAACATCCCTCTTTTTTCCTTATCAATTGTATTTGTGTTTCTTTCTTCAGAATTTTGTTCTTATTTATACTTTGTATTTATATAGCACTTTAAGGTTTTGCAAAGCACTTTACATATGTAATGTAAGTCCCGCCTCAGAACTACCCTGTGAGGTGGGTGCTACCTCATTTGCCTCACTAACCAACCCCTAAAATTGGAAAATTATTACTTCTATATTATAGAGGAGGAAACTTAGACTCAAAGGGTAAGTGAAATTACTGGTCCAAAAAGGGTCACATGACTAGAGCCTGAGGGAGGATGAAAATTTCAGTCCTTCCTTATTCAATGTCCAGCATTTTATCTACTTTACCACCAAGATCCCTTTTTTGAAAGCATTGATTCAATCCAATTTTCTCCATAGAATTTAGGATGCAGCATTCTATGGAGCTTTTCTCCAATACTTTTTTCAAATTCATTTCCTAATATCTAAAGGAATTTAAGATCATGCATGGCTTTCCACTTCCTGTGCAGAATCTGGGGTAAGAGACAGTAAAAATAATGAAGTCTGGTTAGGAAAAAGGCAGTAACTCACTTAAAAACTCTCTTGAACCCCTTTGAGCAATGCCATAAAACAAATCCTAGAATGGTAGAACCCACAAAAGAATATGGTGAAACAATTTTCCAGTTCAAAACAATGTAGAAGTTCAGCAATAAAGATCTGTAGAAATGGAGTGAGAGTGGAGCACAGTCCATCTTGGACCACACCAGTGTAGACCACGATGCCAGCAAACCAGGAACAGGCCTTGGGAGCAGCTGAATCAGCTGTGGCAGGGCCTGTTTCCAGAGTTCTTGACCTGCAGATGGTATGAGTATTGAATAACTGGTCAGAAGGAGATTACAGGGGTCTCTTTGCTGACACTAGGGCAGGACTCTGTTGCTTTGCTCATACTTGGATACAGGTCACAGTCCTGGGTTGAAGTCTTAGGGCAAGGGGCAGCACTAGCACACCAGAACTTGCAGATCAGCTGTAGCAGAAAGCTACATCATCCCAGATCCAAGGTGGAAAAGAGTGCTTGTGATTGCTTACATACCAGAGCACAAGCCAAGAGAGGAATAAACATGCATCTCCTTTCATCATATCACCATGAAAGAACTGAAGAATTACAAGTTCCTAAAAGTATCTCTGAAAATAGCTGCAAAAAAACCAATCCTGAAGTTTGGGGCAATGCACCCTCCACCCTGGAAACAGAGCCACATTTTAGCAGAGTTGCAAGTAAAGAAAAAGGCTGGAAAATGAGCAAAGAACAGGAAAAAATGACTATCAAAAGTTACTATGGTGATGAGGAAGATCAAAATATACATTCCGAAGAAGATAACAAAATCAAAGCTCCTACATCCAAAGCCTCTGAAAATCTGGAAGAGCTCAAAAAGGATTTTAAAAATCAATAGAAATAGAGAAAAATGGGAAGAGAAATAAGAGTGATGCAAGAAAATCATAAAAAAGTTAACAGCATCATAAAGGAAGCAAGAAAAAATACAGGAAAAAATAACATTTTGTAAAAGAGAGGAGGCCAAATAATAAAGAGCTACAAAAATCCAATGTGGAAAAAAATACCTTGAAATACAGAATTGGCCAAATGGAAAAAGAGGCACAAAATTTCACTGAAGAAAACAATTCCTTAAAAAGTAGAATTGGCCCAAAGTATAAGGAGGTCCAAAAGCTCACTGATGAAAACAACTCCTTAAAAACTAGAATTGGGGGGAGGTGGAGCCAAGAAGGCAGAGTAAAAGCAGGGACTAACTTGAGTTCTACACCAAATTCCTCCGAACACCTGTAAAAATGACTCTAAACAAATTCTAGAGCTAAAGAACCCATAAAATGTTGGAGTGAAACAAGTCTCCAGCCCAAGACAGCCTGGAGGGTAGACAGTAAGCACAGACCAAGCAGGAGTAAACGTGGCAGATCTGGCCTCAGGACACAGAATCACTGGCAGCTCTGATGATTTGCAGAATTCTCAACCCACAAACACCTAAGACACCTTAGCAGGTCAGTGGAAAAAACTTTGGGTGGCAGAGGTGGTGGGAGCAGCAGCTGCAGCAGCAGCAGCTCAAGCCCATAGAGAGTGGGGGTAATCAAGTGACTGATCAGAGTCAGAGTGCAGAGATCACTTTGCCGGTGCTGAGGCAAGATTCTCTTGCTTTCCCCTGCTTGGATCTGGTTCTCAATCTTGGGTGGCAGTTCTGGGGTGAGGAGGAGCACTAGTGCAGCAGAGTTGGTGGTGGCTATGGAGGGGGAGTCCTCCTTACAGTTCCAAGGCAGAAAGAGCATTTGAATTCAGTCACAGACTAGAGCACAGGGCAGGAGAGGAGTAAGCACCTCTGCTTGGATCATACCATGTCATAAGAGCTGAAAATTTACACATGCCTACAAGTTGCTCAGAAAACAGCTGTGCAAAACTCTTGAACTTTTGTACAGAGCACTCTCCACTCTGCAAACAGAGCCATACCTTTACAAAGAGTTCAAAAGTAAAGTAATTGCCTGGGAAAATGAGCAAACAGCAGAAAAAAAAAATCACACTATAGAATCTTACTTTGGTGACAAAGAAGATCAAAAAGTACAACCAGAAGTAAACAACAAAGCCAAAACTCCTACACCAAAAGCTTGCAAGAAAAATATGAATTGGTCTCAAGCTATGGAAAAGCTCAAAAAGGATTTTGACAAGTAAGAGAAGTAGAGGAAAAATTGGGAAGAGAAATGAGAGTGATGCAAGAAAATCATGAAAAACAAGTCAACAGCTTTGTAAAGGAGAACCCCCCAAAAGAAGAAGAATATAACTTTTTAAAAAATTGATTAATCCAAATGGCAAAAGAGGTCCAAAAAGCCAATAAGGAGAAGAATGTCTTAAAAAAATAGAATTGGCCAAATGGAAAAGGAGGTCCAAAAGCTCACTGAAGAAAATAATTACTTAAAAATTAGAATGGAGCAAACGGAACCTAACAACTTTATAAGAAATCAAAAAAATTATAAAACAGAACCAAAAGATTGAAAAAATAGAAGATAATGTGAAATATCTCATTGGAAATACCACTGACCTGGAGAATAGATCCAGGTGAGATAATTTAAACCTTATTGGGCTACCTGAAATCCATGATCAAAAAAAAAACCTTGGACATCATCTTTCAAGAAATTATCAAGGAAAACTGCCTTGATATTCTACAACCAGAGATTAAAATAGAAATTGACATAATCTACTGATCGCCTCTTGAAGAAGATGCCAAAAGAAAACTCCTAGGAATAGTGTAGCCAAATTCCAGAGTTCTCAGGTCAAGGAGAAAATATTGCAATCACTCAGAAAGAATTCTATTATTGTGGAAATACAATCAGGATAACACAAGATCTAGCAGCTTCTACAGTAAGGGATCTAAGAGCTTAGAATATGATATTCTGGTGGTCAGAGGAGCTAGGATTAAAACCAAGAATCACCTACCCAGCAAAACTCAGTATAATACTTCACAGAAAAAAATGTATATTCAAAGAAATAGAAGCCTTTCAAGGCATTCTTTTTTTCCTTTCTTTTTTTTTCTGGAGGAGCTGAAGGCGGGGAAATTGGGGTTAAGTGACTTGCCCAAGGTCACACATCTAGTCAGTATGTCAAATGTCTGAGGCCACATTTGAACTCAGGTCCTCCTGATTCCAGGGCCGGTGCTCTACTCACTGTACCTTATAGCTGCCCCCTTTCAAGGCACTCTTGATGAAAAGATGAGAGGTGAATAGAAAATTTGACTTTCAAGTCCAAGATTCAAGAGAAGCATGAAAGGGAAAACAGAAAAGAGAATTCATAAGAGCCTTATTAAAGTTCAACTGTTGACATTCCTATGTGGAAAGATGATATTTGTAACTCATGAGACTTGAGACTTTTCTCAGTAGTAGGGAATTGGAGGGAATACACACATACACACACATATACATATATACATACATACATACATACATACATATAATATATATATATATATATAGACAGAGGACAAAGGGTGAGTCAAATATGAAGGGATGATATCTAAAAAAAATAAAATTAAGGAGAGAATACACTGAGAGAAGTGGAAAGGGAGAGATAGAATGGGGTAAATTATCTCACATAAAAGACGCAAAAAAATCCTATAATGGTAGGGAAGAGGGGGGAAGTGAAAGGGAATGAGTAAACACGATTCTCATCAGATTTGGCTTAAGGAGGGAATAATATACACACTCTGTTTCATATCTTACACTGCCTGAAGGTATGGGAAAATAGGGTAAAAGAAAGGGTATTATAGAAGGGAGGGAACATTGGGGGAGGGGGCAGTCAGAAGCAAACAAAGGGAGGGCAGACTGGTGAAAGGGGTAATCAGAATGCATGCCATCTTGAGGTAGAAGCAAGGGGGAGAGAGATGGAGGTTAAAATTGTAACTCAAAATCTTGTGGAAATGAATGTAGAAAACTAAAAATATATAAATTAATGTTAAAAAAACTAGAATTGAGAAAATGGAAGCTAATGACTCTATGAAAATTCATGTAACAATAAAACAAAATAAAAAAATGAAAAAATAGAAGAAAATATATTTCTCTCATTGGAGAAACAACTGGCCTTGAAAATAGATCCAGGAGAGATAATTTGAAAAATTGCTGGACTACCTGAAAGCCATGATCAAAAAAAGAGCCTAGAAATCATCTTTCAAGAAATTACTATGGAAAACTGTTGTGCCGAAAAAGAGTGAGAGAGACCCGGATATAAATTTAGACGTGGATTTATTGAAGCACGCGACCGTTCGGATTAATTACTCAAATCGAACAGCAGTGAGCAAGGGAAGAGAAAGAGTATTTAAAGGGAAAGAACACAATTAGATTTCCATGGAGATGGGGACACAAACAGTGGGACAAGCTGAGGCAGGACTATTACTGTGGAGAAGGGAACACAAACAGTGGGGTCCGTGGAGATGGGAGTAAAAACAGTAGGGCAAGCTGGGGCAAGATGAAGAAACTGAAAGGGGGTGGGGTAGGGCATAACAAAACTACCTTGATATTCTAAAACAAGAGATTAAAATAGAAATTGGAAGATTCCACAGATCACTTCCTGACAGAGATTCCAAAATGAAACCTCCAGTAATATTACAGCCAAATTCCTGGTCTCATAGGTCAGAGAGAAAACAGCAAGCAGACAGAAAGAAACAATACTAATATTATGGAATCACAGTCTGATTTACACAGGACCTTGCAGCTCCTACATTAAAGGATAAGAGGACTTGGAGGGCAAAAAGCCAAGATTACAACCAATAATCAACTACCCAGCAAAACTGGGTGCTTTGTGTAATCCTTCAGAAGAAAAAATGAAATATAGGACTTTCGTGTATTCTTGATGAAAAGATGAGAGCTGAATAGGAAATTTGACTTTCAATTCAATATTCAAGAGAAGGATAAAAAAGTAAACAGAAAAAGGAAATCATAATGGATTTAATAAGGTTAACATATTACATTCCTACGTGGGAAGACAATTTTAACTCAAAAGAACTTGTTAATTATTAGGGCAGTTAGGAGTATATGTAAACTGAGGGCACAGGTATGACTTCAATATGAATGGATGATATCCTAAAAATAAAAAAAAATTAAGGTGTGAAAGAGGAATGTATTCAGAGAAAGGGAAAGGGAGGGGTAGAATGGTATAAATTATCTCAGATAAAAGATGCAAGAAAAAATCTTTACGATGGAAGGGAAGAAGAGGGCAGCTGAGGATGAGTGAATGAATCTTACTGTCATCAGAAGTGTCTTAAAGAGGGAATAACATACACACCTAATTGTTTATAGAAATCTATCTTACTGTATAGGAAGGTAGAAGAGGCAGGAGATAATAGGAAGTGATTAAAAAGAGGGCAGACTGGGGGAGAGAGTAGGCAGAAACAAAACACTTGAAAAGGGATAAGGTGAAAAAAGAGAGAACAGAATAAACAGGGGTGAATATGTTGGAGGGAAATATAGTTAGCAATAGTAACTAAGAAAAAAAATTGAAGCAAATTTCCCTGTTAAAGGCTTCATTTCTTAAACTTAGAACTAAATCAAATTTTAAAAATATGAGTCATTCCCCAATTTATAAATGATCAAAGACATGAACAGTTTTCAGATGAAGTAATCAAAGCTATCTATAGTCATGTGAAAAAAAATACTCTAACTCAATATTGATTAAAGAAATGCAAATTAAAACAGTTTTGAAGTTCTACCTCACACCTATTAAATTGGCTAATAAGATAGAAGAACTAAATGACGAATGATGCAGGTGATGTGGGAAAAAATGAGACATTAATGCACTGTTTGTGGAGTTGAGAACTGATTCTACCACTCTGCAGTGCAATTTGGAACTACGGCCAAAGCCTATAAAACCAGGCATACACTTTGGCCTAGTAATATCACTACTAGGTCTGTATCCCAGACAGACAAAAACCAAAATGGTAAAAGGTACATATGTTAAAAAAATATTTGTAGCAATTATTTCTGATGGCAAAGAACTGAAATTAAGGGTATGCCCATCAATTGGGGAATGACTGAACAAGTTGTGGTATGTAATTGTCATGGAATAATATTGTGCTATAAGAAATGATGAGGAAGATACTCTCAGAAAAACCTGGAAATATTTACATGAACTGATGCAAAGTGAAATGAGTAGAACCAGGAGAAAATTGTGCAGAATAATAGCAATATTGCAAGATGATGAGCTGTGAGTGACTTAGCTATTCTCAGCAATACAATGACCTAAAATAATTCTGAAGGACTTATGAAAATGCTATCCATCCCCAGAGGAAGAAGTGATGGGGTTTGAATATACATCTAAGCATATTTTCTTTTTATTATGGTTTATGTTTTCTTTTACAACATGACTAATATGGAAATATGTTTTGCATGACTACACACATATAACCTATATCAAATTGCTCGCCTTCTCAATGAGAAGGATGGAGAGGGTGGGAAGGAGAGAATTTGGAATTTAATTTTTAAAAATGAATTTTTTAAAAATTGCTCTTACATATAATTGGAGGAAACAATAAAAAAGAAAAACACTGAGAAATAGACAAAACTAAACATAATTATTCAAAATTATTTTTTTTAAATGCAATTTATTTATTTAACGTATTTGGATTTCAGCATTGATTTTCACAACATTTTGAATTACAAATTTTCTCCCCATTTCTACCCTCCCCCCCACTCCAAGATGGCTTATATTCTGGTTGCCCTGTTCCCCAGTCAGGGCTCCCCTCTGTCACCCCACTCCCCTCCCATCCCCTTTTCCCTTCCTTTCTTGTAGGGCAAGATAAATTTTTACACTCCATTGCCTGTGTATCTTATTTTCTTGTTGCATGCAAAAATATTTTTGTTTGTTTTTGAACATCTGTTTTTAAAACTTCAAGTTCCAAATTCTCTCCCCTCTTCCCTTCCCACCCACCCTCCCTAAGAAGTCAAGCAATTCAACCTAGGCCACATGTGTATCATTATGTATAACCCTTCCACAATACTCATGTTGTGAAAGACTAACTATATTTTGCTCCTTCCCAACCCATCCCGCTTTATTGAATTTTCTCCCTTGACCCTGTCCCCTTTTGAAAGTGTTTGTTTTTGACTACCTCCACCCCCATCTGCCCTCCCCTCCATCATCCTCCCCATTTTTTTATCTTCATCCCTCTTCTTTCCTGTGGGGTAAGATTCCCAATTGGGTGTGTATGGTATTCCCTCCTTAGGCCAAATCTGATGAGAGCAATGTTCACTCATTCCCCCCTCATCCGCCCTCTCCCCTCCTTCCACAGAACTGCTTCCTCTTACCACCTTTATGGGAGATAATCCATCCCATTCTATCTCTCCTTATCTCCCTCTCTCAGTATGTTCCTCTCTCATCCCTTAATTTGATTTTATTTCTTTTAGATATCTTCCCTTCATCTTCAACTCAGCCTGTGTCTGCTCTCTCCCTCTCTCTCTCTCTCTCTCTCTCTCTCTTTCTCTCTCTCTCTCTCTCTCTCTCTCTATATATATATATATATATATATATATATATATATATACACATATATACATACACATAGATATATACATACATACACATTCACCCATATATGTACATAAACATATATGTATGCATATTCCCTTCAGCTAACCTAATACTGTGCTCTCATGAATCATACACATCATCTTTCCATGGAGGAATGTCAACAAAACAGTTCACCTTTAGTAAGTCCCTTGCAATTTCTTTTTCTTCTTCTTTTTCTTGATTACCTTTTCATGCTTCGCTTGATTCTTGTGTTTGAAAGTCAAATTTTCTATTCAGTTCTGGTCTTTTCACTGAGAAAGCTTGAAAGTCCTATATTTTATTGAAAGTCCATACTTTGCCTTGAAGCATGATACTCAGTTTTGCTGGGTAGGTGATTCTTGGTTTTAATCCTAGCTCCATTGACCTCCGGAATATCGTATTCCAAGCCCTTCGATCTCTTAATGTAGAGGCTGCCAGATCTTGGGTTATTCTGATTGGGTTTCCACAATACTCAAATTGTTTCTTTCTGGCTGCTTGCAGTATTTTTTCCTAGATCTGGGAGCTCTGGAATTCAGCGACAATATTTCTGGGAGATTTCTTTTAGGGATCTACTTGAGGAGGTGATCGATGGACTCTTTCAATTTCTATTTTGCTCTGTGGCTCTAGAATATCAGGGCAGTTCTCCTTGATAATTTCTTGAAAGATGATATCTAGGCTCTTTTTTTGATCATGGCTTTCAGGTAGTCCAATAATTTTTAAATTATCTCTCTTGGATCTATTTTCCAGGTCAGTGGTTTTTCCAAGGAGATATTTCACATTATCTTCCATTTTTACATTCCTTTGGTTCTGTTTTATAATATCTTGATTTCTCATAAAATCACTAGCTTCCACTTGCTCCAATCTCATTTTTAAAGTAGTATTTTCTTCAGTGGTCTTTTGGACCTCCTTTTCCATTTGGCTAATTCTGCCTTTCAAGGCATTCTTCTCCTCATTGGCTTTTTGGAGCTCTTTTGCCATTTGAGTTAGTCTGTTTTTTAAGGTGTTGTTTTCTTCAGTGTATTTTTCAGTATTTTTTTGGGTCTCCTTTAGCAAGTCATTGACTTGTTTTTCATGGTTTTCTCACATCCTTCTCATTTCTCTTCCCAATTTTTCCTCTACTTCTCTAACTTGCTTTTCCAAATCCTTTTTGAGCTCTTCCTTGGCCTGGAACCAGTTCATGTTTTTCTTGGAGGCTGTTGGTGTAGGCTCTTGCACTTTATTGACTTCTTTAGGGTGTATGTTTTGGTCTTCTTTGTCAGCAAAGAAAGAATGCAAAGTCTGAGACTGAATCTCGGTGCGTTTTCGCTGCCTGGCCATATTCCCAGCCAACTAACTTGACCTTTGAGTTTTTCAGTGGGGTATGACTGCTTGTAGACTAGAGAGTTCTATGTTCCATGTTTGGGGGGGAGGTGCCAGCTCTGCCACACCAACACTGCTCCTTACCCAACCCCCAACCCGGACTGGGCTTAGATCTTCAGCAGGTTGTTGCACTCCTGCTCTGATCTGCCACTTAATTCCTCCCACCAGGTGGGCCTGGAGCCGGAAGTAACAACAGCTGTAGCTGCCCCGCCTCCGCTGCCCCTGGGGCTGGAAGCTAAACCACGAGCTCTTTCTACTCCTGCAGCTTTTCCCACTAACCTTCTCCACAGTCTTTGGTGTTTGTGGGTTAAGGAGTCTGGTAACTGCCGCAACTCACTGATTCAGGACGCTAGGGCCCCCTCTGCCTGACTTCTGGTCTGGGTGGTCCACGCCGCCCATGCTGGACTCTGCTCCACTCCATTCCCAGCTCCCAGCTCCCAGCTCCATGTGGGATAGACCTCACCGAGAGATTATCCAGGCTGTCCTGGGCTGGAGCCCTGCTTCCCTCTGCTGTTTTGTGGGTTCTGCCGTTCTAGAATTGGTTCAGATCCATTTTTTATAGGTTTTTGGAGGGACTCGGTACGGAGCTCATACTAGTTCCTGCTTACCAGCCGCCATCTTGGCTCTGCCACCCAAGTTGTTTATTATTTCAAGTAGTTTTTTACTTGATTCTCTAGGATTCTCAAAGTAAATCATCATATGGTCTGCAAAAAGTGATAATTTAGTTTCTTCTTTGCCTATTCTAATTCCTTCAATTTCTTTTACTTCTCTTATTGCTATAGCTAACATTTCTAGTAGCAAATTGAATAGAAGGTGTGATAATGGAATCCTTGTGTCACCCTTGATCTTATGGGAAATGAACCTAGCTTATCCCCATTACAAATAATACGTGGTGATGGTTTTAGGTAGATGCTATTTATACTTTTAAGGAAGGCTCCATTTATTCCTATGCTTTCCAGTGTTTTTCATAAGAGTGGGTGTTGTATCTCGTTGAAGGCTTTTTTTTTGCATCTATTGAGATGATCATGTGGTCTCCGCTAGTTTTTTTTCCCTTTATTCCGTAGTTTATTATTTAATGTTTTTTTCGGTTTCCAACATTGATTTCCACAAGATTTTGAGTTACAAATTTTCTCCCCGTTTCTACCCTCTTCCAACTCCAAGATGGTATATATTCTGATTGTCCCATTCCCCACTCAGCCATCCCTTCTGTCACCCCACTACCCCTCTCCCCCCCATCCTTTTTCCCCTTACTTTCTTGCAGAGCTAGATGGATTTTTATGCCCATTGCCTTTATATCTTATTTTGCAGTTACATTCAAAAGCAACTTTTTTTGAGCTTCTTCTTTTAAAACTTTGAATTCCAAATTCTCTCCCCTCTTCCCTCTGCACTCACTCTCCCAAGAAGGCAAGCAATTCAACATAGGCCACACATATATCATTATTCAAAACACTCCCATAAAAGGTCATGTTGGGAAAGAGTAACTATATTTCCCTCAATCCTATCCTGTCCCCCTTTATTCAATTTTCTCCCTTGACCTTGTCCCTTTTCAAAAGTGTTTGCTTTTGATTACTTCTTCTCTCAATCTGCCCTCCCTTCTATCATCCCCACTTTCTTCTGCCCTTGCCCTACTTTCATGTGGGGTAAAATACCCAACTGAGTGTGCATGTTATTCCCTCCCCAAGTCAAATCCAATGAAAGCAAGATTCACTCATTTCCCCTCACCTACCCCCTCTTCCCTTCCAACAAACTGCTTTTCTTGCCACTTTTATGTGAGATAATTTACCCCATTCTATCTCTCCCTTGCTCCCTCTCTCAATGTATTCCTCTCTCATCCATTAATTTGATTTTTATTTTTTAGATATAGTCCCTTCATATCCAACTCACCCTGTGCCCTCTGTCTATATGTATACGTATATTCCCCTCAACCACCCTAATACTGAGAAAGGTCTCAAAGATTACACACATCTTCCTTCCACGTGGGAATGTAAGCAAAACAGTTCAACTTTAGTAAGTCCCTTGTGATTTCTCTTTCTTGTTTACTTTTCCATGCTTCTCTTGATTCTTCTGTTTCAAAGTTAAATTTTCTATTCAGCTCTGGTCTTTTCACTGAGAAAGCTTGAAAGTCCTCTATTTTATTGAAAATCCATATTTTGCCTTGGAGCATGATACTCAGTTTTGCTTTATAAGTGATTCTTGGTTTTAGTCTTAGGTCCATTGACATCCAGAATTTCATATTCCAAGCACTTTCGATCCCTTAATGTAGAAGTTGCTAGATCTTGTGTAATTCTGATTGTGTTTCCACAATACTCAAATTGTTTCTTTCTGGCTGCTTGCAATATTTTCTCCTTGACCTGAAAACTCTGGAATTGGTTGAGAATATTCCTAGGAGTTTTCTTTTAGGGATATTTTTTCAGGAGACTATCAGTGGATTCTTTCAACTTCTATTTTACTCTCTGGCACAAGAATATCAGGCCAGTTCTCCTTGATAATTTCTTGAAAGATGATATCTAGGCTCTTTTTTTGATCATGGCTTTCAGGTAGTCCAATCATTTTTAAATTATCTCTCCTGGATCTATTTTCCAGGTCAGCGGTTTTTCCAATGAGATATTTCACGTTGTCCTCCACTTTTTCATTCCTCTGGCTCTGTTTTATAATATCTTGATTTCTCATAAAGTCACTAGCTTCCACTTACTCCAGTCTAATTTTTAAGGTAGTATTTTCTTCAGTAGTTTTTTGGACCTCGTTTTCCATTTGGCTAATTCTGCCTTTCAAGACATTCTTCTCCTTACTGGCTTTTTGGAGCTCTTTTGCCATTTGGGTTAGTCTATTTCCTAAGTTGTTGTTTTCTTCAGTATTAGCACCATATTTGTGTCATAAAAATAATTTAGTAGGACTCCTTCTTCACCTATTTTCCCAAATAGTCTACAAAGTAGAGGAATTAACTGTTCTTTAAATGCCTGATAAAATTCACATGTAAAGCCATCTGGCCCTGGAGATTTTTTCCTAGGGAGTTCATTGATGGCATGCTTAATTTCTTTTTCTGAGATGGGGTTGTTAAGAAATTTTACTTCTTCTTCTGTTAACCTGGGCAATTTATGTTTTTGCAGATAATCATTCATATCCCTAAGGTTGACAAATTTATAGGCATACAATTGGGCAAAATAATTCCCAATTATTGTTTTGGCTTCCTCTTCATTAGAGGTGAATTCATCATTTTCATTTTTGATAGTGGTAATTTGATTTTCTTCTTTCTTTTTTTTAATGAAATTGACCAAATGTTTATCAATTTTATTGGCTTTTTCATAAAACCAGAACTTCATTTTATTTATTAATTCAATAGTTTTCTTGGTTTCAATTTTATTAATGTCTCCTTTGATTTTCAGTATTTCTAATTTGGTATTTAATTGGAGATTTTCAATTTGTTCTTTTTTTGAGCTTTTTCAGTTGCATGTCCAATTCATTGATCTCCTTTTTCTCTATTTTATCCATGTAAGCATTTAGCGATATAAAACGTCCCCTAGGAACTGCCTTTGCTGCATCCCATAAGTTTGGGTATATTGTTTCATTATTGTCATTCTCTTGAATGATGTTATTAATTGTTTCTCTGATTAGTTCTTTTGCCCACTAATTCTGTAGGATTAGATTATTTAGTTTCCAATTAATTTTTACCTTATTTTTCCACAGTTCTTTGTTACAAATAATTTTTATTGCATCATGACCTAAAAAAGGATACTTTGACTACTTCTGCTTTTCTGCACTGGATTGTAAGGTTTTTATGCCCTAGTACATGGACAATTTTTGAGTATGTGCCATGTATCACTGAGGAGAAAGTATATTCCTTTTTATCCCCATTTAGTTTTCCCCAGAGGTCTATCATATCTGCCTTTTCTAAAAGTCTGTTCACCTCCTTAACTTCTTTCTTATTTATTTTGAGGTTAGATTTATCAAGTTCAGAGAGGGAGAGGCTGAGGTCTCCCAATATTATAGTTTTGCTGTCTGTTTCTTCCTGTAACTCCCTTAATCTCTCCTCTAAAAATTTGCATGCCATACCACTTGGTGCGTATATGTTAAACAATGATACTGCTTCATTGTTTATGGTGCCTTTTAGCAGGATGTAGAGCCCTTACTTATCTCTTTTAATTAAATCTTTCTTTACTTCTGCTTTGTCTGAGATTAGGATTGCTACACCTGCTTTTTTTTTTACTTTAGCTGAAGCACAATATTTTTACTCCAGTCTTTTACCTTTACCCTGGGTGTATCCCCCTCTTTCAAATGTTTCTTGCAAACAGCATATTGTAGGATTATGATTTTTAATCCATTCTGCTACCTGCTTCCATTTTATGGGAGAGTTAATCCCATTCACATTCACAGTTATAATTTCTATCAGTGTGTTTTTCTCCATCCTATTTACCCCCTGTTTATGCTTTTATTTCTCCCTTTCCCCTTCCACTCCTCAACAAAGTTTTGTTTTTTCCACCGCCTTCTTCAATTCACCCTCCCTCTTGATTCCCCTCTCTTATCTTACCATTTTCCATGTCCTACTTCTTCCTGCCCTTCTGACCAGCCTCCTCCCCTTTTTCCCCCTTTCCCCTCCTACTGCCTGTAGGACAAGTTCAATTTCTATCCTTATCAGGGTATGTTATTCCCTTCTTGAAGCAGATCCAATGACAGTAAAGCTCAAATACTGCTCTTCTCCCTCCCTTCTTTCCCTCTACTATAGTGTGTTTTGGTGCCTCTTTATTTGATGTAAGTTACTCTTTTTTACTACCTCCTTACCTCTTCTCCCATAACCCTTCTTTTATATCAATTAATTGTTTTTTATCCTTATATCAGTTATTTTATACAGACATTCACAATCTATGTGTAGCCCTTTCAATTGTCATAATAGTTGTAATATTCTCAAGCTTCACACACACACACACACACACACACACACACACACACACACACACACATATATATATATATCATATGTAAGATGATATAATCCTATATAAAGATGTAAATAATTTGCCCAATAAGGGCAATTATTCAATAAGATTAATAAGGTTTGTGGGGGGGGGGGGTTCTCCTGTTTACCTTTTTATGTCTCTCTTGAGTTTTGTATTTGAAAACCAAATTTTCCATTGAGTTCTTGCCTTCTCATCAGGAAGGTATGGATTTCCCTTATTTCATTGAATATCCTTTGACTTGCCTGAAAAATTATGCTTAGTTTTTCTGGGTAGTTGATCTTTGGTTGTAGTCCCAGCTCCTTTGCCCTTTGGAATATCATATTCCAATTTCTCCTGTCATTTAATGTAGATGCTGAGAGATCCTGCATGATCCTGACAGTAGTTCCATGATATTTGAATTGTTTCTTTTTGGCTGCTTGCAGTATTTTCTCCTTGACTTGGTAATTCTGAAATTTGGCTATAATACTTCTTGGTGTTTTCAATTTGCGATCTTTTTCAGGGGGTGATGAGTAGCTTCTTTCAATCACTATTTTACCCTCTGGTTCTAGAACCTCTGGGCAGTTATATTTGATAAGATACTCTCAAAGATCTTTTTTTCATTATGGATTTCTGGTAGACTGATAATTCTTAAATTGTCTCTCCTGGATCTATTTTCCAGGTCAGTTGTTTTTCCAATCAGATATTTCACATGTTTTTTTCTGTTTTTTTCATTCTGTTTTACTGCTTCTTGATGCCTCATAGAGTCATTAGCTTCCACTTGCTCAATTCTAATATTTTAATTTTATTTAATTTGTTTAATACATTTAGTTTTCAGCAGTGATTTTAAAAAGAGTTTGAATTGCAAATTTTCTCCCCATTTCTACCCTCCCATCCACTCCAAGAGGACATATATTCTGGTTGTCCCATTCCCCAGTCAGGCTTCCCTTCTGTCACCCCAATCCCTTTCCATCCTCTTTTCCCTTCCTTTCTTGTAGGGCAAGATAAATCTCTATGCCCCCATTGCCTGTGTATCTTATTTCCTAGTTGCATACAAAAACTTTTTTTTCAACATCTGTTTTTAAAACTTTGAGTTCCAAATTCTCTCCCGTCTTTCCTCCCCACCCACCCTCCCTAAGAAGGCAAGCAATTCAACATAGGCCACATGCATATCATTATGTAAAACCCTTCCATAATTCTCATGTTGTGAAAGACTAACTATATTTTGCTCCTTCCTGACCTATCCCCCTTTATTGAATTTTCTCCTTTGACCCTGTCCCTTTTTGAAAGTGTTTGCTTTTGACTGCATCCTCCCTCAATCTGCCCTCCTTTCTATCAGCCCCCCTCCCTTTTCTTTATTTTTCCCTTATTACTTCTTCCCTCTGTTTTCTTTCACCTTTCCACTCTAACTGCCTATAGGGCAAGTTAGCTTTCTATACCTGAGTATGTTATTCCCTTCTTCAAACAAATTAAATTAGAATAAATTTCAAACAACGCTCATCACCCTCCCTTCTTTCCCTCCACTGTAATATGCCTTTGTGCCTATTGATGTGACACAATTTACCCTTTTCTGCCTCCTCCTTTTCTCTTCTCCCATTACAACGTCTCAGCATTTAATTAGGCTTTTTATCAACACATCAAAATCAACTTAAATCCTCCCCCTTCGTCTATATATTTCCCTTTTATATCCTGTAATAAAGACACACTTCTCAACAGTTGTAAGTATCATCTTCCTACATATGGAGGTAAACTGTTTGTCCTTATTGAATACCATGTTTTTCCCCCTTTCTTGTTTACTTTTTTATGGTTCTCTTCAATCTTGTATTTGAAGATCAAATTCTCTGTTGAGCTCTGGCCTTTTCATCTGGAAAGTCTGGAAGTCCTCTATTTCTTTGAATGTCCATCTCCTTCCCTGAAAGATTATGATCACTTTCACTGGGTAGTCAATCCTTGGTCATAATCCAGCTTCCTTTGCCTTATGGAATATCATATTCTGAGTCCTCTGATCTTTTAATGCAGAAGCTGCAAGGTCCTGCATAATCCTGACAGTGGTTCCACGGTATTTGAATTGTTTCTTTCTGGCTGCTTGCAGTATTTTCTCCTTAACCTGATAATTTTGGAATTTGGCTACAATATTCCTTGGTGTTTTCAATTTGGGATGTTTTTCAGGAGTGGATTAGGGGATTCTTTCAATGACTATTTTACCCTCTGGTTCTAGGTCATCAGGGTAGTTTTCCTTGATGAGTCCTTGAAAGATGCTGTCCAAACTCCTCTTTTCTCCCATCATGGTTCTCAGGTAGACTAATAATTCTTATATTATCTCTCCTTGATGTATTTTCAAGGTCAGTTGTTTTTCTAATGAGGTATTTTACATTTTATTTGATTTCTTCATTCTTTCAATTTTGTTTGACTGATTCTTAATGTCTCATAGAGTCATTAGTTTCTAGTTGCCCAATTCAAATTTTCATCAAATTGTTTTCTTCAGTTAGCTTCTGTACCTCCTTTTCCATTTTGCCAGTTGTACTTTTTAAGGAGTTGTTTTCATCAGTGTATTTTTTCCGTTTTGCTTATTGTACTTTTAAATTTTTCTTTTACCTTTCTTATTTGACATTTAAAATCCTTCTTGAGCTTTTCCAAGAAGACTTTTTAGGGCTTGAGACCAGTTCATATTCCCCTTTGAGGTTTCAGATGTCCTCTCCTCAATTTGTCTTTTCATCTTCCTTCTCGCCAAGTTATTTCTATATGTTCATTTTTTTTCTTACTCATGCTGTTTGCCCTTTTTTGGCTTTTAAATTTGATCTCTTCTTCTGGATCCCAGGGGGCACTGTCCAAGACTTCTTGTTCTGGGGGTTAAAGTTACTGGTTTTCTTTTCGGGGTCCTCTGGTGCTTTCAGTTGGATGTTGTAGTGGTCTGGTATTTTGCATGATGCTGAGCTGGAGGTGGCATGTGCCTGGTATTGGAACTTTCCTGCTCCTCCACCCTGGGGCTCAGAAATGTCTGCTGGTTCACAGAGGTGGGGCTTCTTGCTGGGTTGCTGGAATGCCTCCCATCTTGAACTGCTCCCCTTCAGCCACAGCAAAATAGAGGTTTCCTGTTAATCTCCCAGCCTCCTGAGCTAGAGCTAAAAGACTGTGATAACCCATCTTCCTGCTGGCTCCACTATTTCAGGATTTTTCTTGGAGCAATATTCTCTCCATTTTTCAAGGTCAACAAGACAGGGTGAAAGTAACTTACTGTTTACTCTTCCATCTTGGCTCCTGGACATTTAAATAAGTGACCTTCCAACATTCAGTGTGTGTTAGCCCCAGGAGTAGCTGCTGTTGCTGTCACAGGCCCTGAGTAAGACTGTGCTTCTTTCTCACCCAGTTCTGACAGCCTCCCATCCTGTACTGAGACGTCTAAAAATCACCCCTGGGGTCTGTTCCAGCTTTGCTATGGTTCAGTCTGTGCTGCTGCAGTGCACATGCTAGACTGCACTCCTTTCCCAATCTAGTGCAACAGACGCCTCCTGTCCATCCTCCAGGTTGTACTGGACTGGAAATCTGCCACCTTCTGTGTCTTTGTGGATTCTGCCACCCTAGAATTTATTCAGATTCACTTTATCTAGAGGTATTTGAAGGAGTTTGTGGGAGACCTCAGCTGAGTCCCTGCTTTCACTGCTCCATCTTTGCAATAGTCTTCCTTTGGTGGTAAAGGCAATGGGTGTCATAATCCTATGAGATATTTTGCAACAAGGCATGTAGCCTCTGATAAAATGGGCAATATACATGTTCAAGATAATGATCTAAGACCCCACCCTTACCTAAGAATGGGATCAAAGAGAAAGGAGAATCTATTGAAAATATAGATAAAGGAGGACAGAAAGAGGTATCTAATGAAGAAAGAATGAGGTGATCAAAGCCTCCTGAGAGAGAAAGTATATCAATGCAGTATATTTGGGGGTTTATATTTCTAGGCAGAATCAAAATCTAAAACTATCAAAAATATGGTCACCTCATGACACAGACTTTAGCTGATTCATTATATTTTCTATTAAATGAAAAATATTTCTTTAGGAAAAATTATAAACAAACTGATTTTAGGTTTGTCCTGTCCTCTAATTGCATTGTCCTGACTCATTTTTACATAGCCTTTGTTGATGTTCAATGGAAACTGAAAGTAATTTTATCTCTTCAGTCTACTTTTTTTTATTCGAAGTTCCCACATCATTCCCATCTTTCTAAACCAATTAAGCATACCTTTATCATGCCCCTTGGTAGGTCTTCAGGATGTGCTAAATGATTTAATTAAAATCTGTCCTCCTTTCCCTAATGCCCATTTGGAGGAATTCCTTCCCTAACTAGCAATTAAAAATATAATAATCCATTACTGAGAAGCAAAAGAATCACCAAATGTCCCCTGAAGATAAACATGCAGACTTAAATTATCTTATCTAAAGTTCTAGCTTACTAATATGCAATGGGGCTTTCATTTTCCCCTGTAACTCTAGTTACTAATGTTATAGATCTGTATACACAGCTGGGGCATGTTGTGCAATAATCTCTTTCTTTGGCAATTTGGTTCCTTCATATAAAAGGAAATTGTATTGTTATAGTAAAGTATAGATATCTAAAATGACAGCCTTTGCAGTATCTAGGAGAAAGAAAGGTGATAATCTGGCATCAAGCTCTAGCTGACTATTCAAAAAAGAAGTTACTACTACTTAGAGCAAATCCATAACACACAGCACTTTAAATTATCACCTGAAACCATTATGGTAGCTTTGCAAAATGAATCATTGGTCTTAGGTCCAGATCCCAAGCCAACATGGCTAAATTGCCAATTCATGAGTCTGGATTTTAGGGCACTGTCATCCTCTCTTCTTCTATTTGAAATGTGTGTTAGTTGTGCCACAGTGGAAGCACTGGCAAGCAGAAAGGACACCTGGGTTCTAGTCCCAGCTCTGCCACAGAGAAAAGGAGAAGTGTCACTCCTGAAGAATAGGCACCATAAAGGTTTTTTAAGGTGATAATCTAAAGCATCATATGTTGTAGATACTTTGTCATAGCAGTATCTGTGTCAGATCACTACAGTACTACGGTATCTTTGTCATATCACTGAAGTTCTATGGTGTTGGACTGGAAAACCTCTAAGTTCCCTTATAATTCAGAATTTATAAAGTCCAATGACTTATCTAATGTCATACAAACTAGGATTATTATCAAACCTCCAAATCCAGGCACCAGCCTTATCAAAGGATGATAATGGAGAGGGACATAGGAGTAATTAGGTAGCCCCAGCTACAGTACCTATCATTACTGGTTTCTTCATCACACATTTCTCCTAAACACCTTTAATGTAGATCCTCTCCAGTTCTCTGTTCTGAACAACCAAGTACAGAAATCAATTGATAATTCCTCTATCCAATAGCCAGCAACCTGCTGATAACTCTTCTTTTAATTTTTGTGATTCAGAGCCATTATCTGAAAAGTCAAAATTCCTTCCACAATTACTTCTATTTACATTTTCATGTCTATCTAAGTTATTATTCCCAGTCTCTGGCCAGCCTCCCTCCCCACTTTGTATTTTCTAGAACCATTTCATGTTCCACTCTTGACAAATTACAATTCATCTGAGATTAATAATAGCAAAAACAATAATAGCACAATAATATTTTTATAGAATTTTAAGGTTTACAACGTGCTCTCCATACATTATCTCATTGGTCCTCACAGTAACCCTTTAAGATAAGTACCATTATTATCTACATTTTACGGAGGAAACTGAGGTTGAAAGAGTTTAATAGACACATCTAGGGTCACACAGAAAATAAATGCCTGAGTCAAGATTCAAGCTCAGGTCTTCCTCACTCCAAATCCACACTCCTACCTACTTCTCCACCTAATCAACTCTTACTTTTTCCATCTCGGTCTGCTAGCAGAAAGCAGACTTTCTCTAGAATATATCTTACCCATTTAAACTCTTTGCGGTAAAAGTTCTTCCTTCTCCACTCTCTTCATACATCCAAGACCAAAAGAAGGAATTCTAATACCATTTTTCTCTGTTTCAGATAATGTCTCTACAAACACTACTCAGTAACTTCTCTTCTTTTGAGGTTGACTCCATCTGAAACTATCAGACTTTGTAGCCCCTTTGTGATGGCAATTGCAGCCTTTTCCACTCTCCACCCTCCCTTAATTCTTGAGAGCTTCATTATTTACATTGTGGTATCCTTTAACATCTGAGCTCAAATCCTGCCACAAACACTTATTAGCTTTGTGAACCTCAGGAAGTCATCTAAACTCAGTCTTCCTCTGTTCCCTCCTCTATAAAATGAGGGTTATAATAGCACCTACCTCTCAGTGTTGTTGAAAGGATAAAATGAGATAATATTTGCAAAGTGATTTTCAAACAAAGTGTTATATAAATGCTAGCTATTATTAATATCACTTATAGTAGTAATAACAATAATAACGATGATGATAAATGTTTCTCTGTTAATTGTCTGGTTGATTAGCATAGGTTAGTTTAATAATATCTGCTAAGACTTGTTTTTTATCATTTTTTTCTATGCTATAGAAATTAACTGTAGCCTTTTAAGTATGAGTAGTTCACTCTTTGGTAGACATTGCAGGCTACTTATGACTTTTTATTCTATGTGATTTTTGTCTATTTTTTCCTTATATCTTTCTGTTATATAGAATCTATTCAACATGTAGAGATCTTCCTCTTTTACCTCTAAAATTTTGGGTATATAGTTCCCAAACTCTCATTGCAGGATTTATTTTACAAGGCCAACTAGAGAACACTGTAGTTAAAAACACACATTTCATTCATTCCAATTGATGCTATGCTGGATTTGGGGTCAAACAATGTGATCAAATCCTATCACTGCCATTTATAATCTATGCGTCCTTGGGTGAGTCACAACTTATATTGGCCTCAGTTTTGTCATCCATAAAGAA
The DNA here is from genome assembly GCF_011100635.1 of Trichosurus vulpecula. Classification (NCBI taxonomy): domain Eukaryota; kingdom Metazoa; phylum Chordata; class Mammalia; order Diprotodontia; family Phalangeridae; genus Trichosurus; species Trichosurus vulpecula. The sequence goes on from NC_050581.1 coordinate 27,887,334, forward strand.
GAGTTTGGAACCAAATTTCTTTCCAGCTCTACATCTATGATTCTAGTTAAACAGAATAATAAGTGACAAGAACAAAATCACAAATATATTCATGGCAGTGAGGATGCCTTTTATGTCACTTGTCCCCTACAAACAATTGCTGACTATATGCCGTAATCTACTTATACCCAGCATGTGTTTTTCTATTCAAAATCATGTTTAATATGGAATGACAGGGCATCATTGGTAGATCCTGGATGCCTAACTGCTTTTGCTATATCCATTTTCTAGGGAAGAGAAGACTTAATTCTCAAAGGCTGAAACCTCATGCTCCACCCCCCAACACCAGAAAATTCACTCTAAATGAAAAGAAAACATTACATTTCCAGCCTATGAATATCTTTAAGTGGCTAAGATACACACCAGAATTGAGTTGTTTTTGTATCTACTGAGACTGTTCAATGATTGAACATCATTTGAAAATAGAATCCCAAATTCAGTGATTCAATATAATTGTTTCAGGAACTTCCATTTTTGTATGCTTCTTCTGTAGAGAATAAAGCAATCAGCAGACAAAGGAATACCCATAATTTTCCCCATCAAAATGCAAACAACACTACCTTGAAACTTCAGATTATGCCAAGCTCCTGGAAATGCATTTTATAATAGGTTCAGTTTACAAAGGGAATTGCTGTTAATCCTACAGCACATTAGTTTTCCCAAAATAGCCTCCTTTAAATCAAGAACCTGAAAATAATGAAGAGTGAGGTGAAAGAGTTGAGCAGCATTAAGTGATTCTGATCTTAAACAATGTATACTGGGGCATAATAGTAAAGGCAATTGATGTGAATTTGGGATGCTATGAAGTGTCTATTGAATTTAGAAGAGAAAGAGCAAGTGGAAAGTAATTGTGCTCCCACTCAAATGGTTGTCTAAACAAATGCAGTCAATGGGGGTAAGGGACAATTATATTTGAGGTGGGGGTGGGATTAAATGATCTAATCATGTATCTCCTCAAGTCATTTGAGAGAAACACACCCACTGATAAAAATCAACATAGTACCCTTGCTTCCACTAATATATTGGAGGGATTGAATTCCTCACAATAATTTCGCATTTTCTTTTCAATCATTTTTTTCCTTTTTTGCTAGTTTTTTGCTAGAGTTAGTGGATATATTCCTGACTCTACATTATAGCTAGCCCTCAGAGAGCAACAGATATACATTAGAGCCACTTGATGTCTGCTTGCCAGCCTCTCCTAATTTTCTTTCCCCTCCTACTACTAATTTGTTGAAAAAATGATGAAATATTCATCATAAAATGTGATTGTGCATATTAAAATTTTCAAGTCATCCCCATTATAAATTCACTATTGGTTGTTAGCTTTTAGAAAATAAGATGCTGCTTGCCCAGAAGTGCTATGGAAAAGATTGTTCTGAGGAAAGTACCTCATCACCATTCCATAGAAGCCAGAGAAGATGATGACATGCCAGCTGCTTGGTGTGGAATGCTTAATCTTTATGAGCTCCCAGAAGTTTCCATGTAACATGGAGAAATTCATATTTTTATTGCATCTTATTTTCTCAGCATGAAGAAGAATTTACATTTCTTAATTGGATTTCCTTCTCTCAGCATGAGGAAATGCAACTATTTCACTGGACCCCACTGCTCTGCAATCACACATTGAGCAACAAGAGCTGCATGGCATATTTATGGAACCAGAAGGAAGTGAAAAATCCTGAGCTTCAGAACTCACTGGTATGAAAAGGCTGATTTTCTCTGCATCAGGTAAAGATGGAAAGGAGTTGATGACGAAGAAAACATGGTTATTCTGCCCTTGTGCCTTATCACCCCCTCCCATAAGTCACTATTCAAATAATTAGGAGAAGGAGTGGTAGAAATCATGTGTATTCAATTAGTGGAAACCTGAATCTAAGTCTATAAGGACTTATAAGTAACCTTGAATCTCTATTCTGCAAAAACTTCCTGGAATACTCCCAGTGTTATTTCCCTAATGGTGACCTTCATTGGAGGAAAGATGAAGAAATTTACACATAGCTGCAGGAGTATAAAGTAAGGCCACCCTACTAGTGCAAAAGATAGTGAAATAAAATATTTGGGCAAGTCTCAGCAGCAGTTAACATTAGGAAGTCCAAATGAGTTGGCAGTCAGCATTAAGAAGATTCATTGGAAGGCATACATTTGATATGAGTGGTACATTCTCAGGGAAATTTGGCAGCAGTTACTAGTAAGAACTCTAGACCTGAAGGCAATAAAGTGGTTTCAGAGTTCTAGGAGTTGGTCACTGTGATACAGCCATAGCAATGGAAATTCAGGGACAAAATGAAATTGTCCATTAGAAATGTACAAAATAAGGAATTATTGAACCAAGAGTCAAATGCCTGGAACCAGGGTGACGTTAAAGTCAGATCAGCAGCAAGAGGGTTTCAGGCTGAGCTATGGAGTCAAGTGCTGTTAATGTTTTCTTTCTGTGAGTGTAAGAGTACTCTCAAAGACTGAGAAGTTCTGTTCAGAAATGGAGGTTAATTAGCTAAGGCTATCAGGAGTAAGAGAGGATACAGAATCAAAACAATTACTGCATTGGAATTTTTGATCCTACTAATAATTGTACTGCATCTTTCTTGATCTTTCCACAGCATTTGACAGTGTAGATCATCCTCCTTTTTTGACTATTCTCCATAGATGTTTGTGACACTACTCTGTCAAAGCTCTCCCATAACCTGTTCCCATCTCACCCTTTGCTGGCTCTTCATCAAATTCAGGTTCACTAATATTGGGTTTCACCCAAAGTTCTATCTCAAACCCTGCTTTATTTTCTTTTTGTTTTATCTCATTTGTTGATCTCACTAGGTCCCACGGGTTCAATTATTTCTAGGAAGATGATTCTCTGATCTGTATATGTAAAATAGGGATTTCAATGTCTAAAATAGAACTCATCTTTTTTCTATTTACCATGTCTCTTTCCTAATTTCCTTATTGATGAAGGCACCATCATCTTTCTAGTTACCAAGACCTATAACCTTTGCACCAATTTGAACTCCTCACTTTCATTTAATCCACATACATACACTACTCTGTTGCTGGCTTTTGATTTCTACTTTTACATATCTCTTGTACTTGTTCACTTCTCTCTATTCACACAGCTGCTACTATTGTGTAGGTCTTCATCTTCTCAAATCTGAAAAGCTTGCAATAGCCATCCAGTTGGCTTTCACGTCTCAGGTTTTCCCCAACTCCAATCCATCTTCCTAAAGCAAAGGTCTGACTCTATCATTCTCTACCCAGTAAACTCTAGTGGTTCCCTAATACCTCCAAGACGAACCATAAAATACTTTGTTTAAAGTCCTTCATAACCTGGCTCTTTCCTATCATGCCTAAGTCTGCTTGTACTTTGCTCCTCTCTGCATACTCTATGATCCAGCTAAGATGGTTTACTTGCTGTTCCTGACATGATACTCCACATCCTGACTCCATACATTTGCCTTGATTGCCCCCATGCCTATATTAATTTCCTGCCTTACCTCCAAATCCTAGCATCTCTGGTTTCCTTCCAGTCACAGCCCAAATATTACCTTTTATAAGAAACCATTCTCAGTCTCTTATATTGATAATTCCTTTCCCCTAAGGTTAACTTACCTTTGAACTAGATATATAGACAAATAGTTTATAATTTATAGTATACAGAGTGGTAAAATAACCCCATCTATATTCATAATGTTCATATGTATATACATAGGCACACACACATATATATGTATGTATGTTGTGCATATAGATATATGTCATATGCTATATGTATATTGACATATCCCATTGTATAAATATAGTGAAATGATTGCTTGCATGTTATCTCCTCCATTAGAATATGAATTCCTTAAGAGCAGGGACAATGATTTCTTTCTTTGCACCCCAGTATTAACCACAGAGACTACTACATTGTTACTGTTCATTTGCTCAGTAGTGTCTGACTCTTTGTGATACCATTATGGAATTTTCTTAGCAAAGACACTGGAATGGTTTTCTATTTCATTCTCTAGTGAATTAATGCAAATAGAGGTTAAGTGACTTGCCCAGGGTCACACAGCTAGTAACTCTATGCAGTCAGATTTGAACTCAAATTTTGCTGACTGTAGGTCCAGTGATTTTTTGACCTAGCCACCTAGCACATAGTGGCACTAGTATATAGCAAACACTTAGTAAATGATTGTTGCTTGCTGACTATATTGTCTTTGCCCACAAATGGATTATTGAAAGAAAAAAAAAGTAAAGTCCTAAAGAGTTGTTATAACTAAAAACAGACAATTTATTAAATTTTGCAAAAGCAATACAAACTAAAATCCCAGGTGTTCATCATATCAAATAGTCCATATCAATGGAAAATTATAGAAAGGAAAAAGAAATGGAAGGAGAAATTGAGAGGAGAGAAGGAAAAATATAGGTAAAGAGGCACAGCAGAAAACAAGAAATATAAAAGATAAAGCAAAAAAGAAGATAAATGGATGTACAGAGAATTAGGGGAGAATGGAGCAAAGGGATGAAGGGAAGTAGAGATATAAAGGAGAGGTAGGAGAGGGAAATGGGGAACTAGAACTATCAGATCTGGTGGTGGATTTTATGGAAACCTCTAGGTAAGTTTGTCCAAGTGACAGCCTAGCTTTCAAAAGAAGGAATAAGGAATAAAAGTTTATTTTAAAAGCAAGTGTGATTTTGGTCACAATCTAGTGGTTATTTCTTTTTTGTTTCTGTTTTTGCCTTTTATTTATTTTTAATTAAATGTTTCAATTATTTAAAAAATATTAATTTATTTTTAGTTTTCAACATTTGCTTCCATAAGATTTTGCATTCCAAATTTTCTCCCCATCTCTGCCCTCCCCTACCCCAAGATGGCATGTATTTTGATATATCGATATAGGCTCTAGATATATATTCATATTAAACCTATTTTGACATTAGTCATGTTGTAAAGAGAAACCACAAGAAAAAAGAAAAAGAGAGAGAGAGAAAGAGCAAATAAAATGCCTTGACCTGCATTCAGACTCTGTAGTTCTTTTTTGGAATGTGGATAGTATTTTCCATCATAGTTCTTTTGGAGTTGTCTTACATCTTTGCATTGCTGAAAAAAGATTGTCTATCAAAGTTAGTCATCACACAATGTGGCTGTTACTAGTCACAATGTTCTCCTGTTCTGCTCATTTCACTCAGCATCACTTCATAAAATTCTTTCCAGGTTTTTGTCAAGTCTGCCTATTCATCATTTCTTAAAGTTGAGTCTGACAAGAAAGCAAGTGGACTCCAAATTTTCAGCTCCTTTTTTCATCATCTGCCCATCTCCTTTAGCATGAAATGGAAATATCTGCCAAGATCCTGATAAATGAGTATACACCTAGAGTCTCCAGGCCGATAAGAGATACCATTTGATTCTACCATGGACTTAGGATACCAAAATAGAAGAACCTGCTCAAATGCAAACCCAACCCTTTCAGTTTCTTTATTGCTGTTTTTAATATGTCATTTAATAGAGATGGTAAAGGCATGACTAGAGACTTTTCTGACCATGAAGAAATGACATACCTGCATTTGCCCTCCAGAGAAACTTCTGAAAGTGTGGAGGAAAGAGCACTGTAGGTTCCTAAAGGTCCCTTAGTATCTCCAAAACCCTTTAATTCCTTGAAAAAATGTCCCTCTGACTCCACCTTCTTCCCTTCTCCATCCCCTCCCTCCATATAAGTGAGGATTGTAAGAAGTTTTTTTTTAAATTTTTAATAGAGTTCATTTAAATTTCATTTAATTATTTTTATTGTTGTGGAAGAGATTCTATGATTGAGTAAAACCAACTTTACCATGTGTCTGAGACACACTGTATTCTGCCACCTAACTAGGTTGATAGGCTTTATTAAAGGTGCTTTTGAAAAAGCAAAACAAAATTGTGTGTGTTGTGAATTTTTTACACACATAATTATTGTGTATTTCCCTCCATCTTATTCCCATCTCTTGTTTATCCTACAATTTGTCTCATTTTAATTGTCCATTCTCAAAAGTGTTCTGTTTCTAACCACTACCTTCCCAATCCACCTTTCCTTTTATCAACAACTCCCTCTTCTCTTATCCCCTTTCCCTCCTATTTTCTTACAGGATAAGATAGATTTCTATACCCTACTGGGTGTGTCATTATTCCTTCTTTGAGCCAATTCTAATGAGAGTAAGGTATGAGAGTAAGGTACAAACACTCAACTGCACTCCATTTTCCTCTCCACTGTAAAAACATTTTTGCACCCCTTTTATGTGAGATAATTTACCCTATTCTACCTCTCCCTTTCCCTTTCTCCCAGTCCATTCCTCTTTCTCACCTATTAGTTTTATTTTTTAGATATCCCATCATATTCAACTTACACTCAGGTCTTCTGTAGATGTATTGTTCTTGCAACTATCCTAATAATAAGAAAGGTCTTAGAAGTTGCAAGCATCATCTTCACCTGTAGGAATGAAAATGATTTTACATTATCAAATCCCTTTTGATTTCTCTTTCCTGTTGATCTTTTTATTCTTTTCTTGAGTCTTTTATTTAAAAGTCAAATTCCCTATTTAGCTCTGATCTTTTCATCAGGAATGCTTGGAAGTCTCTATTTCATTTAATTTTTATGTTACCCTGAGAAGATTATACTTATTCTTTTTGGGTAGGTTATTTTTGCTTGCTCTAACTATTTTTCCCTTCAGAATATTATATTCCAAGCTCTTGATCCATTAATATAGAAGCTGCTATATTTTTTTGTTATTCTGACTTGGCCCCATGATATTGGACGTATTTCTTTCTGGCTGCTTACAACATTTTCTCCTTCACCTGGGAGCTCTGGAATTTTGCAATACTATTGCTGGGAGTTTCATTTTGGGATCTCTTTCTAGGGATGATCAGTGGATTCTTTCAATTTCTATTTTACCCACTGGTTCTAAAATATCAGGTTGTATTTCTTTGATAATTTATTGAAAGATGATGTTTAGGTTCTTTTTTGGATCATGGTTTTCAGGTAGTTTAATAATATTTGAATCATTTCTCCTGAATCTATTTTCCAGGCTAGTATTTTTTTCAATGAGATATTTCACATTTTCTTCTATTTTCCCATTTTTTATTTTGGTTTTATTGTTTCTTAATGTCTCATGGAATCATTAGCTTCCCATTGCCAATTCTTATTTTAAAAGAATTTCTTTTTCCTTTTTTAAAAAAAAATCATTCATTCATTCATTTTTAGTTTTCAGCGTTCACTTTTTTGAGATTTTGAGTGTTAAATTTTCCCTTTCCCCTCTCCCCAAGATGGCATGCAATCTGATATAGGCTATACATATACAATCATATAAACAAATTTCCACATTAGTCATGTTGTATAGAAGAATCAGAACAAAAGGGAAAAACCATGAGAAAAAAGCACCAAAAAAGGAAAGAAATAGAGACAATAGTATGCTTAAATCTGCATTTCGATTCAGTAATTATTTCTCTGGGTTTGGATAGCATTTTCCATTATGAGTCTTTTTGAAATGTCTTTCATCATTACATTGATAAGAAGAGCTAAGTCTTTCAAAGCTAGTTACTACACAATGTTGCTGCCACTGTGTACAATGTTCGCCTCACTGCTCACTTCACTTGACTACAATGTTCTGCTCACTTCACTCATCATCAGTTCATATAAGTCTTTCCAGGGTTTTCTGAAATCTGCCTCTTTCTTATTTCTTATGGAACAATTATTTTCTTCATTGAATTTTTGTACATCTTTTTCCATGTGGCTAATTTTTCTTTTCAAGAAATTCTTCTCTTCAATGGATTTTGTGCCTCTTTTGCCATTTGGTCTATTCTGTTTTTTAAGATGTCATTTTCTTAAGTAATTTTTGTGCCTTTTTTAGGAAACTGTTGTCTTTTTCCATGACTTTCTACCATCGTCCTCATTTCTTTACCAAATTTTCCTCTTTCGTATTTGATTTTTAATTTTTTTTTTTTTTTTGCTATTCCAGGAATTCTTTTTGGACCTAAGACTGATTTATATTTGTCTTTGAGGTTTTGGATTCACCACATTTAACTTTGTTGCCTTTTTCTGAATTTATGTTTTGATCTTCCCTGTCACCAAAGTAACTTTCTATGGCCTGTTACTTTTTGTTGTTTGCTCACTTTCCCAGACTATTTCTTGACTTTTAATATTATGTTAAGGTTTGGCTCAAGCTTAAGGTTCTTTGTGTGTCTGTTTTCAGAGCTAGTTCTATGGGATATATGTGTTTTTCTTCCAAGGTGGCATGATCTAAGAAGAGGCATATTTTGTACTCCCCTAGTCTGTGTTCTGGTCTGTGAGCAACCACAAGCACTCTTACACCCTAGAACTGCGACCATGATTCCCACTCTCTCAAAACTGCAAGCTCTGGTATGTTAGTGTGTTGGTAAGCAAAATAGCCTTTGTTTTCTTTGAGTAATTCAGTGTATTTCATTGAGCCTTACTAGGCACTAAGCCCCAGGCCCAAACCCCTAATAGATGTGGAACCTATTTGGGTGTGGATTGGTGACTGGGTTGAGGCCCAAGGTGGGGTGGGCTAAGGGGAAGTGCTAACTCCAGAGCCATGCCCATCTTGGGTCTTACTAAGTACTAAGCCCCAGGTTCTAAACCTTATTAGGTGTTAACCTAACGTATGTGGATGTGAACCTCCCAGGGTCCTAAGGGGAGGGGCTAACTCAAGAACCAATCACCAGAACCTAAGTTCTGGTCATTCAGATGACACTTGATGACGTTAAAAACTCTATAGGTGGAGAGAACACAGCTTGGAGATTGTTGGAGCCAGAGACAGCTACAGCTGAAGCTGAAGATAAAGCCAAGCCAAAGGAGCTGAAGAGGCAGGAGCTGCCGGTAGCAGGGCTGAGCCACGTGTGGACCAAGGAGTGCTGAGCAAGGGCTTGAGGCCAGTGGGTAATCTTCTTACCGGAGGGGGGAAGCACGAATATGATTTGGTTTAATGCCATCATGTTTTTCTGTAGCCTCCTGGTTACCCTTGTGAGGCAGACTTATTGAGCCTGGAAGCTTTTGACCAAGATATCAAAATGGGGACACTGGTTTGTGGGTCTGCTACTTTGGAGCTTGAATAAATGCTTCAATTCTTCTGCCTTCTATTTAGAGAATTCCTTATATCCTGCGGTTCTGAACCATTCAGACATATATATGATTATCTTTGAAATCATAAATTCTGCCTTCATAATACAGTTAGTGCACCTCCTCACCCTGGGACTACAACCAGGGGCTGCTACCAAGGACTGTGACCCAGATCCACATGCAACAGAATCCTATACCCATTGACAGCAAAGGGACTCCTGTATTATTCTGATCAGCTGTCTACTTCCTTACCCTCTATGGGCTGAGTTTTTGGGAAGCTTCTGCTGACAATTCAGTTGCCCCTGGGGTCTGTTGTTTTCTTACCAAGGTGTTGCCTTTGCAACTTCTCTCTCTCTTCATGTTGACAGATTTTTCCTGCCAAACTTCTAAGTTGTTTTGGGCTGGAAGATTATTTCACCTCATACTTTTGTGGGGTCCGCCACTGTAGAATTCATTTTAAGATGTAATTTACAGTTGTTTGGAGGAGAACTTGGAAGAACTCATGTGACTGCATGCTTTTTTCTGTCATGTTGATACTTTCCCAGACTCCTTTTTCAGTATTTTTTTCTTTTTCATTCAAGTATAGTATGCTGTATTCAATGCAAGATGGTTGAGGACAAAGCTTATTTTGGTGTTGTTTCACTCATAATGTAAATTTGTCAATTCATGTGAGTATACTAAACTGGATAATTTTGCCAAAGTATGTTTCCAAACTATAGCATCAATGCCAAAGACATAACTTGGAAAAAATGGAACAGAGAATCCTATAGATGCATATTTTTCCTTTGGTGTGGGGAGGGATGAAATAATTTGAACTCCTGATTTCATTGTTTTAGGTCACTCAGTAAGAAAATAGCATTTTAAAATACATTCATGTCTGCTGTGCCACAGAGTTAGAGAGTTTCCTGTGCAATTGAGTGGTTAAGTGATTCATCCAGAATCACACAATCAGTATATGTCAGATGGCAGGACTTGAATTCAGGTATCCCTGACAGAGGAGATAATTCTCTTTCAATTATGCCACATTACTTCTTCCAGTTGTATGCAGTATTTTTAAACTTATTTATTTCACTGTTAAGCCGGTGCCAAAATATTATTCCATCTTTTTATTCTTCATTTAAAGAAGTTTTTTTAACATAGAAAATCATAAAAGCTAGATATCAAGCAGTGATGGAAGTCATTAGAAACTGAAACCTCAATTCACCATAATAGCATGTAGTTCAGAAAGGCAAATAGTATCTACCTCTTGTTGAATTAAAAATATGAGTCATGAATAATATTTCAGGGCTTAGTATGTCTGTCTAATAATCCACTTAAGACAACTTCATTTCATTAATTCCTAGACATATATACAAGACAAAGTATTAATAAGCTTAAAAAATCTCATTTGTTTAATTGATAGTCTTATGTAAACACGTGATGTCTCTCTGTTCTATTTTTAAATTTTTTTAAGTATGCCAAAAATTAAAGACTTCTTTCCTATCACATTCACCAATCTACCAGTTTTCCATTAGCTAGGTAGATGCATGCATTCAGAGCAATGATATTTATATAGAGCTATTGGAATGAATCTTGGGAGGACTGAAAGAAATTGACTCTGCCAAATTGCAGAGCAAAGTCCATAATAAGCCCTGGATCTTTTATCAATGAGAGTGTATAGAAAACACTTGCCAGCCATGACTTATATTCACAAAACACTTGTTTTTATCTTGCTAGACTGCTTTCCTAAAGTGGCTGTGTGTATGTGCTTACCATATCTAAATCTATAAACTTGTCACAATGTCCATGGAGTTATATGTTAATATAAAGCATTCTTAACTTTAATTTAAATTAACTCAGTTCTCTGTAAAAGCACAAAGAGTGAGGTGTCACAGCTAAAAGTAGAGCTTCCCAAGAGCATGGAAAGATTTTTACAGTGAGCAAGAACCAATGAGTTTTGTAGAAAGAAAAAAACTATAATACTCTTGTCTCCAAATTCTAAACATATGAAGATGAGCAAATTGATAGCCAACTACTTCCTGATAAACCCTCCCATAAAATACCATAGAATCAAAGGGCCTATAAGAGTCTTTAAACAATGCAACATCTGTAAAACATTTGCACAGAAACAAAACTTGCTTCAGTAGTTTGCCATTTAATAGTGAGTTGGCATTTAGAGACTACAGTGATAACTTGGTTAGCAAAGTCTCTAGGAACTCATGGTAAAGTCAGTATTGTTAAACACATATGAAAGCACATAAAAGGTTTTAGTATGGATATTTGGGCTTAAGCAAAATAATTCAGGTAGTTCTGATGAGTGGAACTTCAGAGAATATCTTCTATTTGTCTTAAAGATCTTGAAGATCCAGAGAGTTGATTCTAGAAAAAATTCCAGTCAGAGAAAGTTATTTTACGTCTCTTCCACCACACAGACCCTTTGAATCAGGAGTTCATACCGTGTGTGTGTGTGTGTGTGTGTGTGTGTGTGTGTGTGTGTGTGTGATGGGCTCTGGGATATGCTGGTAAATGTTCAACAACTGATCCCCTACCCTGAAAAAAATGCACAATGTGTATTTAAGTTTATTAAATTCTGTATTATTAACACTTTCTCCATCACTTTCTTAATTCTAAAACAATCAACAAAGCAATAAATCAAGTTCTAATTTATATTATTTGCTGATTTCTAAGGTGTAAGTGTTCATGCTGAAAATTTATTTATTGGCTCTCTGTAATCAGAATGAACTTGCTTCAGTACACTCTTTAATGGACCTCTTTAACATTGAGGTGAAGGTTATGGACCCCTTATAGGAACAGTGTTTTATGATAAAATATATAGGATTGCACAGAAATTAATTACATTAAAATTAAGTTTTAAAAATATAAAAATCAAATTTATAAATTCGAAGTTAAAAACTCCTGCTCTAGTGAAATCTTTTCCTTTCCCTTCTAATACTCTTCCTCTTCTTTGTATTTTTAATATCTTTTTGCTCCCTACAAAACAGAAACATAATGCTTACTCTTGTTATCACATAAGTCAAAAAGGAACTGTCACTAACTAATCCTTGTCAATATATAATTTGATCTGTCTTTCCCAAGTGGCTCTCTAACTCTTCTTGGATGGAAGAAGTAGGAACTGGGCAGGTTGTGGCTGGTAGATATCTATTCCTCTGGAACCTTTGGATGGGGAATAAGGTGTGTCACACTGTCATCATCTTTTGCTAAGACCTGCTCTGATGTCATATAGGTCCAATGGGGAAGTCTACTCCCCTTACTGCTAATGTCTAGCCCATTTGTTATATTTTATTAGTATTTGATGATAACTTTGCATCATAATCCACCCTTCAAGTAACAAGCACGACCCCCCCCAAAACTTCTGCAAATCTATGTTTCCCATAAAATTCCTTTCTTTTGATATGCTTTTTTATACATTTTATTGGATCATAGCATTTAAAGTGTAAAAATTTCTCAGACATCACCTAGTCCAACCCCTTTATTTTAAATATTAAGAAACCTAAGGCCATCTAATTGAAGTGGCTCACCCAGTATCACTCTTTGATACTAAAAATAGTATGACTGCAATGCAAAACCAAAGTATTCAAGCAAAATATTATGAAAGAACACAAGATGGCAGTACTATAAAATTGAATACTTGCTATCCTTTTGAGTACTGAGTGCACTGCTTAACTGTACTTAAATCAAGTCACAGAAGGTAGACAACTAGATAATGCATGGGAAAGAACCAAAGACCATTTGAATGGTAAAACTAGAGTTTGGATCCTCTTCTTGATCTAAAGTCAATGGAAAATGCATTTCTGAAGATCATGAGAGATGAATAATTGAAAATTTTGGTCGATCAACAATAATTGATAAGTATTATTTTTACTATGTATGCATATATTGTGCTATTCTAGAGACTGATAGGATACAAAAGAAATGTCAAATATACCCCTTGCATTTCAACTTATGATCTAATTTGGAAGATGACACATACGTGCTTACACCTTATAAGTGATAATACAAAGTTACATGAGAGTAGATGAGATAAGAAAAATATGCTCTAGAAATTCAAAGGAGAGATGGATCTATGTAGGTTTGCAAGACTAGGCCTAACTTTCTAAAAGGTCCTTCTAAAAGTTTGCGTGTAGATTAGAGATTACTTCACACCTTTCTTTTAAAAGTCACTTTTACTACATAAATGGAGAGCTGATAATGTGTATAAACTGGATTTTATTCTTATTGAGGAATTTCAAGGTTCTTTGATGTAGACCACTTTCTTCATCTCCATGAAGTCAGGCTATTGATATCACCTAGTTCCACATGCATAGTCATAGCCATTCCAACTATTTTGCCAACAAATCTTTCTGTCTTAAGAGGTAAGATTTTCTGAGATGCATAGGCCAAGAATCTTATACTTACATGTAAGTGTTTTTATGGCAAAAATCCTTTGAAAGAAGTCCCAGCTGGCTAATTCAGTAATGCACATTGTCCTCTCTAAGTTAAAATAGTATTGGGGCAGAGTCAAGATGGTAGCTTAAAAACAAGGACTTGCTTAAGCTCTCCCTCAAATCCCTCCAAACACCTGTAAAAATGACTCTAAAGATATTCTAGAGCTACAGAACCCACAAATTAACGGAGGGAAACAAGTCTCCAGCTGAAGACACCCTGGATGGTCACTGGGAAGAGTCTATCACACTGCGATGGAAGCAGAGCACAGCCCAATGTGGGCTGCTCCAAGACAGACCAGGCCTGGAGTAGATTGGGCAAAGCAGGCCTCAGGACCATGAATAACTGAACTGTGGCAGTTACCAGATTTCTCAACCCACAAATGGCAAGGACACTGGAACAGACCAGTGGGAAAACTACTGGATCTGGGTGAGGGAAGTGTGTGGTCCAGCTGCAGGCCCAGGGTGGCAGAAGTGGCTGCAGGGGCAGCAAGAGCAGCAGCTCAGCAGCTGCTTCTAGCTCCAAGTCCACATGATAGGAGGAATCAAGGGGCTGATTAGAGCAGGAGTGCAGAGATTACTTTGCTGGTACTGAGGCAAGGTTCTCTTGCTTTGCCCTGCTTGGATCTGGGTCACAGTCCTGGTTGACAGTTCTTGGGGGAGGAGGAGTGCTGGTGTGGCAGAGCTTTGTGGTGTGTCATACCACCTCAGAATAGAAGTAGCTCTGAAAACAGTAGCACAAAACCCCTGAAGTTTGGTACAAAGCACTCTCCACTCTGGAAGCAGTCATACCCTGAGAGAAAGCTCAAAAGTCAAGTAATTGGCTGGGAACATGAGCAAGTAGTGAAAAAGGACTCAGATTATAGAATCTTTCTTCGGTGACAAATAAGATCAAAACATACAGCCAGAGAAATCAACAAAGTTAAAAATCCTATGTCAAAAACCTCCAAGAAAAATATGACTTGGTCTCAGACCATGGAAGACCTCAAAAAGGATTTGGAAAAGTAAGTAAGACAAGTAGAGGAAAAATTGGGAAGAGAAATGAGAATGATGCAAGAAAATCATGAAAAACATGTCAGTGACTTACTAAAGGATACCCAAAAAATACTGAAGAAAATAACACCTTAAAAATAGACTACCCCAAATGGCAAAAGAGCTCCATAAAACCTTAAAAGGCAGAATTAGCCAAATGGAAAAGGAGATCCAAAAGACCACTGAAGAAAATACTGCCTTAAAAATTAGAATGAAACAAGTAGAAGCTAGTGAGTTTATGAGAAATCAAGAAATTATAAAAGAGAACCAAAGGAATGGAAAAAATGGAGGACAATGTGAAATATCTCATAAGTTAAAATAGTATTACTAGAATAGGGATCTTGATCTATGTCTTGAAGGATGGAAAAGTATTGATTAAATTGTTGGGAGGTTGGTAGCACTTCAGCTTGGAGGAACAGTACAAGAAAAAGCCTGAAATCATAAATGAGAATAATATATTTGATGGATGATGAAGAGACAAGTTTGGCTGAATCTGACAGTTTATGCTAGGAAGAAAGAGGAGATAAAATTTATGAGAAAGTCAGTTAAAGTATATACCTTACAACATGCACTGAAGCACTGAAAGGCCAATGTATCTTGGATTCATGTGTGCATAAAGGAGTTGTGGCTTCTGCTGCCATAGATAACAAGTCAGAGGTTATAAATTTTTTTTAAAAAAATCTTACATGGTACTAAAATTTTGATTGGAAGTGGAAGCAATGTTTAATATAGTAACATTTCCAGCATCCACAATTAGCATATTTAGCTATTGACAGAAAATGCTTTCAACATACTATAGTCTTGAGCTGTTTTCATAAAGCCATGTATTTGAACTAGAGACCAAAATCCAATAAGATGTCAAGTAATTTATCTGTATTTTTATATGGTTATGACAAAATGCCTTCTGGGTATAGGCAACTGAAGGTTCTAATACAAGTTTTAAGGGCTAAAACAAGGTTTTTCCCCATGATTAGTGTTCTAGAATCATCAGGGGAAAAAAATAGAAAAGAATTCAAAGCTATATCATCTGAAATCTGGCATAATAACCTACTACCAAACAAACTAACATAATTGATTCATAGAATACTTAATCTTTATTTTGTAATAACAGAGATGAAGCATAAGAATGAGTGAGAGATAGAGACCAGAAAATGGAGCCAGGGGGATTGTGGGTTCAATTGCACCTTACTGCTTAGTGGCAACACAAAGATTCAAACTTTGTTCTTACTCCAAATCAAGCACATTTAGCCCTGCACCATGGCACATCCCAGAGAGTCAATTTTATAATTTTGTTCAGGATTTTAATCTTGGGTTGGTCTGAACTTGATAAATATCAACAAACATCACTACTTTCATAAGCAAAGATCAGAATGAATATACCATGAATTTATATTACTTTAAAAGCAATATATGTATATACATACATGTATATGTATATGTGTACCTATATACATACATATATACACATCATATAAACTCACAATTTTAATTCTAAGGATGCGCTACCTGTCTACATAGTCTTATAGTTCTTATAGCCAGACCAGCATTTTCTTTTTAACTCTGATTATAGTTCTTGTGTAGTTCCTCACATCTTATGAGTTTTCATTTGGGAGTCTCTCTGCTAATATAATTTCTTTGTTCTTTTCATTATCTTCTATTTACTCATATCTTTGTCTTTAGTTGCCAGCTAGTTTCAGGGTATGGCTTGATTTCCTTCAATTTTTATGGGTGAAGTGATCAGAACATATTTTGTCCTGACCTCAGTTTCCTCAACTCTTGTTTGGCATTTAGCAAGTGTCTAATAAAGGCTTATTGATTAACTAATTGGTGAGCTATAAATTGGACCAAATAGTCTCTACATCCATTTAACTCTGACTTTTTTGATGTATTGTCATGAATCATCAATATTTCATAATAGGAACATACATGGTTGATGAGAAGATTAAAAAATATTTGAGGGAAGTAAAGTTGTTTTTGTAATTATGAATAGTTGTTCTTGTGACAATTGGTTGAGCATGGGCAGACTTTTGGAGGTCCCAGAAGATATTTCATATTGTGAAAATATTTAGCATGAATATAAGGAATGAATATGCAACCACAACCCTTTACTTGAGAATATATTTATGGGTTTGTAACTAAGGAAATTTGTCAGCATATGGCCCATTCTCTGTCAATAAGCCTCTCCAGTTTTAATTAGGTTGGTGCTTTAAAGCTAAATGAGACAGTACTTGAAGCCCTTCCAATATCTTAGAATGAACCAAAGTCTGCCTAAAATCATATAGCCTTCTAGAACCCAGTGCCACTCTCCATGACATGATTAGGCTACTTAGTAAAATTTTAGTACAGGATTAACAAAATATATTCATTTTATTGTTTGTTTTTAATATGGCAAGGTAGCTAGTCTATTGGATTTTATACGTCTTCAGAAGAAGTAAAGTAAAAGAATACAACATGTTTCAAAAGGGAAAAGGAAGAATTAAGTCACCATCAACTACTAAACAAGCATTAAAGAACTTACCGTGTGCTAGACCCAGTAAAATAATGAAATAATCCCTACTGTCTGGAAGCTTGTATTCTATGTATTTGTTTAAAGGAAGAGGAAAGGCCAGATTTAATTATGTGATAATTGGCAAGAAATCATGAGAGATCTGCTTAGAAATATAAAAATCTTATAGCCCAGAAATATTGCATTTGAATGAAAACATTATATTCATTCAGTTGGCCATTTTTCCAAGAGAAAACCTTATGAATTATATCTGTACTGAACATTACATTTCTTTAATTATTACAATGACTTTTTAAGTGAAATTAATATGAAATGGTATCTAATTTCACAGTAATGGAATTTCAAATGGAATGAAATAAGTGGAGAAGTTGATGATTATGACTCAGGGAAGAAAAACCTTTAAAAAATCTTAAAAGAGCTTTGGAGTTTCCAAATTACAGTATACAGATTCCATTTATTTATCTTTTCCCTTGATCTTCCCATTTCTTCAAAAGATACTTAAAAGTGAATCTGCATCAAGCCATCTGAAGGATTTTAAATATAAGGTTTCACGTTAAATGTAGTATAAGAAGATAAATTAAACACCATTAAATTAGTGAAGATAGCATTAGGTAGGTAGCATCAAGTCAGTTCTATCCTCTTCCTCAATTTCCCATCACAAAATCAGGGGAGCCTTTTCTTACCCCCCAAAAGATAATGAGATGGAATAAATGATTGGCAAGTTGAGAGTAGTGAAAAGAGCATTGATTTTTCAAGTCAGTTAATGTGAATTCAGATCCCATCTCTGAGACTCGATGAGCTTGGATAAGTCACTTAACTTTCCTGTACTACTGACCTTACACTCTGTCCTTACATTTCCTTTCTTCTTTTCTTCTTAACCCCAGTAATCTACCTTCTGACTTCATTACTTACTGAAACTGTTCTCTTCAGAGTTTCCAATGCCATCCTACTGCCATATCAAAAGAACTCTTCTTAATGCATATCTGCTTTGAACGAAGATCCTTTCCTCATTATGTATTACTGACATTGCTCTTTCCTGACTTTCCTTCTATCTTTATTACTGTTAGTTCTCAGGTTCTTTTCCTGATTCATCATGAAGAAAGCTTGTAGGGAGAGAGTATAAATAGTTTTTTCAAGGAGTTTGGCTGAAAAAGAGAAAAAAGGTAGAGGACAATACTTAGCAAGTATTGTGTAATCTAGTGAGGATTTTTTTTAGAATGGGAAAGACTTGGATATGTTTTTAGGCAGTGGGTTAGACATTAATAGATAGGGACATGTTGAATAGTAGAGAGGGGTGATGGCAGTAGAGACAATCTGCTGGAGAAGACAGGAAAGGATAGTTTAAAAGGACTGATCTTTGCAAGGAAAAAAGATGCCTTTTCATCAGAGGATGAAGTAAAGGATATATTAAAGATACTATTGAGGTGTTCTGAGTTATGAAATAGAGATTGTCAAATGAGAAGAAAAGAGGGAGTTCATAGCAAATGGTCTTTGTTTTCTCAGTACAATATGAAAGAGGTCTTCAGCTGAGTGGGTGAGGGTAGAGGGTGCCATGAGAAACTTAACACAGCTATTTAGTACCTCAGGCTGGATTGAACTTAGGTCTTCTTGACCCCAGGCCCAACACCCTATCCATTAAGTCACCTAGTGGCACATGGTACATGTTTAAATGCTAATCAGTTGACTGACTAACTCTCTCTGGTTATGGAAGAACTCTTGCTTGAGGTAAAGCATTCTTTTTACATTGTGGAATTAGATGTATTCAAGTACAGGAGTTAAAATATGAAGTGGCAAATATGGAATTAATTTATTTCCTGTATTCCTTTGTCCAGGGGAGATTTTTTGTGTTAAATAAAGTTTGAATTAGAAATAAAGGAATATGAACAATTTCCCACAAAGCATTGAATTCTTATTATGTTATTCTAAATTCATATTATTTCAAGCTTTTGATGAAGAATACAAGCAATAAAATATTCTAATCTCCTGAACCCACAAATTCTGTCCTCAGCCAGGGAAAAGTCTCCTTAGAATGACTTTATATCCCTCCTACTAGGCCCAGATAAATCAATGCTTCCAACAATATCCAACTTGAGATATACCCCTGCTTGATTCCTCCCTGAGGTAATATCAACTGGTATGATGGCAAGAAAGTGAAAGAGTAATATCATAATCTGTTGGTTCCCTGCCTCTTCAGTTTTCTAACCTTAGCAGCTCTGCTCCCTAAGTACCATTTAAACCTTCACCTATACCTAGAGTTACCCAATACAACCTAAAACAAAATCATATTTTACATCAGTAAGAAGTACCCAGAGCTGCTTTTCTGACTATAATATGATTCCCTACCAACTGCTCTCTGACTCTGCCCTCTTGATTGTACAAATTGTACAAATAATGAAATGAAAGCCCAGAGAGGTTGTGTGTGCCCTGTAGTTATGTAGATAATAAATAACTATTCAGCAATCATTAAGTGTGAGCTATAATCAAAACACAGTCTGTTGCAGGTATCAGATGAAAAGTTTAAGGAATTGGAGATCTAAGATAATTTCATTCATTAATTTCCAAAATACAGATTCCTAGAGATCACTATTGCTTGATCTTTCTGGAAATTCACCAAATTATCCTTGAGCTTGCCAATTAAGTGTGTGAGGGGGGTAAGGTATGTCCATTTGCACTTTCCCCAAAAGTTTGTGTATTTAATTTTATATCTGATATAGGATAGGATAAACTTTTGGAGAGAAAGGGGACATGTGAAAACTAATTTACACTTCACACAGGCTAGTGCTATTATTTTTTAAATATTTTATAGTTTGGGGATAGTTTCATTATACCATATATATATGCTTAAGGTATTTCATGTGGAAGCCTCTGATAATTTAGGAATCTTTGCATTTTGTGAATCACTCTTGTCCCTTGAATCTGTCTTTCCTTAAAATTTCTCGTTTCTGTTAAGGATACCACCAACCTCTCAGCCATTCAGATTAATAATCATATTTAACTTTTTCTCTCAATATCTAATCAGATGCTATGTATCTCTTGCATCTGCCTCTTCTCAAGCTCAGGCCCTTATTGCCTTTTGCTTAGTCTAGTGTAAAATCCCTTAGTTGGTCTCTGTGCTTCCAAAATAACTCTTCTCTGTTTCCGCTTTATATATATGCCAAAATACTTTTCCTAAGACACAAGCCTAACCATTCCATTTCCTGCTTGTAAACATCATGTGATGTGCTATTACCTATAAAAATAAAATAGAGAAGAATCCTAATCCTGCCATTAAATTTGACCACAACCTGACTCCCACCTACCTTTTGAGTTTAATAGTCTTCCTCTGGAATTTTTTGTGAAGGCAAATTGGGTCATCTTTTGCCTCATTTCTTACTTAGCCTTAAAATACTGAATGGGTGTTGCCTCAGACAGACTGAGACCTGGGAAAGACTTTAGCTTAAAAATACCAAGGTCTCCCACTGCATCTAGGGCCATAACCAGTTGTCCTGACCTATGTCTGACCACTGGACACTGGTGACTCTGGAAGAGAAAGCAAGGCTGATGACTTTGCACAGCCCTGCCTCACTTAAATATAATTCACTTGCAAGTCAAGACATCATCCTCCTGATGTCATCTGTCCTCTTCAAGAATGAAGGAGAAAGAACAACAATAATCTCCTGCTATGAACTTTTTACTTTCCCTATTTCAGCTTTAGCTTCTCATCTATAAAATGGGGGAAAAGAAAAAAGAAAGGAAATGAGTATAGTACTGAAATGTTTAGATCTCTATCAGCTCTAACAGATACCTCTTTCTGCCTGGGTCTCCTTTATATGATGCCTGCCTCCACTTCAACAGTCTAATTCTTATGAAAAGTGTCCTTCTCACACCCTGACTCCTACCCATTCATTTTTGTTTTATTCTTGGCCAGACACCAACTTTGTCTGTAATAATATCACTAGAGACAAATGTTTACCCATTCAGAAGTACAGCCTAAAGTTACTGGAAACGTACTGGGACATCTTTCTGCCTTGTTCCAACTCATCTCAGGTACCAGTGCTTACATTGTAATCCCATTAAGTTCAATGCCCATGGATTTATGCTTATTTTAAAGTCAATGAGGAGAAGGATGCTTTAAAGAGCAGAATTGGCCAAATGGAAAAAAAGGCTTGTGTCTTGTCTTTCATTTTTAAAGAGGACCATGACATCAGGAAAATGATGACATGACTTGCAGATGACTTTGATTTGAGTGAAGGAGGGCTGTGCAAGGTCACCAGCCTCACTTTTTCCACCAGAGCCATCTGGATCCAGTGTCCTGATATTCATCAAGATTACTGGAGATGGCCCAGGATGCAATAGGAAACCCAGGCTTGTTTAGGCTAAAGGCTTTTCAGGTTCTCACTTTGAGTGAGGTAAGACTTATTCAATGAATAGGCCTCTTTAAGAAGTGAGTCAAAGGATGGCCACTTTAATTAGAGAAAAAAGAAAAAAAATCAAACTAGGAGAAGAAGACTCTCAGGGTTGCTACTCAAAAGAGAAGCAGTTACCATTGACATTAACTTTGAGCCAAGAGGGCTCAAATATAGCCATTAAGTGAAGGTTAGGCAGGGATGTATTGTGGTCCAAGTTATGCGCTTCAAATTGGAGGCACAAAATGGGATGGAGGGAAGTAGTTAGCACTAATAAATGTGGGGAAAAAATTTGAAGCAAGTTTCACTGATAAAGGCCTCATTTCTTAAACATATAGAGAACTGAGTCAAATGTATAAAAAATAGGAGCCATTCTTCAATTGATAAATGATCAAAAGTTATGAACAGTTTTCAAACAAAGTGAATAAATCTATCACCATACGAAAAAATGCTCTAAATCACTATTGATTGGAGAATTGCAAATCAAAACAATTCTGAGGTACTACCCATACTTATTAGATTGACTAATAGGATAGAAAAGGTAAATGACAAATGGTGGAGCAGACATGGGAAAAATGAGACATTAATGCACTGTTGGTGGAGTTGTGAACTGATTCAACCATTCTATAGAGCAATTTGAAACTATGCCCAAAGGGCTATGAAACCAGGGATACCCTTTGACCTTGCAATACCACAATACCAATACTAGATCTATATCCCAAAAAATATTTTAAAAATGGAAAAGGGAACCAAAATGTACCTAAATATTCATAGCAGCAGCTCTTTTCTTATGGCAAAGAACTGGAAATTGAGGGGATGCCCATCAGTTGGGGAACGGCTGAACAAACTGTCATATGTGATTGTGATGGAATATTATTGTGCTATAAGAAATGATGAGATGAATGTTTGTAACAACAATGTTGCTAGCTGCTGCTGACCAACAACAAAACCACACAGGAAGGCAGCTAGCACAGGTTCTTTGATCTGCTTTTCTAAGGAAAGCAACTTTAAGGGGTTAATAATCTTACTTCAATTAAACATACACATGTTATTCACTTAGTTCAGTGGAAAAAGTCAGCACCCTGAACTTCAGAGCAAATAAAAGCTGAAATCACAAACAGAACAACAGACAGACTTTGTCTGATCAAGACATTACACACATAGTTACCAAAGAGAAGCACCAACATCTGGATTTTCAAAGCCAGGGTGTGTTTCAACAATCTGGCTAGCAACTGTTGTGGGGGTGAAAGACCAACATCAGCCCAACAACAAGCACACTTCAAAAGCCCAGGTTCTTTTGATCCGCTTTAGTAAGGTTAAGGAGTTGGCAAGCTTATTTTAATTCGGCATAAAAATATCATTCACTTAGTTCAGGGGGAAAAGCCAGCACCCTGAACTTAAGAGCAAAATACAAAGTACAAACATCAACAGGACGACCTTGTCTGATTCAAATCCCAATACATAGTTACCAGAGTTTAGCAAAGTCCCAGCATCCGGGTTTACAAGCTGGAGGGCTCTTAGCTACAGTTGCCCAGAATCTCCGTATCCATCAGCGTGCACCACCAAGAGTGAGAGCCCTGTGCAAATGGCTCTGTCTTCTCTTCTTATAGCATTTCAGACATCCTCAAATGTCATCTGAATGACCAGAACTTAGGCTCCTGTTATTGGCTCTGGAGTTAGCACCTTCCCTTAGTACATAGGCTTAGCACCTAATAGGGGTTTGAGCCTGGGGCTTAGCACCTAGTAAGACTAAATGAAATACACTTAATTAATCAAAGGCAACAAAAGCCCAACTCTTCAAGAGCATTTGGTTGAACTAAGTGCTAAGAGCCCATTTTGCTTACCAACACAGGGTGGAAGGGGCTCTTTCAATGGCTACCCAGAGTATCATCACCAATATTCTTCCAATGAGTGTGCCCCCAAAGGCAAAACACTAAACTTGATCTTATATACACTTCTTCATGGTCAAAGGGTATCACAACCATGTTTCTCAAACATGTAACTTAGGCCTTCTTGTGACTTAAACATTTGCTTCAGGTCAGAAGGTGGAACTAGGCCTTGCCTTGACATAAGCAGGTCATCAAAAACTCCTGATTCAATCAAATATGTCTTAGTGCTGAGAAGCACCCCAAAACAAAGACAACAAAAAGTCCCCTTTGCTTGCCATTACATTTGAAAAGCAAAACTCATCAAAGGCACTTGATTACCTCAGTACTCCAAAGGAGAAAATAGTAAAAAAAAAAAAAAAAAAGTCCTACCCTAATTTCCATAACAATGTTCTCGAAAAAACCTGGGAAGACTACTTTTGAAAAAACAACAGCAATATCGTAAGATTGTCAGCTGTGAATGCCCTAGCTATTCTCAGCAAAACAATGATCGAAGATAACTCTGAAGGACTTATGATGAAAAATGCTATCCATCACAAGAGAAATAACTAATGGTGTCTGAATACAGATTAAAGCATGCTTTTTTTAACTTAATTTTTCTTGACAGTCTTTTTTTGGTCTAAGTTTTCTTTCACTATATGGCTATTATAGAAGTGTTTTGGATGACTACACATATGTAACCTATATGAAATTGCCTGCCTTTTCAATGTGGGGGGCAGTGAGGGAGGAAGAGAGAAAATTCAGAGCTCAAAATTTTACAAATGAATGTTAAAATTGTTTTTACATATAACTGGGGAATATAAAATACTAAATATTTTTAAAAATGGGAATTTAAACCATTACTTCATCATTTCTAAAAACATAATAGTATTCTGTCATAATAATAGAGCACAACTTGTTCAGCCA
Source organism: Trichosurus vulpecula (assembly GCF_011100635.1). Taxonomy (NCBI): domain Eukaryota; kingdom Metazoa; phylum Chordata; class Mammalia; order Diprotodontia; family Phalangeridae; genus Trichosurus; species Trichosurus vulpecula. The sequence goes on from NC_050581.1 coordinate 27,911,586, forward strand.
TTCTCCTCTTCATAGGTATTTGCCCAGTATCCAATCTTCTGCAACCACAAAGATAGTTGCTCTAAAATTTTTGTACTTGTTGATCAGTTTCCTTCTTCTTTGATCTCTTTGGGGTACAGACCTAGTATCATCATTGCTGTGTCAAAGTGGATATGTAGTTTTATAGTCATTTAGGTGCAGTTGTAATTTTTTCTTAAGAAGGGTTGAGATGTGCCTAGTTTTTGACATTCACTCCAGAATTTCCCATTTACCTTTTCTGTTATCTTAGCCAATCTGATGGTTATAAAGCCATATCTCAGATTAGTTTTACTTTGCATTTTTCTAATTGTCATTGATTTAGACCTTTTTTCATATGCATATTGATAGCTTTATTTTATTCTTTGGAAAACTTCCTGTTCATATCTTTTGACCATTTGTCAATTGGGGAATAGATCTTATTTTTATAAATTTGTCTCAGTTCCAAATATATTTTAGAAATTAGACCTTTATTACAGAAACTTCTTGTATCCCCCCACCAAAATTTTCCATTTTTTCTAATTTTGACTGCATTGATATGGTTCATATAAAAGATTTTTTTAACTTTATATAACCAAATTATCCACTTTAATTACCATGGTCCTCTTTAACTCTTATTTGGTCATGCCACTTTCACTATTCATGGTCTTGAAAACTTTATTTTTGGTGTGCCCCTAATTGGTCATCATATCATTTTTATGTTGATATCATGTAATCACTTTGGACTTGTCTTGGTGTGAGATTTGAGGTGTTGATCCATACCTAGTCTCTGCCAGATTCCATTCCAATTTTCCCAGAAATTTTTGTCAAATAGTGAATTCTTGCCCCAATAGCTGAGATCTTAAGGTTTATCAAACACTAGGTTACTAAGCTCATTCACTTCTATATATTCTCTGCCTTATCTATTTCACTGAAAACTACTCTATTTCTTATCCAGTACCATATTGTTTTAATAATTACTATGTTGTAATATTTTAGAAAATATAAAAGGAATTTATTCTCATTTTGAATACTGCATGAGATGTTTAGCTTTCTTTGTGATCTTTGGAAATGCCTCTAATAAACTTTTAAGTTATTTTTTCTGTAATCCAGTTTCATGTAAATTGCATGAAATGTAAAAGGTATTTGCAGAAAACAATTTAGAATTTTATCTCCCCAAAACCATCAGTACAAATTTGGTGAGTTAATAGAGCATGTCAAATGTTCATTTCATGTCTATTTGGACACAGACTGATTTAAAGATACTGTATATTTATACTTTAATCTTTGTTATTTTTGTTGTTTGTCCTTCATTTTCAAAGAAGACCATGACATCATGCCATGACATACAAGTGAATTGGGTTTAAGTGAGGGAAGGCTGTGCAATGTCACCAAACTCATTTTCTCCTCTGGAGCCATCTGGGTCCAGTGGCAAAAAAAAAATCAAGATGACTGAAGATGGCCCTGTACACAGTGGGAGACTTTGGCCTCATTATCCTAAGGTCATGGTTTCATTGAGACAATGCCCAGTCAGTGATTAAGGCTAGGTAAGAAATGAGACAGAGAATGGCCTCTCTACCTAGTCAAAAATCAATCTGGGAGTGGGACACCCTTGGGGTTTCTAGACAAAACAGAAATATTTGCTACTTATTTTCACTCTGAGACAATCAGGGCTCTAACAATGACCAATTCAGACTTGGCCTGGGACCTGTTGCTGGCCAATCAATGAGAGTCAAAGTGATTTGTGTTCAAGAAGTGGTCCTTAAAAGAAAATTTCATTGAGAGAGAGAGAGAGAGAGAGAGAGAGAGAGAGAGAGAGAGGAGGGAGGGAGGGAGGAGGAGGGAGAGAGAGAGAGAGAGAGGAGAGAGAGAGAGAGAGAGAGAGAGAGAGAGAGAGAGAGAGAGAGAGAGAGAGAGAGGGGAAGGAAGGAAGGAAGGAAGGAATGAAGGAAGGAATCTGTTTTGCCCAACTAGCCAGTTCCCCTTGGGTCCCCAGTGGGACAACTCCTATTTCTATTCAGAGAGGTCTTTGCTTATCTTTTGTTCTCCAAAGGGGACCATGACATCAAAGGGGTGATACCAGGACATGCAAGTGAATTGTATTTAAGTGAGGGAGGACTTACTTTCTGCTTTAAACAGCAGGAGAAAAGCTATCTTTTGGTCCAGAGATTTGCCAATGCTGGGTGTTCACTTTTGTTGCTTCAGGTTTTTCCTCTCCCCCCCCCCCATTTTTGAAGTAGATGAAGTAATTGAAAAATTTTGTACTTTCCACATTTGTATGTGAATGGTTTGTAAATATGAACTTCCATTTGCAATATCACCAGAATTATTGGCATTTAGGTGTTTTTGTTTTTTGTTTTTGTTTTTTAGAATCAGCACTGTTCTGTGTGGTGAGGTGCATTATGTGTTTCTGTATGGTGATGGATATTATGTTTTTGTTTAAAAATTTCAATGACAATGAAATACTTTGGTGAAATATGACAAATAATTTGGAAAAATCATTGCAATGTTTGGTTTCTTTTACGTAGCATCTAAAAGGTTTTATTATTAATTAATATTAAAACATTTAAATTACAAAATTGCTGTAGTAGTTTGGGATTTGGGATTTCGTGACCTCTTTGCTTCACATTTGTTTTTATTGATTCCTTTTATTATCTTGACCTTTTGTTCCTCCAGATAAATTTTGTTGTTATTTTTTCCAGCTCCTATAAAATAATTCTTTGGTAATTTGATTGGCATGTCACTGAATAAGTAAATTAGTTTTAGAAGTGTAGTCATTTTCATTATATCAGCTCAGACTTCCCAGGACAATTAATATTACACTGTATTCAGGTCTGTCTTTATTTGTGTTGAGAGTATTTTGTAATTGTCTTCATATAGTTCCTGAATGTGTTTTGTTAGATAGACTCCTAAGTATTCTGTCTGAAATTTCTTTAAATTGAATTTTGCATTCTATCTCTTTCTACTGAAATTTGTTGGTAACATGTAGAAATGCTAATGATTTGTGTTGTAAATATGTAGAAATGCTAACGTTTTATATCCTGTGATGATGAAATTTTACATTATTTCAACTGATTTTTAGTTGACTAAGCATATTATCATGTATCATCTCTAAGTATATCTTCAAAGAGTGAGTTTTATTTCCTCATTGTCTATGCATATTCCTTCAGTTTCTGTTTCTTGCCTTATTGCTATAACTGGCACTTCTAGTACAGATTTGTTCTTACTGGTCAGTCATTCAGTCATCTCCAATGCTTTGTGACCACATTGATCATAGCTTCCATAACATCATCTAGCCAGCTCATCCTCTCACATCCCCTTTTTTCTTTTGCTTTCAATCTTTCCTAACATCAATGTATTTTCCAATGAGGCCTGTCTTATCATTATTTGTCTAAAGTATTTAAGCTTCAGCTTCAGTATTTGACTTTCTAGTGAATAGTCTTAGTTAATTTCTTTTAGATATTGACTGATTTTATCTCCTTGTTATCCAAGGGACTCTCAAAAGTCTTCTCCAGGATCATAAATCAAAGTGTCTACAGTGCTCAGCTTTCCTTATAGTCCAGTTCTCATGACCATACATGGCTGCTGGGAAAACAAAACAAAACCAAACATATCTTTGACTACATGAACCTTCGATGGCAAGATGATGTCTGTGCTTTATAGTATGTTGTCCAGATTTGCTATAGCTTTCCTCAGCAAGAATCTTTTAATTTTATGGCTTCAGTTGCCATCTGCTGTGATCTTTGAGCCCTACAACATAAGGTCTGACACTGTTTCAAATTCTCCACCCTCTATTTGACAGGAAATGATGGGACCAGTTACTAAGATCTTAGGTTTTTCATGTTAATATTCATGACAGGTTTTACACTTTCCTCTTTCACCCTCATCAAAAAGCTTCTTAATTCTTCTTCACTTTCTGCCATCAGAGTGGTATCATCTGCATATCTGCAATTGTTAATATTTCTCCCAGCAACCTCAATTCTAGCTTTTGATTCACCCAGCCAAACATTTCGTGGAATGTAGTCTGCATAGGAGTTAAATAAATAAAGTGACAATACACAGCCATGTTCCATGTTCAGTTCTATTACTTCTTGGCCCACATAGAAATTCCTCAGGAGATGAGTAAGAAAAGCAATCATTTTGTTGTGATCCATACAGTCAAAGTCTTTATTGTGGTCACTGAAGCAGAAGTAATTTTTTTTTATTTTTTCTTTTGTTTTGTTTTTTTTCCTGAAACTCCCTTGCCCTCCCCATAATTCAGAAAATATTGGCAATTTGGTTTCTACTTCCTCTACCTTTTCAAAAACCAGCCTGCTCTTCTGGTGATTCTCAGTTTACTTAAAACTGAAGCCTAGCTTGTGAAATCCTAAGCATAATCTTGCTGACATGTGAAATGAGTGTAATTGTTTGGCAATTTGAACATTCTTTGGCATTGCCCTTCTTTAGGATTGGGACATAAACTGACCTTTTCCCAAGCCAGTGGCCAATGTAGAATTTTATAAAGTTGTTGGTATATTGAATGCAGCATGTTAACAGCATTATTTTTTTTAATTTTAAACTTTTCAGTTGGAATTCCATTACCTCCACTAGCCTTATTGTTAGTAATGTTTCCTAAGCACAATATTGACTAATAATAGTTATAATGGATATCATTGCTTCACCCATGATATTATTGGAAATATATCTCTCTTATCCCCTTTATGGATAATGCTTGCTCTTGGTTTTAGATAAATAATATTTGTCATTTTAAGGAAACCTTCTTTTATCCCTCATTTTCTGGAATGTGCATCATGTTTCTGTCAGAAGTTTTTTTTCTGCATCTATTGATACAATCATATGATTTTCAAAATTATTAATATGATCATTATACTTGTAGTTTTCCTAATATGAATTAACCTTGAATTTGTGGTAGAAATACAAACAGGTGGCAGTATACAATAGTTATGATATATTGCTATAGTCTCCTTGCCAGTATTTATTTAAAATTTTTACATCAGTATTCATTAGGGAAATTAGTCTACAATTTTCTTTCTCTGTTTTTGCACCATAGTTACATCATAGAAGGAATTTGGTAGCACACCTTTACCTATTTTTCCCCATGGTTTTATCCCATTAGAATTAATTATTCTTTCAATGATTGAATTGTCTCAGAAGTCAATCTGGTCCTAAGGACATTTTCCCCCTCAAGGATATTGTTTATGGCTTGTTAAATTTATTTTTTCTAAGACAGGGTTATTCAATATTTTGTTTCCTTTTTTGTCAATCTAAGAAATTTATATATATATATATATATATATATATATATCAGTTTCATTGGAAAAATGCCTCCTAATAATTACTTTAACTTCATCTTCATTGGTTGTGCATTCACCTTTTTCATTTCTTATTATGGTAATTAAGTTTTCTTTTTTTAAAAAAATAAAATTAACCAGTTATTTGTCTTTTTTCATAAAATGAGTTTCTAAATTTATTAGATTCATAATTTTAAATTGTTAATTTTATTATTCTTGCTTTTAAATTAAGATTCAAATTATGGTATTTAATTGGGAGGTTTTAATTTACTCTTTTTCTAGTTTTTTTTTTTTAATGTTGCATGTGCAGCTTGTTCATCCTGTTTTCTTTCTTTTATTTATGTGTTGAGATATATGTTTTCTCATAAGTACTGTTTAGCTTGCATCCAACAAAGTTTACTTTGTTGTTTACTTGTTGTCATTATGTTCATTGAAATTATTTATTGTTTCTGTGATTTCTTTTCTGCCTGACTCATTCTTCAGGCTTAAGTTATTTTTTAAACTAATTTGTAACCAATACTTGAAAGGCTGGTGATTTTATTGAATTATCGAACAAAATGAGTTTATTTAACTTTTCTGATTTTCTGTAGTTTCTGTGAAGTTTTTTGTCCTAATATATGGTAGTTATTTTTCTTTTTTTGTGATGGTTCCATGCATTGCAGAGAAATATGCATAGTCTTCTCTGTTTTCATTCGTTATTCTTCAGGGGTCTACCATATCTAACTATTATTAAATTCTATTCATCTCCTTAACTTCTTTCTTGTTCTGTTTTTTATGGTTAAATTTATCTGGGTCAGAGAGGAATAAATTGTGGACCACCACTACTGTAGATTTGGTATGTATTTCCTCCTATAATTCAGTTACTTTTTCCATCAAAAAATGTGGATGCTATTTCATTTCGTTCATATATGTTTAGTATTGCTGTTCTTATTTTCTATGGTACCTTTTAATAAAATATAATTTCCCTGAATATATCTTTTTAGTTAGTTCTATTTTCCTTTACTTTGTCTGACTGAGATCATACTGATTACCTCTACCTTTCTTTTACTTCAGCTGAAGCTTAAAGATTCTGCTCCATAACCTTATTTTACCTCTCTCTGTGTGCCTTTCTGTTTCAAATGCATTTCTTAAAACCATTGTTGAATTCTGCTTCCTTTTTTCTCTTGTTTTCATTTTTATTTTATTTTTTCCAATTGTTCATTTGGGGAGACAAGAAAATAAACGCTTATAAACATAATCAGGTTTAGATCATAGGATCACAGATTTACTCATGAATATAATCTTGGAATATGGATTATTCTGTCCCCTTTTAATTCACACGCTGCCCAGAAACTTCTGGGTTCCTGAATTTCCTTTTAAGTTATCCTCAGATCCAGAGTTTTCACTACCATCTTATTTCTTTTTTTCTCTTAACAATTATTTTATTATTTAATATTTTAGTTTTCAACATTGAGTTCCACAAGATTTTGAGTTACAAATTTTCTCCCCATTTCTACTTTCTCCCCCACTCCAAGAGGGCATATATTCTGATTGCCCCATTCCCCAGTCAGACCTCCCTTCTGTCACCCCACATCTCCTCATCCCCTTTCTCCTTACTTTTTTGTAGGGCAGGATAGATTTCTATGCCCCATTCCCTATATATCTTTTTTCTCAGATGTGTGAAAAAACAACTTTTTTGAGCATCTGCATTGAAAACTTTTAGTTCCAAATTCTCTCCCCTCTTCCCTTCCCACACATCCTCCCTAATAATGCAAGCAATTCAACATAGGTCACACATGTATCATTAAGCAAAACACTTCCATAATGTTGTGAAAGACTAACTATATCCTGTCTCTATTCAATTTTCTCCCTTGACCCTGTCCCTTTTCAACAGTATTTGCCCTACCTTCTATCAACCCCCCTTTTAGTCCCCTTCCCCTTACTTTCCTGTAGGGTAAGATACCTGATTGAGTGTGTATGTTATTGCCTCCTCAGGTCAAATCCGATGAGAGCAAGATTCACTCTTTCCCCCTCACCTGCCACCTCTTCCCTTCTAACAGAACTGCTTTTTCTTGCCACCATTCTATGTTTCCCTTTCTCCCTCTCTCAATATATTTTTTCTCATCCCTGAATTTATTTTATTGCTTTAGATATTGCCCCTTCATAGTCAACTCACCCTGTGCCCTCTGTCTACTTATATGTATATTCCCTTCAACCACCCTAATACTGAGAAAGATCTCATGAATTACATACATCATTTTTCCATGTAGGAATGTAAACAAAACAGTTCAACTTTAGTAAGTCCCTTATGATTTCTCTTTCTTGTTTGCCTTATCATGCTTCTCTTGATTCTTATATTTGAAAGTCAAATTTTCTATTCAGTTCTGGTCTTTTCATTGAGAAGGCTTGAAAGTCCTCTATTTTATTGAAAATCCATATTTTGCCTTGGAGCATTATACTCAGTTTTGCTGGGTAGGTGATTCCTTGCTTTAATCATAACTCCATTGACCTCTGGAATATCACATTCCAAGCCCATCAGTCCCTTAATGTAGAAGTTGCTAGATCTTGTGTTATCCTAATTGTGTTTCCGCAATACTCAAACTGTTTCTTTCTGGCTGCTTGCAATATTTTCTCCTTGACCTGAGAACTCTGGAATTTGGTGACAATATTCCTAGGAGTTTTCTTTTGGAGATCTTTTTCAAGAGGTGAGCAGTGGATTCTTTCAATTTTTATTTTGCCCTCTGGCTCTAGAATATCAGGGTACTTTTCCTTGAAAATTTTTTGAAATATGATGTCCAGGCTCTTTTTTTGATCATGGCTTTCAGATAGTCCAATATTTTTTAAATTATCTCACCCTAATCTATTTTCCAGGTCAGTGGTTTTTCCAATGAGATATTTCACATTGTCTTCCATTTTTTCATTCCTTTGGTTCTGTTTTATAATATCTTGATTTCTCATAAAGTCACTAGCTTCCACTTGCTCCAATCTAATTTTTTTTAACATTATCTGTACTAAGGACACTGCCAACACTGACATTCTATATTCTAAGAACTCTATCCGCACTGATGTTCTACATTCTAAGAACTCTCCCATCAATGACATTCTCTGTTCTAAGGACTCTCCCAGTACTGACAAGTTAAGTTCTAAGAACTCTGCCAGCACTGACATTCTATATTCTAAGAACTCTCCCATCAATGACATTCTCTGTTCTAAGAACTATCCCACCACTAACATTCTCTGTTAAGAACTCTCAAAGCCCTGACATTCTCTCTTCTAAGAAGTCAGCATTGGCATTCTAAGTTCTAAGTATTCTGTGAACACTCACATTGTATATTCTAAAAACTCTTACAGTAGAAACATTCTCTGTCTAACAATTCTCACACCTCTGACATTCCATATTCTTAGAACACTCCCAGCGCTAACATCTTCTGTGCTAAGGACACTGCCAGCACTGACATTCTCTGTTCTAAGGGCTCTCTCAGCACTGACATTCTAAGTTCTAAGAACTCTGCCAGCAGTGACATTCTCTGTTCTATGGACTCTCCCAGCACTGACATTTTAAGTTCTAAGACTCTGATCGCATTGACATTCTATATTCTAAGAACTCTGACATCGCTAGCATTCTATATTCTAAGGATTTTCACATCAATGACATTCTCTGTTCTAAGAACTCTCCCAGCACTAACATTCTCTCTTAAGAATTCTCACAGCACTGACATTCTCTCTTCTAAGAACTCAACACCGACATTGTAAGTTCTATGTACTCTTCGTGCACTCACATTGTATATTCAAAGAACTCTCACAGTACGAACATTTTCGGTTCTACTAATTCTGACACCGCTGACAGTCCTTATTCTTAGATCACTCCGAGCCCTAGCATCTTGTGTGCTAAGGAGACTGCCAGCACTGACATTCTATATTCTAAGAACTCTCCCAGCATTAACAATCTCTCTTTTAAGAACTCTGCCATCAATGACATTCTCTGTTCTAAGAACTCTCCCAGCATGAATATTGTCTGTTAAGAATTCTCAAAGCACTGACATTCTCTCTTCTAAGAACTCAGCACTGGCATTCTAAGTTCTAAGTATTCTGTGAATACTCACATTGTATATACTACGAACTCTTACAGTACGAACATTCTCTGTTCTAACAATTCTCACACCTCTGACATTCTGTATTCTTTTTTTTCAAGTTTTTTATTTTTTATTTTTTTAATATTTTTTTTATTTTTAGTTTACCACACACGGTTCTACATAATTTTGAGTTCCAGATTTTCTCCCCTTCCTCCCCCCTCCTTCCCCAAGATGGCATGGAAACTCATATAACTACCATGTATAACTTTGCATTGAATTAATTTATACACTAGTCAAGTTGTGGAGAAGAATTATGACCAATGGAATGAGTCATGAGAAAGAAGACACAGAACCAAAAAGAAAGAAAAACCCCAAGAACAAAAACAAAAGGGAAGAAAAAAGGCGAGCATGTAGTGTGCCTCAATCTGCATTCAAACTTCATAGTTCTTTCTCTGGATGAAGATAGCATTCTCCATAGTGAGTCCCCTGGAGTTGTCCTTGCACCTTGCATTGCTGAGAAGAGCGAAGTCTGTTAGGGTTGGTCCTCATGGAATCCATATATCTGTGGTTGTGTACAATGTTCTCTTGGCTCTGCTCCGCTCAGTCAGCATTATGTCGTGTACGTTTTTCCAGGTTGTTACGAAGTCCGTATCATCCCCATTTCTTATGGCACAATAGTATTCCATTACCTTCATATACCACAGCTTGTTCAGCCATTCCCCAATTGATGGGCATCCCTTTGATTTCCAATTCTTGGCTACAACAAAGAGAGCCACTATACATATCCTTGTACATATGGATCCCTTTCCCTCTTGTGTGATTTCTTTGGGATACAACCCTAGAAGTGGTATTGCTGGGTCAAAGGGTATGAACATTCCTATGGCCCTTTGGGCATAGTTCCAAATTACTCTCCAAAATGGCTGGATCAGCTCACAACTCCACCAGCAATGTAACAATGTTCCAGTTTTCCCACATCCTCTCCAGCATTTGTCATCCTCCTGCTTTGTTATTTTAGCCAATCTGACAGGAGAGATGTGGGATCTGAGAGTTGTTTTGATTTTCATTTCTCTAATCAGTAGTGATCCAGAGCATTTTTTCATATGCCTATAGATAGCTTTAATTTCTTCCTGTGAAAACTGGCTGTTCATATCCTTTGACCATTTCTCAATTGGGGAATGGCTTGTATTCCTATATATGTGGCTCAGTTCTCTGTATATTTTAGAAATGAGGCCTTTATCAGAGATACTAGTTGCAAACATTTTCTCCCAATTTTCTGCTTCCCTCCTAATTTTTGTTGCATTGGCTTTTTTGTACAAAAACCTTTCAATTTAACACAATCAAAATTATCCATTTTGCATTTTGCAATGCTCACTATCTCTTTTTGAGTCATGAATTCTTTTCCATAAATCTGATAAGTAAACTACCCCTTGCTCTTCCAAATTACGTATAGTATCAGCTTTACTCCTAAATCATGAGCCCATTTTGACTTTATTCTGGTATATGGTGTAAGATATTGGTCTATGCCCAGTTTCTGCCCTACCCTTTTCCAATTTTCCCAGCAGTTTTTGTGAAATAGTGAATTCTTGGCCCAGAAGATGGCCTCTTTGCATTTATCGAAGAGGCGAGTGCTATAAGTGTTGACTTCTCCATCTTGTGTCCCTATCCTATTCCACTGATCCACACCCCTGTTTCTTAGCCAGTACCAGGTAGTTTTGATGCCTGCTGCTTTGTAGTACAGTTTAATCTCTGGTATAGCTAGGCCACCTTCTCTAGCATTTCTTTTCATTAATACCCTAGATATTCTAGACCTCTTGTTTTTCCAGATGAATTTTGTTATTATTTTGTTCAGCTCAGTAAAATAGTTTTTTGATAGTTCGATTGGTATGGCACTGAATAGATAGATTAATTTAGGAAAAATTGTCATTTTTATTATATTAGCTTGGCCTAACCATGAGCAATTGATATTTTTGCATTTATTTAGATGTGGCTTTATTTGCGTGAAAAGTTGGTCATAGTTATGTTCATATAGGCCCTGGGTTTGTCTTGGCAAATAGACTCCGAAATATTTTATAGTGTCTACAGTAACTTTGAATGGAATTTCTCTTTCTATCTCTTGCTGTTGGGCTTTGTCAGTAATGTATAGGAATGCTGAGGATTTATGTGGGTTTATTTTATATCCTGCAACATTGCTAAAGTTGTTTATTATTTCAAGTAGTTTTTACTTGATTCACTAGGATTCCCTAAATAAATCATCATATCATCTGCAAAAATGATAATTTAGTTTCTTCTTTGCCTATTCTAGTTCCTTCAATTTCTTTTTCTTCTCTTATTACTACAGCTAACATTTCTAGTACCAAATTGAATAATAGGGGTGATAATGGACATCCTTGTTTCACCCCTGATCTTATTGAGAATGCATCTAGCTTATCTCCATTACAAATAATGCTTGTCGATGGTTTTAGGTAGATGCTATTTATAATTATAAGGAAGGTTCCACTTATTCCTATGCTTTCTAGTGTTTTTAATAGGAATGGGTGTTGTACTTTGTCAAAGGCTTTTTCTGCATCTATTGAGATGATCATATGGTTTCTGCTAGTTTTGTTGTTGATATGGTCAATTATGCTAATAGTTTTCCTAATATTGAACCAGCCTTGCATTCCTGGAATAAATCCTACCTAGTCACAGTGGATTATTCCCGTGATGAGTTGCTGCAATCTTTTTGCTAATATTTTATTTAAAATTTTTGCATCAATATTCATTGGGGAAATTGGTCTATAATTTTCTTTCTCTGTTTTGACTCTACCTGGTTTGGATATTGGTACCATATTTGTGTCATAAAAAGAATTTGGTAGGACTCCTTCTTCACCTATTTTCCCAAATAGTCTACAAAGTATTGGAATTAGTTGTTCTTTAAATGTTTGATAGAATTCACATGTAAAACCATCTGGCCCTGGAGATTTTTTCCTAGGGAGTTCATTGATGGCATGCTCAATTTCTTTTTCTGAGATGGGGTTATTTAGAAATTTTACTTCCTTTTCTGTTAACCTGGGCAGTTTATGTTTTTGTAGAAATTCATCAATATCTCTAAGGTTGTCAAATTTATGGGCATACAGTTGGGCAAAATAATTCCTAATTATTGCTTTGATTTCCTCTTCATTAGAGGTGACCTCACCCTTTTCATTTTTGATACTGGTAATTTCATTTTCTTCTTTCTTTTTTATAATCAAATTGGCCAAAGGTTTATCAATTTAATTAGTTTTTTCATAAAACCAGCTCTTTGTTTTATTTATTAATTCAATAGTTTTCTTGGTTTCAATTTTATTAATCTCTCCTTTGATTTTCAGTATTTCTAATTTGGTATTTAATTGGAAGTTTTCAATTTGCTCTTTTTCTATCTTTTTCAGCTGTATACCCAAATCATTGATCTCCTTTTTCCCTATTTTATTCATTTAACCATTTAGGGATATGAAACTTCCACTAAGAAATGCTTTTGCTGCATCCCATAAGTTTTGGTATGTTGTTTCATTATTGCCATTCTCTTGAATGAAGTTATTAATTGTTTCTCTGATTTGTTCTTTGCCCCACTCATTCTTTAGAATTCGATTATTTTAGTTTCCAATTAGTTTTTAGCTTATTTTTCCATGGTTCTTTATCAAAAATGATTCTTATTGCATCATGATCTGAAAAGGATGCTTTGACTACTTCTGCCTTTCTGCACTGGATTGTGAGGTTCTTATGCCCTAGTACATGGTCAATTTTTGAGTATGTGCCATGTACTGCTGAGAAGAAAGTATATTCCTTTTTATCCCCATTCAGTTTTCTCCAGAGGTCTCTCATATCTACCTTTTCTAAAATTCTGTTTACCTCCTTAACTTTTTTCTTTTTTATTTTGAGGTTAGATTTATCAAGTTCAGAAAGGGGGAGGTTGAGGTCTCCCAATATTATAGTTTTGTGTCTATTTCTTCCTGTAACTCCCTTAACCTCTCCTCTAAGAATTTGTATGCCTTACCACTTGGTGCATAAATGTTAAGCAATGATATTGATTCATTGTTTATGGTGCCTTTTAGCAGGATATAATGTACTTCCTTATCTCTTTTAATTAGATATATCTTTACTTTTGCTTTTTCTGAGATTAGGATTGCTACACTTGCTTTTTTTACTTTAGCTGAGGCACAATATATTTTACTCCAGCCTTTTCCCTTTACCCTATGTGTATCCCCCCGTTTCAAATGCGTTTCTTGTAAACAGCATATTGTAGGATTATGGTTTTTAATCCATTCTGCTATCTGCTTCTGTTTTATGAGAATGTTCATCCCCTACACGTTCGGAGTTATGATTTCTATCTGTGTCTTTTTCTCCATCCTATTTCCCCCGTTTATGCTTTTATTTCTCCCTTTCCCCTTCTCCTCCTCAACAAAGTTTTGCCTTTGACCGCCGCCTTCCTCAGTTTACCCTCCCTCTTTATTCCCCTCCCTTATCTTACCGTTTCCCACTTGCTACTTCTCCTCTCCCTTCTGACCACCCCCCTCCCTTTTCCCCCCTTCCCCTCCTACTTCCCATAGGACAAGTTAGATTTCTAAACTTAACGGGGCATGTTATTCTCTTCTTGAACTAGATCAGATGACAGTAAAGCTCAAATACTGCTCTTCTCCCTCCCTTCTTTCCCTCTACTATAATATGTTTTTGTGCCACTTCATTCTGTGTAATTTACCCTTTTCTACTACCTCCTTACCTCCTCTCTCATAGCCCTACCTTTATATCTCTTACTTATATTTTTTATCTGTATATCAGTTAATTTATACAGGCATTCACAACCTATGTATATCCCTTTCAATTGTCATAATAGCTGTACCATTCTCAAGACTGACATACATACATATATATATATAAAACATACATAAGATGATATAATCCCACATAAAGATGCAAACCACCTGCCCTTATTGGTTGATACGGTTTGTGGGGTTTTTCCCCCTGGTTACCTTTTTATGTCTCTCTTGAGTTTTGTATTTGGAGATTAAATTTTCCATTGAGTTCTGGCCTGGAATTCCCTTATTTCATTGAATGTCCATCTCCTTGCCTGAAAAAATTATGCTTAGTTTTGCTGGGTAGTTGACTGTTATGGGCTGAGTAAGAGCTGAGCCCTGTCCTCCTCGGACCTCCAGGCCCAGGGGCCTGCTGAGATAGACTCAGGGCTTTGGGATGTGGGTGGAGCCAGGAGGAGGGGTCTCGCCTTTGTTGCCTCCCTAGCGATTCCAGGTCGGACCTGCCTGACCACGTGGAACTTCCGGCTCTCGGGCAGAGCATGCAGTCTCGAAATTGGAACTTCCGGCTGCCTGACCACGTGGAGTTTCCGGTCTTTGCCTGGACTGCCTGCCCGCAGGGAGCTTTTGGTAGTGCGGGAAGAGAAGGGGAGGAGAGTAGGCGGAGTCAGGGCGGTCCTAGTCCCCAGGTGTATAGTTTTACCTGTCCTTCACCCACATAACCAAACAGTGTACCTACGTCACTAACGGTATAAATGTGCTGCTTGCTGAAATAATAAATGGAGTCATTCACCATCTTGTTCGGCTCCCGCCCCATACATTGTCCGCGAGATCAGGTCCTTTGCTTAGGCAGAGGCCTGGGGCTTCGGGGGAACCCTGAGCGTAGTTACGAGGCTTCAGAAGCTCGTGACAGTTGACCCTTGGTTGTAGTCCCAGCTCCTTTGCCCTTCGGAATATCATATTCCAATTTCTCCTGTCTTTTAATGTGGAAGCTGAGAGATCCTGTGTGATCCTGACTGTAGTTCCACGATATGTGAATTTCTTCTTTTTGGCTGCTTGCAGTATTTTCTCCTTGAGTTTATAGTTCTGAAATTTGGCTATAATATTTCTTGGTGTTTTCAGTTTGGGATCTCTTTCAGGGGGTGATCGGTGAATTCTTTCAATGACTATTTTGCCCTCAGGTTCTAGGACCTCTGGGCAGTTGTCTTTGATAATTACTTCGAAGATACTGTCAAGGCTCCTTTTTTCATCGTGGATTTCTGGTAGACCAATAACTCTTAAATTGTCTCTCCTGCATCTATTTTCCAGGTCAGTTGTTTTCCCAATCAGATATTTCACATTATTTTCTATTTTTTCTTTCTTAACATTTTGCTTTACTACTTCTTGGTGTCTCATAGATTCATTAGCTTCCACTTGCTCAACTCTAATTTTTAATGAGTTAGTGTTTTCATTTTGCTTTTGAGTCTCCTTTTCCAATTGGTTGATTTTGCCTCTCAGGTTGTCATTTTCTCTCTCTAGATTCTGAATCTCTGTAGCCATTTCGCCAAGCTTATTCTTTAGGGACTTTTCCATTTTTTCCATGTTTTCTTTTACCTCCCTAATTTGGTTTTTAAAATCCTCCTTTAGCTCTTCTAGCAATGCTTTTTGGGCTGAAGACCAGTTCACATTACCTTTTGAGGTATCAGACACATCTATAGTGTCATTATTGACCACTTCCATATTGGTATTTTGATCCTGCTTGTCTCCATAAAAAGAATCTATTGTCCTCGGTTTTTTTGTGTTCTTCTTCATGTTTGTTTTTTGCCTTTTCCTGGCTTTTCAACAAGTTTCTGTCTATGGGGCTCAGGACTCTCTGTCCCAGCTTTCTTATTCTGGGGATTGTGACTCTAGAATTATAGCCTTCAGTTTCCTGAGGTGTGGGGGAGGGGTCTGGCTCCCTGGCTTCTCACTCCCTATGGGTGCTCTCCAGCACTTGCTTTTCAGCAATGATCTCAGCTGTTTGTTGTTTGAGCTGATGTCTGGCACTTCCCCTGGGGGAGCAAGATTACGTCTGGGCTCCTAGTGTTGACTCCTGCCGACTCTGCCCCTCTGGGGCTAATGCACTTGTACTATTTGACCTCTGAAGCCCAACTTCTTTCTCCTCTGTTCCAGCATTCTTTTTTTTTTTATTTTCCCCGAGGAATTCTCTGGTTAAGGGGGGGAGGGATTAGAACCGTTTACCTGGCCATTATGTCTCCCAGAAGTCCGAGAAGCTGAGTTTCTGGGCTGCAAGAGTCAGGAGTTGGTATTTCATGGCTGGTGGCATTGCACTGCCTCAACTCGCTTCCACAGACTGCCATCCTGTGTTGGGAGTCCTGGGGATCTCCGCTGGTTTCAGGCACCCAGCTTTCTCCCAGCCTGTCTCCCACGTGGATTTCCCTGCCAGCCGCCTCTGCTTTGGTCTGGAGTAGCTCAGCACACCGCACTCTGAGCCCTCTCCGAGCCTACAGTTTCGTGCCTTCGGTCCTTCAGACTCTCCCAGCTCGGAAATCTGCCCCGCACAGACTGCTTGCCATTTCTGACTCTCTCAAATCTGCTCAAATTCACTTTTTTATGGGAATCTGACAGACCTTGTGAGAGAGCTCTGGTAAGATGCTGCCTTCATGCAGCCATCTTGGCTCCGCCCCTCCAATCTAATTTTTAAGGTAATATTTTCTTCAGTGGTCTTTTGGACCTCCTTTTCCATTTGGGTAATTCTGCCTTTTAAGGCATTCTTCACCTCATTGACTTTTTGGAGCTCTTTTGACATTTGAGTTAGTCTATTTTTAAGGTGTTATTTTCTTCAGTATTTTTTGGGTCTCCTTTAGCCAGTCATTGGCTTGTTTTTCATGGTTTTCTTGCATCACTAACATTTCTCTTCCCAATTTTTTGTCTACTTCTCTTACTTGCATTTCCAAATCCTTTTCAAGCTCTTCCATGGCCTCAGACCAATTCATACTTTTCTTGGAGGCTTTTGACGTAGGCTCTTTGACTTTGTTGACTTCTTCTGGCTGTATGTTTTGATCTTGTTTGTCACCAAAAAAAGATTCTAGAGTCTGAGTCTGAGTTTGAGTCTGTATCCTTTTTTGCTGCCTGGCCATGTTTCCAGCCAACTACTTGATCTTTGAGCTTTTTGCCAGGGTATGAATGCTTGTAGAGTAGAGAGTGCTTAGTCCCAAGCTTTATGGACTGTGTTGCTGTTCTCAGAGCAACTTCTACTCCACTGTCATCGCAAACTCTGCCACACCAGTGCTACTCATCCCCCAAGAACTGCCAACCATAATTGCGACCCAGATCTAAGCAGGGCAAAGCAAGCCCTGTGCACCCGCTTTGGTCTGCCACTTGATTCCTCCCACTGTGTGAGCCAGGGGCTCTGGAAGCAGCTGATGCTGGGACTCCACCACCATACCACATCAGCAACCCCCAAGGCTTGTGGCCAAGACAACTCTCTAACCTGATCTAGCAGTTTACCCCCTAACCTGCTCTGTGATCTTTGGCATTTATGGGTTTAGAAGTCTGGTAACTGCCACAGCTCAATGATTCATGGCCCTAAGGACTGGCCTGTCAACTCCCGGTGTGGTCTGTTCAGGCACTGCTGGCATTGAGCTATGGTCCACTCCCAGCACTGTGTGATTGACCCTTCCCAGCGACCATCCAGGCCATCCTGGGCTGGAGACCTCCTTCCCTCTGCCATTTTGTGTGTTCTGCAGCTCTAGAATTTGTTCAGGGCCATTTTTACAGGTGTTTGGAAGGATTTGGGGGAGAGCTTAAGCAAGTCACTGCTTTCCAGTTGCCAACTTGGTTCCACCCCCCCCCCCCCAAATTCTGCTTTCTAATACTTTCTTCCATTTTATGCCTGAGTTCATCCCATTCTCATTCACAGTTATTATTGCTAAATGTGTATTTACCTCTATCCTATCCTTTCTATTTATACTTTCTTTTTTCACCTTGTCACCTCCTTTGAAATGTTTTGCTTCTGACCACTGCCTCCATTACTCCTCTTACTTCACTTTTGGGTAAATGAATTTCAACACCAAACTCTGTCCATGCGTGCATGCATGCATGAGTGTGTGTGTGTGTGTGTGTGTGTGTGTGTGAATCTAAACTTCCCTTCATAAATCAGTAGAAATGAATATGAAGTTCTAGCATCTTTCTCTCTCTTCTTGCTTCTCACACTGCATCCTTTTTTGATAGCATAATAGTTTTGCCCCCTGCTCTACATCTAATTATATTTTTTTATAATAAGGCTAATAATGAAAATGTTCATAAGGGTAAAATTTATTACTTTTGCGTAAAAAGTTTAACCATCTTAAATTGTTATTATTTCAAATAAAAAAATTGTTATTATTTCTCACTCATTTTTATCTTTTTATGCTTCTCTTGAGTCTTGTGATTGAAAGCCACATTTTCAATTTAGCTCGAGTATTTTCTTCAGGAATTCTTGAAATATCTCTATTTCATTAAATATTGATCCACCCCCCCCAAAACCAGGATTATTCTGTTTTAATGGGTAGATTTTTTTTGTAACACTAGCACCTTTGCCTTCCAAAATATTATATTCTAAGCCCTCCATAACTTTAGTTGGTAGCTTCCAAATGTTCTGTGATCCTAGTTGTGGTTCCATGATACTTGAATTATTTCTTTTGGGTCACTTGCAGCATTTTCTTCTTGACTTGAGAGCTCTGAAATCTGGCTATAAATATTTTTGGTAGTTTTCATTTTGATATATCATTCAAGAAATGTTAATGGATTCTTTAAATTTCTACTTTTCTCCCTGGTTTTAAAATATTTTGCCAGCTTTTCTTTGTAATTTCTTGAAATATGATGTCTAGATTCTTTTTTATTCATAATTTTCTGGTAGACTAATATTTCATAAATTATTTCATTCTTTTTTCCAAGTCCATTTTTCCCCTGTGAGATATTTCATGTTTTTCTAATTTTTCTGTCTTTTGACTTTGTTTCATTTTTTATTGATGTCTCATGGACTCATGAGCTCCCTCTTGACCAATTCTAATTTTTAAGGAGCTATTTTCTTCAGTGAGGTTTTGTATGTCTTGTACCTTTAGGCCAATTCTGATACTAAGGGGTTATTTTCTTCACTATTTTTGTGTCTCTTACCAAGCTGTTAATTCTCTTTACATGTTTTTTACATATGTCTCATTTCTTTACACATTTTTTTTCTTCTACTACTCTTATTAGGTTATAAAATAACTTTTTTTGTAAATTTGTCTCTTCCTGTATCTCTTCCACATTTTTTGAAACTTGGCTTATGGATATTTTCAAGTCACTATCTTTTGAGTTTATTTCTTGAATTTCTTTGTCATCATACTAGCTTTTTTATAGGCAGGTCCTTTCTTTATTGTTTGAACACTTTTTCAGCCTACTTCTTCACTTTATGTTAGAGTTAAACCTTGATCACCTTTGGCAGGGAATGACTGGCCTGGGTTTCTCTTTATTGCAACCTTTTATTTCATAACTCAATCTGGGGGCCTGTAGTTTTTTGATGTGGTGAGATCAAGAGTGGTATGATGTGTGTATTATGTTTCTTCCCTGCTTTCGTGTAGCTAAGAACATTCTCCTCCATGTTGGAATTGTGATCTGGAGATAGGTGATGGGTGGATGAACTGTCAAATGGCCCCTGATCCTCAACTCAGTGCTAGAACACACAGGTTCCTCTGGGATCTCTTTCTAACCAGGTGTTCAGTCCACTTACTGTCCCTGTACACTGGTCCTGCTGCTGACATTACCTGCTGCTGTCTGTCATGGCTATCACCCATTGCCATTTCTTCTTCAGCATGCTATAGGCTGGCCCCCTTCCTGGTGTCTCTTGACTTCTCTTTCTGTTTTCCCAAGATGCCCTTGGCTAGAAATTGATTCGCTCTATTTTTTCTTGGATTTACTGCTCAAAATTCTGTTTCATGTTTTTGGTGCTCATTTTATATTAAAGGTCGTTGAGGAGATTTGGCAGTTTTGAACTTATATTCTTCCATCTTGCCTCTGTCCCTGCACAGAAACTTCTGAAAAGTTCTGAAAAAGTTCTGAGAAGTTCTGAAAAAATGAGATGCTTGGAATATGATATTCCAGAAGGCAAAGAAGATAGGATTAAAATCAAGAATTACCTACCAAGCAAAACTGAGTATAATCCTTCAGGGGAAAACGGATATTCAGTGAGATAGAGGACTTTCAAGCATTCTTGATGAAAGGATCAGAGCTTAATAGAAAATTTGACTTTCAAATACAATACTCAAGAGAAGCATAAAAAGGTAAATAGGAAAGAAAATCATAAGAGACTTAATAAGGTTAAACTGTTTACGTTCCTACATGGGAAGATGATACTTTTAACTCGAAAGCAGTTTCTCATTATTAGGGTAGTTAGAAGGAGTATACATAGACTTCAGGACCAGGTGTAAGTTGAATATGAAGAGATAATATCTTAAAAATATAAAATTAAAGGATGAGACAGGAATGTTTTGGAAGAAAGAGAAAGGGAGAGGTAGAATGGAGTAAATTATCTCTGATAAAAGATGCAAGGAAAAGCTTTACAGGAGAAGGGAAGAGGAGGTAGATAAGGGGGAGTGAGTGAACCTTACTCTCACCAGAAGTTGCTATAAGAGGAAATAACATACACACTCAACTGAGTATAGAAATCTATCTTACCATATAGGAAAGTAAAAGGGGGAGATGATAAAAGAAGGTGAGGGAGTAATAGGAGGGAGGGCAAGCTGGGGGAGGGAGTAATCAGAAACAAAACATTTGAGGAGGGACAGGGTAAAAAGAGAGAAAAAAGAATAAACAGAGAGGAATAGTTTGTATGGAAATACAGCTAGCAATAATAACTGAGAAAAAAAATGAAGCAAGTTTCTCTGATAAAGGCCTCATTTCTCAAACATAGAGTGAACTAAGTTAAAGTTATAAAAATGAGTCATTCACCAATTGATAAATGATCAAAAGTACAAACAGTTTTCAGATGTAGTAATCAAGGCTATCTATAGTCATGAAAAAAATACTCTAACAAATTATTGATTGGAGAAATGCAAATTAAAACAATTTTGAGGTACTACCTCATACCTATTAGATTGGCTAATAGGACATAAAAATTCAATGACAAATGCTGGAGGGGATGTGGGAAAAAGGAGACATTAATGCATTGTTAGTGGAGTTGTGAAGTGATTCAAACATTTTGTAGAGCAATTTGGAATGAGGCCCAAAGGGCTATAAAACTATGACTACTCTTTGAGCTAGCTATACCACTACTAGTTATGCACCCCAAAAGTGTTAAAAAACAAAAAGGAAAAGGATCTATAGGTACAAAAACATTTATAGCAGCTCATTTCTGGTGGCAAAGAATTGGAAATTGAAGGGATGCCCATCAATTGGCGAATTGCTGAACAAGTTGATGTATGTGATTATGATAGAATATATTGTGCTATAAGACATGATGAGCAGGGTGCTCTCAGAAAAAACCTGGAATGACTTGCATGGGGTGAGGCAAAGTGAAATGTACTGTGTACAAAGTAACAGCAATGTGGTAAGATGATCAGCTATGAATGACGAAATTATTCTCAGCAATATAACAATAAAAGACAACTCTGAAGGACTTATGATGACAAATGTTATAAATTCCCAGAGCAAGAATGGATGTTATCCAAATACACATTGAGGCACACTTTTTAAATCTTCTTTATTTTTCTTGAATTTCATTTTTGTGTATGTGTTTTCTTTTACAACATGACTATTATGGAAATGTTTTGCATGCCTACACATGTATAACCTATATGAAACTCTTTGTTTTCTCAATGGGGGAGGGGGTTGTGAGGGAGGGAGGGAGAGAATTTGGAACTCAAAGTTGTGAAAATGAATGTTAAAAATTGTTTTCACATGTAACTGAGGAAAATAAAATTGAATACTAAATAAAAGGAAATGATGAGAAGGTGGATTTCAGAAAAACCTGGAAAGACTTACATGAACTGATGCTGAGTGAAGTGAGCTGACCTAGGAAAACATTGTACACAGTAATGGCAACATTGTGCAAGGATCAACTTTGATAGACTTAGCTCTTCTCACAAGTACAATGATCTAAGACAATTCCAAAGACTCATGATGGAAAATGTCATCCATGTCGAGAGAAAGAATTATGGAGTCTGAATGAAGATCAAAGCATATTATTTTCTCTCTCTTTTTTTCTTTCTCATGGGTTTTCCCTTTTGTTCTGTTTCTTCTTTCAAAAAATGACTAATAGGGAAATATATTTAACATGATTCCACTTGTAAAATAAAAGAAATCTTACCTAAGGAAAAAAGAAAAAACAAGGTAGAAAGCACTTTTGTAAAAGATGTAGGCAATAGGTCAGTCAATATTCATTTAATAAGCACTAATTATGCATTAGGTATTGGGAGATATGTATTGGTAAGTGTCTTTTTAAAAAAAAATCAATGAATTTACTTCCTGAAAATCTTCCAGAGGAAGTATCCCCAATTTGAAAGCAGTCTGCCATCTTGATCTTTTGATATTTTATGTATGCCATTGGAGTATATAAGCTGTCTATAGGCCATCCCTTAATCTTGTCACACCTCCAAGTGCCACAATACATTTCTCCAATAACTTCATTTGTAAAATTCTTGATATTTAATGTTCTGGAATCTATTTTTTTTCTGCCGTGCAGCTCATCAATGTCTTTTGAGTATCTTTTGACCTTAATACTTTGGGGACAATCATATTCCATAAGTCATACATACAACATAATTGGAAGATTACTGGAATTGCAAGAGATAATCCCTTACTTTAGTCATCATTATGATATTTGTAATTTTTTTTTAAAAATTAAGCAAAGTAAATAAAAAATGAGGATCCTCCTCAAATAAATTAAAAACCCAAGGATTAAATAATGCCCTTCTTTTGGCCTGCAGCTCCTGTCCTACCTTCAAAATGTGTTTTTACTTGGCTCCAATTTCCCTCTAAATTGTTTGGGGGGAAATTAGAATTCAATTTGCCCTTTTCTTGCATTGCCATTTATCTCTAGCTGATGTTAATGTTTATGAATAGATATATGTGAAGATAGTGTTAGATTGCTATTCCCTAGTCATCAGAGTTTGTACACACAGTTGCTGTTGGGAAACTAATACTACAGGGGAGAAAAAATTCAAATTTTATGCCCTATTTTTAGCCTATCATTTTGATATGGCTTACTTGCTACTTGAAAAATAATCACAACTCTATTCCCCAAAGAAAAATATCTTCCACTAGGAAATAAAACTGAATTTTTTGTCAAGTTTAATCACAGAATCTCTTCCAGCTAGGCCTCTGGGGTTGGACTTTAAAATGCAAGTGGTTGATGGAGGGAAGGGAAGGGGAATTGGCACTGAAGTCTGGAGTATTTTCTTATTCCTTTACATTCTTCTGTCTAGTGGATTTATTTCTAGCTATTCATTTTTTTTCTGCTGTGAAAAAATGTAATTTCAAGGCCTTGAATTTTCTTTTCATGTACAATATTCTCTTCTAAGTAAAAACTTTTCCCAAAGGAGACTTCTGTGAGATACAAAAAGAACATCAAAATGAGCACTGAATCCTATATGTATATATATTTGAGGGTGTATCTGTATGTGCTGACAAAATATAAAGGACATATGTTTTTAAAACTGTGGTTGTGCTTCTGTGTGTGTGTGTGTGTGTGTGTGTGTGTACATATGTTTGTGTGTATATGTGAGTGTAGAGAATAAGAATTTACAGCAGATTTGTCAAGTTGACATTGGAAGGGGGTAGGCATATCAGGGTAATCAAAGAATTGAAACTGGAGCTCTAAACTAACACTGTATGCACTGAGCTGGGAGCTTTTCAAAATATTCTGAGATTCTCTACTTCCCTCTAAGGAGCAGCTTTAACATATTTCGATTTTCAGATCTATTTTTATTAAAATCTTTTGTTTTGATATCACATTTGTTTTGAGATGCATCTATACCCAAAACCACAATTCTTTATCAGCTGAAGGATGCTAGCAAATAATTAAAAAATGGTACTAAAAATGCACCCCTAACGCACTTTTAAGTTTCATTTGAATTATTAATATTTTCTACATGACTTTCTCAAATTTAGACAATCAATAAAACAATGAATCATGCCCTGGTTTTTAGTCCTTAAGAATTTCTGAAATATAAATGTTCACTGAAAATTAAACATTAGCTCTTTTGAGCCATAATGAGTTGGTTTTAGCACAACCCTTCATATAACATTTTTTTAAAAAATAGAGAAAAAAAGCAGTTCTGGAAAAAGTCAATACGATCAACTACATCTGATCATATATGCAATATTCCACATTGAGCATCATTGAACTTTGTAATGAAAGGAAGGACGTTCATTTTATCATATCTTTGCTGGAACCTATGTAGGTCATTATAATTATACAGTGTTTGATTTTGCTTTTTTTATTCCTTGTTTCCTGTGTCTATTTAATTTTTTAATCACTGGTTCATATAAGTCCTCCTATACTTGTCTGAATTATTCATTTTTTCTATTCATTACATTGAAATAATATTCCATTACATTCACATGTCAAAATTTGTTGGCCGTTCACCTTACCATGGAGAACTTTGTTTTTCTCCTTTGGTGCCAAAAAGTGGGCTTGCTATAAAATTGAGGGAATAGAAATTGCAGAGTCCTGAACAGGTATATAAGAGCTATGAAATATTAGGAAAGTAACAGAATAAAACCCTTTTTTAAAAAATGTGAATTTACACAGTGTTTGGTATTATAGACTATTCAAAAATAGATTCACTACTACTGTTTTCTCAACCCTAGAAAAGAGCTCTAAGGTTTTACAAATCAGTTTTTAAAAATTACTTTTCACCTCAATTAATCAATCTTTTCCATGTCATCCCTTCATGTGCTTGAGGTCGAGTACCATGTATCACATGTCTCGTCTTCTGTAATAACCCCAAGTCCTTCAAACAAACTTTACATATTATAGGATGGTAGATGTTACATTAGATTCATGTAAACTAGGCTAGTTTCCTTTTAAGGGGACAAGGATTTGGTTAGTTTGAAGGACTAGTTTAAATCACTGGTGTGAATTTTAAATTAATTTTTTTAATTTAGATAGTGTTTTATTTTTCCCCAATTACATATCAAGAAAATTTTAGCATTCATTTTTACAGGATTTTGAGTTAATCACCGCCCCCTCCCCACCCCAGCCCTTCTTCTGAAAATTGTAGGCAGTTTAATATATTTATAAATGTGCTATCATCTAAAATATATTTCTATATTTGTCAAAAATGTGGAAGATGAAACAGATAAAAATGAAATAAAACCATGAGAAAGAATAAAATAAGTGAAAAATGTGATTTGATCTTCAATCTGAGCCCATCAGTTCTTTATCTGAATATGGACAGAATTTTCCTTTGTGAGTCCTTTGTATTTGTCTTGGATCTTTCTGTTGCTGAGAAGAGCTGAGTCACACAATGTTGCTGATACGGTGTACAATGTTTTCCTGGTTCTGGTCATTTCACTTTGCATCAGTTTATACAAGTCTTTGCAGATGTTTCTTAAATCTGCCTATTCTTGTTGCACAATAGCATTCCACTTCATTTATATGTCATAGCTTGTTTGGCCATTCCCCAATTAATGGGCATCCTATTTCCAATATTCTGCCATCACAAAAATAGCTGCTATAAATATTTTTGCACATATAGGTCCTTTTCCCTTTTTTGTATTATCTCTTTGGTAAACAGACCTAGAAGTGGTAGTGTTTTATCAGAGTATGCACAGTTGTTAATGGTTATTAGGATGGGACTTTTTTACAGTTTCTCTTTTGGAATGCTGAGGTAATCAAGTACCTTTGATGAATTTTGCCTTTCAAATGCAATGGCAAGCAAAGTGGACTTTTTGTTGTCCTTGTTTTGGAGTGCTTCTCAGCACTAAGGAACCTTTGATTGAATCAGGAGTCTTACATGGGTTTGATGCCCTTTGATCCTGAAGTAGTGTATATAAACTCAAAGGTTGACATTTTGCCTTTGGGGGCACACTCATTGAAAGAGTATTGGTGACAAGACTCTGGGTAGCCATTGAAGCAGCACCATCCCACCCCACCCCCCCAGCTTTAAAAACCCAGTTGTTGGTGCTTATCTCTGGTAACTATGTATGTATTGTGATTTGCTCAGACAGATAAAAGCCTTCTTGTTGATCTGCTTGTAATTTCTATTTTTATTTATTCTGAAGTTCAGGGTGCCGGCTTTTTCCCCTGAACTAAGTGAATGATATATGTATGTTTAGATGAAGTAAGATTGTTAACCCCTTAAAGTTGCTTTCCTTAGAAAAGCAGATCAAAGAACTTGTAGGAGCAGCCCTCCTGTGTGCTTGCATTGTTGGTCTTACAAAGCCACAGTAGCAGCAAGCAGAATTGTTGTTATAACAGTTCAGTTTCTCCAGTGTGGTTGTATCAGTTCACACCTCCACTTACAATGCATTAGTGTTCCAATTTTCCTTTTTTTGTCATATTAGACAATCTGATTAGTGTGCAGCGGTACTTCTGAGTTGTATTAATTTGCATTCCTATACTCAAAAGTGATTTAGGACAGTTCTTCATATGCTTATACATAGCTTTGATTTTTTCATCTGAAATCTGCCTGTTCATTTCCTTTGATCATTTATCAACTGGAGAATAGCTTGTATTCTCATAAATTTGAATTAGTTCTTTATATAGAAATAAGGCCTTTATTAGAGGCACTTCCTGTAGATTGTTTCCCAGCTTTCTGCTTTCCTTCTAATCTTGGTTTCATTGGTTTTGTTTGTGCAAAAGTTTTTTTTAATTTATAATATAATTGAAATTGTTTGTTCTGCATTTTATAATATTCTCTATTTCTTGTTTCATCATAAAATCTTCCGCTCCCCATAAATCTGACAGGTAGATTATTTATTGGTCTTCTAATTTGATTGCTTCATTGTCTGTGGTACCTGTTAGCAAGATGTGGTTTCCTTTCTTATGTCTTTTAACTAGGTCTATTTTTGCTTTTATTTTGTCTAAAATCAGGATTACTACCCATTAGTTTTTTTTTTATTTTACTTTAACTGAAGCATAATAGATTCTTCTCCAGGCCCTTACCTTTACCCTTTGTGTTTCCCACTGATTTAAGTGTGTTTCTTGTAAGCAACTATATCAGTAAGGCAATAATAACAAGGTAGATGATAAGTGTCAAAATGTCTATGTGGTTCTGTATCACAAAGTATATGAGACTCTCCACATAGAAGGTAGAAAAAGTAAACCATTTATTCAGACACCAGAGAACCATATCCCACAAGCCATTTACCCAATCTATCAGAGACGTAAAACATTCAATAAACAATATCACAACATGGAGCCTCACTATCCCAAAACCTCACTGACCCACTGGTGGGGTCTTCCAAAAACAAACTCACTGTACAGCTAAGTCACAATCTGTTCAGCTCTAAGTATCACAACAGTCCTTAGCAGACATTAGCAGCCATAACTGCTCTCTCTCTCTCTCTCTCTCTCTCTCTCTCTCTCTCTCTCTCTCTCTCTCTCTTTCCCTCCCTCCCTCCCTCTCCCTCTCCCTCTCTCTCCATTTCCTTTGACTTACCTTCCTTGTCCTGTCAGGAAGCTCCTCCCACCACATGTGACTTAGGCTTCCTGTTACATAAGCAGATCACATGGCCTATTAATGGGTGGGAAAGATCTTCCAATCTAAAATTGCTACTACGGCAACATATTGTAGGATTCTGGTTTCTTATCTACTGTGGTATCCTCTTCTGTTTTATGGGAGAGTTTATCCCATTTCCATGCACGATTATGATTACTACCTGTGTATTTCCTTTTGTACTATTCTTCCTTCTGTTTGTTCTCTCTCTCTCTGTTTTTACCCTTTCCCACCTCACCAGTGTTTGCTTCTGTCTGCCATTTTCCCTGATCTGCCCTCTCTCATGTCAGTCCCAACCCACCCCTTTACTTAATCTCCTCCCCTCCTACTTCTACAATGGGCTAGATAGATCTCTATATTCAATTTATTGTGTATATTATTCCCTTTTGGAGCCAGTATTGATGAGAGTATGGTTCAAACAACGCCCATTGCCCCCTACCCCATGTTCCCCTCCACTGTAAAAGGTCTTTCTCACCTCTTCATGCAAGATAATTTGCCCCATTCTACTTCTCCCTTCATTTAGCACCTTTGTACTTCTCTTTTTCATCCATTATTTTTTTTGTCATTGCCTCAAATAATTCACTTTATATCATATCATCTGTCTGTCTGTCTGTCTCTCTATTTTATATATGTATATATATAATTTCTCCCTGTAGTGTTAGTGATATAATTTTTAAGAGTTACAAGTATCATCTTCCCCTGAGATGTTAACAATTTAGCTTTATTTAATCCCTTATGTTTTCTTTTACCTGTTCATGCTTCTCTCTGATCTTGATATTTGAGGTTAAATTTTTGGTTTAGTTCTGGTCTTCTCCTTATGAAAGCTTGAAATACTCTTATTTCATTGAATGAAGATGCTTCCCTTGATGTATTATGCTTAATTTTGGCCAGGTAAAATAGTCAGTTGTGTCCTAGCTCCTTTGCCTTCATGTTCTATGACTTCTGATCCCTTAATGCCAGGTCATGTACGATTGTGATTATGACTTCTTGATATTTGACTTATTACTTTCTACCCACTCATAGTATTTTTCCCTGGCCTATAATGACCTTTAGCTATAATGTCCTTTGAGGTTTTTATTTGGGGATTTCTTTCCCAAGGTGAACAGTGGCTTCTTTCAATGCCTATTTTGCCCTCTGGTTCCAGGCCATCAAGGCAATTTTCCTTAATAATTCCTGTCAATTATAGCTTTCAGGTAGTCTAATGATTATGGTCAGCTGTTTCTCCCATAAGGTATTTTACATTTTCTTCCATTTTGTCATTCTTTTGAATTTGTTTGATTGATTCTAGATGTCTTATAGAGTCATTAGCGTCCACTTGTCCAATTCTAACTTTTAAGGTATTAATTTCCTCAATTAGCTTTTGTACTTTCTTTTCCATTCAGCGAATTGCACTTTTTAAGGAGTTGTTTTTGTTTTCCAGTGGATTTTTGTATCTCCTTTTCTTTTGGCCAATTCAACTTTTTAAGCAGTTTTCCAGACTGTTGACTCTTTTTTCACAATTCTCTTGCATTACATTCATTTCTTTCCCCAATTTTCCTTCTATGTCTCTTATACAAGTTTAAGTTCCTTTTTGAGATCTTCCATGAGATTTTTCTGGGCTAGAGATCACTTCACCTTATTTTTATTCTTTGCCTATAGGTGTTTTGAGATTGTTGTCCTCTTCTGAGTTTGTGTCTTGATCTTCCCTGTCACCATAATAACTTTCTATTGTGAGCTTCTTTTTTTGTTTTTCTTTTCTGCTCATCCCCACCCCCCTTTGCCTTTTTTCTTTCTGTTAAATTTCATCTCTGCTCTCAGGGTGGCAGGGACACTGTTTCAAGCTTCTTATGTCAGTGGTTGCAGGCTTTGGCAGTTTACCTGATGCTGCACTGTTGCTGTCCTGAGGCCTGTGGGGGACGCTGATGTCTGGTGCTGCACTGAGGATGTGAAGTGAGGGTTGGCTGCTTCTGCTGGATGCCAAAGGTGTCTGAAATTTTACTTGGTGCTGAGATGGGGGCCTAGTGGTGGTTTCTGGCATATGCTGATATCCAGTGGTATTTCTGCATTTCCCCATGGCTACACTAAAGCACTTGGCGGCGAGGCTTCTGGAAGCTGCCTGATTAACCAGTTCTTCTTGTTGTTCTACTTGTCTTTCATTTTCAAAGATGACCATGGTATCAGGGAATGATGAAGCATGGTGGGACAGTGTTTAGGCACATGTAGGGTAGGTGTCTACAATGAAGCATGTGGTGGTTCTTGGAGCTTGAGTCTGCTGGTTCCCCTGGCTATGCAAATGTACAGGAGGGGTCCTGGTGGTGGTGTTTGCCTGCTCAGCCACAGTGGAGCTCAGGCTCTCTTGGTCTTCTGAGGTGTTGCTTCCTGCTGACTTACTTTGATACTTCCCTTTCTGGGCTATTTTGCCCAAGTGAGACGAGCCTTTCTTGCTGATCCTCCAAATTTCTTGAGCTATAAAATTGCTTCAGTTTACCTTTTTACTAGTTCTGCTGCTCCAGGATTTGTTTGGAGGCTCTATTTTATGGCTGCTTGGAGATGAGTTTGGGGGACTTGCAGCAATTCCACATTCTTGGCTCCCAGAAGTCAATCAAATTCCCTGTAGTCTGATGCAAACGTTTGATCCAGCACATCAAAGGTTTAGCAGAAATCCCAATGTCCTGCAGGATGTCTTTGTGAACCAGCATCTCTGTGCTTGTGAATGTAAAAGTAGAGAATAACAGAATTACTTTTAAGTAAATTGTATGTTTTTAAATTATTTTTATGATGAGTAAAGTTGTTTTTTTTAAATATTTTATAGGCCACAAGTACTTCATAGCATTCCAGTTCTAAAGTTAAATCATGATAATAGCCTGAGTCAGACCTGACCCAGTCAGACCTATTTCATGACCAACTTGATTGGTCACTTTTGAACATACTCTAGTTTATACATACTGATCTTAAAATGTGGTAACCAGAATATAGATTGCATAGTAGATAGGGCATAGGGTCTGGAGTTATAAAGAACTGGATTTAAATCTGGCCTCAAAATGACTCTAGGTAAGTTGATAACCTGGTCTACCTCAGTTTCCTCAACTAAAAAATGAGAAAAATAATTGTACTTGGCCCCAGGATTATGGATAGAACCAAATGGCTTAATATATGAAAAGCATTTAGCACGTCTGACATTTCTTAGGTGGTTAACAAATCCTTGTTTCCTTCAATTAGGATTTCACTAATTTGTTATTTTAGTCATTGTGGATAAACCTGGTATTACTGCAAATTGCAAGCAACCTAGAACTTGGCAGAGTGCCTGTAATTAAAAAATCCATCACCCTACGTACTTATGAGCCTTTCAAAACTCAGCTGAGCTAGATCTGAAAATAGAGTCCATAACTAGTTCCATATTTGAAATCTTTCTTTCTTGCTAGAATTTGTTGAATATTTAAGCAATCAAGATTGCCTCCATGCAACAGTGGCATAGCATAGTGTAATGGCAAGCAAAGTGGGATTTTTTGCTGTTTTTTTGTAGTGCAGCTAAGCACTAAGGCAATCAAGTACCTTTGAGTCTTGCCTTTGTTTGAATCAAGAGTCTTTGATTGAATCAAGCTTTCTTTGGGCTGACTCTGAAGAAGTGCATATATACTCTGGGGTTAGCATTTGAGGCTCAGTCATTGGAAGAGTGTTCATGTAATTTGGCCAGACAAGAATCTGGGTAACCATTAAGAAGCCCCCTGACGTGCTCGCTTCGGCAGCACATATACTAAAATTGGAATGATACAGAGAAGATTAGCATGACAAGACTTCTCGACCCACAAACACCAAAGACTGCGGAGAAGGTTAGTGGGAAAAGCTGCGGGAGTAGAAGGAGTTCGCAGTTCGGCTTCCGGCCCCGGGGGCAGTGGAGGTGGGACAGGTACCACTGTTGCTGCTTCCAGCTCCAGGCCCACGTGGTGGGAGGAGTTGGGTGGCGGATCAGAGCGGGGGTGCACAGCCTGCTGAAGATCTAAGCCCAGTTCGGGTTGGGGGTTCTTGGGGAAGGAACAGTGCTGGTGTGGCAGAGCTGGCACATCCCCCCCAAACGTGGAACATAGAACTCTCTAGTCTACAAGCAGTCATACCCCACTGAAGAACTCAGGGGCCAAGTTAGTTGGCTGGGAATGTGGCCAGGCAGCGAAAACGCGCTGAGATTCAGTCTCAGACTTTGCATTCTTTCTTTGCTGACAGGGAAGACCAAAGCGTACAGCCTAAAGAAGTCAATAAAGTGCAAGAGCCTACACCAAAAGCCTCCAAGAAAAACATGAACTGGTCCCAGGCCATGGAAGAGCTCAAAAAGGATTTGGAAAAGCAAGTTAGAGAAGTAGAGGAAAAATTGGGAAGAGAAATGAGAAGGATGCGAGAAAACCATGAAAAGCAAGTCAATGACTTGCTAAAGGAGACCCAAAAAATACTGAAAAATACACTGAAGAAACAACACCTTAAAAATCAGACTAACTCAAATGGCAAAAGAGCTCCAAAAAGCCAATGAGGAGAAGAATGCCTTGAAAGGCAGAATTAGCCAAATGGAAATGGAGGTCCAAAAGACCACTGAAGAAAATAGTACTTTAAAAATTAGATTGGAGCAAGTGGAAGCTAGTGATTTTATGAGAAATCAAGATATTATAAAACAGAACGAAAGGAATGAAAAAATGGAAGACAATGTGAAATATCTCATTGGAAAAACCACTGACCTGGAAAATAGATCCAGGAGAGATAATTTAAAAATTTTTGGACTACCTGAAAGCCATGATTAAAAAAAAGAGCCTAGATATCATCTTTCAGAAAATTATCAAGGAGAACTTCCCTGATATTCTAGAGCCAAAGGGCAAAATAGAAATTGAAAGAATCCATCGATCGCCTCCTCAAATAGATCCCAAAAAGAAATCTCCCAGGAATATTGTTGCCAAATTCCAGAGCTCCCAGATCAAGGAGAAAATAGTGCAAGCAGCCAGAAAGAAACAATTTGAGTATTGTGGAAACCCAATCAGAATAACCCAAGATCTGGCAGCCTCTACATTAAGAGATCAAAGGGCTTGGAATACGATATTCTGGAGGTCAATGGAGCTAGGATTAAAACCAAGAATCACCTACCCAGCAAAACTGAGTATCATGCTCCAAGGCAAAATATGGATTTTCAATAAAATAAAGGACTTTCAAACTTTCTCAGTGAAAGGACCAGAACTGAATAGAAAATTTGACTTTCAAGAGAAGCATGAAAAGGTAATCAAGAAAAAGAACAAGAAAAAGAAATTGCAAGGAACTTACTAAAGGTGAACTGTTTTGTTGACATTCCTACATGGAAAGATAACGAGTATGATTCATGAGACCTCAGTATTAGGGTAGCTGAAGGGAATATGCATATATATATATGTTTATGTATATATGGTTGAATGTGTATGTATGTATGTATGTGTGTGTGTGTATACATATATATATATACATATATATATATGTATACATATATATATATATGTATACATATATATACATATATATATATATGGAGAGAGAGAGAGAGAGAGAGAGAGAGCGAGAGAGAGATAGAAAGAGAGAGAGAGAGCGGACACAGGGTAAGTTGAAGATGAAGGGAAGATATCTAAAAGAATAAAATGAAATTAAGGGATGAGAGAGGAACATACTGAGAGAGGGAGATAAGGAGAGATAGAATGGGGTGGATTATCTCGCATAAAGGAGGCAAGAGCAAGCAGTTCTGTGGGAGGAGGGGAGAGGGCAGGTGAGGGGGGAATGAGTGAATCTTGCTCTCATCATATTTGGCCTAAGGAGGGAATACCATACATACCCAATTTGGTATCTTACCCCACAGGAAAGAAGAAGGAAGAAGATAAAAAAAAGGGGGGGAATGATGGAGGGGAGGGCAGATGGGGCTGGAGGTAGTCAAAAACAAACACTTTCAAAAGGGGACAGGGTCAAGAGAGAAAATTCAGTAAAGGGTGATGGGATGGGAAGGAGCAAAATATAGTTAGTCTTTCACAACATGAGTATTGTGAAGGGTTATACATAATGATACACATGTGGCCTAGGTTGAATTGCTTGACTTCTTAGGGAGGGTGGGTGGGAAGGGAAAAGGGGAGAGAATTTGGAACTCAAAGTTTTATGAACAGATGTTCAAAAACAAACAAAAATGTTTTTGCATGCAACTAGAAAATAAGATACACAGACAATGGGGTGTAGAAATTTATCTCGCCCTACAAGAGGGGAGCGGAAGGAGGGATGGAAGGAGAGTGGGGTGACAGAAGGGAGGGCTGACTGGGGAACAGGGCAACCAGAATATATGCCATCTTGGAGTGGGTGGGAGGGTAGAAATGGGGAGAAAATTTTTAATTCAAACTCTTGTGAAATCAATGCTGAAAACTAAATATGTTAAATAAATTAAAAAAAGAAGCCCCCTGACTTTGAAAACCCAGATGTTGGTGCTTCTCTCTCTAGTAACTATGCATGTATTGCTATGGACAGACAGTTAGAAGTCCTGTCTGGTGATTTGTATTATTTGTTGTGTTTATATAATTTGTACCTGCAATTTCTGTTTGTTTTCTCTGAAGTTCAGGGTGCTGACTTTTTCCGCTGACCTAAGTGAATTATATATGTATGTTTAATTAAAGTAAGATTGGTAACCCCTTAAAGTTGCTTTCCTTATAAAAGCAGATTAAAGAACCTGTGCTGGCAGCCCTCCTGTGTGCTAGTGTTATTGGCCTTACACCTCCACAGCATCTGCAAGTAGTAATATTGTTACACAGAGTAAGACCTTAGTTTACATTCATCTCTATTAAATTTCATCTTTATTAAGTTAAATCATAATATATTTTAAGGCATCTTTGAATTTTGGCACTGTCACTCAATTTGTTACATAGCTATGCCTTTAAATTTTTGCATCTTCCTGACTCCAGGCTCTGTACTCTATCCACTGTACTAGCTCACTGCCCAAAGATACACACTGATATAAATAAATGCATCTTTCTATTTATATGCACATATATCATATATGCATATATATATACTTCTTTGACAACTCTATCTTTCCATCTGCTTCACAAAAGTGGCCTAAAAGACCTCATCAAATTTAAATCTACTATAACCACAGGTTAGTCAGGCATCACCTGTTTTTCAGGAAGCCATGATGTCTCAATGTTGTTTACATTTTCAATATTCGCAAAACATCACTTTAAAAATGCATTTAGAATTTTGCCAGGAATTATAATCAAGTTCACTGGCCTAGTGTTTTACAACTTTTCTTTCACTATGTTTTCTATAGTTTCCTCTTCTAACAGTACCAATTCTTGTTCATGCTTTACCCTGAACAAATTATGTAATCCCAGCTACTCAACTTACCTGTTCATGATCAGCCATCAAGTTGACATTTATCATTGAGCTGACATTTTCTTTGCCTTTATTTTGTGAAAGAGAAAGTAGAAAATGTGGGGAATGGGTCATGTGCTCTCAAGGAGGAGTTGGACAGATCAATTTATATCACTGAGATAACCAGTAAAAGGCATGTGCTCCTAATAGGCTTTGAAGTACTCCATTTTTGTCACAATGGAATTCAGTACTCCATAATGCTCATTGACTGCTTCATGATGCTGTGGAAAGAGGATCTGACACTGAATCCTGGTCTTGCTACCTATGTGACCTAGAGCACCTCGACTTAACCTGCAGTTTCCTCATTTTCAAAATGAGTGGGTTGGACTAGATCCTTTCTAAAATCCCTTTCAGCATTAACTTTGTTATTTTATTATTCTAGAGCACCAATAATAAGAGTCTACAGGAATTGTTCACTTCAATGAAGCTGTTTTTTATCTTCCTCTCTTGCTACTCAAGTATCTGTAAACACTCTACTTCCTGCAAGTCAAGATTTTGTTACAATCGTCTAGGAAATAGGCTAGCAGAACAGTGAGAATAGAGAGGTAAAAGCAGTCACCAATACATCTCATCAGGGTATTGGTCTCCCTCCAATTTTAAGAGTTCCTCTATGGAAGCTTATAAAGAAAGTAAACACAGTCATCTGTATCCTTAAATTGCCTTATAATTTGATTGTAGAGTTAAACATTTTGATTGTGGGGAGAAGAAATCTATTTGAGATCTTGTGGCAACGCAATACATCTCTGAACTACCTGAGTTTCCTACATGTTTCTGTATGTGTTCCTGTTCATTTGGTTGAATGTGTCTCTGTATTGGATGGTAGCTTGAAATCCTAGATGTAGAATTTGCTTAATGAATGGAAAGTAATAGGGGGTGTGCCAGAAGATGATTAACAACAGACTCTGAAGAAAAATATATGCATGGCACCCTTTTCATTTTAATCTGCATTATTAACATTTTTCCATTACTTTCTTAAATTTAGACAATAGAATAAAGTGCAAACAATTTAAAAAATCAAAGCTTATTTGTGGTGTTTCCTGATTTCTGACATATAAATGCACATGTTAAAAATTTAACAATTGTCTCTCAAAAGCTAGTAGAAGCTGACTCCAAAATATGGTTTGGTATTGCAAGGTCAGCAAAAGCTATATCCTTGCCACTACTTTATGAGTCTTTGCCTGTTCTTTCAAGTATCAGAGGCAATAACACTCTGGCAATCAATGACAGATATATCTGACAGATTCATTTTCAGAAATATTCACTTGTTCCTGTATCTTGACACTTCTTTATTTAAGATACCCACCACAGGGTATCTAGATGGCACAGTGAGTAGAGCACCAGCCCTGGAGTCAGGAGGACCTGAGCTCAAATTCGGCCAAAGACACTTGACACACTTACTAGTTGTGTGACCTTTGGCAAGTCACTTAACCCCAATTGCCTGCCTTTCCCCCCTCCAAAAAAAAAGATGCTCACCACACACAAATGATGTACATTGTGACCTTGCCACACATGTACATAATTTTTAGATCTAATTCTAATCAATCCATTCCTTTTTTTGCATGATGAAGCCAAAAAGAATCTTATTCTGCAAAAACCAGATATTCATCATGAATCTCTTGGTTAATAGAATAGGGTTAGGATCCCCGGAACATATCTTCCTCCAGCTGCCTTCCCTGAAAATGGATTTAGAGATTGTGAAGTTGTGAGTAATCCAAACCACGAAGGGGCTTGTGCAATTGCACATGTATAATTTCACATCTAATAAGTTAAGAATAAGTTAAAACTGCCAGAATTTTCAAGTCATCAAGTGATGGTGCCACATTCACTTTGGAATAATATAAAGTGCCTATTAAAAATTCAAAGGACTTTAACATAAACCAGATTTCTCCAATGCACAAGTTATTCCCTTGATATGAATTAAATTTGGCCTGTTTGGGGGCCATTCATGTATGCATTCTATCTTACCATCACACTCAGAATTTCAGTATATATCTCCTTAACTGGATGATAAGCCATTTGAGGTCAGGTCCCATAACTGGTACCTTTTTGCATTTCTCTTAACAACCCACACTCTATAAATACCCAATAATTAATTGGTGGTGCTGATGATTGTTATGTTTGAAAAGATCAATAATATAAATTTGACTTTACAGAAATTCAGATGAATAAAATCTAGGTAGTATACTATTCCAACATTTATTTAAAAATTATCATAAGATATGGAAATGACATCTTTGTTGTTAAAAAATTTAAGTCAACATAATGGAGAAAATGATTCTTTGCATTAGGTACACAAGATTGAAAGGACAGTATGAAATTCTGAACATCACATTTTGAGAATCACAGCATTTCAGTGTTGGGAAGGAGCCAGGAAGCTATGTAATGCAACCTGTACCTATAAAACAATCACACTGATGACATACCTGACAAATAGTCATCCAGCCTGGGCTTGATGATCTCCAATGAGGCAAAATTAACTGCCTTCCAAGGCAGCCTATTCCACTTTTAGATGACTGGAATTACTGGGAGGTTGTATTCTTTTTTTCTCCTAAAATCAAGTAAGTATTTCAGGTATGTATTTCCAGACTAATAACCTTGTCAAAAAAAGGAAATAAGCTTAGATTGATATTATAATTTGAAAAAAATCTTCCTATATCTTTGGAAACATTGCTTTCTTTTCTAAATTTTTACTAACCATCCCTTTTAACAGTATATTCTATTTTTTTTTCAATAAACCAAAGTAAAGTTTAGTGGTCAATAGTTTACAAATACCCTTCTCTTCCCTTTTTTAATGTGGATGTTTTTAGTTCATTTCTTCACATCTTTTTTCCTGTGCTTCATAGTAAATTAAAGAGAACAGGTAGCAAACCAAAAATCATATCTGCCCATTTTTAAAAACTTAAGCATATAGGGGATTTGGCCTGATGGAGTGTGCTATGCTCTTGAGTTTACTGTATTTTTTATTTTACTTCTTCCCTCATATTTGCAGATTTCTACCTGTCCTGCTGTGCATTTCTGTGCTGTTGAGAATGCATTTTCTGTAGTTTTTCCTTGGTTTTCCACAAAATTTCTTTCTGGTGCTCTTTTTTGATCCTTGTTGGAGTAGTTGGAAGAAAGGTGGAATGTTCTCCTTCTACTCCCT
Organism: Trichosurus vulpecula; assembly: GCF_011100635.1. Taxonomy (NCBI): domain Eukaryota; kingdom Metazoa; phylum Chordata; class Mammalia; order Diprotodontia; family Phalangeridae; genus Trichosurus; species Trichosurus vulpecula. The sequence goes on from NC_050581.1 coordinate 27,949,872, forward strand.
TGAGTATCTCAATTAAATTAAAAGATTAAATTAAATTGAAAGAAGGTTTTTTCTTTTTATTTTAAGAATTTTATTCTATCCTTCCTAGGCTTACTTCTTTTGTAGAATTAGTTCTCTAGAACCAAAATGGCAGAGTAAGCAGTAAGTCACTCTCCCTCTCCCTTACTGACTTTGGAACACTCAGAAAATGCCACCCTTGGACAAATACAGTGAAGCAAGCAGAAACAGGGGGTGCAGAAGTTTGTTTGTTTAGCTCATGAGGCTAGAAGGAATAATGGGAAAGGTCCCTCTTGCTGTGGCAGAAGGGGAATAGTATAGTATGAGAGCCATCCCAGCAAGCCACTGGTAAGCAAACCAGTGAGAGATCCTGAGCCCCAGGGTGGTGGAGCAGACAAGCACCAAAACAAAAACCCCTGTGGCTTGGGATAGCCAGAGGAACTGGCAGCCACCAGTGCAGAGAACCACATGGGATGGGCTCCCACCAGTATCTGAGCTTACCTGTGCTCCAGCACAGCCCCCAGCAAGGAGGTGACCTCCAGCAGCTAGATCACACCCACCCCACATGTCACCCCAGTAGCTTCAGTATAACCTGGGGGAAACAGAGTAAAATCCAAACTAGCACAGTACACACCAGCCCCAGCTCAGCACAAGGTAAGCTACAGCCTCTGTAGCCTCCAGCTGCCAGCACCCGAGGACTCAGCACAAAAAGCCAATTACCAGGCCCCTAACCCCCAGCATAAGAAATGTGGGACAGCACCCCCTGTGCCCCAGAAGCAGAGATAAACTTTAAAAGCCTGGGGAAAAAGTCAAATATCATAAGCAAAAGCAGCACAGAAAAACAAAGAAGACAGATTATTACTATGGGGACAGGGAAGATCAAAACACAAATTCAGAAGAGGATAGCATTGTCACTGTACCCACATCTGAAACTTCAAAGGGGAATATGAACTGGTCTCATGCCCAAGAAAGCCTTCTTGAAAGAGTGCAAGAAGAATTTTAAAATTCAAACTAGAGAGGCAGAAGAAAACTTGAACAATTCCTTTGAAAATAAAATTGACAAATTGGAAAAAAATACACTGAAGAAAACAACTCCTTAAAAAGTAGAATTAGCCAAATGGAAAAGGAGGTACAATAGCTAACTGCAGAAAATACTTCACTAAAAATTACAATTAGGCAAGCAGAAGCTAATGACTCGATGAGACATCAAGAATCAGTCAATCAAAATGAAAAAAAAAAAATGAAATGAAAATGAAAAATAGTAGAAAATGTAAAATACCTCATTGAAAGAACAACTGACCTAAAAAATAAATCCAGGAGAGTTAATCTAAGAATTATTGGTCTACCTAAAGGCCAGCATGGAAAAAAGGAGCCTGGGCAGCATCTTCCAATAAATCATGAAGGAAAACTACTCTGAGGTCCTAGAACCAGAGTGTAAAATAGTCATCAAAAGAATCCAACAATCAACTCCTGAAAGAGATCCCAAATAGAAAACACCAAGGAATATCATAGCCAAATTCTAGAATTATCAGGTTAAGGAGAAAATACTGCAAGCAGCCAGAAAAAATTCAAATATTGTGAAGCAATAGTCAGGATTACACAGGACCTTGCAGCTTCTACATTAAAAGATCAGAGAGCTTGTAATATGATATTCCATAGGGCAAAGGATCTTGCATTACAACCAAGGATCAACTAACCAGCAAGACTGCGCATAATTTTTCAGGCAAGAAAGTGGATTCAGTGAAATTTCCAGACCTTCCTGATGAAAATACCAGAGATCAACAGAAAATTTAGCCTTCAAATACAAGACTCAAGAGAGGCACAAAAAGGTAAACGGGGGGGAAAAAGAAAAGCAGAGTTTGAGCAGAGCCTGGAGAACATTGTACACAGTAACAGCCACATTGTGCAATGACTGACTTTGATAAACTTAGCTCTTCTCAGCAATGCAAGGACTTAAGACAACTCCAAAAGATTCATGATTGAAAATGCCATCCACATCCAGAGAAAGAATAATGGAGTCTGAATGCAGATTGAAGCACACTTTTTGTTCTTTTTTTGTTCTGTTTTTTTTCTTTCTTGTAGTTCCTCCCATTCATTCTAATTCTTCTACACAACATGACTAATGTGAAAATATGCTTAATAAGAATGTATATGTAGAGCCTATGTCAGACTGCACATCATCTTGAGGAGAGGGAAGGAGAGGAAGGTGGAGAAATTTTAAAACTCAAACGTTTATGGAAGTGAAGGTTAAAAACCAAAAATAAATTCATTATTTAAAAAAAATAATGATTTGTCTATATGTTGTCTAGCTGTGCTTTATCTAAGCCTTTCAAAATAGACTTCCCCAAAACCTAAACTACGTATAAAATGTTGCCAAGAGTTACTCTCTTTTTAATCACAAATTAGGCCACTTTTATGATTTTATTATCTGTTTCCTTTTAGAAAGCAGTTCTCTTTTATGATGAGATTCAGATCCATAATAGATATTCTTCTTACTGGTTTCTCATTTTGAAGCTAGAACATATTATTCCAGCAAGTCAAGTAATTATTAGCTGTTCAGTTATGAGGAGAAAGATCTCTAGCAGATGTCTAGATAATAGTTTATCACTACTCCATTTTGCCTTTGTGCCAGGCTTGAATTCTCTTCCTTGAAATCTTTATCTGATTCCTTTATCTGGCCTCGTGTTCTACAGTATACTTAAGTAACATTTCTTCATTTTTTGTTTTTGATGTTATGCCCCAAATGTTCCACACTCTACCTTCTCTTTTTTTGTTTCTGAATTTCCTCAAATGTGAATATAAAATTAAATATGAAATACAGGGTATAACCTGATCATTGTTCTAGATATTCTCCCTTTACCTGGAAAGTGTATATTTTAGAGCCATATCCCATTCATGATTCTCATCCTACAAAATTTTTATAACTATGAAATCAAACTTGCATTCTTGACTTAGAATGTCTATTTCAGCTTATTTTTTAACCATGCATTGCATATTTGTGTATAGATATCTAAGGTATGAGTTTGACTGTAGGTACCTTTTTTGGATATTACCTGCATTTTTGGGCCCACTTTGTATTCCTATTCTTCTTATATTATTGATATTTTCTAGTCTAGAATAGTTTGATAGATATAGTTAGTTTTTCCCCTCCCCCTTCTTTTTAAGTTTTTAAAGATATTTTATTTGATTTGTATAATTTTGAGCAATTTACCAGCCCTAGTTACTTATACTCCATTTCTCTAATGACTACATTTTAAGCCACATTTCGTAAATTCAAGTTGTCTTCCCATTCCAAAGTAACTGCTCACTTCTTAAGTGATGTTTTCTCTTCTGATATCCTTGCCCTTGATTTAAAGTAGTGATGGCAATGAATTTCTGTGCCCTTTAAGGTTTTCATTTTCACTTCCAAGATTTTGTCATCTTTAGCAAATCTTTCTATATTCCTTCTGGCAGCATCATTTTCAGTGCACATTTTTGAGATCCTTTTATTTTTCAAAAATGAATACTCCCTTCTCTCTGTTAATATGCAGAGTAGAGTGGTTTTCCCCAAATTCATTTGCCAGTTCTACTCCTTTTCCTTCTTCTCCTACTTCCCTTCCTCCCCTTCTTCCTCCTTTTTCTCCTTGATTGTCTCTTCTCCTTGAGTGTCAATCCTTCTACTGTTTCTCATATGTTGACCCTTTCAGGTCATTGTTCTGTCTTCTTTCTCTTTCTCCTTCCCACTTCCTACTCCTCCTTCCTCTTCCTCCTCAAAACCCCAAAATACTTACATGAACTGTCACTGAGTGGATTGAGTAGGACTAGAAAATAATATATGCAGTAATAACATTGAAATTCTTAAAAACTTTGATCAATGCAATTCCCAACCACAAATTCTAGAAAGTGGATACCTCATGCCAGAGGATTTGTATACTATAGGTACAGAATGAGACATCTATTTTTGGATGGAGAAAATGTGGGAATTTGTTGTGTTTGGTTGTGCATTTTTCTATAAGGATTGTGTTTTTCTATATTTGGGAGATAGATGTGTTCTAATGATAGTTTTGTAAAAATAGGAGGAAAGAAATGTAAGAGGTTTATCAAAATTTTTAAAACACACATAAGAAAAGACAACTGTTTTATTTTGTTTTGTTTTTATTTAGTATTTATTATTTAGTATTCCTGTCTCCAATGACCATCACCACCCTGGGATCCACACAAAAGTTCCTCTCTATAAGGTCACATCTCAGAGAGGTAGTTAGGTTTTCTCTTTGGTGCCAGTCTGCACAGATGAAAGTCTATTGCCCTCAGTGTCTTTCTGCTGACCATCCTCAACATGGACTTCTCTCACAGAACTAACTTCTCACCGTAGGTTCCTGTACTAAAAAGGTAGTTACAATGACATTTGAGTATATAACTGAATATAATTGCTTTTGAAGCATATGTTTAACAAAGATGTGCGCCAGCCACTTTTGATAAAGAGTATTGGGAATCAAGATGGGATCTTAGCACTTATTCAACCAAGTGCCCTTGAAGACTTTGGCCTCTGTTTCCTGGATTAGATTAGGAGTCCTTGATGACTTCCTTGCCTCAAGGGAAAGACTAGTTTACATGGGTTTGAGTGACATGTTTGTGACATCAGAGGCTTTTAGACCACGTGGGTTTAAGTTGCATTTTCGTGATTATTTTAGGTCACATGGGTGAGTCGCATGTGTGACTCACCTTTGACCCTGAACAAGATATACAAACATAGAGGTTGGCTCTCTCTTTCAGAGCTCTGAGCGGCAGCAGGAGTGGCATGCAACTGAGCCCCTTGTCGAGCTCCCAGCTGAACTCAGATGTTGATGGTTCCTTGGTAACTATGAATTGTATTTGGTGTATTCGTAAATGTATGTTTGTAATTTGTTTGCATTTGCTCTGAAGTTCAGGGTGCTGGCTTTTCCCCATGAGCTGACTGAATGATATTTGTTTGTTGGATTAAAGTAAGATTGTTAACCCCTTAACGTTGCTTTCCTTAGTAAAGCAGATCAAAATAACCTGGGCTTGCAGCGTTCTTGTTGTTGGACTCGTGTTGGTTTTTCACCCTCACAGCAGCTGCTAGCCCAATTGTTGAAACATAAAGTCACCTTAAATTTGAGTCAATACGAATTTTCCTCACAAGGGATAAAAAGTTAATAATCCACATAAGGGAATTGAGAAGAAGTAGAATGACTAAACAAACTACTAAACAAAGAAAAAATAGGATAAATAGATACTATGGGGATAAAATTTTAAGGATAAAGTGTACAAGACAATAATTCCTCATTACCCCCAGAAAATAACATAGAAAGACTACAAAGACCATGAACCAGGTAGGATGTTCTAATAAAACAAATAAGGAAAGAAGAAGATTTAAATAACATTCTAGAACAGAATATAGGCAACCTCAGTATAACAATGCACTTTCAGGAAAAAACTAGTAGAAATAGAACTGAAATATTTAATTGTACGACCAGAAATAGCAGAACAGCATACACACACACACACACACACACACACACACACACACACACAAATTGGCAGAAAGAATGAAATCCTCTCTCTTTCTTACTCTCAGAAAGGCATTATAAAACAACAATAACAAACATAAATATTGAATACAATGTTTCAAGTTATCTGAAAAGGTAAATGCCTAGGAATTTTATAAACACTGGGGAAAAGTGACGATTGATACTATTCATACGTCACTACCAGAGGAAAACTATATGTGTGTGTGTGTGTGTGTGTGTGTGTATTATATATAGTATGCATAAGTATATGTATATATACATATATACATATAAACATGTCACCAAATATGATTGCCAAGATTCTGACCTCCCAGATCAAATTAAAAAAATTAAAAGAGTTAAAACACATACTAGTGAATTCCAGTCAAATGTGTAAGACTACACATTTATTATTTTGAAGTAATGGAAATAATGGTATTTGCTATCTTGATAAGCTAAGGAATTTTTGGGCAACCAATCCTTCCAAGTTGAAGAGAGGGAAAAGGTCTTTAACATAATGAATGGCTATCAAGAATTCTTGTTGAGAAATCCGAAAATTGGGAGATACTTTGAAAGGTAAATGCAATGGACAAACCTAACTATAGAAAGGCAAAGAGTTTTAAGAAATTCAAGAGCTATAAGTGGTGATCGCCTACATATATGTATATATACACAGACACATATATGCTGAAAAGGCAAGAAAGACAAAGATGCAAACTATGGTCTTAGGCATTGAAAAGTAGTGTCAGTAATTGCAACAAAGAAATTCCTAAAGGAAAGAGATGAAAGGAGAAGGGGCAAACCTAGCATTCAAAATTGGAAATTGTATAGAGGGTGTGGGGAATCTTCTGAAGCTTGCTATTAATTGGGTTGACCAAATAGATGTAAAATTCTTGAATAAAAATAATACACAAATAGAGTGAAATAAGAGAGTACTGAGCTAAAACAGAATAAGGTAAACTAGGAATGTTCAAGGAAAAAGAGTACCTCTTCATAAGGGAGAAGGAAAAGAAGAAATTCTAACAGGATTAGATGAAAGGAAAAATAATCCTATGAAAAATAACCATGAATTGACTCACCCATAAAACAGAAGGTAGTGTCAAAATTTAGCAAAATTTTTGCTTGCAGGAAATAGATAAAATATAAGGATTCTTACTAAGTTAAAAGTAGAAATTGAAGTAGAATTCATTGTGTATCAGCAGAATCTTAAAGAAAAAAAGCAACAACAAGAAAAGCAATATTGCTCCCAGATAAGGAAATACTAAAAGTAGATAGGATTAGGAGAGAAAAGCATTGAAGCTACATTATGCCAAAATATATAGAAAATAAATGTGTATGTAACATGACCTAAATATGAAAAGAAAGGGCACATCATTTTTTTTAATTTAATTTAATTTATTTATTTAACATATTTAGTTTTCAGCATTGGTTTTCACAAGAGTTTGGATTACAAAATCTCTCCCCATTTCTACCCTCCCGCTCCACTCCAAGATGGCATATATTCTGGTTGCCCTGTTCCCCAGTCAGCCCTCCCTTCTGTCACCCCACTCTCCTCCCATCCCTCCTTCCGCTCTCCTCTTGTAGGGCAAGCTAAATTTCTACTCCCCATTGCCTGTGTATCTTATTTTCTAGTTGCATGCAAAAAACTTTTTTTGTTGTTTTTGAATGTCAGTTTTTAAAAACTTTGAGTTCCAAATTCTCCCCTCTCCTCCCTTCCTACCCAGCCTCCCCAAGAAGTCAAGTAATTCAACATAGGCCACATGTGTATCATTATGTATAACCCTTACACAATACTCATGTTGTGAAAGGCTAACTATATTTTGCTCCTTCCCAACCCATCACCCTTTATTGAATTTTCTCCCTTAACCCTGTCCCCTTTCCAAAGTGTTTGTTTTTGATTACCTCCAGCCCCATCTGCCCTCCCCTCCATCATCCCCCCCCCTTTTTTTATCTTCTGCCCTCTTCTTTCCTGTGGGGTAAGATACCCAATTGGGTATGTATGGTATTCTCTCCCCAGGCCCAATCTGATGAGAGCAAGATTCACTCATTCTCCCCTCACCTGCCCTCTCCCCTCTTCCCACAGAACTGCTTCCTCTTGCCACCTTTATGCAAGATAATCCACCCCATTCTGTCTCTCCCTATTTCCCTCTCTCAATATGTTCCTCTCTCATCCCTTAATTTCATTTTATTTTTTTAGATATCTTCCCTTCATCTTCAACTCACCCTGTGTCCACACTCTCTCTGTATATATATATAAATACACATAGATATATACATACATACACATTCACTTGTATATATATATATATATATATATATATATATATATATATATATATATATATATATATATATATATATATATGTACGTATATATTCACACACATAAATATATATACATATATGCATATTCCCTTCAGCTACCCTAATACTGTGGTCTCATGAATCATACACATCATCTTTCCATGTAGGAATGTAAACGGAACAGTTCAACTTTAGTAAGACCCTTGCAATTTCTTTTTCTTGTTCTTTTTCTTGATTACCTTTTCATGCTTCTCTTGATTCTTATGTTTGAAAATAAAATTTTCTATTCAGTTCTGGTCTTTTCACTGAGAAAGTTTGAAAGTCCTCTATTTTATTAAAAATCCATATTTTGCCTTGGAGCATGATACTCAGTTTTGCTGGGTAGGTGATTCTTGGTTTTAATCCTAGCTCCATTGACCTCCAGGAATATCGTATTCCAAGCCCTTGCAATCTCTTAATGCAGAAGCTGCCAGATCTTGGGTTATTCTGATTGGGTTTCCACAATACTCAAATTGTTTCTTTCTGGCTGCTTGCACTATTTTCTCCTTGATCTGGGAGCTCTGGAATTTGGTGACAATATTCCTAGGAGATTTCTTTTTGGGATCTATTTGAGGAGGCGATCGATGGATTCTTTCAATTTCTATTTGGCCCTTTGGCTCTAGAATATCAGGGCAGTTCTCCTTGATAATTTTCTGAAAGATGATATCTAGGCTCTTTTTTTCATCATGGCTTTCAGGTAGTCCAATTATTTTTAAATTATCTCTCCTGGATCTATTTTCCAGGTCAGTGGTTTTTCCAATGAGATATTTCACATTGTCTTCCATTTTTTCATTCTTTTGGTTCTGTTTTATAATATCCTGATTTCTCATAAAGTCACTAGCTTTCACTTGCTCCAATCTAATTTTTAAAGTACTATTTTCTTCAGTGGTCTTTTGGACCTCCATTTCCATTTGGCTAATTCTGCCTTTCAAGGCATTCTTCTCCTCATTGGCTTTTTGGAGCTCTTTTGCCATTTGAGTTAGTCCATTTTTAAGGTGTTGTTTTCTTCAGTGTATTTTTCAGTATTTTTTGGGTCTCCTTTAGCTAGTCATTGACTTGTTTTTCATGGTTTTCTCACATCCTTCTCATTTCTCTTCCCAATTTTTCCTCTACTTCTCTAACTTGCTTTTCCAAATCCTTTTTGAGCTCTTCCATGGCCTGGGACCAGTTCATGTTTTTCTTGGAGGCTTCTGGTGTAGGCTCTTGCACTTTGTTGACTTCTTTAGGCTGTATGTTTCGGTCTTCTTTGTCACCAAAGAAAGAATCCAAAGTCTGAGACTGAATCTGGGTGTGCTTTCACTGCCTGGCCATATTCCCAACCAACTAACTTGACCCTTGAGTTTTTCAGTGGGGTATGACTGCTTGTAGACTAAAGAGTTCTATGTTCCACATTTGGGGGGATGTGCCAGCTCTGCCACACCAGTACTGCTCCTTCCCCAGGAACCCCCAACCCGGACTGGGCTTAGATCTTCAGCAGGCTGTGCACTCCTGCTCTGATCCGCCACTTAATTCCTCCCACCAGGTGGGCCTGGGGCCGGAAGCAACAACAGCTGTAGCTGCCCCACCTCCGATGCCCCCGGGGCTGGTAGCCGAACCACGAACTCCTTCCACTCCTGCAGCTTTTCCCACTAACCTTCTCCTCAGTCTTTGGTGTTTTTGGGTTGAGAAGTCTCATAACTGCCACAGCTCACTGATTCATGGTGCTAGGGAACTTTCCGCCCAGCTTCTGGTCTGGTTGGTCTGCACAGCTCATGCTGGACTTTGCTGGGCTTGGCTCCCCACGGCTCCCCTCTGCTCCCAGCTCTGTGTGGGATAGACCTCACCCAGAGACCATCCAGGCTGTCCTGGGCTGGAGCCCTGCTTCTCTCTGCTGTTTTGTGGGTTCTGCCATTCTAGAATTGGTTCAGAGCCATTTTTTATAGGTTTTTGGAGGGACTCGACAGGGAGGTCATGCTAGTCCCTGCTTTCCAGCCGCCATCTTGGCTCTGCCCCCCCCCCCCAGCACATCATTTTTAAAACGTAAAGGACAATGATAAGGAAATATCTTTAACATGTATGTTTTGGGGACAATTCTTAATAAAGCATGTAATACAGGTAATCATAAAAGACAAAATTAACAAGTATAACTACATAAATTAAGAAAACTTCGAAGGAACAAAATCAGTTTGTAAAAAATATCTCTAATAAAATTCTGATATCTTAATTATATACAAAAATAATACAAATATGTAACACCAGAAGCCATTGTGTAACTGCTCATGTCTCAGAGAGGTAGTTAGGGTTTTTCATTGATGCCAATGTCATATGTTCTACCAAGAAGCTCAAAAAAGAACAAGGGAAATATTGTGCTTCTAAAATAAAATTTAACTTAAGAAGCTCAATTCTCAGTGTCTTGTCTTTTTTGCTACTTTGGATAATAGGAATAAAACCTCCTGTTTTATTTCCTATCATCTTTAATTCAAGATTAATTTCCCCCTGTGTAGCACTTAAATCCTACATTAGAACTCTTGGATAACAATGGTGATTTACGTGACCAATTTTGTCCAGGATAAGCTATAGGCATACAAAGAAAAGTATATTTTTAACAAGGAATTGGAAGAAAAAATCTTTTGCTGGAGTGTGACCTATTTTTTTTTTAATTAGGAAACTATGGTGTATCAGTAAGGCAAGATTCATGACCTCAAAGATGACCATGAACATGCCTGTGTAGTTTGGAATTGCAAAATGTAAGAGATTCTGTAGGTAGAAGTCAGAGGAAGTAAAACATTTATTTAGTCACCAGAGGATCAAATCACAGAACCAGTAATTCCAATTCATTATAGCAGTAATTGTATTCCAAAATCAGTAAGTCCCCCTCAATGTAACAACAAGGAAATTATAACACAGTATTACAGCAAGGAATTAAGGCATCCTGTAATCTTCCCCCCTCCTGGGGCCTTCCTGTAAACACTCCCAAATCCCAACTATCTGCTTGCCTGCCTTCTCTCCCCACTCAGTTCTGCATTCTCTCTGCAGCTCCGTCTTGTCTCTCCAAAGTTCTCTGAGTTCTGTAGCTCACTAGTCTGCAGATTCTCAGCTCTGTCATTTCAGAGTTCTTACTTCTCCTTGGGCTGAATTCTGACCTTAATGGCTACCTTCTGGGTATATACACTCTTCTTAGGGCAAAGGCCTCACACTCAATCAGTGAAAGGGTGTAGGCCTGGGGATTAGCATTTAGTACTTACTAAAGGGTGTAGGTCTGCCTCTAATCAAGCCTCCCTTAGCCCCACTTGAGGCCTATTGAATGGGTGGAAAAGATCTTTAATCACTGATTGACCTCACATATGTTAATCATATCAATCTATCAACAAACATTTATTAAGTCCCTATTACTATACTACTAGCTCTTCCTTCTGTGAAGGAAGCAAGAAACAAACAGTTATCAAAACAGTTAAGTGACTTGTCCAGGGTCACACAGCCAGTAAGTGTCAGGGATTTGATTTGAACTCCAGTGTTCCTAACTTAAGGCCTGACATTCTACCCACTGCAACAACTAGCTGTCTGTATCTATGTAGGGGCCTTCTGAACACAATCACCTTATCATCTACTTACAAACTCAACAAATTTGCAGTGCTGGTCTTTGAACACTTAAATCCTTGCAGTAAATTTAGCATAACAATATGAAATTCTGATTATTCTCAATCTAGAATGCATTTAATATTTAATATTTTTTTCTTTACTAATTACATTCCCTGATTTTACTTTTCCATTCCTGCTGTTTGGAATAGCCTATCTCTTGGAATGAGGCATATACATACATACATACATACATACATACATACATACATACATACATACAAATGTGTGTATGTTTGCATATGTATGCATGTGTATGTATATGTATTATGTTTTCCCAATCATTAGAAATGTGGTTTCAGAACAATTTACAGGCAGTACGAGCAAGTGCCCATCAGAACAGGGTTCATGAATAATAAAAGGGATTGAAGGGAAAAGCACAGCCATCATCCATCATGCTTCTGCCCAAATATCAATACGTGGAGACTTTGTCACCTTTACTGCTCCTGAGAGTGCTGAGCCTATCAATCTAACGATTTCACTAGTGTCCTAGATGCCTTTTGCTCTCCACCAGAGTCTGAGATTCAGAACATTTCTATAGATGATCCCTACCCCTCCATCTGCTTTGGCATCTGTGTTAGAAGCAGAACCAAAGATTCACAGCTGTGGCTTCTCTTGCCGGAGCTGCTGGGACCAACTCTGCAGATGCTCTAAGCATGATATAATTGGGAAAGTCTTCCAATTGGTGCTCAATGGTCTTTATGAGTTATGGAATGAAAAAAGATCATTTTTTCTAAAGAGAAGAAAAGTTTCTCATGTTTACATGGAAGGAAACTGCAATGTGCAAGAATGAGTATTCCTATTGAAGCTGATTCAATTCACTGATGTCAGCTTAAAAGACAGGAAGGATGAAATACTATTCTTTGGGGATTGAAGATTAAAAAAAATAGTAGTAGCAAATTTTTGCTTCTTAATTTAGCCAAAAAATTTCTGATTTGATTAAAACTCCCCTTTGTTGTCATTCTATTTATTTTAATTCATTCTGACTTAATATGGAGGAAATCAGGGGTTCCAATGATATTCTCTGGATACTCAAATCAGTAATATATGAAAGAGTGGGATAAGTAGCAATTTTTAAAATCTAGATATGATTATTAGGGAGGGATATAATACAGAACTTACCAGATAAGAAGATAAAAGAATCTTTAGTCATGCAAAGTTGACAAGAGATAAGCAATACACTTACAAAACAACAAGAAAATAAGAATCAAGATTTCTAGGTGCTATACCAGCATCTTTCACTCAACTTGCAGGTAGGTAAAAGTTAACTCTTTTTGTATTTGTTTTAAAAATGAGTATAAAGGAATTACTCTCTTTGCAAGAGGAAGAATGAGATTTCAGAAATCCTTCCAGTCTCCCAGCCTTGGAACCATAGCCTTATGACTCCTCACTCTTTCCCACTTCAATAGCTTGCCAAGTCTTGTCATGTCCTCACCCACAACATCTCTCACATCTGTTCCCTTTTCAGTACTTTCACAGATACCACCTAAGTCCATATCCTCATTAAACCTCACCAGGACTATTACAATTGGTCTGCTTGCCTCAAGTCTCACCCAGAATTAATCTGTTATTCCTATAGCTCCCAAACAATATTCTTTCAGAGCAGGTCTAATCAAATTCTTCCCTACTCAATAAATTTCAAATGGTTTCTTATTGCTCCTAAGATGAAATGAAAAAAAAAATCTGATATTCAAAGCTTTTAACAATCTGGCTTGAACCTATATTTCTAATTTTGTTATTTGTTACTTTCATTCCTTCACTGTATGGTTCAGTCAAACTGGCCTTCTTCCTATTCCTCACTCATAGAACTCCATCTTTCCTCCCCATGCCTTTGCACTATGTGTTTCTCATACCTAGAATGCATTCCTTTCTTATGTCTACCTTGTGCAATGTCTTCCTTCTTTCAAGATTTATTTCAGGGACTATCTTCTACATAAAGCCATTCTTATGTCCCCAAAGACGGATCCCCTAATTGCTAAATTACTTTGCACTTATTTTCAATTTATTCCATGTATACCTGCATAAATAAATGATAATGAAATATACTGAATTCTAGTACTTAATATAGTTCAAGTGTTACGTCAAGAATACAAATACTTACAATACTTACTATTGTAAGACCATCTGTTAAAATGTTTATAGGTTAATATGGAACGTATTAAAGCTGTTTACTTTCCTCCATGGAAAGATGATATTTGCAGCTCATAAGACCTTTCTCAGTATTAGGGTAGTTAGAAGGAAAATATGTAATATATATATGTGTGTATGTGTGTGTGTATGTGTGTGTCTGTGTGTGTGTCTGTGTGTGTAATATGTATATACACACATATGTATGTATATATGTATATATATATATGTGCATATATATACACACATATACATGTGTGTATGTATTATATATGTGTGTAGGTTTGTGTACGTATATGTATGTGTGTATATGTATGTATCTGTATATATGTGTTTGTAGTTTTATGTGTATGCATATATGTATATATATACACAAACATGTGTGTGTATATATATACATATATATGTGTGTATATATGTGTGTGTGTATATATATATATATATATATATGGGAGGGAGAGAGAGAGAGAGAGAGAGAGAGAGAAAGAGAAAATGGACAGGATGAGCTGAATATGAAGGGATGATACCTAAAAAAATAAAATTAAGTGTTGAAAAGAATGTACTGGGAGAAACAGAAATGAAGAGGTAGAATGTAGTAAATCATCTAACATAAAGTAGGCAAGAAAAAACTTTCACAATGGAATGGAAGAGGAGGGACATGAGAGGGAATAAGTGAGCCTTACCCTCATTGGATTTGTCTTAAGGAGAATAACACACACTCAGTTGGGTGTGGAAATCTATCTTCCCTTGCAGGAAAGCAGAGGAGAAGGGGGTAAGAGAGGGGGGTGTAACAACAATGTGGCTAGCAGCTGCTGGAGGGGTGGTGAAAGACCAACAACTAGACATACAAGGGCACATAGGAGCGCTGCTAGCACAGGTCCTTTCATCTGTTTTTCTAATGATAGTAACGTAAAGGGGTTAACAATCTCAGTTTAATTAAACATAAGTATATCATTCACTTAGTTCAGGGGAAAAATCTAGCACCCTGAACTTCAGAGCAAATACAAATAGAAACTACAAACAGATCAACAGACAGACTTTGTCTAATCAAGACATCATATACAATAGTTACCAAAAAGAGAAGCATCAACATCTGGGTTTTCAAAGGCAGTGGCTCTTAACAACAGCTACCCAGAGTCTCATCTGGTCAAATCACACAACACTCTTCCAATGAGTGAAAGCCCCAAAACAAAATGCCAACCTCAGATCTTATATACCTTTCTCAGGGTCAGAGGGCATCACAACCATGAGACTGAAACATATATGAACTAAGCTTTCTTGTTTCTTAAGCAGGTCAAAGACTCTTGATTCAATCAAAGAAACAAAGGACAACAAAAAGTCCATTTTGCTTGCCATTACATTTGAAAGGCAAGACTCACCACAGGTATTTGATTAGCTTAGCATTTTAAAAGGAAAAACAAAAAAGTCCCATCCTAATTACCATAATGGGGGGATAATAGAAGGGACAGCAGATTGGGGAAAGGGGTAATCAGAAGGAAACACTTTTGTAGGAGGGACAAGTCAAGGGAGAGAGTGGAAGAAATGAAGGGAAGGACAAGATAGGAGAACTCTAATTAGTCTTTTGAAACATGACTGTTATGGAAGTGTTTTGCATGGCTACATATGTATGACTTGTATGGAATTGCTAGCTTTCTCAATGAGGGTGGGTGGGGAGAGAAGAAGGGAGAGAATATGGGACTCTAAGTTTTTAAAAAATTAATGTTAAAAAAATTTTTTTGCATGCAACTGGGAAATAAGATGTACAGGATATGAGGTATAGAAATCTATCTTGCCCTACAGGAAAATAGAGGGGAGGAGGATAGAAGAAGGGGGTGGAATTGGACAGGGCAGATTGGGGAAAGGGGTTGTCAGGGTGCATGTTGGGGAGAAAATTTGAAATTCAAAAATCTTGTGAAAGTGAATGTTGCAAACTGAAAATAAATAAATTATATATATATATATATTTTTTAAAAAATTAAAAGATGTTTATAAGCTAATGGGAGGATAATACATATAGGATAGCGCAGCTACAGGAAAATATTTGGGCAAGTCTATTACTGAAATCTCATAATCCCCACAGCCTACCTACCACAAGTTCCTAGCATAATGAAATAAAAGAGGCATGGTCAATATTTCACCTCAACTCTTCACATATCTATTCCTATTTCCACTGTCAAGAGAGTGACTACTGTAGGAAGGAAAAAAAAACTACTCTGCCATCTTGTTCATGTTGCCTCCTGTGATAGAACATGAGCTCAATAAGAGCAGGAACAATTTGCTTTTAAAAAAATCCCCAATAGTTAGCCCAGTTTCTGGCACAGAATAGGCACTTACAATGCTTTTTGGAACTGATTGCTCCTCCTCAGAGAAGTCTCTTTTTCATTTTCTTGCCTAAAATGTGGTGCTCTTAACAAAAATGAATAAATAATGAAAAGCATATACTAAGTGTAGTCAGAATAAGGTACACTACAGAGGAACTAACATGTCTCATGTGATGGACATATTGCCTAACCTAATGAAACCAAAGTACTCATCTGTTTTAGCTGTCTTGTTGCACTGTTGATTTGCCACCAAATAGTCCAATAGTCCACCCAGATGTTATTTTCCCCCAGATAAACTGCTATGTAATCATACTTTGTCAATCTTATAGTCATACATTTGACTTCTTAGAATCCAGACATATAAATATATTTATCCTTCTTGAGTTTATCTTATTGAATTTGGCCCAGCATTTTAGCTTTTTGTTGTTGTTGTTGCAAAATCAAAGTACTATTTTATTAAATGAGTTATTTTACACAATATGAACGTCAACATAATTATAATTGTAAAAGAAACTAATAATAAAGATGGACTGATTTTCAGGATTTCCAAATCAGGGCCCAACTGTATATTTACACTGAATTGTCTTTGCATGAAGCCCAAAAGGGAGCAGCATAAAAATGAGTGTTTCTGTAGCCCTCTTATTTTTGTTGATGAATAGTTCGTTAGAAAAGCAGCTGCAGGTTTGTGAACTAAGGTCTGAGATAGTAGAAGGGTCAATAAATTCACCTACAAACAACTTTATGCTGAACATCAGCCAATTGTGGAAGAAGCAGAGTCTTAGGATGTTTGCTCTCAAAGTATTCTTTGAAGGTTTTGGGGTCCAGCATTAGAGTCCTACAGACAGTACAGGTATATATCAAAGAAACCTTAGCAGCAGCCATCTGATCATTTCCTTATTTATTTTTCTGTCCAGCTTGTTTTTTTGACATTCTTCTGTTGAGACAAAATCTTCTGCTCTCCAGGAGCCATACAGTGGCTGGTACAATGTGACATCTGAGGCACCATGTGGGGCAAGAGTGCTGGGAGGGTAAGGGAGGGAGGGAGGGAGTAAGAAGGAGGGAGGAGAGACTGAGCGAGAGAGAGCATAGCCTCCTCTGCCACTGCAGCTGCTGCCACTCACCCACCTGAGGGAGGAGAGAGAACAACATTTTAGCCTTTTAAACTCTGCTTCAGGTACAGGGGGTGGAGCCAAGATGGCAGAGTAAAAGCAGGGATTTACTTCAACTGTCCCCCAAATCCCTCTAAATACCTCTTAAAAATGACTGAACAAATTCTAGAGCTACAGAACCCACGAAATGACAGAGTGAAACAAGCCTCCAGCCCAAGATGGCCTGGAGGGTCACCGGAAAGGGTGTATCACACCATACTGGGAGCAGAGCACAGTCCAGCATGGGCTTTGCCTGCAGAGTCCAGGCTGGAGCAGACCTGGCAGAGCAGGCCTGAGGGCACTGAATCACTGAACTGTGGTGGTTTCCAGGCTTCTCAATACACAAACGCCAAAATCAACTTGGCAGGTCAGTGGGAAAAAATAAGTGAAGGCAGTAGTGTTAGCCTTACTTTTAGTGAAAATAGCATAAGAGAGAACACTCCTGCTGAAATCCCCATCTTCTCACTGAAGGAGATTCTACTTCCAAGCAATAACCCTGGTCTGGACCAGGGGAAATGGTGTGGAGAGCTCTTTTATGTGAGATAATATATGCCATTCTATCTCTCCCTTTTTCCTTCTCCCAATAAATTCCTCTCTCAACACTTAATTTTATTTTTTAGATATTATCACTTCATATTCAACTCACCCTGTGCCCTCTGTCTATAGATACATATATTCCCTTCAACTACCCTAATACTGACAAAGGTCCCATGAGTTGTAAATATCATCTTTCCATGTAGGAATGTAAACAGTTTAACTTCAATCTGATTTCTCTTTCCTGTTTACCTTTTCATGCTTCTCTTGATTCTTGTATTTGAAAGTCAAAGTTCCTATTCAGTTCTGGTCTTTTCATCAAGAATGCCTGAAAGTCCTCTATTTCATTGAAAATCCTTTTTTCCCCTGAGGTATTATACTCAATTTTGCTGGGTTAGTGATTCTTGCTTTTTATCCTACCTCCTTGGCCTCCAGAATATCATATTCCCAGCTCTTTGATCCCTTAAGGTAGAAGTGGCCAGATCTTCTGTTATCTTGATTGTGTTTCCACAGTACTTGAATTATTTCTTTCTGGCTGCTTGCAATATTTTCTCCTTGAACTGGGAACTCTGGGATTTGGCTACAATATTACTAGGAGTTTTTCTTTTGAGATTTATTTCAGGAGGTGATCAGTGGATTCTTTTAATTTCTATTTTACCTTCTGGTAATATCAGGAATATCAAGGCAGTTTTCCTTGATAATCCCTGAAAGATGTTGTATAGGCTCTTTTTTTGATCATGGCTTTCAGGTAGTCCAATAATTTTTAAATTATCTCTCCTGGATCTATTTTCTGGCTTCACAAACATGTGACTCAAACCCATGTAAATTAGGCTTTCCCTTGAGGTAAGCAGATCATCAAAAACACCTGACTTATTTCAAAATCCTTTTTTGAGCTCTTCCATAGCCTGAGACCAATTCAAATTTTTCTTGGAGGCTTTTGATTTAGGATCTTTGACTTTGTTGTCTTCTTCTGGCTGTATGTTTTGATCTTCTTTGTCACCAAAGTAAGATTCTATAGTCTGAGTTTTTGTCAAGGTATGACTCTGCTTCCGGAGTAGAGAGTGTTCTATCCCAACTATCAAGGGTTTTATGCTGTTATTTTCTGAGTTACTTGTGGGCACCTGTAAATTTTTCATTCTTCTGAGGTGGTATGATTCAAGAAGAGGATTTTACTCCTCTCCTGGCCTGTGCTTTGGTCTGTGAGTGACCTCAAGTACTCTTTTCTGACTTGGAACTGTTAGGATGACTCCCTCTCCACAGTCATCAGAAGCTCTTCCACACCAGTGCTCCTTCTCACCCCAGACCTGTGCACCAGGACTGCAACGCAGATCCAAGTAGGGCAAAGCAAGAAAATCCTGCCTCAGCACCAGGAAAGAGATCCCTGAACTACCGCTCTGACCAGCCACTTGATCCACTCATAGTCTGTGGGCCTGGAGCTCTGGAAATAGCCACTGTTGCTGCAGCCACCTCCAACACCCCAGGGTTGGGGCTAGATTGCACCTAACTTTCACCCAGGTCCAACAGAATTTTCCAACCGACCTGCTAAGTTGTCTTTGGTGTTGGTGGGGTTGAGAACTCTGGAAACCACCACAGTGATTTGTTGCCCTTTGGCAACCCTGAGGTTTTCTCTGGCATGGTCTGTGCCTGCATGGCCCATGCTGGGCTGTGCTCCACTCCCAGCACAGTGTGATAGACCCTTGCCAGTGATCATCCAGGCCATCTTGGGCTGGAGACTTGTTTCACTCTGTCATTTCATGAGTTCTATAGTTCTAGAACTTGTTTAGAGTCATTTTGCCAATGTTTGGAGAGATTTTGTGGAGAGCTCAAGCAATCCCCTGCTTTTACTCTGCCATCTTGGCCCATCCCATATTTTCAAGCTTTCTTGATGAAAAGGCCTGACCTGAATAGAAAATGTGAGTTGAATTTCTGACATTCCTGCATGGAAATATATTTTTAACTCATGAAACCTTTCTTAGTATTAGGGTAGTTGGAGTGAATACACATACACACACACACACACACACACACACACACACACACACAGCACAGGGTGAGTTGAATATGAAGAGATGATATCTAAAAAATAAAATTAAGGGGTGAGAGAGGGGAATGTACAGGGAGCAGGAGAAAGGGAGAGATGGAATGGGGTAAATTATCTCACATAAAAGAGGCAAGAAAAAGCTGTTACAGTGGAAGGGAAAGGGGAGAGGTGAAAGGGAATAAGTTAACCTTACACTCATTGGATTTAGCTTAAGAAGGGAATAATATGCACACTCAATTGGGTATGGAAATCTACCTTACCCTACAAGACAGTAGGAGAAAGGGGATAAGGGGGAAAGGGGGTGTGATAGAATAGAGGGCAATGGGGAGAAGGGGTAATCAGAAGCAAATACTTTTAAGGAGGGACAGAGACAAAGGAGAAAATAGAATAAATGGGGAGGCAAGATAGGATGGAGAAAAATATAGTTGAATCTTCTACAACATCACTATTATGGAAGTGTTTTGCATGACTACACATGTATAACCTATATTGAATTGTTTACCCTCTCAATGAAGGTGGAAGGGGAAGGAAGAAGGAAGAGAATCTGAAACTCAAGGTTAAAAAACTGTTTTTACATGCAACAGGGAAATAAAATACACAGGCAATGGGATATAGAAATCTATCTTGCCTTACAAGAAAATAAGAGGGGAGGATATGAGAGGGGTGGATGGGGTGATAGAAGGGAGGGACAACTGGGGGAAGGGGTAATCAGAATGCATGCCATCTTGGGGTGAGGGCTAAGGGAGAGATGGGAAGAAAATTTGAAACTCAAAATCTTGTGGAAATGAATGTTGAAAACTAAAAATAAATAATTTTTTAAAATGTTAAAAATGTTTTTACAAGCAAGTGGGAAATAAGATATAGAGGCAATGGGGTATAGAAATCTGTCTTGCTCTACAGGAAAAATAAAAGGGAAGGAGATAAGAATAGAGGGGCAGTGATAGAAGAGAGGGCAGAAAATTCCAGAGCTCCCAGATCAAGGAGAAAATACTGCAAGCAGCCAGAAAGAAACAATTTCAGTATTGTGGAAACACAATCAGAAAAACCTAAGATCTGATAGCTTCTACATTAAGAGATCAAAGAGCTTGGAATACAATACTCCAGAGATCAATGGAGCTAGGATTAAAACCAAGAATCACCTACCCAGCAAAACTGAGTATCATGCTCCAAGGCAAAATATGGATTTTCAATAAAATAGAGGACTTTCAAGCTTTCTCAGTGAAAAGACCAGAGCTGAATAGAAAATTTGACTTTCAAACACAAGAATCAAGAGAAGCATGAAAAGGTAATCAAGAAAAAGAACAAGAAAAAGAAATTGCAAGGGACTTACCGAAGTTGAACTGTTCTGTTTACATTCTTACATGGAAAGGTGATGTGTATGATTCATGAGACCTCAATATTAGGGTAGCTGAAGGGAATATGCATATATATATATATATATATACACACATATATATGTTTATTTATATATATGTATATGTGAGTGTGTAGGTATGTATATGTGTATGTGTGTGTATATATATATGTGTGTGTGTGTGTATATATATACAGAGAGAGAGAGAGAGAGAGAGAGAGAGTGAGAGAGAGGCAGGGCACAGGGTGAGTTGAAGATGAAAGGAAGATATCTAAAAGAAATAAAATCAAATTAAGGGATGAGAGAGGAATATAGTGAGAGAAGGAGGTAGGGAGAGATAGAATAGGGTAAATTATCTCACATAAAAGTGGCAAGAAAAAGCAGTTCTGTAGGAAGAGAAGAGAAGGCAGGTGAGGGGGGAATGAGTGAATCTTGCTCACATCAGATTTGACCTGAGGAGGGAATACGATACATACTCAATTTGGTATCTTACCCCACAGGAAAGAAGAAGGAAGAAGATAAAAAGGGGGGATGATGGAAGGGAGGGCAGATGGGGCTGGAGGTAATCAAAAACAAACACTTTCGAAAGGAGACAGGGTCAAGGGAGAAAATTCAATAAAGGGGGATAGGTTAGGAAGGAGCAAAATATGGTTAGTCTTTCACACCATGAGTATTGTGGAAGGGTTATACATAATGATATACATGTGGCCTATGTTGAATTGCTTGACTTCTTAGGGAGGGTAGGTGGGAAGGGAAGAGGGGAGAGAATTTGGAACTCAAAGTTTTAAAAACAGATTTTCAAAAACAAAAAAAAAGTTTTTGCATGCAACTAGAAAATAAGATACACAGGCAATGGGGTGTAGAAATTTATCTTGCCCTACAAGAGTGGAGGGGAAGGGGGGATGGGAGGGGAGTGGGGTGACAGAAGGGAGGGCTGACTGGGGAACAGGGCAACCAGAATATATGCCATCTTGGAGTGGGGGGAGGGTAGAAGTGGGGAGAAAATTTGTAATTCAAACTATTGTGAAAATCAATGCTGAAAACTAAATATATTAAATTAAAAATAACAGTTAAAAAAAAGAAGAGAGGGCAGATTAGAGGAAGGGGTAATCAGAATGCACACCATCTTCGTGTGGGAGGATGGGAGAGATGGGGATAAAATTTGGAACTCAAAATCTTGTGGAAGTGTATATCAAAGATTAAAAATATTTAAAAAAAAATAAAAAAGAATAAAGTCTGCTTCAATTCTGAGTCCTAGAGCCAAAGGATTTGTTGTTGCTCTTGGCTCTATATCTTCTGAAAAATGTATAAGCATGTTATCTATACCTTTAACAAAGTCACTTATTAATATGTTAAATAGCCATGGACCGAATTCAAGATCATAAGGTCCTCTAATAGAGGGCTTCTGCATCTTGACCTTAATCCATTAATGATTGGTCTTTCTGTCCTGCTATTCAGTCCATTCTAAATCTACCTAACACCTACCATCTAGTCCACATCTCTGTCTTGTCAGTTTAAGTCAACAAATTTATTAAGCAAATATTATGAGCAAGTCTATGAATTATGTGACAGATACAATGACAGAGCAAAATTATAATCCTAGCCCTCAAAGATCTAGATAAAACATTTATACAAGAAGTAAATACAATACACTGCAATTTGATAAGGGAAAAAACAAAAACTTTTATAGTTGGACATGACAGAGTAGGACTTTCCTGAAGGTGATACCTGAGTTAAGACTTGAAAAATTCTAAAAGGCTGAGTTGAGGAGAGAATAAATTCTAGGCATGTGGGTCAAGCTGTGTTAATTTCCACTATGCTGATCAGGCCATTTCTGGAATTATTTATTCTATGCTGGGCCCCACATTTGAAGTTGATACGCTAGACATAAAGGAATGGTTACTGGGATGATGGAGGAACTTGACACCTCATGACATGTGGAGATTTTTTTTAAAGAAAAAGGGAAAAGAGTGTTTGGCCTGAAGAAGAGATGAACTGAAGGGATGGATACAGTTGCAGTGACCAAATATTTGAAGATCTGTTACATAGATTAGGGAGTAGACTTGTTCAGAATATTTCCAGAGGCTAAATGGAAACCAATTTGATGGAAGTAAGGGTCAAATCTGAGCTCAAAGTAAGGAAGAATTTGCTAACAACTGGAAGGAACTGAACATTTCATGGACTTCCTGTGGTCTTAAAACCTGAAGATTTCAAGGGAATTCTAAAGTACAATCTGTTGGAGATATAAATACAGAAGTCTTCATGTTCTTTGAGAGAATCAAAGTCAATAATTTTTGAGGATATAGGATTAGAAGATCTTACATCTGGAGTCAGAAGAGAAAACTGATGTCATCTCATTGAATCCCATTTTCTTTCAGATGAGGAAACAGATTTTAAGGGGTGAAATGATTTCTCTCAGGGCCAGCCAGTTAGTATGAGGCATTGCTTAATTTGAACTCAAGCTCTCTGCCTCTCTCCAATACTGAATTTCTTTGATGGATAAGTGTCCCATTTCAAAAGACCAAAATGTTTGCTGTTTGCCGTATATTTTGTTGATGTGTGTGTTTATCCCAGGAAAATTTTGACATTTAAATGTATTGTATGTAGGGATTCTCTGTGTTTTCTAAAACATCCAGCTTACACAGACAAACTGAGAAGAGACTAGTCTTTTCCCATTAAATGGCATCTAGAAAACTCATATTTGTAGACATGTTTTATTCAATTATTGAATTTATTAAATGTCTATTATATGTGAGGCATTGTACTAGGTAACATGAATACCAACACAAAAAAACCTGCCTAGTTGACCCTGGGAAGGTCATTTGAACTCTCACTGTCCTCAGCAACTCTTTAGTGCTCTGAAGGTATAGAATGCCCAATCCATATTAAAGAGTTTCCTTACTGGGAGTTCCTTACAAAAAGGGAAATCAAAAGTCTAGACCAAAACAAAGCCCCAAATCAAAAATATTGACAGTATGATATTTATTTAGTAATATTGAGTATTCTGAATATTTGACTAATTTGGCAAAACCCTAGAATGTGAGTCACATAGATGAGTAGTATAGACAGCAGCACAACAATCTTTTTATGCTGCTATGTATAACTTGTTCCATTCTAACTGCAATAAAATATCCCTTTGTCAAGATGGTGCATTTATTATTCACTAATTGAGTAAAACATGTCTACAAATACATGTTTCTTTTTACTTATTTCACTCTCTCTTATATCATACTTATTTATGTATCTGTCCCTAAAACAGGGATAGACCTGTGATTTCAGTGCTGTATAGATCTCCCAGATGAAGAAACTTCCTCTATCAATAGAGGTCAATGAAATGTATCATTTTAGATTGCTGCAGGGAAGGGGAGCCAAAATGACAGAGAGAAGCCAGGAAATTGCCTGTGCTTTTCCCAGTTTCCCAAAGAAACAACATTAAATCAATCCTCTAAATGGATTCTGGAGCCAAAGAACTGACAAAAAGACAGAGTGAAAAATTTTTCTAGTTTAAGATAACTTGGACTTTAGGGAAGGTCTGTCTCACTTGGGTAAAAGGAGAGTGCAGCCCAGCATAGACAGTGTCTGGGCAAGTCCAAGAGAGGTTCTTAGCCATGGCACAGTTCAGCAACTAAGGCCTCTCAGTCTTGGCTCAGCAGAGCAGTGGCACTGCAGGCCAGTGGTGAGGCCTCCAGTCCCAACATAGAAGGCAAGTTGTCAGTCATAGAACCCAGGCAAAAAGAGGCTTGACTAGATGAAGTCACCACAGTTCAGTGAGCAAGCCACCAGCATCTGAGAACCCAGTGCACAAAGCAAGTGACCAGGCCCCTGGCTCCCAACATGTAAAGCATAGGACATTGCCCCATATGCTCCAGGAGAAGAGTTCATCGTTAAAAGCCATGGGATAGTTGGGAGGCGGGGGAAAGAAGGAATGAGCAGAAAGCAAAAATGAACATTGACCATAGAAAGTTACTATGGTGATAGGGAAACTCAAAACAGAAACTCATAAGATGACAATATTGTCATATACCTACAACCAAAACCTCAAAAGAGAATATGAATTGCTCTCAAGATTAAAAATCCTGCTTGGAAGAATTCAGAAAAGATTTTAAGAGTCAAATAAAAGAGGTAGAAGGAAAATTGTGGAAAGAAATGAGAGGTATGTAAAAGAGAATCAAGTGTTTGGAAAACAAAGGATAAAAATTTTAAAATAATGTCTTCAAAATTCAGTTGGTGGAGGCAGAGCCAAGATGGTTGAGTAAAGGTAGGGTCTCACCTAAGTTCTTTCCCAAACCCCTCCAAATACTTTTTAAAAATGACTCTAAAGAAATTCTAGAACATCAGAACCCACAAAAAGATGGAGTCAAACAAATTACCAGCCCAAAACAACTTGGAAGGTTGGCAGGAAAGGCTTGTTACACCAGGGTGAGAGAGGAATGCAGTCCAATGAAAGCTGCACCAACATAGACCCAGCCACAGCAAACCTGAAGCAGGCTTCAGGGTGGCTGAATAAATGGAAACAGTGCCAGTTTCCAGATTTCTCAGCCCACAGATGCCAAAGACAACTTGGAAGGTCAGCAGGAAAGGTCTGTAGCACCTGGGTGACAGTGGAGTGCAGTACAGTGCAAGCTGCACCAGAAACAGCCTCAGCCACAGAACACCACGAGGAGGTTTGGCGAGTGAATCAGCAGCAGCAGCAACAGCAGCTGCTTCCTGGAGCTCTCAGCCCATAGATGGTAATGGGGTTGAACAAAAAGTTCAGGAGATTACTGGGGTCTTTTTAGTAACACTAAGGCAAGATTCTGTTGCTTTACCCATACTCAGATCTGGTTCACAGCCTGGGTGGCATTTCCAGGGTAAGGAGAAACACTAGCATAGCAGAGCTTGTGGTAGAAGTGGAGGGGCAATCCTCTTCACAGTTCCAGAGCAGAAAAGAGTACACTGTGAGGGGTCACTCACAGAACAGAGCACAGGCCAGGAGATTGGTAAAACCTCTATTTAGATCATAAAACCTTGGAAGAACTGAAAACTTAAAGGTCCCTAGAAGTGTCTCTGAAAACAGCTGCACAAAACCATTGAACTTTGGGACAGTACACTCTCACCCCTTGAAGCAGAGCTGTACTTTAACAGTTAAAAATCAAGTAAAAGGGTAGGGAAATGAGCAAACAATGGGGAAAAAATAAACCCTGACCATAGAAAGTTACTGTAGTCACAAAGATCAAAACACACACTAAGAAGAAGATAGCAAAGTCAAAACTCCTATAACCAAAGCTTCCAAGAAAAAATATGAATTGGTCTCAGGCAATGGAACTACTCAAAAAGAATTTTGAAAATCAAGTAAGAGAGATAGAGATAAAATTGGGAAGAGAAATGAAAGTGATGCAAGAAAATCATGAAAAAAAACAAGTGAACAGCTTGCTAAAGGAGACCCAAAAATACTGAAGAAAATAACACCTTAAAAAATAGATTAACCCAAATGGCAAAAGAGCTGCCAAAAGCCAATGAGGAGAAGAACAGCTTAAAAAGCAAAATTGGCCAAATTAAAATGGAGGTCCAAAAGTTCACTGAAGAAAACAATTTCTTGAAAACTAGAATAGAGCAAATGGAAGCTAATGACTTTATGAGAAATCAAGAAATAAAACAAAATCAAAAGAATGAAAAAAAAATAGAAGACAATGTGAAATATCTCACTGGAAAAACAAGTGACCCTGAAAATAGAACAAGGAGAGACCATTTAAAAATTACTGGACAATCTAAAATCCATGAGCAAAAAAAGAGAGAGACGAGACATCATCTTCCAAGAAATTATCAAGGAAAACTGTTCTGATGTTCTAGAAGTAGAGGGCAAAATAAAAATTGAAAGAATCCACCAATCACCTGAGAGAGATCCCAAAATGAAAACTCCCAGGAATATTATAACCAGGTTCCTGAGTTCCCAAATCAAATAGAAAATATTGCAAGTAACCAGAAAGAAATAATTCAAGCATCATGGAGCCACAGTCAAGATAATACAAGATTAAGCAGTTTCTACAGCAAAGGATCAGAGGACTTAGAATATGATATTCCAGAGGGCAAAGGAGCTAACAAAGAATCACCTACCAAGAAAAACTTAGTAAATTTCTTCGGGAGGGGGGGGAGGAATGAACATTCAATGAAATGGAGGGTTTTTAAGCATTCTTGATGAAACCACCATAGCTGAATAGAAAATTTGACTTTCAAATCCAAGACACAAGAG
This sequence comes from Trichosurus vulpecula, assembly GCF_011100635.1. Classification (NCBI taxonomy): domain Eukaryota; kingdom Metazoa; phylum Chordata; class Mammalia; order Diprotodontia; family Phalangeridae; genus Trichosurus; species Trichosurus vulpecula. Next base: position 27,977,088 of record NC_050581.1, read on the forward strand.
AAGCATAAAAAGGTAAACAGGAAAGGGAAATCACAAGTGACTTAATAAGTTTAAACTGTTTACATTCTTACATGGAAAGATATTATTTGTAACTCATATGACTTTTCTTATTATCAGAGTGGTTAGAAGGAGGATAGATAGATAGATAGATAGATAGATAGATAGATAGATAGATAGATAGCCAGAAGGCACAGGTGTGAGTTGAATATGAAGGGATGATATCAAAAATTAAAATTAAGGAATGAGAGAGGAATGTACTGGGAGAAAGAGAAAATGAGAAGTAGAATGGGGTAAATTATCTGACAAAAGAGGCAAGAAAAAGCTTTTACAGTGGAGGGGGGAATGAGAAGGAATCAGTGAACTTTATTCACATTAGAATTGGCTCAAAAAGCAAATAATCTACACACACAGTTAGGTATAGAAATCAATCTTACCATACAAAAAAGTAGGAGGGGAAAGGGAAAAGAGAATTATAGGGTGATAAAACATAGGGAAGATCGTGGAAAGAGGTAGTCAGAAGCAGAACACTTTTGAGGACAGACAGGGTGAAAGAACAGAAAATTCAATAAACTGGGGGGAATACAATGGAGGGAAATACAGTTAGTAAGAGTAAATGTGAAAAAAATTTTGAAGCAAGTTTCTCTGATAAAGGCCTTATTTCTCAAACATATAGAGAACCAAGTCAAAATTTTAAAACAAGAGTCATTCCCCAACTGATAAATGATCAAAAGATATAATCATTTTTTGCAGATGAAGTAATTCAAGTTATCTGTAGCCATATGAAAAAAATATTCTAACTCACTATTGATTGGAGAAGTGCAACTTAAAACAATTCTACATTATACATATTAGATTAATTAATAAGACATAAAAGATAAATCACATATTTTGGAGAGGATGTGGAGAAAATGAGACATTAATGCATGGTTGGTGGAGTTCTAAATTGATTCAACCACTCTAGAGCAGTTTGGAACTACGCCCAAAGGTTTATAAAAACATGCCCTTTGACTTAGCAATAACTACCAAATCTGCACCCCCAAAATGATTAAAAACAAAAAGAAATAGACCTATATATACAAAAATATTTATAGCAGTTCTTTTCTGGGGATAAATATAAATTGAGGGGATGTCCATCAACTGGGGAATAGCTGAAAAAGTTATGGTATGTAATTATGATGGAATACTATTGTACTAAAGGAAATGATGAGGAGGATGCTCTCAGAAAAAGCTGGAAAGACCTGCATTGGCTGATGCAAAGTGAAATTTACTATGTACAAAGTAATAGCAATATTATGAGATGATAAGTAGTGAATGACTTTGCTATTCTCACAATACAACAATACAAGACAACTCTGAAGGACTTATGATAAAAAAATGCTATCTATCTCCAAAGATAAGAACTGATGGTGTTTGAATACAAAGTGAAGCATACTTTTTTACCTTCTTTATTTTCTTGAATTTGTTTTTCTTGTCTGTTTTCTTTCAAAATATGACTATTATGAATATATTTTTTCATGACTTCACATGTATAACCTATATTGAATTGCTTGCCTTCTCAATGAGAGGTAGTGGGCTGGGAGAAAGAGAATTTGAACCTCAAAGTTTTAAAGACAAATATTAAAAATTATTTTCACAAGTAATTGGGGGAAAATAAATGCTAAATAACTATCAAAATCCCCCCAAGATAAAATATTATTAAGTGGAAAAAAACAAAAGTTCCTTGAGCACTAAGAAGTTCATTTGTATATATCAAATATAGAACTTGAATACAAATCTTCTTGGCTCTGAAGTTGGCCCTCTATCCACTGCACCAGTACTGTAAAATTCAAATATAAAGGGAGACACTAAACCTCACATGAGGATACCTGGGAGCTTCATATTGACATAGAAAACCACATATTAACATTATTTACATTCCATTATGTGGTTATTTTGTCAAATATTTCTCCACTACATTTTAATATGTTTCAGGCTGAAGGCTTGTTACCTCCTTGTTATGTCATGCTGCATCACTTTTTATTTTTTTAATTTATTTTATTTTTAATTTCTGTAATAAGATAAGCATTTTCATAATACAGTATAATAAAAAAGATGATTACTCATGAAACTGCAAATCTACTATGTACAACTTGCTATTACTATTAAATATGCACAAAGTTATAAAGTAATGCTTTTGTATATTTTCCCCTTTTTCCTCCTTCCCCCACTCTAGAGATACTCACCATTAGACAAAAATAGGCATAGATACAGCTATATAGATAGAAAGATAGCTATATAGATATGAAAAGTATTCTATATACACTTCTATTTTAGTTCTTATTTATTAGTTCTTTCCCTGGATGCAGATAGTTTCTTTCTTCATATGTCCTTATATTATTAATCTAGTCACATGTGGAGACATGCCTATTTGGGTATACTATCTAATGAAAACTGGTCATTTCCATTTCTCATTTATAGGATTGTAGATTTCCAGTCAGAAGAGGACATACTGACCCTTTCATCCAACTTCTTAATTTTACAAATGAGTAAACTGGCCACAGAGAATGACTTGCATGCTGTATCTCTTAACTGTTGGAAACTTCACAGATTGTTTTTGGACCTGTGTTCTCAAAAAGAACAATAACATCAGGAGGGTGATTTTCTGACTTGCAAGTGAATTGGATTTAAAGGAGGCAGAGCCGTGTAAAGTTATCAGCTTCACTCTCTCCTCCAATGTCATCAGAGTCCAATGGAAAGACATAAGTTAGGATGACTGACAATAGTTTGTGATGGAGGAGAGGATTCCAGGAAGTAGGCCAAGTAGGTTAGAAAATTCCAAGCTCTCAAGATTTTCCCCAACAAAAGAGATAAGATTGCACCCTAGGGTGAACAAGGTGGGCCAGGAATAAATAAGAATAGGGGCACAACAGGAGTCTTCCTGGCACAATTCGAGATCAGAAGAAAAATCCAAGGACAAGGTTTGGTCCCTCTGAAGAGTAAACACCTCCAAGCTAGGATCTGCTCTAACAACAAGCCACAAGCCACTTAAACAAGCTGCAAGTCCTGGGGTTAGTTGGTTTGAGAGGCTGTCTTAGCCCCAGCCACTGGAACTTTTACCCCCAGGATAGTGACGGGAGTTGGGTATCTGAGCCCAGAAAGATGAAAGGAAATTCTGCTAACAAAGAATGCCAGACCCAGTTGTGCTGCAAAGAGCTGTAGGGGTGAGGAGGAACCAGCACACACCTGGTAAGTGCAGAAGCAGCGGGGCACAGCCCCTGGCTGTGAGGTTGGAGGTTTGGTTTGGGTTCCAGGCTAGAGGGCAAAACTGAAGATCTGGGGCAAGAGGCACTGTCCTCCATACCCCAGAGCTAGAGGAGATTACAAAAAATAAGCTATTACTGCAAAAAATGCACAGGCAAAGGAGAAAGAATCCAAGCATAGAAAGCTGTTTTGGGAATAGAGAAGAGTGAGGTTCATCTTCAGAGGAGGATATTGAAGTAAAGAAACTCCCAAAGACTAACATCAAATGGTCATCAGATCAAAAAGATTTCATAGATCTTAAAAAAGACTTTAAAAATCAAATGACAGAAATGGAGGGAAAACTAAAAAATAAATTAAAATAAGAATAATCCAAGAAAAACAAGAAGATTACAAAAGTCTACCAATTAGAAAAGGAGACCCAGAATCTTAAGGAAGAAAATGACACCCTGAAAATTGAAATTGGTCAAGGTGAAGACAGCAAAATTATAAGAGACCCAGAAATAATTAAACAAAATGTGAATAATGAAAAAAAAATAGAAGAGAAAGTGAAACAACTTACAAGAAAAAAAACAGATTTGGAGAATAGATCAAGAAAACACAAAATAATTTGACTAACTGAAACCTTTGATCAAAAAAAAAAGAATCTTGATATAATAATACAAGAAATAATTAAAGACAATTGTCCTGAAGCATTAGAGCAAGGAGGGGAGGGAAGTAGAAATTGAAAAACTCCATCAATGACAACTTAAAAGAGATCCTATAAGGAAAACTCATAGGAATATCCATAGTCGAATTCCAAAACTCCCAGCTCAAGGATAAAATATTAAAAGCAACAAGAATAAACCAGTTTAAATATGATGATTCCACAATTGTGTCACACAAGACCTCGGAGTGGAGACATTAAAGGACCACAGGTCTTGGAACACTATATATCAAAGAGCAAAAGAACTGGGGCTCTGACCAAAAATATCCTACCCAGCAAAGTTAAACATAATCCTGAATGAAAAAAAAATAGATATTTGATCAACTGTCAGACTTTCAAGATTTTGCCAAAAAAAAAAAAAAACTGAACTTGAGGAGACTAGAGAAAGAGACCTTCTCCCACACCAGTCCTTCTCTGTGAGACAACCCTTCCCCAGGGACACCTGGCCCCTAGCCTCTTACCTAATTGTTCTACCCCCAGCCTCTACAGCCTTCCCTCCAGTGAGAGGCACCATCTACCCCTGCTACTCTGTCTGTCTCACCCCACCGATCTCTGTTTCTGGATTTCTGAGCATGAAGGTTTCTGTGAGCCATTTTTTAATCTGCTTGTTATCAGACCTCTCCGACCCCAAATAGGAAACTCTTCATAAATGTTCTTCCTGTTCTTAATGCTGCCTCTTCTGTGGGTCACTGCCAATGCACACAGGAGTGAGGATAAGATCACTGGTGGTCGGACATGTATTCCCCACTCCCAGCCCTGGCAGGCCACGCTATTCATCAATCAAAATTTCCGCTGTGGGGGTGTCCTGCTGTCCAATCGCTGGTCTTCACAGCAGCTCACTATACCCACTGGAACCTTCGAGTGGTCTTGGGAAAACACAATATCAGGCCCTGGGAGCCCTATCACCAATGGTCAGGGTGAAGCTCCAGGTTCCATACATACCCCAACTACAACCCCAGGACCACCTAGAATGACCTCATGCTGCTCTACCTAGAGAAGCCAGTGAGGCTGACCCACCAAGTTCAACCTATCCAGCTGGCAAAAGACTGTGTCAATCCCGGCACAAGCTGCCTGGTGTCTGGCTGGGGTACCTTATCCAGTCCTTTTGCCATATATCCTAGCACCCTCCATTGCCTGAAGATCAATGTGATATCTGAGGAAAAATGCAAAAATGCTTACTGTAAAACCATCACTCCCAGCATGGTTTGTGCTGGGGACAAGGAAGGTGTGAAGGAGGCCCCTTGCTATGCAATGGAACCCTGCAGGGCCTGGTGTCTTGGGGCATAGAAGACTTCACCCTGCCCTGGTATCCCAGTGTTTGTACCAACCTGTGCCGTTATCAGACCTGGATCCTAAATGAAATGCAGAAGAATTATTGACAACTCCCCCTACAGTCCTGTAGGATTGCCCATTCCAACCTATCTCCAGTCCTGCCCCAAGGGACAGGTAGCCTGAAACTACAGCCCAACATCCTACAAAGGAACCTCCTCCTCCCCCAAGGACTCAACTATCCTGACTTACCAACCATGGACCTCTCTAGAGGACACAGGTTTCCTTAGACCCATCTGTATTCTGGATTTGCATGCATGGAAAGGGAATCAAAAGGATTTAAAGATGGAAAGGACTTTAGACCCTGAAAATAGCAGATCTGGAAAAGAACCTCCAATTTTTACAAATGTGGAAACTGAGGGTAAAAGTAACCTCCTAATGTCACATAACTAGCATGTAACAATTCAAGACTAGTGTTCTCTCCCTGATCCTGGGGTCTGAAGGCAGATCTATCCCCAACCTCCCATGTACCCTAGCCCTTGTCATGAATCCACTGCTCTGCTCAGGTATCCAGAGTAATAGTTAACTTAGCATGTCCCTCTTGGTCACTCCTCCCCTAACAGTCTTAAATTAATAAAACCTATGGGACTTCCTTTGGGAAAAAATAACTGAACTTAATGGAAGATTTGACATACAAGAGCCAAGAGAAATATAAGACACGTACAACAGACCATTACAAGAGATTCAATAAGGACAGAACATTTACTTTTTGTATGTGTAAAATGTGAAATGTATGTCTGAGATTCTTATTAATAATTGGGTAGCTCATAAGAAAGATTGGAGTATTTTTTCATATGCCTATAGATAGCTTTAATTTCTTCCTCTGAAAACTGCCTGTTCATATCCTTTGACCATTTCTCAATTGGGGAATGGCTTGTATTCGTATATATTTGGCTCAGTTCCCTGTATATTTTAGAAATGATACCTTTATCAGAGATACTAGTTGTAAAGATTTTCTCCCAATTTTCTGCTTCCCTCCTAATTTTTGTTGCATTGGCTTTTTTGTGCAAAAACATTTCAATTTAACATAATCAAAGTTATCCATTTTGCATTTTGTAATGCTCTTTATCTCTTGTTGGGTCATGAATTCTTTTCTTTTCCATAAATCTGATAAGTAAACTATTCCTTGCTCTCCCAAATTACTTATAGTATCAGCCTTTACTCCTAAATCATGAACCCACTTTGACTTTACTTTGGTATATGGTGTAAGATATTGGTCTATGCCCAGTTTCTGCCCTACCATTTTCCAATTTTCCCAATAGTTTTTGTGAAATAGTGAATTCTTAGCCCAGAAGCTGGTCTCTTTGGGTTTATCAAAGAGTAGATTGCTATAGTTGTTGACTTCTCCATCTTGTATTCCTATCCTATTCCACTGATCCACACCTCTGTTTCTTAGCCAGTACCAGGTAGTTTTGATGACTGCTGCTTTGTAGTACAGTTTAATATCTGGTATGGCTAGGCCACCTTCTCGAGTATTTCTTTTCATTAATACCCTAGATATTCTAAACCTCTTGTTTTTCCAGATGAATTTTGCTATTATTTTGTCCAGCTCAGTAAAATAATTTTTTTGGTAGTTCAATTGGTATGGCACTGAATAGATAGATTAATTTAGGTAAAATTGTCATTTTTATTACATTAGCTCGGCCTAACCATGAGCAACTGATATTTTTCCATTTATTCAGATGTGACTTTATTTGCATGAAAAGTGTTTCATAGTTATGTTCATATAGGCCCTGGGTTTGTCTTAGCAAATAGACTCCCAAATATTTTATAGTGTCTACAGTAACTTTGAATGGAATTTCTCTTTCTGTCTCTTGCTGTTGGGCTTTGTCAGTAATGTATAGGAATGCTGAGGATTTATGTGTGTTTATTTTATATCCTGCTATAAAATTTTATATCCTGCTATAAAATGCTCTAAATCACTACTGATTAGAGAAATGCAAATCAAAACAACTCTTAGATACCACATCTCTCCTGTCAGATTGGCTAAAATAACAAAACAGGAAAATGATAAATGCTGGAGAGGATGTGGGAAAATTGGAACATTGTTACATTGCTGGTGGAGTTGTGAGATGATCCAGCCATTTTGGAGAGTAATTTGGGCCATAAAAATGTTCATACCCTTTGACCTAGCAATACCACTTCTAGGGTTGTATTGCAAAGAAATCACACAAGCGGGAAAAGGACCCATATGTACAAAAATATTTATAGCGGCTCTTTTTGTGGTAGCCAAGAATTGGAAATCAAAGGGATGCCCATCAATTGGGGAATGGCTGAACAAGCTGTGGTATATGATGGTAACGGAATACTATTGTGCCATTAGAAATGGGATGATACGGACTTCATAACAACCTGGAAAAACCTACACGACATAATGCTGAGTGAGCAGAGCAGAGCCAGGAGAACATTATACACAATCACAGATATATGGATTCCGTGAGGACCAACCCTGACAGACTTTGCTCTTCTCAGCAACACAAGGTACAAAGACAACTCCAAAGGACTCATGATGGAGAATGCTATCTACATCCAGAGAAAGAACTATGAAGTTTGAATGCAGATTGAGGCACACTTCATGCTCGCCTTTTATTCTTCTCTTTTGTTTTTGTTTTTGGGTTTGGTTTTTTTTTTTTTTGGTTCTGTTTCTTCTTTCTCATGATTCATTACATTGGTCATAATTCTTCTCCACAACTTGACTAGTGTATAAATTAATTCAACGCGAAGTTATACATGGTAGTTTTATGAGATTCCATGCCGTCTTGGGGAGGGTGGGGGGAGGAAGGGGAGAAAATTTGGAACCTAAAATTATGTAGAACCATGTGTTGTAAACTAAAAATAAATTAAAAAAGAAAAAAAAAGATTGGAATAAACCTGAGCATAATAGGAATTTAAAAATTAAAACTATTTAGAAACAGCTAAAAAGAATAATTATTTCATACAAAAGAGGCCCAAGAGGAAGAATTGATACAGAAGAATTAGGTGGGTGTGGTGATAATGTGATTAAAAATGTTCCTCATCCATTCAATAAGGTCTTTACTTATACCCTTTACTTACCAGGTGGGAAGCCCCAGGCCCCCAACCTTTTACTAACTAGGCATGAGGCCCCACTACCCTTTTGCTAATTACGTCAGGTGAGGTATGAAGCTCGCAGGCCCTTAAGGAGAAGTACTAAGACCAGAGCCAATTGTATGTGCACTGAGTTCTAGTCAATCAGATTTGCATTAATTCAGCCAATCAGATGCCAGCTAGAATTGTATATAAAGAGAGACCAGAGTGTGAGAGTAGCAGAACTGAGAGGCAGAATTGAGAAGCAGACATCAAGGAGACATTGAGGCAGCAGACATCAAGAGGGCATTGAAAGGCAGACATTGAGAAAGTGCCAGCATCGAGAGAGACGGCAGAGCAGAGAGTGCAGATCAGAGAATTGCAGAGATCAAAGAGTTGAGAATCTACAGAATCAAGAGACTGGAGAACTCAGAATCCAGAGAACCAAGGAGACTGCAAAGACTCTGAGAAGTGCAGGTGCTTTCAGAACTGCCAGAAAAGGAGGCAGGCAAGCAGACAGTTAGGATTCCTGAGTGATTGTTTACAGGAAGGCCCTAGCAGGGAGGAAGGTTACAGGATGACTTGGTTCCTTGCTATAATACTGTGTTATAATTTCCTTGTTCTACATTGATATGGACATACTGGTTTTTGGAATATAATTACTACTATATCGAATTGGAGTTATTGGTCTTGGGATTTGATACTTGTGTCTAAATAAATGTTATACCTCCTCTGCCTTCTACCTAGAGAGTTTTCCATACTTTGTGATTCTGAACCATACAGGCATGTATATAGTCATCCTCCAGGTTATGAATCTTGCCTTCCTGATACAGTAGGGGAGGAGGGATGGTAATTGATAATGGATTTAAGAGGAACAACACACATATATTTAGAATAATATAAAAGTCTTCTAAATTCAGAGGAAATAAAATGTTAGGGAGATAGGGAGCGGGGAGAGGTCAATGGAGGGATCTTGGGGGAGGGGCAAGGAATAATTAAAAGGGGATGTAGAAGGCTGTTTAGTTTTATGGGAATGGTAGGATACTGAAGGCATTGTAAGGGCAACCAAAGTGAGACTTTCTACTGTTTTTTCTTTTGGAGTGCTCCTCAGCACTAAGGCAATCAAGTGCCTTTGTTTGAGTCTTGCCTTTGTTTATAGAAAGGCCCACACCCTTTTGCTAGCTAGTTCACAAGAAGTGTGAAACCCTCAAGAAGTGTTAACCCTGAGGAGGTGTGAAACCCTTGAGAGTTGTGAAGCTCTCTGACCCTGAAGAAGTGTATATATACTCTGAGATTAGCATTTTCTTTAGGGCTCACTCATTGGAAGAGTGTTGCTGCAAGACTCTGGGTAGCTGTTAAGGAGCCCCCTGGCTTTGAAAACCCAGATGTTGGTACTTCTGTCTCTGGTGCCAATGTATGTAATGTCTTGGTCAGAGAGCTAGAAGTTTGTTTGTTGATTTGTGTTATTTTGCTCTGTTTATAATTTCTGCTTGTAATTTCTGTTTGTGTTTTCCCTGAAGTTCAGCGTGCTGACTTTTCCCCCTGAACTAAGTAAATGATATATGTATGTTTAACTAAAGTGAGATTGTAAACCCCTTAAAATTGTTTCCATTAGGAAAGCAGATCAAAGAACCTGTGCTATGTAACAACAATGTTGCTAGCAGCTACTATGGCTGTGTAAGACCAACAGCAACCATCACATAGAAGGGCTGCACACACAGGTTCTCTAATCTGTTTTTCTAAGGAAAGCCACTTTTAGGGGTTAATAATCTCAGTTTAATTAAACATACATATATCATTCACTTAGTTAAGGGGGAGAAGATCAGCCCCCTGAATTTCAGGGCAAATACAAACAGAAATTACAACCATCAACAGACAGACCTTGTCTGATTCAAATCACAATTCATAGTTACCAGAGAAGCACCAACATCTGGGTTACCAAGCCAGGTGAAGGTGTTCGATGGCTTGCCCAGAGTCTTGTCACCCACATTCTTTCAATCAGTATATCCCCAGAACAAAATGCCAACCTCAGATCTTATATACTCACCTCAGGGCCCTGGGGGCTTGAGGTTCACCATTTAGGGTGTGGGAAAGCTATGGAATCACCAATGCCACATCATATATAATTCAATGACTCTCGATTGTCTTAGTGCTGAGAAACACTCCAAGACAAAAAAAGATCCGTCTTTACTTGCCCCATTCAAACAAAGGCCAGACTCATTACAGGCACTTAAGAGAAGAACAGCAAAAAACCCTGCCTGGATTAACATTACGTGCTAGCAGCCCTCCTGTGTGCTGGTTTTATTGGCCTTACACAACCACAGTAGCTGCTAGTAATGTTGTTATGGGCATCATTGGAAGGGGATAGGCAAGTAATAGGAGGTCAAGGTAGTGGGTAGAAGTAAAGTAGAGGAAGCAGGAGCTATAGGAAAAAAGAGATAGGCAGAAACATAAAAATAAAGATCAGGAGTAAAATTTGTTTGAGAAAGCATATGTCTATATATGTATTTGTGTGTGTATATATCTATAGCTATGGAGAAACACATCCAAACTTAATTGTAGCCTTGGGGCAGGAAGAGAGGGAAAAAAAGAACAAACTATAAAGTGCACAGCAGAAAACAGAAGAAAACTTACAAGGAATCAAAGAAAAGATGGACAGCTTTTAATACAACATGTAGTATTTATCATACAGGTTTTTTGAAATGAAAATTTACTGTTACATATTTTGAATCCTCTCATGATCTGCTATGCACATGACATGCTTTTTTTTCTTTCTTACTTTATATTTAAGTTCCAATAAATTTATTATATATTTTTATTTCTTTTCTCTGCTCTGTATTTGTGTTCTGGTGTTTGAGTCTAAAATAAATTTAATTTTTTTTAAAAAAATAGCCTTTGATGCAGGGCCAGACCTTTGCCTTTTTAAACTGAGGTTTTTCCCAGGTCTCAGTTTTTCTGAGGCAACACCCAACCAGGAATTAAAGGCTAGGTAAGACATGAGGCAAAAGATGGTCTAGTCTGCCTTCACAAAACAATCAGTCTGAGAGGGGAAGACCCTCAGAGTTCCTGGTCAGAACAGAAACAATTGCCATTTACACTCATTCTGAGCCATCAAAACCCAAACAATGAGCAAGTGAGGGTTGGGCTGGAAATGATTACTGTTCAATCAGTGAGAGTCAGGGTGATTGGGGTTTAAAGACAGAGTCAAATAGTTCCATGTACTTCATTATGAGGGTGAAAGAAGAAGGAACCTTTCTGTCCCAATGAACCAGATTTTGAACACTGTTTTCCATCCTCTCCTTTGGGTGAGACAAACCATCCTTCTATTGCTCTATCCCTTCTCTTAGAGATTTGCTCCTGAGACGGTACCATGGTATCATCCCCTTAGCCACCAATACTTCCTCAAACCAGTTTATTTCTCGGTTTAATGATGTATAAAAGCATTTGTTTCCAGAGGACTGGATAACTGAATGCATTAAATAGCCGAAAATCATCTTCTAATGGTGAAACCCTTTAACCAAGTAAATCAATTTTATTTTTGGAAATGATTTTAACATATTAGAATGTCATCAAAATCTTGGATTGATGGATTTTCTTTATACCATATTGCCACTGTCTTCTATTAAAGTGTTTCCACACCAAAATTTTTGTAAATCGGAAATATTTTCCACCAACCTATGTCTTATAGTCTATATTTTTCATCTTTCATTCCCATGGAGCTAGTATCAAAAATTTCCTGACATGCTTCTCAATTAATGACAAATAATTTACATGACTATATCAAATCCATACATCCTCTTCTTTGTTATTAAATCATAACTTTACCTCTTCTCTCACACACTTTCTTTCACAGCCTCCCAAACACTGAGTTAGTTCTAGCAATGTGTGTAATCAACTTCATCAACTTTGCATACATTCCTGGAAAGTATACTGCCAAGGTAAGTGAGCTTATCCACAGTATTCAAATTTTCTCCATTTGCTGTAACTGATGGTTCCATGTATGGATCATGTGGTGCTGGCTGGTGGAGAATCTCTCTTTTCTCGGTATAGTAAGGCCAAAATGAGCACAAGCTGCAGAGATCTGATTCATATGCCACTGCATCTCAGCTTCAAAGGCTGCATTGAGTGCACAATCATCTGCAAACAAAAAGTCATGTACTGACTCTCCCTCCACTTTAGTCTTGGCTTGTAGCCTTTTGCAAGTTAGCTGACTTTGATGCCATTTTCATGCTCTTTGAAGGCACTCGACAACATCTCTGAAAACAGCATGCTAAAAAAAAATCATGGCAGCAAGCACACAGCCATGCTTCATTGGTGACTGGGAAAGTGCAAGAGCATTTTCAATTATCCAAAATTTGTGCAAGCATGCTGTCATGGAACTGACATACAATACTGATTCACTTCTCTGAGCAATCAAATTTTCCCAAATTCCCACAAGCCCTCACAATTCCCAGTATTAAAGCCCTACAAAACTGAAGGTCTACAAAGCCATCGTGCTGACCTCATTGTTGTATGCCTGTGAAATCTGAACAGTATACCAGCACCTTTCCAGGAAATTAAATCACTGTCTTGGGAAAAGTCTGAAGATCACCCAGCCAGATAAGATACCAGACACTGTGGTCCTTTCTTGAGCTGAATTGCCAAGTATTCAAAACTCTACTGCAGAGAATGCAACTGTGACGTGCTGGCCAAATTGTTTGAATGCCAAAAGTATATTTACCTAAAAGACCATTATAACTCACACAAATCAAAATCTACACTCTCAAGGTAGTCTCTGAAGAATGTGGAAGTTGATTACGAGATACGGGAGACTGCCCAGCACGGCATGCTCACATCAAACAAGGCATTGTTAAGCAAAGCAGAATTGCGGTAGCTCAAAAGAAATGTGTGATACACAAATTTAGAGACATCTTCACTCCAAATGTTCTTACAGACTATTTGTGCCTGACCTGTAGACCCTTCTGAGCTCACAGTTCTGATCAGCCATAGTTGGACACACTGTACCTTCACCTAACAGAGTGATATCATGTTGGTCCTTTCTAGCTCTAACTTTCTAAGAGTTTGTATGTGTTTGAAAAGAAAAACTCACTTTGAAATGACTAGACTAAACATTGGAGTAATTTTTCTGATATGGTTTGAGTCTTAGGTTGACTTTATGTCTCTATTTCACTTACAACATCATACTCAGATATCAAACACATAAAAGACAGCCATGGCAAAATAAAAAAGGAGATAAACATAACCACATACTGTAAGTATTCCTTTGGCTTAGGCTTGTACATTTGTTTCAATAAATATCATTACTAAAAGCAAAGAAATGAAATACAGAGAATAATACCCTTTGGGGCAGATAGAATTATGTGAGTCTCTTAAGAACGTTGTTTCAGAATACTATTTCTTTCAGGCTAGTAGAAAGTGACAGCTTCTTCTCTCTCCCTAAGGCCTCTTTCAGATTCTGAGTTTGGAAATCTAACTTTTAAAACCTAAATCATCCTTGATCTAGGAGCCAACAATGTGGATGAAAACAATCAGCCTTCTTACTCAATTTCCCTTTCATCTAGGAATTGAGAGAGAATTCTTTTATCAGGATTGATTTTCTCTGCTCATAAAACACAGCCCAAGGTGGACAAAAGAGGTGTTAGAGAAGAAGAGAGCAAAGCCACCTTAGTTATTTGACTTCCTTTATTGGCATTTATTAAATAATCAGATTGAAAATCTTCACGCTTTAGTCAAACGACATGTTTTTGAGCATCTGAAGTGGACTCAGCCAGCCACTGACATTCCCTTGGTATAAGACAACACAGTCTTAAAAAGAGCAGTGAACTAGGACTCAAGAAATGAAATCTAGCCTCTGCTAAATATTACTTATATAATCTTGGACAAATATCTGAGCTTTATTTTTTTCAACTCTAAAATAAGGTTGTTGGACTGCATAACATCAATTGGGATCTTAATCTTTTTTGGATCATGGACCCCTTTGGCAGTCTGGTGAAGCCTATGGACTTCTCAGAATATTGTTGTTAAATGCACAAAACATATATGAGTACAAAAGTAACCAATTAAAGTGAAGTGTTAGCAAAACTTTAATTATAATTTGAAATATTAAAATAAAAATAAGTTCATGTATATCATGTTAAGAACCCCTGCTCTAAGTTTTCTTCCAGGTTTAAATCTATGTAATAATAATAATGATAATACTTGCTGGGCAATGTGCTAAGGGTTTTACGAATGTTATCTCATTTTATTCCAAAAAAAAACCATGGAAGGTAGATCCTATTATTATCCCCATTTTACAGATGAGGAAACTGAAGAAAATAGAGATTAAATGATTTGAGCAAGATTAAACAGTGAGTTAAAGTCTGAAGCAGGATTTAAATAGGATTTCCTGATCCCAAGCCTGGTGTTGTATCCACTGTGACACCAAGATCTCTCCAATATGATTTAAATATGATGATAAAGCCTTTTCCATGTGTGTGTGTGTATGTGTATGTGTGTGCGTATGTGTTTTTTTTATTTTTTTATCCTCATTTATTTTTTTTTAATTTATTTAACATATTTAGTTTTCAGCATTGATTTTCACAACAGTTTGAATTACAAATTTTCTCCCCATTTCTACCCTCACCCCCATTCCAAGATGGCATATATTCTGGTTGCCCTGTTCCCCAGTCAGCCCTCCCCTCTATCACCCCCCTCCCCTCTCATCACTTTTTCCCTTCCTTTCTTGTAGGGCAAGATAAATTTCTATGCCCCATTGCCTGTGTATCTTATTTTTTAGTTGCATGCAAAAACTTTTTTATTTTTTTTTGTTTTTGAACATCTGTTTTTAAAACTTTTAGTTGCAAATCCTCTCCCCTCTTCCCTTCCCACCCAGCCTCCCTAAGAAGTTGAGCAATTCAACCTAGGCCACATGTGTATCATTATGTATAACCCTTCGACACTACTCGTGTTGTGAAAAGACTAACTTCATTTTGCTTCTTCCCAACCCATCCCACTTTATTGAATTTTCTCCCTTGAACCTGTCCCCTTTCCAAAGTGTTTGTATTGATTACCTCCACCCCCATCTGCCCTCCCCTCCATCATCCCCCCTTTTATTTTTTTTATCTTCCTCCCTCTTCTTTCCTGTGGGGTAAGATACCAAATTGAGTATGTATGGTATTCCCTCCTCAGGCCAAATCTGATGAGAGGAAGGTTCACTCATTTCCCCCTCACCTGCCCTCTCCCCTCCTCCCACAGAACTGCTTCCTCTTGCCACCTTTATGCAAGATAACCCATCCCATTCTATCTCTCCCTGTCTCCCTCTCTCAGTATGTTGCTCTCTCATCCCTTAATTTCATTTTATTTCTTTTAGATATCTTCCCTTCATCTTCAACTCACCCTGTGTCTGCTCTCTCTCTTTTACATATATATATATATATATACATATATATACACATACATACATATACACACACATATATATACATACATAGATATACACATAGATATATACATACATACACATTCACTTATATAAACATAAACATATATATATATATATATATGCATATTTCTTTCAGCTACCCTAATACTGAGGTCTCATGAATCATACATGTCATCTTTCCATGTAGAAATGTAAACAAAACAGTTCAACTTTAGTGAGTCCCTTGCAATTTCTGTTTCTTGATTCTTGCTTCTCTTGATTCTTGTGTTTGAAAGTCAAATTTTCTATTCAGTTCTGGTCTTTTCACTGAGAAAGCTTGAAAGTCCTCTATTTTATTGAAAATCCATATATTGCCTTGGAGCATGATACTCAGTTTTGCTGGGTAGGTGATTCTAGGTTTTAATCCTAGCTCCATTGCCCTCCGGAATATCGCATTCCAAGCCCTTCAATCTCTTAATGTAGAAGCTGCCAGATCTTGGGTTATTCTGATTGGGTTTCCACAATATTCAAATTGTTTCTTTCTGGCTGCTTGCAGTATATTCTCCTTGATCTGGGAGCTCTGGAATTTGGCAACAATATTCCTAGGAGATTTCTTTTTGGGATCTATTCGAGGAGGCGATCGATGGATTCTTTCAATTTATATTTTGCCCTGTGGCTCTAGAATATCAGGGAAGTTCTCCTTGATAATTTTCTGAAAGATGACATCTAGGTTCTTTTTTTGATCATGGCTTTCAGGTAGTCCAATAATTTTTAAATTATCTCTCCTGGATCTATTTTCCAGGTCAGTGGTTTTTCCAAGGAGATATTTCACATTGTCTTCCATTTTTTCATTCCTTTGGTTCTGTTTTATAATATCCTGATTTCTCATAAAGTCACTAGCTTCCACTTGCTCCAATCTAATTTTTAAAGTAGTATTTTCTTCAGTGGTCTTCTGGACCTCCTTTTCCATTTGGCTAATTCTGCCTTTCAAGGCATTCTTCTCCTCATTGGCTTTTTGGAGCTCTTTTGCCATTTGAGTTAATCTATTTTTTAAGGTGTTGTTTTCTTCAGTGTATTTTTCAGTATTTTTTGGGTCTCCTTTAGCAAGTCATTGACTTGTTTTTCATGGTTTTCTCGCATCCTTCTCATTTCTCTTCCCAATTTTTCCTCTACTTCTCTAACTTGCTTTTCCAACTCCTTTTTGAGCTCTTCCATGGCCTGGGACCAGTTCATGTTTTTCTTGGAGGCTTTCGGTGTAGGCTCTATGACTTTGTTGTCTTCTTTAGGCTGTATGTTTTGGTCTTCTTTGTCACCAAAGAAAGAATCCAAAGTCTGAGACTGAAACTGGGTGTGCTTTTGCTGCCTGACCATATTCCCAACCAACTAACTTGACCCTTGAGTTTTTCAGTGGGGTATGACTGCTTGTAGACTAACGAGTTCTATGTTCCACGTTTGGGGGGCAGGTGCCGGCTCTGTCACACCAGCACTCCTCCTTCCCCAAGAACCCCCAGCCCGGGCTGCACTTAGATCTTCAGCAGGCTGTGCACTCCTGCTCTGATCCGCCACTTAATTCCTCCCAGCAGGTGGGCCTGGGGCCAGAAGCAGCAGCAACTGTAGCTGCCCCACCTCTGCTGCCCCCGGGGCTAGAAGCCGAACTGCGAACTCCTTCCACTCCCGCAGCTTTTCCCACTAACCTTCTCCGCAGTCTTTGGTGTTTGTGGGTTGAGGAGTCTGGTAACTGCCGCATCTCACATAATCAGGGTGCTAGAGGTCCCATCCGCCCAACTCCAAGTTTGCTTGTTCCACGCCGCTCAGGCTGGGCTCTGCTCTGCTCCGTTCCCAGCTCCCAGTGGGATAGACCTCACTCAGAGACCATCCAGGCTGTCCTGGGCTGGAGCCCTGCTTCCTTCTGCTGTTCTGTGGGTTCTGCCGTTCTAGAATTGGTTCAGAGCCATTTTTATAGGTTTTTGGAGGGACTCGGGTACGGAGCTCACAGTAGTCCCTGCTTACCAGCTGCCATCTTGGCTCCGCCCCCCGGGAGCAATCCTGCGTATGTGTATTTACTAAGAGTCTTTTTACTTTCATATAGCCATAGTCTCTCTATTCTGCTGATGTATAGCTTTACTTTGCCAAGTCCTGTTTCCCTACGCTTTATGATGTGACAACTCCTACTTTCTTGCTATTCCTTACATTTACCACTACATCTTCTAATTCAGTTTCATGGTTGTCCTCCATGATTGGAATGTTCTTACTCTTTCTTGCCATCTCTTCATTTGTCTGACTTCCTTCAAGAAAAACTCAAAATCAACTTTTGAAAGAAACTTTTCCTGATGTCCTTCACTCCCAGTCTCTTCTGTCACTGATTGTCTTCTATCTACTCTATGTATTTTGAATGTACGTAGTTTTTTGCATATTGTATCTCCCACTAGGATATGAGTTCTTGAGGGTAGGGGAAGAAACTTTTGCATTTCCTTTTATCCTTAAGCTTAGCACAGTGCCCGGAATATATTAAGCAACTAATAAATGCTTGTTGAATCACTAATTGAGTGAGTAGAGTAAAGCCCAAGGAGGAGAGAGTACCCAGCAAGACAAGGTGGTCAACAATAACAAGTGTCACAAAAGGCAGCAGAAAGAAAAATACTGAAAAAAGACCATCAGATTCATAGTTAAAGTCAACCCCCTTTCCAAATGCAGAATAGAGATGATGATCAAACCAGTCATTATTAGGCACTTGTTATACTTCAGGCACTTTCATAGGCACTGCAGAGAATGAAGAAATCTCTTTGTAAGGGGCTTGCATTCTAACAGCATAATCAATCATTAGCATTTCTTGTGTCAATTATATGCCATGAATGGTTCTAAGCTGTGGGAAGGGTCTGACCTGTGATTTAATTGATATAGGGAGCTACTGCGTGAAAAAAACACATTTATTAGTGTAGGTCAACTCCCCAACCATACTTGTCCTAAAATACTCTCTTTTTCCACTGCTTGCTCCAAGCAAGTTCCATGGTGCTTCTCCCAGATGTCAGAATTGCTACTTACAGCTCAAAGAGAAAAAAAAAAGGCCTGATTTTAGTGGCCCAGGAAAAGTGATTTTATTTTGTCATTTTCACACTCCTTTTGATCTACAGAACTGAAAAAACTTTGCACCATTAACTCCTGCACTCAAGAAATTCCAGCTAGTGAGGTGATGAGGCTGATTTCGCAGCACTTTCTGAGCTGAACATTTAAAGCTCATCTTTCTCCAAGTTTTTCAATGATTGCAGAAATTGTTCTCAAATCACCTTGTGTTCCCATCATCTGCTTTTAATATATTGGTTAGGAAACACCACAAAAGTATTTGCTTTAAAATGGCTGGAAATTCCGCAGTGAGTCATGCACTGGGCCATAAGAATTTAAAGGCAATATAAGGATTAATTTTAGTTACTGGCTTCAAGAAAAAGAAAGGGTGGAAATGCATTGTATAATTTATATGATCCTCTCTAGATGAATCCCCCAAGAGCCATGTTCTTACCTGAGAATGCACATCAGTATCTCCAAATTCTATTACAGTGATTTTCTAAGGAATAACTGCAGCTCCCAGTAAAGAGTCCAACCACTGAAAACACAACCAATCACGTTTCTGTGCATAAAGTGTTTAATGCAAGTACCTTGAGTGCTTCTCAGCAGTAACTGCATGAGTGAGAACAAAAAGAAGAAAGAAATATATGAAAACTATGTAAAAGTTATAACTAAATAAACACAATCCCTGTTTAAAATAAAAGCTAGACCTGGCCCTTATCATTCTCAGAAACAGGATGTGCCACATGCAGTCACTATAAGTGGAAATCTTAGCAATTGGTACCTAAGCAAACCTACATATGTTTTTTTAGTTTTGTTAGTGGAATTAAGGTCTGTGCCAGCCCCACAGAAAAGTTGAAAATAATGTGCCTTCTCTCTCTTTTTTTTAATTCTTGTTATGAGGATGGCTCACTAGTGAGGGAAGGGAAGGAGCATATTCAGAAATTAATGGAATGTGAAAACAAATGATATCAATAAAATTACATATAAAAAAATTTCATTAATGTATCTTTGGCTCTTAAAGAAGTCAAGTGACTTCTCTTTTCACATCAGCACATGAATTATTCCATCAACAAAACATTTTTTAAATGGAGTTGGAAGAGTTATTGGGATTATCTAAGTCTATTGCCCTATTTTACACATGAGGAAACTAATGCCCAGAAAGGGTAATTGATTTGACCTCGGTCACACTTCTAGGTAGCGGATCACTAACAAGGGTTCTTGGCTACCAGAAATACAGTTTCTATGTAATGGAAAGAGTCCTGAACTTGGAGTCAGGAGATCAGGATTCAAATATTACCTCTGCCACTTGTATGCTCGTGATCAACTAATTTTACCTGTTTAGGCCAATAGCTTTATATGTAAAATGGTAATGATATTTTCAACATCTCAAGTAAAAGGGGACCTATAGGGGTCAAATGAGGATACATATTATCAAATGCTCCAAAATTACAATGTACCATATAAAAGTATTTTCACTTTCATTATTATTTATACTGCAGGCAAGGAAACGATTCTAAATCATTGATTCCAAACCTTTTTGGACCTGGGGCACATTATCTTTTTCTCCCAATTTCCTGCTGAAATGGAAAACATTTCCAAGTTAGTCATGTTGGAAAAAACTAAGCAAGAAAAATAAAACGAAAAAACATACTTCGATGTGTACTCAGAGTCCATAAGTTGTTTTCCTGGAGATAAATTAGCATTTTTCCTCATAAGTCCTTAGATCTCAGAAAAGAAAAGGTGGGAATCTCATAGATGGAAGACTCTAGAACAGTAATAGATGTTTTTTAATTTTCTCTTAAATTTTGGACTTTCTAGATTTTGAGAGGGGAAAATGAGCTTGTTGGTGGACAAAACTTGCCTTGTGAGGCTCTTGGAATACTGTGAAGGGGAGTCAAGTTACTTAACACCTTAATGGGCTTAAATCTTGCAATAACGAGGAAAAAACATGAGAAAATTACAGCTCTATGACAATGTAGAATAGGAAACCTTAAAACAATAATACCCACGACTAAGGAAATGGTTCTAACTAATCTGTCAGAACAGATGATTAGACTTAACACATGTATAATTGATGATGAACAGATGAAAACCAAGCATTTGGCATTTCACTTCAATCTATTCCTTTTTTAGTTTATTAAAGTAAGTTATGTGCTGCTAATGTAGGTTATGTGTGCGTCCACATGGAATGTTTAAATGTGTACATAAGTGGCTTGAGTGAAGGCTTTGGTAGGACTCTTTCAAACCTTTCCCAACTTTCTCCAAGGGAGACTATGATCCCAGTCATGGAGGCTAGCAATAAAAGGTGTTACAAGGCTGGGCACCTTATTCATATCTGAGGAGGGGTTAGAGACTAGAATGAAATTAATCTGCTCCTAAATATTATTGGTATAAAGGCATGACGTTTTTAAAAATATTTTATTTATTTTTAGTTTTCAACATTCACTTTTTATAAGATTTTGAGTTCCAAATTTTCCCCCTCCCCTTTCCCCCTTCCCAAGATGGTATGCAATCTGATATAAGCTATACATGCATAATCATGTTAAACATATATCCACATTAGTCATGTTGTGAAAGAAGTATTAGAACAAAGGTAAAAGCTATGAAAAAGAGAAAAGCAAAAGAAGAAGGAGGAGGAACAGGAGGAGGAGGAGGAGGAGGAGAACGAGAACGAGAACAAGGAGAAGGGAAAATAGTATGCCTCGATCTGCATTCAGACTCCATAGTTCTTTCTCTGGATGTGAATAGCATTTTCTATCATGAGTCTTTTGGAATTGTCTTAGATCATTTTATTGCTGAGAAGAGCTAAGTCTATCAAGTTGATCCTCACAGTTTTGCTGTCACTGTGTACAAAATTCTCCTGCTTCTGTTCAATTCACTCAGCATCAGTTCATGTAAGTTTTTCCAGGTTGTTCTGAAATCTGAGTAAGGGCATAATTGATACAGAACAAAAACTACTTTCCTGGATACTATATCTTAAAGGGGAGAAGGTACCCCAAGCTTACACTAAAAGACTCAAATCCTTCCCACCAAATTTACTCAAAAGACATTGCAAATAGTATATCACAAGAAAAGCACTCTATCCAAATAAATAAAAAACATAAATTACATAAATTCTACAAACTAGAATATACAAGAGAACAGACAGAATGAATGAGCTCTCCCACTGGGTTCAAGATATCTCCACTTAGCCAAAAGATAGACTCTAATCTTATCCAAGAAGGCATTCACCAAAAATCTCTATGGAGGCAAGTTGGAAATCAAGGACATGTTAAAAAGACTGTTTCCCCCATGTAAATATGAGAGTTTCTTTCTCCTCCCCTAAGAGAATGTTTATATCTGCCCTTTATCTTTTATTCTCCAGATGCAATATCCCCAGTTCCTTGAGTTTATTTCATTATGACATGTACTCAAAGCTCTTCACCATTCTGGTTGGAAATCCTTGGAAATTGTCCAGTACCATGATATTATTTTTTATTTTTTAATATTTGTTTATTTTTAGTTTCAACATTTACTTCTATAAGATTTTGAGTTCTAAATTTTCTTCCCCTTCATTTCCCAACCCCTTCCCAAATATGGCATGGAATCTGATACAGGCTATAAACATACAGTTATATTAAACATATTTTCACAGTAGTCATGTTGTAAAGAATTAGAACCAATGGGAGAAACCACGAGGAAAAAAAGAAGCAGAGAGAGACAGAGAGAGAGAGAGAGAGAGAGAGAGAGAGAGAGAGAGAGAGAGAGAGAGAGAGAGAGAGAGAGACAGAGACAGAGACAGAGAGAGAGAGAGAGAGAGAGAGAGAGACAGTGCTCAAATAGCATGCTTCAATCTTCAATCAGATTCCAGTTCTTTTGTTTTTTGTTTGTTTGTTTTTGGTGTGTTTGTTTGTTTGTTTCTGGAAGTGGATTGTATTTTCCATCATGAGTCTTTTGGAGTTGTCTTAGATCCTTGCATTGCTGAGAAAAGCTGTCTATCAAAGTTAGTCACTGCACAATGTGGCTGTCACTGTGTACAATGCTCTCTTGGTTCTGCTCACTTCACTCATCTTTCCAGGTTTTTCTGAAGTCTACCTGCTCATAATTTTTTATGGGACAATAGTATTCCATCACATTGATATACCACAACTTGTTCAGCCACTCCCCAATTGATGGGCATCCCCTGGATTTCCAGTTCCTTGCCACCACAAAAAGAGCTGCTACAAATATTTTTGTACATGTGGATCCTTTATGCATTTTTATGATCTCTTGAGATACAGACCTAGAAGTGGTATTGCTGGGTTAAAGGGTATGCACATTTTTATAGACCTTTGGGCATAGTTCCAAATTGCTCTCCAGAATGGTTGGATCAGTTCACAACTCCAGCAACAATATATTAGTGTCCCAATTTTCCCAAATCTTCTGCAACACTTATCATTTTCCTGTTTTGTCATGTTAGCCAATCTGATAGGTGTCATGTGGTACCTCAGTGATGTTTTGATTTGCTTTTCCCTAATCAATAGTGATTTAGAGCATTTTTCATGTGATGATAGATAGCTTTAATTTCTTCATCTGAAAACTGTCTGTTCACATCCTTAGACCACTTATCATTGGGGAATGACTTGTATTCTTAGAAATTAGACTCAGTTCTCTATATATTTTAAAAATGTGGCTTTTATCAGAGACACTGTCTGTAAGAATAGTTTCTCAGCTTTCTGCTTCCCTTCTAATCTTGATTGCATTGGCTTTGTGCAAAAACTTTTCAATTTAATGTAATCAAAATCATCCATTTTGCATTTCATAATGCTCTCTGTCTCTTGTTTGGTCATAAATTCTTCCATTCTCCATAAATGTGACAGTCAAACTAATCCTTGCTTTCCTAATTTGCTTATGGTACAAGTCTTTATAGCTAAATTGTGGCTGAACTGATATAATAAAAATGAAAATTCCACCTAAATTAACTTACTTATTCAGTGACATACCAATCAAACTACCAAAAATTATTTTATAGAGCTAGAAATAATAATAACAAAATCGATATGGAAGAACAAAGTGTCCAGAATATCAAGGCAATTAAGGAAAAGAAATGCTAGGGAAGGTACCCTAGCCATACCAGCTCTTAAATTGTATTATAAAGCAGCAATCATCAAAACTCCTTGGTACTGTCTAAGAAATACATGTGATGTAATTTACCCTTTTCTGCCTCCTCATTTTCTCTTCTCCCAGTACAATCTTTTTTTCACCCCTCAATTCATTTATTTTTATCATCCCATCAAAGCCAACTTATATCCGCCTTCTCTGTCTATGTATGCCCCTTCTAAACATCATAATAAAGATACAGTTCTGAAGAATTCAAAGTATCATCTTCCCATGTAAGGATGTAAACAGTTTAACCTTATTGAATAACATTTTTTCTTCATTTCCTGTTTAACTTTTTATACTTCTCTTGAGTCTTTTAACTGAAGATTAAATTTTCTGTTCAGCTCCAGATTTTTCATCAGGAAAATTTGGAAGTTTCCTATTTCATTGAATGTTCATCTCGTCCCCTTAAAGACTATGCTCAATTTCAGTGGGCAGTTTATCCTTAGTTATAATCCAAGCTCCTTTGCCTTATGGAGTATCATATTCCAAGCCCTCTAAGCTTTTGATGTAGAAGCTGCAAGGTCCTTGGTAATCCTAACTTTTGGTTCCATGCTTTTTAAATTGTTTTTTTTTCTTGCTACTTGCAGTATTTTCTCCTTTACCTGATAGATCTGGAATTTGGCTACAATATTCTTTGCAGTTTTCATTTTGGGATCTCTTTCAGGATGAGATTGGTGGATTCTTTCAATGTCTATTTTACCTTCTGGTTCTAGGACCTCAGGGCAGTGTTGCTTAATAATTTCTTGAAAGTACAATACAGGCTCTTTTTTGATCATAGCCTTCAGGTAGAACAATAATTCTCAAATGATCTCTCCTAGCTCTCTTTCCCAGGTCAGTTGTTTTTCCAATGAGGCATTTTACATTTATCATTTGCTTCCACTTGCCCAATTCTAATTTTTAACAAATTGCTTTTCTCAGGATATATAAAAAATTAAACTAAGGGATGAGAGAGGAATGTACTGGGAAAAAGAGAAAGAGAGAGTTAGAATGGGGTAAATTATCTCCCATAAAGGAGGGACGAAAAAGCTTTTGTAGTTGAGGGGAAGAGGGGGAAGGTAAGAAGAAATGAGTGATCCTTGCTCTCATCCAATTTGGCTTGGGGAGGGAATAACATACACACTCAGGTACGGAAATCTATCTTACTCTACAGGAAAGTAGGGGAAGGTGAGAAGAGATGAGGGGGTAGAAGGGAGGGCAGATTGGCGAGTGGGTAATAAGAAGCAAACACTTTTGAGGAGAGGGTCAAAGGAGAAAATAGAATAAACGGGAGGGTGAGATAGGATGGAGGGAAAAATAGTCTTTCACAACATGAATATTATGGAAGTATCTTGCATGATTACACATGTATAACCTATATCTAATTGCTTGCCTTCCCAATGAGGATGGGTGAGGGAGAAGGAAAGGAGAGAATTTGGAACTCAAAGTTTTGAAAAAGAATGTTAAAGCTGTTTTTACATGCAACTAGGAAATTAGATAGGCAACGGGATCAACATCTATCTTACCTTGCAGCAATTTAAAAGGGAAGAGGATAAGAGAAGGGGGTGGGAGAGATAGAAGGGAGGGTAGATTGGGGGAAGGGGTAATCAGAATGCATGGCTTCCTGGTGTGTGGGGAGGGGAGAGAGGGGGAGAAAATTTGGAACTCAAAATCATGTGGAAGTGAATGTTAAAACTAAAAATAAATAAATGGTCATCTTCAGTTACTTTTTCTACCTCCTTTTTCATTTGGCCAATTCTGCTTTTTAAGGAGTTGTCTTCTTCAGTGGACTTTTTTTCCCCCATTTGGACACTTGTACTTTTCATGTTTTTGCTTTATGTCATCAATTTTTGTCCTTCCTTTTCCAGCCTATTGACTAGATCTCTTGCATATCTATTATTTCTTTTCCCAATTTTTCTTTTACCTCTCTTATTTGACTTTTAAAACCCTTTTTGAGCTCTTCCAAGAAGGCTTTTTGAGCTTGAGACTAGTTCATATTCCCCTTTGAGGTTTTAGATGTAAATATATTGACAATATTGTCCTCTTCTGAATTTCAGTTTTAATCTTCCCTATTCTCATAGAAAGACTCTATGGTCAGTGTTTGTTTCTGCTTTTTGCTCATGATATTTGCCTAATTCCTGACTTTTAAAGTTGAGTTATCTTGCTCTCCTTCACAGGGAGCACTGTCTCAATTTTCTTTTCAGTCACTGGTTTTGTGTGCCAGGGCCTCAGATGCTTGCAGTTGGAGGGTGTAAGGGTCTGGTAGCTTACCTGGTGCTGAGCTGGGATACGAGTAGTGGTATCTGGCACATGCTGAGGCCATGTGGGGTTTTTCTGCATTTCCCCAGGGCTACACTGAAGTTTGAAGGGTGGCAGGGGATGTTTGGCTGCTGGAGGACACTTGCTCATGTGGGGCTATGCTGAAGCACGAGGAGGTTTGGTTATTAGAGGATGCCTGCCTACCAGGAGCAGCACTGAAGCATAGGGAAGTCAGCTACTAGGGAATGCCTGCCCACCAGCATACAGTGGTGGTTCTCTGATCCGGAGCCTGCCAGTTCCCCTGGCTGTGCCAAGGTTGGGGGGAAGGGGAGTCCTGATGTTGGTGCTTGCCTGTTCCACTGCCCTGGGTCTCAGTGTCTCCCCCTGGTTTGTTGAGGTGGGGTTTGCTGCTGGCTTGCCAGGATGCTTCCCGCCCTGGACTATACTCCCCTTCCAGCAGAAGGAGAAGGACCTTTCCCACTTATCCGCCTAGACTCCCAGGCTAATAGAATGTTCCTCTCTATTTATTCTGCTAGCTCTGCTGTTCTAGGATTTTTCTTGGGGTAATATGTTCTGGGTTTTTAGAAGGCAATAAAGAAGAGTGAGAGTGACTCACTTCTTACTCCACCATCTTGGCTCCTAGAAGTCTATCATGACATCCTTATTAAACTCTGATGCCCAGAATTGAATTCAGTATGAATTCTGAATAGTACAGAATTCGGTGGTACTATCACCATCTGATTCTCATAATGTGTATTTCTTTATATAGGTATATCTTAATATAATCCAAGGTTGAATTAGTTTTTATGACTTGAACATCAAACTATTGACACATTGACCTGGTCTTCCACTAACATCTCCCTCTCCAAATCTGCTTAACAAAAAATGCTCTCCGCTGCTTCCCCTGTGCTGGGGGCAGCGGCTCCCCCCAACCCCATCCTCCTCTGATCCCTGAGGCGGCCCAGGACCCCTTGTCTCACCCTCAGCTGCCCCAGCGGATGCCCGGCTCCCAATACTTCCTCTGGGCACCCTTGGAGACCTGCCCCTCTCCCTGGCCCTGCAGCTGATCGTGGGGGGTGGGTGGTGGGGGTGCTGATCCCCCTGCGTGGGAGCTGATGGCCCAGGTGAAGCCACAGTCAGCCGCCCATCCACCGCCACTGACCCGTGGCCACCAGCGCCAGCCTTTTCAGACCCCTGGGGAGGCTCCCCGGCCAAGCCCAGCACCAACGGCACCCCAGTGACTAGGAACTTCAAAGCAGAGCTGAACGAATTCCCTTACTTTGCCCGTCTTTGAAAGGCACTTGCCCGTGCCCACCTCGGGCAGCAGCACTGGGGGACTGGAGTTTCTGGCTGGAGAGGTCTCTGCCCGGAGCCCCGGGGCATTTGACTTCAGCAGATTTGGGGCAGGGAATGTGGAGAGCCCTCCACCAACAGGGCCGCCGGCCCCACTCCCCCGACCCGGAAATCACCAGAGTCCTTACTGGAACCCAATCCTGCCCTCGCCGCCCCGACAGGACCCAAGACCTCCAACCCTTTCCCGCCAGCTGGAGCCCCTGGCACAACCACTGAACCGTCTCTCACCAACCTTTTCCAGCCTCCACCTCCAGCCACGCTCACTCTGAACCAGCTGTCTCAGCCCTGTGCCCCCTGGCCCTGGGGCCCCTGGGTTGGGGGCCTGGTCTGCCTCTCACGGGGCTCCAGGACCCCCACCCCCTAACACTAACCCCTTTCTCATATAACCGGGGTGGTGGGGACGCCTCTCACCCTCCAGATCAGTATTGTGAGCGCATATGAAAGTGAGACCTTTCCTCCCCCTCCGCGCCAGCCTCAGCCCGAACCTGACCCAGTCACACTTCACCCTGTCCGCAGCCTCCACCTAAAGCTGGAAACAGGAGGGAGGCTTGGCAGGCAGGGGGACCCCTCTATCCGGCGGCATTAGATAGGGCTGGGGCACTTGGGCACCCGCTCCCCGATTTCCCCCAGCTTTGAATACCTCCCCTCTAATCAGTGTTGGAACCCTGGTCTCTCCCCTCCCCCCACAGTGACTGTCTCTGGTGATCAGTCTTCTGACCTCTGTGATAAATGACATTTCTGATGGAAAAAAAAAAATGCTCTCTTAATCATGCTTCAGATCATGGACTTGTAAAGTTGATATTTTTCTGTTATTTTCTGTTCAAAAATCAGTAGAAAAAAACATCAAAGTAATAAGGCTTTCTCTCTCCTTTCAGTTACCATTGATCCAATTTTCTTTTTCCTTAATTGCTCCTCCTTAGTCTCATGATATACGAAAAAAAAATCCTAGACATTAGCTTCCATAGAAACAGCTTTACCAGATGTTTGAATAATTATAGTCTTCCATCAATGTCATCTTTCTGTCCAGGTGGTCTATAGTACACTACAGTGACCAAAAAACAAAAACAAAAAATCCAGTGTTTTTTTTTTTAATTTTCCCCTCCATTGACCTTCACTTAAGTATTCTCTATCATGCTCTCCCCATGCCTATTTCCTGAATTTTCTCACAATAGACCTTATTAATATACAATGCTACTCAACCTTTTACTTGTATCATTTCTTTAGAATCAGATATATACCTTCAGAGTCATCATGGGTTATATCCCACCAAGTCTCAGTGATCTCTCTAAAGTTAAATTTGTTGCCTTGTAAAAGGACCTCTAGTTCCTCTTTTTTTTTGGCCTAAACTTTGGACATTTGCATATTGACATCTGAGATTTAGGTTTTACCATTGATATCTTTCTTGGATTTTGTCTCTAGAGATTTCAAGTTCTATTCCTCTTTCTTCATAGAAGATACACTCTATGATATCTAACTTGAATGCTATCCCCTTTCCTTTTTAGCTTAAATATATTTGATTGGGTTCATGTGACACCAGAAAAAAATAATGACTCCTTGCTTTTGATAAATGTACTATATTTCTAGTAAGGAATCTGCTATTCCTGTAGTTTAAAAAGTGGTCCAAAAATCCAAATTCTATTTTCTGATACTACTTTCTGACAAGCTGGTAACTTCCCTAAACAATTTTTCTTTTCTATGTTCTTTGTCTTTTCAGTGGGAAGCAGTGAGTAAAACACAACCTGCGTCCCTATGTCCTTTAATCTCTAGCCCAAGACATCCTAATTCCTAACTCAATACTTTTTGGTTCCTCTTGAAGGTTTCACACATGTCCACATGATCCTCACAATTGGCTTCTAAGAAATGTTTATTGGTTGGTGGGTTTATTGACTGATACACATGGATACAGGATAGATAGAAATTGGGAGTCCTGGTCCTTAAGAAGGAACAAGAAAAGGTTAACCAGAAATTAGGAAATAGCTAGAGGATGAACTGAGACACTAATATTAAACCACAGTTTGAAAACAGATGAAATCTCCTAATCCCTAGTTTAAGGTTGGATTGAGCGTGCTCAGGACTATAGTTTTGCTAAAGCATATCAGTTGTATCATAAATTGAGTAAAGAGCATCTGAGACTAATGTTTGTGGAAGGAGTGAAATCTTTAATGGCAGCATGAGGAAACTTTATCTATATGAGTTCAATGAAATATTTAAACAAAAAATTATTTCTTCTAATTCTGGACATACAACTAGTTGTAAGTATGTCAAAAAACATTTTATGGGATAGATTGGGGGATGAGGCTTATTGCAAAGACACAGCAAAACAGAAAAAAGTCAAACCATAGATACTATCCTTTCTAGGAGAATGTAAAGCCTATCACCCAGGAAATTTTTCCCCCATCCTTCAATGGTAGGGAGATAGAGTGCAAGGAGAAAAGCACAACCAGGATGGAACATTTATGGTGTTAGCATATAGGAATATACACTGTGTACCCCTGGAGAAAAGGAAGGCAAGATGAAGAAATAGTAGTTATGATAGGGAGGAAGCTCACTCAGCTGTCCTCCTGGGGAGGAGGGAAGGAAAGAAGGAAGGAAGGAAAGGAAGGAAGAAAAGAAGGAAGGAAGGAAGGAAGGAAGGAAGGAAGGAAGGAAGGAAGGAAGGAAGGAAGGAAGGAAGGAAGGAATTATAACACCTCCTAAGTGTCTGATGCTGTTCTAAGCACTCTATAAATATTTTCACTTAATCCTCACAACCACCTTGGGAAGTATATGCTATTATTACCCCCACTTCACAGTTGATGAAAGAGAAACAAACAGAGCTTTAGTGACTTGCCTAGGATCACACAGCTAGTGCCTAAGTTTGAATTTTAGAAAATTCTATGTCCCTCCTATTTAACTACGAGGGACCAAACACCAGCTAATTTAAATTATACCTCTGTTACATTAGTCCATGACATTGGTAACCTTAAATTAAAAGGAATATCTGGAAGCAATATAACCTATTTTATTGTAATGATCCTGACCAATATTTTAAAGATGTGTGGTGTCACCATTACAGGTACACCCTTCAATGATATGGATCACTGTCACTCTATACATTGCTGGAAGATGTTTATGAGTTACTCTAGCTGAAAAAAAAATGCCCCATTTTATGACAACATTGGTGATGATTCTTGCCTAAGCTAGGCTTGTCTTTGGATGGCAGATTTACAATGTCACCAATTTCATCTTGAAAGAGTTTACAGCACAGTAGATTCAGCAAGAGTTTGAGCTCTACTGGCAAAGCCTTCAAGAATCTAGGTTTGTTTCAATGTCACAATGAAGCTTTAGAGTAGAACTTTAATGAAGGCAGATGTATTCACAAAACTCATCTCTATCTTAAAATATCTACAATGTTAACAGAGAAGGTCAAAGAGAGAAAAGGATATCTGAGTTAATTTGATCATCAGACATTTAGTAAATAAGCATTTATTTTTAAGCATGTAATATGTGACAGGCAATTTACTAAGCCCTAAGGACACAAAAAAGTAGAACAAACAACAACAAGAACAACCACAAAAAAACAAATGGTGTCTGCCTTCAAGGTATTCACATTCTCAGGAGGTAGATAACATTGGGGAAAATGTACATAACAAATACATACTGTGTAAATGGACTACTATATCAGAGAGAAAGCATTAGCAATGATAAAAATATACGGAAAAATATGAAAAAGTGGAGAAAATGGAGAGTACAGAAAGTTTTTTTTTTAAGTACGAAATTGCAAAGAAAAAGAAGGTCCAAGTTAATGAGTCTTGAATTAGAAAGATATCAAATAAAATAAATAAATAAATGGCAAGAAATAGTGCCATGAATTTTCAAGGTATAATTATATTCATTTTCTATTAATTGTCAATAAATGGTACATTATAATTTGATATTAAAAAGCAAAATGTTTTCCTTTATTACAGCATATCTCAATCATCTTATATCATCGTTCAATATTCTCTTTTGTATAAGATTAAGAAATAATGGCTAAGACTAATGAAGCTATATATTGCTTATTATATTTGAGTCCTTTTTAAAAGTATGGACCAAATGTATTGCTACTTAGTGAACCAAATAGCTGGAGAACTTTTGTTAATTTGAGATAAACATGTATATGACTCTCACTGTTACTTCAAATGTCACTAATATAAATAAGCATTACTCTCAGGTTTTGCTATAGCTTATCCACTGGTAAGATTTCTCGTTATATCCAAGACAATGTATGTATTATATTATTTATTTATTTATTTCTCCATTCTTTCCTTTCTCTTTCTTCATTCCTTCCTTCCTTCTTTCCTTTCTTTTTTTCTCTTTCTCCTTCCTCTTCCTTTATTCATTTCTTCTTTTTTTAATTAATTACTTTTAGTTTTCAAGACTGACTTTCATAACATTTTGAGGTCCAAATTTTCTCCCTCCCTCTCGTCACCCCTCACCGAGATGGCATGAAATCTGATTTAGTCTATACATGCACAAACACATTAAACCTATTTCCACATTAGTCATGTTGTTAAAAAAGAATGAGAACAAAAGAGAAAAAAACCATGAGAAAGAAAAAAAGAGAGAAAATATTATGTTTCCATATGCCTTCAGACTCCATAGTTCCTTCTCTGGATGTGGATGGCATTTTCAATCATGAGTCTTTTTAGAATTAAATTACGACATGTATTGCTGAAAAGAGCTATGTTTATCAATGTTGGGCATCGCACAATGTTGCTGTTACCATATACAACGTGCTCCTGGTTCACCCACTTCACTCAGCATCAGTGCATATAAGTCTTTCCAGGTTTTTTTGAAATCTGCTTGATCACCATTTCTTACAGAGCAATAGCATGCCATTACATTCATATTCCATAACTTGTTCATCCATTCCCCAATTGAAGGGCCTTCCCTCAATTTCCAGTTCTTGGCCATCACAGAAAAGCACTGTATAAATATTTTTGCATACATGTGTCCTTTTCTCTTATTTATGATCGCTTTGGGATACAGACCTAGTAGTAGCATTGCTGGATCAAAGGATATGGACAGGTTTATAGCCCTTTGAGTGTAGTTCCAAATTGTTCTCCAGAATGATTGGATAATTTCACAACTCCACCAATAATGCATTATTGTTCCAATATACCCACACATCCAACATTTATAATTTTCTTTTTTTGTCATATTATCTGGACTGATATATGGGAGGTTGTACCTCAGGGTTCATTTAATTTGCATTTCATTAATCAATAGTGATTTAGAGTAATTTTTCATATGATGATAGATAGCTTTAATTTCTTCATCTGAAAACTGTTCATATCCTTTAACCATTTATCATTTGGGGAATAACTTGTATTCTTATATATTTGATTCTCTATATTTGACTGTATATATATTTTTAAAACGAGGCTTTATCAGAGACACTACTGTAAAAATTGTTTCCCAGCTTTCTGCTTCCCTTCTAATCTTGATTGCATTGACTCTGTTCATATGAAAACTTTTTCAATTAATATAACCAAAAATATCCAATTTACATTTCAAAATGTTCTCTATCTCTGGTTTAGTCAGAAATTCTTCCTTTCTCCATAGGTTTGACAGATAAACTATTCCTCACTCTCCTAATCTGCTTATGGTATCTATCACACTCTGTGTCTTGACCATGAACCCATTTTGACCTCATCTTGGTATGCAGTGCAAGATGTTGGTCTATCCCTAGTTTCTACTATACAGGTACTATTTTTAGTTTTCCCAGCAGGTTTTGTCAAATAATGAGTCCTTATTCCAGCAGCTGTATTCTTTGGCTTTATCAAAGAGTAGATTACTATAGTCATTGACAACAGCGCCTTGTGTAACTAATCTGTTCCACTGATCCACCATTCTATTCTTTAGCCAGTACCAAGCAGTTTTGATGTTTTCTGCTTTATAGTACAATTTTAGATCTGGTACATCTAGGCCTCCTTCCAGTGCATTTCTTTTTGTTAATTCCCTTGATATTCTGGACCTTTTGTTCTTCTAGATGCATTTTGCTGTTATTTTTTTCTAAATCTATGAAATAATTTTTTGTTAGTTTGATTGAGATGGCATGGAATAAGTAAATTGATTTAAGTAGAATTGTCATTTTTATTATATTAGACAAGTTTAAACATCAGCTCCTGATTTTTTCCATTTATTTAGATCTGACTTTATTTGTGTAAAAAGTGTTTTGTAATTGTGTTCATATAGTTCCTGGGTTTTTCTTGGCAGGTAGACTGCCAAATATTTTATAATGTCTACAGTAACTTTAAATGCAATTTCACTTTCTAACTCTTGCTTTTAGACTTTGCTAGTAATATATGGAAATTCTGATGATTTCTGTGGTTTTGTTTTATATCCTGAAAATTGGCTGCAGTTGTGTATTACTTCAAGTACTTTTTTACTTGATTCTCTAAGTATACCATCATATAATTTCTAAAGAGTGATGGCTTTGTTTCTTCATTGCCTATTTGAATTCCTTCAATTTCTTTTTCTTCTCTTATTGCTAAAGCTAACATTTCTAGTATAATATCAAATCAAAGTGCTGGTAATGGGCACCGTTGTTTCACCCCTGATCTTAGTGGAAATGTTTCTAGCTTATCCTCATTACATACAATGCTTGCTGATAGTTTTACATAGATGTACTTATCATTTTAAGGAAAACTCTGTTTATTCCTAAGTTCTCTAGGCTTTTAAAAGGAATGGGTGTTGTGTTTTGTCCAAAGCTTTTTTTTCTACATCTATTGAGATAATCATATGATTTCTGCTAATTTTGTCATCAATATGGTCAATTATGCAGATAGTTTTCCTAATATTGAATTAGCCCTCCATTCCTGGTATAAATCCCACCTCATCATGGTATATTATCTTCATGATAAGTTGTTGTAATGCTTTGCTAGTATTTTTTTAAAACATTTGAGTCTATTCAATTATTTTTAATCTATCTTTCCATGGCCCTTTATTACATGTAATTTCTTTTGCATCTATTGCATTTTTCAGGATTTGTTCTTAGGCAATATTTTATGATTGTTGAGGGGTAAATATCAGAGAATGACAGTAATTTACTACTTATTCCAATGTCTTGGCTCCTAGATCTTCTTTTCTTTCTAAAGATATTTTGAGTTTTTATTATAGACTTAATAAACAACATCAAAAAATATACAATACACAAGAAGAAAAGAAAAAATGTATTCCTAAGGAACAATGAAATTCTTATATGTTCCACCTGGTTTTTAAATGCTTCTCTATATTTTTAAAAAAGGCAACAAAATCACATTTTTTAGTTTTGTCTTTCTCTGAACTTCCTGTTTCTCTCATAAGTGTTTTCAAATATTTTGCTGATACTCTTTTCTTTTATCTTTATTTGAATAATTATAACTATCAATCAAGTCACTCCCTGAAAAAAGTCTTCCATCCTAAATAGAAAAGGTTTATTGTACCAAATAAATAAAGTCAAGCAAAACAAAGGTGATCATGATCATTGTCCTTTTGCAAAAATATATATTGCCTTCTGCAACCTTTTAAATATCAACTCACTATCAAGAATTGGGAAATATGCTGCCCCATCAATTTTCTGAAATTCTGAAATTGGTAATTGCATTGATCAGAATTCTTATTGTCTTTCAAAATTATTTTCCTTTTTTATTTTGCTTGCTAATAGTTTTATTTAAATGAGATATTGAGAATGGTAGGTGTTAGATCTTATTGAAGGCACCAACATCCATGGATTGCACAAAGTCTTCAAAGGCAGTTATCTGTTCCTGTAGCATATCTGTGTCATCTCAATCATCTTCACTACACATTGTATCTGAATCTTCATGATGCCACATCCCACTGAACCTAGTTTAAAAGATCTCCAGTCCAAGCCATCTACCTGCATACTTCTTACACTTTTCTCCAATTTTGTCATATCTATCTCATCATCCCAAGGTTTTAAATCCAGTAAGATGGAAGAGTAAGAAACAATTGCAGGGGGATTTTAAATTAATTCTTTGATTCATACTGACAAGGAGTTCTTCTCTTAGCTTCTTTGCTTCTTCAATTTGCTCCTCCTCATCAGACCCAAAGAGATCATTGTCATCATCATCTTTGCTATCTGGAGCTCCATTTCCTGTGGAATCTTCTACATCAGAAGGCCTATGCTTGCCTTTTGCTTCTCATTGGATTTAATGTGGTTATACCAATGGAGAGCATGGTAACATGTTTGCAGGTGGATAGTCTGCGACTACTCCAAATACTGCAGTGTTAACCTGGGATGGCACATAACTCTTCATGTAGCTCTTGTCTGCCAGAAAGTCATTGAAGTGCTGCTGGCCTGGTGCTGTCTTGAGATCTGTGAAGCCCAAGGTGGTGGTGAGAAGGACCAGGAAGAGGAGGAAGCAGCAGCAGCAATGGAGGAACTGAGCATGGGATAGCAAAAGCAGCACAGCATGTGAACATACAAGCTCTGGCCACCAACTAAAAAAGGCCAAAGTTATTTTCTTTTGCATTGTTCTGTTCTGGTGTTTGCTCTGCATCAGTTAAACATTCTTCCCTAGCTTCTCTGAATCCATATTATTCCATTACATCCATATAATTATTATATTTTGGTCAATTATTCTCCAGTTGTTGGACTTTGCTACAACAAATACAGCTATGGATAATTCCATTCATACTTTTTTCTGTCTTTTATTTCTTAGTGTTATACACCTAGAAGTGATATCAGTAGGCCAAAAGGTGTGAGAATTAGTGAATTTTGTGACATAGTTTCAAATAGCTTTTCAGAATGGATGGAAAAATTCATGACTCCAAAACTTATTACTCTGCTTGGCCTCTCCTAACCACTCAAAAAATTGTTATTTTTATCTTTTATCACCTTCAACACTTTTAGAGGTGTTAATTCAGAGTTTCTGTTTGCATATTTCTTATTATTAGTCATTTGGAGGTTTTTCTCAATGATTGTGGAGCACATCCTTTGGATATTCATCTATTAGAAAAAATCACTTATTCTTACATATTTTTAAACCAATTTCCTATGTAGTTTGCATATTAGACTTTTGTCTAGCAAAAAAAAACAATTGCTGCAAAGTTTTCTCTGACTGCTTCTTTAATAATCCTAAATGCATTGAATTTGCTCCTGTAAAGGCTTTTTAATTTTATACAATCAAGAGGGTCCATCTTCCATTTATGATACTCTCTTTCAATTGTTTGCTTAAGTACTCTCAAATTATCTACAATTTAAAAATATATATCCTGTTTCCCCTTATTTGTTTTTGACATGATCTCATATATTTAGGTAATTTATTCCATTTTTTTTCTTATTTATTTAACATATTTAGTTTTCAGCATTGATTTTCACAACAGTTTGAATTACAAATTTTCTCCCCATTTCTACCGTCCCCCCCACTCCAAGATGGCATATATTCTAGTTGCCCTGTTCCCCAGTCAGCCCTCCCCTCTATCACCCCCCTCCCCTCTCATCCCCTTTTCCCTTCCTTTCTTGTAGGGCAAGATAAATTCTATGCCCCATTGCCTGTGTATCTTATTTTCTAGTTGCATGCAAAAACTTTTCTATTTTTTTTTTTGTTTTTGAACATCTGTTTTTAAAACTTTGAGTTCCAAATTCTCTCCCCTCTTCCCTTCTCACCCAGCCTCCCTAAGAAGTCGAGCAATTCAACCTAGGCCACGCGTGTATCATTATGTATGACCCTTCCACAATACTCATGTTGTGAAAGACTAACTACATTTTGCTCCTTCCCAACCCATCCCGCTTTATTGAATTTTCTCCCTTGAACCTGTCTCCTTTCCAATTTGTTTGTTTTGATTACCTCCACCTCCATATGCCCTCCCCTCCATCATCCCCCCCCTTTTTTTATCTTCCTCCCTCTTCTCTCCTGTGTGGTAAGATACCCAACTGAGTATGTATGGTATTCCCTCCTCAGGCCAAATCTGGTGAGAGCAAGGTTCACTCATTCCCCCCTCACCTGCCCTCTCCCCTCCTCCCACAGAACTGCTTCCTCTTGCCACCTTTATGCTAGATAATCCACCCCATTCTATCTCTCCCTATTTCCCTCTCTCAGTATGTTGCTCTCTCATCCCTTAATTTCATTTTATTTCTTTTAGATATCTTCCCTTCATCTTCAACTCACCCTGTGTCTGCTCTCTCTCTTTTACATATATATATATATATATATATATACACACACATATACATACACACACACACATATATATACATACACATACATACATATACACATAGATATATACAAACATACACATTCACTTATATATATACATAAACATATATATGCATATTCCCTTCAGCTGCCCTAATACTGAGGTCTCATGAATCATACATGTCATCTTTCCATGTAGGAATATAAACAAAATAGTTCAACTTTAGTAAGTCCCTTGCAATTTCTGTTTCTTGATTATCTTTTCACGCTTCTCTTGATTCTTGTGTTTGAAAGTCAAATTTTCTATTCAGTTCTGGTCTTTTCACTGAGAAAGCTTGAAAGTCCTCTATTTTATTGAAAATCCATATTTTGCCTTGGAGCATGATACTCAGTTTTACTGGGTAGGTGATTCTAGGTTTTAATCCTAGCTCCATTGCCCTCCGGAATATCGCATTCCAAGCCCCTCGATCTCTTAAGGTAGAAGCTGCCAGATCTTGGGTTATTCTGATTGGGTTTCCACAATAGTCAAATTGTTTCTTTCTGGCTGCTTGCAGTATTTTCTCCTTGATCTGGGAGCTCTGGAATTTGGCAACAATATTCCTAGATTTCTTTTTGGGATCTATTTGAGGAGGCGATTGATGGATTCTTTCAATTTCTATTTTGCCCTGTGGCTCTAGAATATCAAGGCAGTTCTCCTTGATAATTTCTTGAAAATATGGAAAAAAAAAGATTGGTGAAATGGCTACGGAGATTCAGAATCTAGAGAAAGAAAAGGACACCCTGAGAGGCAAAATTAACCAACTAGAAAAACAGACTCAAAAGCAAAATGAAAACACTAACTCAATAAAAATTAAAGTTGAGCAGGTGGAAGCTAATGAATCTATGAGGCACCAAGAAGTAGTAAGAAAAATGTAAAGAATGAAAAAATAGAAAAAAATGTGAAATATCTGATTGGGAAAACAACTGACCTGGAAAATAGATCCAGGAGAGACAATTTAAAAGTTATTGGTCTGCAGGCAATCCATGATGAAAAAAAGAGCCTTGACAGTATCTTCGAAGAAATTATCAAAGACAACTGCCCAGAGGTCCTAGAACCAGAGGGCAAAATAATCATTGAAAGAATTCACCGATCACCCTCTGAAAGAGATCCCAAACTGAAAACATCCAGAAATATTATAGCCAAATTTCAGAACTACAAAGTCAAGGAGAAAATACTTCAAGCAGCCAAAAAGAAACAATTCAAATATCATGGAACTACAGTCAGGATCACTCAGGATCTCTCAGCTTTTATATTAAAATACAGGAGAAATTGGAATATGATATTCTGAAGGTCAAAGGAGCTGGGACTACAACCAAGGATCAACTACGCAGCAAAACTAAGCATAATTTTTCAGGCAAGGAGATGGACATTCAATGAAATAAGGGAATTCCAGACCTTCCTGATGAAAAGGCCAGAACTCAATGGAAAATTTGATCTCCAAATACAAAACTCAAGAGAGACATAAAAAGGTAACCAGGGGGAAAAACCCCACAAACCTTATTAACCAATAAGGGTAGGTGGTTGCATCTTTATGTGGGATTATATCATCTTATCCATGTTTTATGTACATACATATATATGTCAGTCTTGAGAATGGTACAGCTTTTATGACAATTGAAAGGGATACACATAGATTGTGAATGCCTGTATAAATTAAATGATGCAAAGATAAAAAACATAAGTAAGAGATGTAAAGGGAGGGCTATCAGAGAAGAGGTAAGGAGGTAGTAGAAAAGGGTAAATTACACCAAATGAAGAGGCACAAAAACATATTATAGTAGAGGGAAAGAAGGGAGGGAGAAGAGCAGTATTTCAGCTTCACTGTCATCTGCTCTGGTTCAAGAAGTGAATAACATACCCTGATAAGTATAGAAATCTAACTTGACTTATGGGAAGTAGGAGGGGAAGTAGGGGAAAAAAGGTAGGGGGTGGTCAGAAAGGAGGGGAGAAGTAGCAAGTGGGAAATGGTAAGATAAGGGAGGGGAATAAAGAGGGAAGGTAAACTGAGGAAGGCAGTGGTCAAAAGCAAAACTTTGTTGAGGAGGAGAAGGGGAAAGGGAGAAATAAAAGCATAAACAGGGGGAAATAGGATGGAGAAAAAGACACAGATAGAAATCCTAACTCCGAACGTGAATGGGATGAACTCTGTCATAAAACAGAAGCAGATAGCAGAATGGATTAAAAACCATAATCCTACAATATGCTGTTTACAAGAAACACATTTGAAACAGGGGGATACACATAGGGTAAAGGTAAAAGGCTGGAGTAAAATATATTGCGCCTCAGCTAAAGTAAAAAAAGCAGGTGTAGCAATCCTAATCTCAGACAAAGCAAAAGTAAAGATAGATTTAATTAAAAGAGATTATAAAAGGACATTATATCCTGCTAAAAGGCACCATAAACAATGAAGCAATACCATTGTTTAACATATATGCACCAAGTGGAAAGGCATACAAATTGTTAGATGAGAGATTAAGGGAGTTACAGGAAGAAATAGACAGCAAAACTATAATATTGGGAGACCTCAACCTCCCCCTTTCTGAACTTGATAAATCTAACCTCAAAATAAAGAAGAAATAAGTTAAGAAGGTAAACAGAATTTTAGAAAAGGCAGATATGATAGACCTCTGGAGAAAACTGAATAGGTATAAAAAGGAATATACTTTCTTCTCAGCGGTTTTTGGCACACACTCAAAAATTGACCATAACCTCACAATCTGGTGCAGAAAGGCAGAAGTAGTCACAGCACACTTTTCAGATCATGATGCAATAAGAATTATTTGTAACAAAGAACCAAGGAAAAATAAGCTAAAAATCAATTGGAAACTAAACAGTCTAATTCTAAAGAATGTGTGGGCCAAAGAACAAATCAGAGAAACAATCAATAACTTCATCAAGAGAATGACAATAATGAAACAACATACCAAAACTTATGGGATGCAGCAAAAGCAGTTCTTAGGGGAAGTTTTATATCCCTAAATGCCTACATGAATAAAATAAGGAAAGAGGAGATCAATGATCTAGGCATACAGCTGAAAAAGCTAGAAAAAGAGCAAATTAAAAATCCCCAATTAAATATAAAATTAGAAATACTGAAAATCAAAGGAGAGATTAAGAAAATTGAAACCAAGAAAACTATTGAATTAACAAATAAAACAAAGAGCTGGTTTTATGAAAAAACCAATAAAATTGATAAACTTTTGGTCAATTTGATTAAAAAAAAGAAATAAGAAAATCAAATTACCACTATCAAAAATGAAAAGGGTGAGTTCATCTCTAATGAAGAGGAAATCAAAACAATAATTAGGAATTATTTTGCTCATTTGTATGCCCATAAATTTGACAACCTTAGAGATATGGATGAATATCTACAAAAACGTAAGTTGCCCAGGTTAACAGAAAAGGAAGTAAAATTTCTAAATAACCCCATCTCAGAAAAAGAAATTGAGCATTCCATCAATGAACTCCCTAGGAAAAAATCTCCAGAGCCAGATGGTTTTACATGTGAATTCTATCAAACATTTAAAGAACAACTAATTCCTATACTTTGCAGACTATTTGGGAAAATAGGTGAAGAAGGAATCCTACCAAATTCTTTTTATGATACAAATATGGTACTAATACCCAAACCAGGTAGAGTCAAAACAGAGAATGAAAATTATAGACCAATTCCTCTAATGAATATTGATGCAAAAATTTTAAATAAAATATTAGCAAAAAGATTGCAGCAACTCATCACGAGAATAATCCACTATGACCAGGTAGGATTTATTCCAGGAATGCAAGGCTGGTTCAATATTAAGAAAACTATTAGCATAAATGACCATATCAACAACAAAACTACCAGAAACCATATGATCATCTCAATAGATGCAGAAAAAGCCTTTGACAAAATACAACACCCATTCCTATTAAAAACACTAGAAAGCATAGGAATAAGTGGAACCTTCCTTAAAATTATAAATAGCATCTACTTAAAACCATCAATAAGCATTATTTGTAATGGAGATAAGCTAGATGCATTCCCAATAAGATCAGGGGTGAAACAAGGATGTCCATTATCACCCCTATTATTCAATTTGGTACTAGAAACGTTAGCTGTAGCAATAAGAGAAGAAAAAGAAATTGAAGGAATTAGAATAGGAAAAGAAGAAACTAAATTATCACTTTTTGCAGATGATATGATGATTTATTTAGAGAATCCTAGAGAATCAAGTAAAAAACTACTTGAATTAATAAACAACTTTAGCAAAGGTGCGGGATATAAAATAAACCCACATAAATCCTCAGCATTCCTATACATTACTAACAAAGCCCAACAGCAAGAGATAGAAAGATAAATTCTATTCAAATTTACTGTAGACACTATAAAACATTTGGGAGTCTATTTTCCAAAACAAACCCAGGGCCTATATGAACATAACTATGAAATACTTTTCATGCAAATAAAGTCAGATCTAAATAAATGGAAAAATATCAGTTGCTCATGGTTAGGCCAAGCTAATATAATAAAAATGACAATTTTACCTAAATTAATCTATCTATTCAGTGCCATACCAATCTAACTACCAAAAAATTATTTTACTGAACTGGAAAAAATAATAACAAAATTCATCTGGAAAAACAAGAGGTCTAGAATATCTAGGGCATTAATGAAAAGAAATGCTAGAGAAGGTGGCCTAGCTGTACCAGATATTAAACTGTACTACAGAGCAGCAGTCATCAAAACTACCTGGTACTGGCTAAGAAACAGAGGTGTGGATCAGTGGAACAGGATAGGAATACAAGATGGAGAAGTAAACAGCTATAGTAATCTACTCTTTGATAAACCCAAAGAGGCTAGCTTCTGGGCTTAGAATTCACTATTTCACAAAAACTGTTGGGAAAATTTGAAAATGCTAGGGCAGAAACTGGGCATAGACCAATATCTTACACCATATACCAAAATAAAGTCAAAGTGGGTTCATGATTTAGGAGTAAAGGCTCATACCATAAGTAATTTGGGAGAGCAAGGAATAGTTTACTTATCAGATTTATGGAAAAGAAAAGAATTCATGAACCAACAAGAGATAGAGAGCATTACAAAATACAAAATGGATAACTTTGATTATGTTAAATTGAAATGTTTTTGTACAAAAAAAAGCCAATGCAACAAAAATTAGGAGGGAAGCAGAAAATTGGGATAAAATCTTTACAACTAGTGTCTCTGATAAAGGCCTCATTTCTAAAATATACAGAGAACTGAGCCAAATATACAGGAATACAAGCCATTCCCCAATTGAGAAATGGTCAAAGGATATGAACAGGCAGTTTTCAGAGGAAGAAATTAAAGCTATCTATAGGCATATGAAAAAAATGCTCTGGATCACTACTGATTAGAGAAATGCAAATCAAAACAACTCTTAGATACCACATCTCTCCTGTCAGATTGGCTAAAATAACAAAACAGAAGGATGATAAATGCTGGAGACGATGTGGGAAAATTGGAACATTGTTACATTGCTGGTGGAGTTGTGAGATGATCCAGCCATTTTGGAGAATAATTTGGAACTACAACCAAAGGGTCACAGGAATGTTCATACCCTTTAACGCAGCAATACCACTTCTAGGGTTGTATCCCAAAGAAATCACACAAGAGTGAAAGGGACCAATATGTACAAAGATATTTATAGCGGCTCTCTTTGTGGTAGCCAAGAATTGGAAATCAAAGGGATGCCCATCAATTGGGGAATGGCTGAACAAGCTGTGGTATATGAAGGTAGTGGGATGCTATTGTGCCATAAGAAATGGGGATGATGCGGACTTCATAACAACCTGGAAAAACCTACACGACATAATGCTGAGTGAGCGGAGCAGAGCCAGGGGAACATTGTACACAACCACAGATATATGGATTCTGTGAGGGCCAACTCTGACAGACTTGGCTCTTCTCAGCAACACAAGGTGCAAGGACAACTCCAAAGGACTCATGATGGAGAATGCTATCTACATCCAGAGAAAGAACTATGAAGTTTGAATGCAGATTGAGGCACACTTCATGCTCACCTTTTTTCTTCTCTTTTGTTTTTGCTTTTGGGGTTTTTTTTTTGGTTCTGTTTCTTCTTTCTCATGATTCATTCCCTTGGTCATAATTCTTCTCCACAACTTGACTAGTGTATAAATTAATTTAATGTGAAGTTATACGTGGTAGTTATATGAGATTCCACGCTGTCTTGGGGAGGGAGGGGGGAAGGATGGTAGAAAATCTGGAACTCAAAATTATGTAGAACTGTGTGTTGTAAACTAAAAATAAAAAAAAAATTTAAAAAGAAAAAGAAAAAAAAAGAAAAGAAAAGCCACTGACCTGTAAAAGAGCACCAGGAGAGATAATTTAAACATTATTGGACAACCAGAAAGCCATGATCAAAAAAAGAGCATAGACACCATTTTTCTAGAAATTCTCAAGGAAAACTTCCTTAATACTCTAGACCTAGAGGGTAAAACAGAGATTGAAAGACTCTACCAAGTGCTTTTTGAAAAGAAATCTCCTAAGAATATTGTAGCCCAATTTCAGAGTTCCAAGGTCAAGAATTTCCTCTTTTATTCTTATTTTCTACTGCTGGTTTACTAATATTTTAATTTTATACTCAGTTCATTAATATTTCATGATGACAATATTTTATATTTGGTACATACATATCCAGGTCATTTTATATTCCTGTTCATTTTTGTTAGTATATTTTTTGTGGTATAATTAATTTTTCCACTAAACATTGCTTCAAGTGGAAGTAAGAAAATCTAGTCCTGGATTCGTTGTAAAACTGATTTCATAAATTTGACATGAGGCAAATCAAAAAAAAAAAAAGAAAAGAGACAGGGTCAAAGGAGACAATAGAATAAATGGGGGTGGGATAGGATGGAAGGAAATAGATTTAGCCT
This sequence comes from Trichosurus vulpecula, assembly GCF_011100635.1. Classification (NCBI taxonomy): domain Eukaryota; kingdom Metazoa; phylum Chordata; class Mammalia; order Diprotodontia; family Phalangeridae; genus Trichosurus; species Trichosurus vulpecula. Next base: position 28,021,700 of record NC_050581.1, read on the forward strand.
TTTACAACATGACTGTTTGCCTTCTCAATGTGAGTGGATGGGGAGGGAAGAAAGGGGAGAATTTGGAACATGAAGTTTTAAAAATAAATGTTAAAAATTGTTTTTACATTCAATTGGGAAATAAGGTGTACAGGCAATGGGGTATAAAAATCTATCTTGCCCTACAAAAAAGTAAGGGGGAAGGGGTTTTCTTCATAGCTGGGGTGCTCCAGCAGCTACCCAGAGTCTCCGCATCAATATTCTTCCAGTGAGTGACAGACCCCCCAAAAATGCTAACCTCTGAGTTTATATACCCTTCTTAGGGCCTGAAAGCTTCACATTTAATCAGCAAAAGGGTGTCGGCCTGGTGTTTAGGACCTAGCTAGCAAAAGGGTGTGGGCCTAGGGCTTTGCTCCTAGTAAGACTTATTCAAAGGCACTTGATTACATTAGCAGTCTAAAAGAGAAAACCATAAAAGTGTCCCACTTTAATTAATATTACACACATAAATAAATTAAATGTAATGTACATATTTGCAAGGAAGAGAAAGGTGTATGTGATGGTATGAGTATAGAGAGTTCCTGGTATGGTAACTCTTCCACTGAAACAGATTAGAAATTCGACTCATCTATCATTTACAATCCTAGGAAAACTGCCTGGAAAATGGAGAGATTAAGGGACTTGGCCATGATTATACAACTAATGTTTCAGATGTAGAACTTTCCCTCAGGGATTTTTAATTCCAAGGCCAGTTATCTGTCCACTACATATTGCCAACTCCCACATATTCAAATATTCCTATAGGTCTGTGATTTCATTTTTGTGTTATTCTGACATAAATTGCAAAAATTTATCCATGCTAGCCTCTTTTCTGTGACTTTCACCTATGTTCTTCCATCAGTCCACTATAGAGATGTACCCAATAGACTGAGGACCTTCCCCTCAATCTCTTGGCTTCTCACAGTTACCAGTGGAATAGGTAGGCTGTCTGCTATCTATCCCTCACTCTCACAATACGACCTGATTTTTCTGACCATACTGTTCAACTTGATACCTTTTGTATTGTCTCTCCTGTACAATTAACCCTTGGTAGAATATGAATATACTCGCACCCCCCATGTTCTGATCCCTTGTTATTTGTGTGATTCATTTAAATTGTATGGAGACTATAATATTCCATGCATGACAGTCACACAGCATCACTAAGAGAATACCTGTGTTTACTATTAATAATAATAACTAAAATAAATCCCAATACTTTTAGTCAATTATAATGAGCAGTCCTTTTATATCCTAGACAATATTATATAACAAATTAAATACAAAAATAATGGCAATATAAAAATGTCCCAGGATTGCTTTAATCTGAACTCCGTGAAATAAGATGAGAATTACATATAATAGTGATGATGACACTACTGCTGATGATAATATTTGATATTTATAATACATTTTAAGGTGTGTAGAGTCTTATTATGTCATTTAAGTCTCTTAACAATCTTGAGAGGAATATACTACAGGTATTATTATCCCTGTGTAAGAGATGAGGAAACTGAGCATTACCTATTTTTCCTATATCCGTTCAGTTGCATCAGTTTTCCCACTTCCCACTGACATCAGTCCCTTCAAATCTGGCTTCTTCTAATCACTCAAAAGAAACTGTTCTTTTCACAATTATAAATGATCTCTTAGTTGTCAAAACTAAGTTTTCTTTTTCCCCTTAATTCTTATCTTTAAGCATTTTGCAACATTTGATACTATTGACTACCCTTTCTTCCTAGTCACTTTCTCATCCCTGGATTTTTATGACATTGCTCTGTAATGATTTTCCTCTCACCCATCTTCCTGCCCTTGCTTTGTCTTTGTTTAGCAGTCAGCACAGTTCAGATCCTCATTCATTTCCTTTAAAGTCTCTGTCTTGGGTGTTCTTTTCTCTACAGTCTCTTAATGATCACATCAACTGGCATGAATTTAATTATTAATTCTAGCCCCCTCCTACCTTTCCAGGTTTTTTTACATCTTTCTCCCAACACATAGTCTTCAAACCAGGGACACTTGTCTCTTGCCTGTGCCATGAAAAAGACAGTCCATCTCTCAGCTCCAGGCATTTTCTCTGACTTTCCATCATACTTGAAATGACTTAGCTCTTTGTAGACTACTCACTCCCTTGCTTCCTTTAAGTCCTAACTAAAACCCTACCTTCTACAGGACCCCTTCTCTAAAGACTCTTAATTCCAGTTCTTTCTCTCTTTTAATTATTTGCCTTTATCTTGTATATAGCTTGCTTTGTACATATTTATTTGCATACTTTCTTCTGTACTGTAAGCTCCTTGAGGACTGGAACTATCTTTTACTTCTTTTTTCCCCTCAGTGCTTAGTAGAGTGCCTGGCATAGTGGACATTTAATAAATGTTTATTGATGAATTAAATGTTTCTCAGATGCATCTATGTAGACAGGTTCTAGTCATTTATCTTTTAAGTGATAATGTAACACTTAACAATGAACATAATATAGGTTTCTCAAATTCAACATTTCCAAAACAAAATTCATTACATGTCCTCCTAAACCCTCCCCTTTTTCAACTTCCCCATTTGTCTGAAGGGTGTATTCATCCTTCCAGTCATCCAAGTTCATAAACAGTGTCAGCTGTAGTTCCTCAACTACCACATCAGCTGTTACGTCCCATTTATTCTCTCTCCACAACACATAAGCCTTTTGTTTTCTCCCTCCTCATATGGCCACTACTCTAGTTCATTAATTATTGCCTAAGCTATTGTTATAGTTTCCTTCCCATATCTCCAGTCTTTCTTCTCCAATATGCCTTCAGCATTGATATTTTGCCAAATCGATATTTCCAAACCATAATAATGGCAACATTACTCACCTGAATATAAAGCAACACTGATTCCTTCTTGCCTTTAAGACAAATTAAAAACTCTCATTTTTGACTTTCAAAGCTCTTCACAATCTGGCTCCTTTCGCCCTTGAAAGCTTATTGAGCATTACATTTCTCCACTCATTCTATGTTCCAGTCAAACTGAGTTATTTCTGTTCCCTGCACAAGCCAGACCCAAATGCCTGAAAAACACACACTTCTCACCTCTACCTCTTGAAATCTGTGGCATTCTTCAAAGATACTTTGTGACAATTCCTTTGGAAAGCTTATTCTGATCCCCACAATTGTAAATTAAATTATTTTATGGTGTGTGTGTGTGTGTGTGTGTGTGTGTGTGTGTGTGTGTAGTAATCCCCTTTAGAACAAGTAACTGTTGAGCTTTAAGGGTGCTCCAGATGCCAAAATACCAACACCCCAGGTCCTGCTAGCATTAATTCTACTCAAGCCCTCTCAGCCAAAGCAAAACAAAGTTTATTAAACATTCGCTGTATTGGGTAGGGTCTTAAGCAATCTCACCATTTGTGATGCTCGTTTTCACAAGCTGGCCAGATTCAATCTACTGAGCTAGATTGAATCTGAGCCCCTTCATGGAGGCAAGATGGAGTTTGTACACAGAAAGATTGTGGGAGGGATCTAGGTATGTCCAGTAGTCTGGGGTGATGGGAAGACTGGGGTGGACTGGTGTGAGATCAGACTCCAGGACAGAAAATAGCTGAAGGCTACCTGGAGATGACAGATAATAGAGGGCTAGAATAACAGAGCCAGGGTACAGATATTTTGATAGGATCAAGGGTGGGAACTGGCCAGAAGACATTCCCAAGGTAATCAGACAATGGAAAGCTAGGCTAGGCTACTTGGACATTAAAAGCCAGATCGAGTGGGAAGAATCAGGGAGAATTCAAGATGGGGATTTCCCTATGGATAAATTGGACTCAAATCCTTTTGGGGTAAAGGGAAAAGGTCTCAGTTTGGGCCTGTACCCTTGTTATAACCACTGTCTATCATTTTCCTCATCTGCAGAAAGGAGACAATAACAGTACCTTACTCCCAAGTTTATTATGCAGATAAAGTGAGATATTATGTGTAAAGCACTTTGCAAACCTTAAAGCATTGCATAGATGTTAACCATTTTTTTGGTCTCTGTATTTTCAGCATTTACCATAATAATGAGAATAAATAAAACGCTTTTTCAATCAATTAATGAATATTAGTAAACCCAATAGATCAAAAGGATTGTAGGACATTCTTTATTCCTTAAAATCTTGAACTGGACAAGCAAATCATTGTTCACATTATAAGTATAGCCCTGGTGTGAAAAGAACTCACTCAAGTTGACACTGTAACCCACAATGTTCTACATGCAGCCTCCTACTATATTTCTGAGAGTCACCTTCACCCCAAATTACCTCTTACTGTTAAATCTGGAAGGTTTTCCTAGAGTAGGAAACTGGTGATGAGTATAACCAAATAACTGCCTCTCACTTCTAAGTATTCTTGGGTTAAGTTTAAGATAGGGAGGGGATACCACCCCTGTTCTCATCATTGTAGGTCCTGAGCCTCCGTAGTTATGCTTTCTATTTATACAGAATCAATCAGAGAGATGCCATTCACTCTTAAACATGAAACATTCACTAACAACTGGACAAAGGCAATAAAAAGGTAGCACTATATTTATTCTGTGGTACTGGAAAAATCAATTATTGCTAAGGAGACCCCTGAGAAAACCCTAGTTTGCATAATAAAGAATGGACTCAGACCTTTTGGCATTTAGCAAATGTGCCTGGGGCTCCATGACTGCACCAAGGAATGTCAATAGATGAGATTATCCCACTTAAGGATAGCCTGTCAGAATCTTTTGATCTATCAGGACCTTTGTTCCTGTTCCCCCAGACCACCCTGTGACCTGGCCTGTAAATTCCGAGAGATAATCAACCACTGCACCCTAGATTTTCCATAAAAACTACTTCCTCACCCTAATTTGGGGCCATTCTGATTTGGGTGGAACCCCGAATGGTCGCCAGCTAATAAATTCTCCATTTAAAACTTACACTCTGTGGCGTATCTCACTCGCTCTTGGTATAACAATTCAAAAGAAGGCAAAAGCAGGAATAATAAAACTATAAGTCTCCCACAAACCTGTGTTACATTTTCTGACTAATATACTTGCTAACCTTATGAGAGAATGGGTACATGTTCACAGAAATTTCTCAGTGGGGCACATGAGAGAAGGAACCTATGTGCCCAGGACGACTCACCTCTCTAGACTGAAGGCCTGAATAATGGTGGTCTCTTTTAGGAGAGTATGTACCACATATCTACAGGTCCTCTTTTGTGCTTCACTGTGAGATAAACCCCATTTCTAATGGTCTCAGGTGGCTGAAGCAGTGTACAGCTCACTCACTTAAGCATCAGCATTACATATTTCCAGAAAAACAGCAGCATTAGCCCCAAGGTATGCAGCTTTCCAGGGCTGTTACTTAAGCTGGGCACCAAAGCAGCAGTGTTAAGCCTATTTCAGTGACCAGCACTTGCTTTAAATTGAAGAATTGAAAAGTTATTCACATCTGCTCTTTGGACTCTGAGAAAATTTTCCCTAGAGAGGGCAGTTAGAAGGCAATGGAGTCAATCATTTAAGAGTTTCCCCTTTCTGAGGCTGGAGCCAGCTCTCCACCCAGTAGCAGGATCTTTTTCCACCAATCAACTCCCAGAGCATTTGCAAATGTTTTATTTCTTCTTTCAGCTGTTAAGCTCTAGGTACATCTAAAATGCTACAAGCCTGCCATTTCTTCTTACAGAAATGTGGTTCTGCTTCCTCCAATGAAGTCTAATGAGTAGTGAAAACTGCTGGTTGGACTTCAGTTATTTCTTTTGCTTGACTCTTTCCCAATAAGCCATTCATCTCAATTCTCTGCTTTGAATGTTTCAAACAGCAAGGGCTAATCCCTGCACTCAGTTTTTCTTACAGATGCTGTTATGTTTTGTGTTTTCTTTTGTTTTGTTTTCATTTCCTTGCCCTCCGCCCAGTTAATGAGATTTTAAAAGGCACTCAGAAACTAATGATAAAATGATAACTATTGCCTCCCAGGTTTGTTGTGAGGGTCAAAGGACATAATAAGTTGTAAAGCATTTAATACAATGCCTGACACACAGTAAATGTTATCTATGTAAATGTTGTTATTGTTATTGTTACTATTAGGAGTAGGAGTAGTATTTATATAATAATTATAAATGCTATCTGTATAAATGATGTTAGTACTACTATTATCATTTCATTTTTTATTAATTAATTCATTGTTTACTTTTTAATATTCAAGTCCACAAGATTTTGAGTCCCAAATTTTCTCCCTATCTCTCCCCTCTTGCCAACCCAAGACAGCCTGTATTCTGATTGTCCCCTGCCCCAATCTGCCCAGCCTTCTATCACCAATCCCCTCCAGTCCTGCCATTATCTTATCCTCTTCCCTTCTGTTTTCCTGTAGGCAAGACAGATTTCTGTACCCATTGCCTGTATATCTTATTTCCCAGCTGCATGTAAAAACAATTTTTAACATTAGTTTTTAAAATTTTGAGTTCCAAATTCTCTCCCTTCCTCCCTCCCCACCAACCCTTGTTGAGAAGGTAAGTAATTTGATACAGGTTATACATGTGGGTGGGATGAAAAACCCTCACCAATTAAAAAAAAAGTGAATTTTTAATAAGGAGCCATCTCAGGGTGGGAACACAAACAGAATTTTATTCAATTCTCGTGAGAATAGGGCTACCTCTGCCAGAACAGAACCAACAAGGGGAGGCCCCGTACAAGGGGCAAAGCATCAATAATTATACCTAACAGCAAGAGAATTTCCGATCACCTCTGACGCTTCTCACCATTGGCTTAGAGGCAGGCTTACAATCTGAGAATGAAAAACTAGACAAAGAACCGGGAAATCAAGGCACAGAAACTCCACTTCCTATTCCCTTAGTTAATGATTATAACTGAGGTGACATCTATAAAACTGAAGAAGGAAAATAGGATAAGGGGAGGGGGAGACCCTCTCCATTCTTCTACAGTACTTTTACAGTAAAGGAAAGCAGGTCACAGTGACCCTATTCTTACTGAGCAAATCTTTAAACCAGAACCAGAAGAACAAAAAGTTTCAGGGTAAACTTTGCTAGAGGCTGAGCAATCAGACTCTCACAGACTCAGCAGAACTTTCCACTTCCCTATTTCCCTATTTCTTGGTTTTTAAACATTTCTAAGTATAGATAGGAATAGACATAGATATACTATATATATATATATATATATATATATATATATATATATATATATATTCCCTGTGATGTGTTCACTTTTTATTTTCTTACTACCTCACACACATGCAAAACACTTTTATTATAGTCATGTTGTAGAAGACTAAGCATATACCCCTCCATCCTATCCTGCCCCCCATTTCTTCTGTTTTTTCTTTGACCCTGTCCCTCCTCAAAAGTGGTTGCTTCTGATTTCTCCTTCCCCCAATGTTCTATCATCCCCACTTCTCTTAAACCTTCCCCCTAATTTCTTGTAGGGTAAGACAGATTTCCATACCCAGGTGAGTGTGTATGTTATCTCCTTAAGCCAAACCCATTGAGGTTAAGGTTCCCGCATTCCCTCTCTCCTCCCCTCCTTCCCTTCCATCATAAAAGCTTTTTTTTGCCTCTTCTATGGGAAATAATTTACCCTGTTCTACATCTCCCTTTCTCTCTCTCCCAGTACATTCCTCTCTCTCATCCCTTAGATTTATTTGTTAGATATCATCCCCCCATGTTTAACTCACCCTGTGCCCTCTACCTATCTATCTATCTATCTGTCTATCTGTCTATCTGTCTGTCTGTCTGTCTATCTATCTGTCTATGTTCCCTCCAACTACCCTAATACTGAAAAAGGTCTCACGAGTTACAAATGTCATCTTTTCATGTTGGAATGTAAACAGTTCAATTTTAATCAATCCTTTATGATTTCATTTTCCTATTTACTTTTCATGCTTTTCTTGAGTCTTGTATTTGAAAGTCAAATTTTCTACTCAGCTCTGGTCTTTCTATCAAGAATACTTGAAAATTTTCTATTTCATTGAATGTCCGTTTTTCGGCAGAGGATTATATTTAGTTTTGCTGGGTAGGTGATTCTTGGTTTTAATCCTAACTGTTTTGACATCCAGAATATCATATTCAGAGCTCTATGATCCCTTAAGGTAGAAGCTGCTAGATCTTGTATTATCCTGATTGTGTTTCCGCAGTATTTGAACTACTTCTTTCTGGCTGCTTGCAATATTTTCTCCTTGAACTGGGAACTCTGGGATTTGGCTACAATATTCCTAGGAGTTTTCCTTTTGGAATCTATTTCAGGAAGTGATCAGTGGATTATTTTAATTTCTATTTTACCTTCTGGTTCCGGAATATCAGGACAGTTTTAATTGAGAATTCCTTATAAGATGTTGTATAGGCTCTTTTTTTTATCATGGCTTTCAGGTAGTCCAATAATTTTTAAATTATCTCTCCTGGATCTATTTTCCAGGTCAGTGGTTTTTCCAATAAGAAATTTCACATTGTCTTGTTTTTTATTATTCTTTTCATTTTTTTAAGATTTCTTGACTTCTCTTAGAGTCATTAGCTTCCATTTGCTACATTCTATTTTTTTAATTTTAATGATTTTTTTTTATTTTTAGTTTACAACACTCATTTCCACAAATGTTTGGGTTCCAAATTTTCTCTCCCTCCCACTGCTCCCCTCAACCCCACAAGATGGCATGTAATCCAATGTAGGCTGTACATATAGCTTCACGTTGAACTTATTTCCATAATAGTCCAGTTGTAATGAAGAAATATAACCAATCAAAAGAATCGTGAGAAAGGAGAAATGAAACCAAAAAAGAAGGAAAAAAAAGAGAAAAAAATGTTTGCCTCAATCTGCATTCAGACTGCATAGTTCTTTTTCTGGATGTGCATTGCTTTTTCCATCATGAGTCTTTTGGAGCTGTCTTTGAACCTTGCACTGATGAGAGGAGTCAAGTCTATTAAAGTTAGTTCTTACACATACCGTGTGTCTGTAATTGTGTATAATGATCTCCTCATTTTCCTCCCCTTACTCAACATCACTTCATATAAATCCTTCCAGGTTATAGTGAACTCTGTGTGCTCCTCATTTCTTACAGCAAAATATCATTCCATTACATTCATATACCACAATTTGTTTAGCCATCTCCCAAAGGAGGGGCATCCCTTTGACTTCTCTTTGCCACCACAAAAAGAGCTGCTATAAATATTTTTCTACATATGGGTTCCTTTCCCACTTGTATCTTTAGGATAGAGCCCTAGAAGTGGTGTTGCTAGGTCAAAGGGTATGCACATTTTTATAGCCCTTTGGGCATAGTTCCAAAATGCTTTCCAGAATGGCTGGATCAGTTCACAACTCTGCCAAAAATGTTCCAATTTTTTGCATCCTCTCCAGTATTTATCATTTTTCTATTTTGTCATGTTAGCCAATCTGCCATGAGAGATGTGGTACCTGAGAGTTGTTTTGATTTGCATTTCTCTAATCAACAGTAATTTACAGCATTTTTCCAATGACTATAGATGTCTTTAATTTCTTCCTCTGAAAACTGCCTGTTCATATATTTGACCATTTCTCAATTGAGTGAATAACTTGTATTCCTATAAATTTGGCTCAGTTCTCTGTATATTTTAGATATGATGCCTTTATCAGAGACACTGGTTATAAAGATTTTCTCCCAGTTTTCTGCTTCCTTCCTAATCTTGGTTGCATTGGTTTTGTTTGTACAAAAAAATTTCAATTTAACAGAACCAAAATTATTCATTTTTCATTTTGTAATACCTTCTATCTCTTGTTGGGTCAGAAATTTTTCCCTTTCCCATAAATCTGACAAGTAAACTATTCCTTACTCTTCCAAATTGCTTATAGTATCAACATTTATTCCTAAATCATGAACCCATTTTTATTTCATTTTGATACACAGTGTAAGATATTGGTCTATGCCCAGGTTCTGCCATACCGTTTCCCTATTTTCCCAGCAGTTTTTTTTGAAATAGTGAATTCTTTGTCCAGATACAGGATTCTCTGGGTTTATCAAAGAGTAGATTGCTATAGTTGTTGACTACTGCATCTTGTGTACCTAACTTATTCCACTGACCCACCACTCTGTTTCTTAGACAGTACCAAGTAGTTTTGATGAGTGCTGCTTTATAGTATAGTTTAATATCTGGTATGGCTAGGCCACCTTCCCTAGCATTTCTTTTCATTAATTCCCTTGATATTCTGGACCTTTTGTTCTTCCAGATGAATTTTGTTATTATCTTATCCAGTTATATAAAATAATTTTTTGGTAGTTTGATTGGTATGGCACTAAATAAATAAATAATTTTAGGTAAAATTGTCATCTTTATTATATTAGTTTGGCCTAACCAGGAGCAACTGACATTTTCCAATTTATTTAGATCTGACATTATTTGTGTGGAAAATGTTTCAGAATTATGTTCATATAGGCCTTGTGTTTTTCTTGGCCAGTAGACTGTCAAATATTTTATAATTTCTACAGTTACTTTAAATGAAATTTATCTTTCTATCTGTTGCTGTTGGGCTTTGTTAGTAATATATAAGAATGCCAAGGATTTATGTGGGTTTATTTTATATCCTGCAACTTTGCTAAAGCTTTTTATTGTTTCAAGTAATTTTTTACTTGATTCTCTAGGATTCTCTCAGTACATCATATCATCTGCAGACAGTGAAAACTTAGTTTCTTCTTTGACTATTCTAATTCCTTCAATTTCTTTTCCTTCTCTTATTGCTAAAACTAATATTTCTAGTACACAATTAATAATAGGAGTGATAATGGACATTCTTGTTTCACCCTGATCTTATTGTGAATGCATCTAGCTTATACCCATTTCATATAATGCTTGCCGACAGTTTTAGGTAAATGCTGCTTAAAATTTTAAGGAAGATTCCATTTATTCCTATGCTTTCTAGTGTTTTTAATAGGAATGGGTGTTGTATTTTTTCAAAAGATTTTTCTGCATCTATTGAGATAATCACATGATTTTTTGCTAGTTTTGTTTTTGATATGGTCAATTATGCTGATAGTTTTCCTAATATTGAACCAACCTTGCATTTCTGGAATATATCCTACCTGATCATAGTGTTTTGTTCTCATGATAAGTTGTTGCAATATTGTTACTAATAGTTTATTTAAAATTTTTGCATCAATATTCATTAGGGAAATTGGTCTACAGTTTTCTTTCTCTGTTTTGACTCTTCCTGGTTTAGATATTAGTACCATATTTGTGTCATAAAAAGAATTTGGTAGGATCCCTTCTTCACCTATTTTCCCAAATAGTCTGCAAAGTATAGGAATTAATTGTTCTTTAAATGTTTGATAGAAGTCACATGTAAAACCATCTGGCCTTGGAGGTTTTTTTTTTTTTCCTAGATTTTGATGGCTTGCTCAATTTCTTTTTCTGAGATGGGGTCATTTTGGTATTTTACTTCCTCTTCTGTTAACCTGGGAAATTTATAGTTTTGTAAATATTCATCCATTCCCTAAGGTTGTCACATTTATGGGCACATAATTAGAAAAAATAATTGATAATTATTGTTTTAATTTCTTCTTCATTGGAAGTGGATTCACCCTTTTCCTTTTTGATACTGTTAATTTGGTTTTCTTCTTTCTTTTTTTAAAATCAAATTGACCAAAGGTTTATTGATTTTATTGCTTTTTTCATAAAACCAGCTCTTAGTTTTATTTATTCATTCAATAGTTTTCTTGATTTCAATTTCATTAATCTCTTATTTAGTTTTCAGCATTTCTAATTTGGTATTTAACTGAGGATTTTCAGTTTGTTCTTTTTCTAGCTTTTTCAGTTGCATGCTCAATTCATTATTCTTCTTTTTCTCTATTTTATTCGTGTAAGCATTTAGAGATACAAAACTTCCCCTAAGACCTGCTTTTGCTGCATCCCATAAGTTTTGGTATATTCTCTCATTATTGTCCTTCTCTTCAATGAAGTTATTAATATTTCTATGATTTGTTCTTTGACCCACTCATTCTTTACAATAAGATTATTTAGTACCCAACTATTTTTTAGTTTATTTTGTCTTGGGCCTTTATTACAAATAATTTTTATTGCATCATGATCAGAAAAAGGACGCATTGACTATTTCTGCCTTTCTGTTCTGGATTGTGAGGTTTTTATGTCATAGTACGTGGTCTGTTGTTGAGTATGTGCCATGTACTTCTGTGAAAAGGTATATTCCTTTTTATCTCCATTCATTTTTCTCCAGAAGTCTATCATATCGACCATTTCTAAAATTCTATTCACCTCCTGAACTTCTCTCTTGTTTATTTTGAGGTTAAATTTATCATGTTCAGAGAGGGGGAGGTTGAGGTCCCCCACTAATATAGTTTTACTATCTATTTATTCCTGTAACTCCCTTAACTTCTCTGAGAATTTGTATTCTATACCACTTGGAGCATATATGTTAAGTAAAGATATTGCTTCATTGTCAATGGTGCCTTTTAGCAGGATACAGGGTCGTTACTTACCTCTTTTAATTCAATCTATCTTTCCTTTTGCTTTGATTGAGATTAAGATTGCTACCCTTGCTTTCTTTTTTACTTTAGCTAAAGCATAATATATTCTACTCCAGCCTTTTACCATTCCCCTGTGTGTATCCCCCTCTTTCAAATGTGTTTCTTAGAAACAGCATATCTGCCTCCATTTTATAGGAGAGCTCATACCATTCACATTCACAATTATGATTACTATCTGTTTCTTTTTCTCTATCCTATCTCCACCTCACCCCCCCATTTATGCTTTTATTTCTCCCGTCTCCCTTATGACACTCCTCCCTTATCTTACCCTTTTCCCCTTTCTACTTCTTCCACCCTCCTCTTTTCTTTTCCTTTTCCCCTCCAACTGTCTGTAGACAAGTTTGATTTCTATGATTATAAGAGTATGTTATTGCCTCCTTGAACCAAACTCAATGAAAGTAAACCTCAAACACTACTTTTCTCCCTCCCATTTTTCCCTCTATATTTTTGTTCCACTTCATGTGACATAATTTAACCTTTTCTACTTCCTCCTTACCTCTTCTCCCAGAACAATCCCTTTGCACCTCTTAATTATGTTTTTTATCACCACATCAGTTACTTTATACTGACAGCCCCAGTCTCTGTATATCCCATTCAATTGTCATAATAACTGTGCCATTCCCAAGACTGACATATATATATATATATATATATATATATATATATATATATATATATATATATATATATATTTAACATATATAAATCAATATAATCCTATATAAGGATGTAAACAACTTTCCCTTATTGAATAACAGTTTTTCCCCCATTTACCATTTTGTTTCTCTCTTGAGTGTTGTATTTGAAGATCAAATTTTCAATTGAGCTCTAACCTTTTTGTCAGGAAGGTTTTATTGTAGAAATTGCAAGATCCTGCATGATCCTGACTGTCGTTCAGTGATATTTGATTTGTTTCTCTCTGGCTGCTTGCAGTATTTTCTCCTTGACCTGATAATTCTGGAATTTGGCTACAATATCCCTTGGATTTTTCAACTTAGGATCTCTTTCAGGGGATGATTGCTGGATTCTTTTGATGGCTATTTTACCCTCTGGTTGTAGGACTTTCAGACCCTTTTCCTTGATGATTTCTTGTAAGATACTGTCCAGGTGAGGGGGCGGAGCCAAGATGGCAGCTGGAAAGCAGAGAGACTAGAGTGAGCTCCCGCCGAGTCCCTCCAAAAACCTATAAAAAATGGCTCCAAACCAATTCTAGAACTGCAGAACCCACAAAACAGCAGAGGGAAGCAGGGCTCTAGCCCAGGACAGCCTGGATGGTCTCTGGGTGAGGTCTATCCCACATGGAGCTGGGAGCGGAGCAGAGCAGAGTGGGTGGCTCAGACCAACCAGACCAGGAGCTGGGCGGAGCTTGCCCTAGCACGCTGAATCAGTGAGCTGCAGCTGCAGCAGTTACTAGACTTCTAAAAACCACAAACACCAAAGACAACAGAGAAGGTTAGTTGGCAAAGCTGCGGGATCAGAGTGAAAGGAGTTTGCGGGGGCAGCAGAGGTGGTGCAGCTCTGAGGACAGAACTACAACTGCAGTTGCTTCCAACCCCAGGCCCACCTGGTGGGAGGAATTAAGTGGCAGATCAGAGCAGGAGTGAAGAGCCTGCTGAAGATCTAAGTCCAGTCTGGGTTGGAGGTTCTTGGGGAAGTAGGAGTGCTGGGGTGGCAGAGCTGGCGCATCCCCCCAAGCTTGGAACATAGTTCTCTTAACTCTACAAGCAGTCATACCCGCCTAAAAAACTCAAGGGTCAGGTTAGTTGTCTGGGAATATGGCCAGGCAGTGAAAACGCACCCAGATTCAGTATCAGACATTGGAATCTTTCTTTGGTGACAAAGAAGACCAAAACATACAGCCAGAAGAAGTCAACAAAGTCAAAGAGCCTACAACAAAAGCCTCCAAGAAAAACAAGAACTGGTCTCAGGCCATGGAAGAGCTCAAAAAGGATTTGGAAAAGCAAGTTAGAAAAGTAGAGGAAAAATTGGGAAGAGAAGTGTGAAGGATGTGAGAAAACCATGAAAAACAAGTCAATGACTTGCTAAAGGAGACCCCAAAAATACTGAAAAATATACTGAAGAAAACAACACCTTAAAAAATAGACTAACTCAAATATCAAAAGAGCTACAAAAAGCCAATGAGGAGAAGAATGCCTTGAAAGGCAGAATTAGCCAAATGGAAAAGGAAGTCCAAAAGACGACTGAAGAAAATACTACCTTAAAAACTAGATTGGAGCAAGTGGAAGCTAGTGACTTGATGAGAAATCAAGATATTATAAAACAGAACCAAAAGAATGAAAAAATGGAAGATAATGTGAAATTTCTCATTGGTAAAACCACTGACCTGGAAAATAGATCCAGAAGAGATGATTTAAAAAATTGTTGGACTACCTGAAAGCCATGATCAAAAAAAGAGCCTAGATATCATCTTTCAAGAAATTATCAAGGAGAACTGCTCTGATATTCTAGAGCCACAGGGCAAAATAGAAATTGAAAGAATCCACTGATAGCCTCCTCAAATAGATCCTAAAAAGAAATCTCCTAGGAATATTGTTGCCAAATTCCAGAGCTCCCAGATCAAGGAGAAAATACTGCAAGCAGCCAGAAAGAAACAATTTGAGTATTGTGGAAACCCAATCAGAATAACCCAAGATCTAGCAGCTTCTATATTAAGAGATCGAAGAGCTTGAAATACGATATTCCGGAGGTCAGTGGAGTTAGGATTAAAACCAAGAATCAACTACCCAGCAAAACTGAGTATCATGCTCCAAGGCAAAATATGGATTTTCAGTAAAATAGAAGACTTTCAAGCTTTCCCAGTGAAAAGACCAGAGCTGAATAGAAAATTGGACTTTCAGACACAAGAATCAAGAGAAGCATGAAAAGGTAATCAAGAGAAAGAACAAGAAAAAGAAATTGCAAGGGACTTACTAAAGTTGAACTGTTTTGTTTACATTCCTATATGGAAAGATGATGTGTATGATTCATGAGTCCTCAGTATTAGGGTAGCTGAAGGGAATATTCATATATATATATGTGTGTGTGTGTGTGTGTGTGTGTGTGTGTGTGTGTGTGTGTGTGTGTTTATGTATATATATGTATATGTGAGTGTGTATGTATGTATATGTATGTGTATGTGTATATATATATATATATATATATATATATATATATATATATATATATATATATATATATAGAGAGAGAGAGAGAGAGAGAGAGAGAGAGAGAGAGAGAGAGAGAGAGAGAGGGCACAGGGTGAGTTGAAGATGAAGGGAAGATATCTAAAAGAAATAAAATCAAATATCAAATTAAGGGATGAGAGAGGAATATATTGAGAGAGGGAATAGGGAGAGATAGAATGGGGTAAATTATCTCGCATAAAAGTGGCAAGAAAAAGTCATTCTGTAGGAAGAGAAGAGAAGGCAGGTGAGGGGGAAAGAGTGAATCTGACCTGAGGAGGGAATACCATATGTATTCAATTGGGTATCTTATCCCACAGGAAAAAAGGAGGAAGAAGATAAAAAAGGGGGCATGATAGAAGGGAGGGCAGACTGGGGGAGGAGGTAATCAAAAACAAACACTTTCTTTTTTTTTTTTTTTTCCTTTATTTATTTTTAGTTTACCACACACGGTTCTACATAGTTTTGAGTTCCAGTTTTTCTCCCCTCCCTCCCCCCTCCCTCCCCAAGACGGCATGAAGTCTCATATAACTGTCATGTATAACTTCGCATTGAATTAATTTATGCTCTAGTCAAGTCGTGGAGAAGAATTTTGACCAATGGAATGAATCATGAGAAAGAAGAAACAGAACCAAAAAAAACAAAACAAAACAAAAAAAAAACCCCAAAACCAAAAACAAAAGAGAAGCAGAAAAGGCGAGCATGTAGTGTGCCTCAGTCTGTATTCAAACTTCGCAGTTCTTTCTCTGAATGAAGATTGCATTCTCCATCGTGGGTCCCCTGGAGTTGTCCTTGCCCCTTTAGGTTGCTGAGAGAAGCGCAGTATGTCAGGGTTGGTCCTCACGGAATCCACATATCTGTGGCTGTGCACAACGTTCTCCTGGCTCTGCTCCCCTCACTCAGCATTATGTCGTGTAGGTTTTTCCAGGTTGTTATGAAGTCTGCATCATCCCCATTTCTTATGGCACAATAGTATTCCATCACCTTCATATACCACAGCTTGTTCAGCCATTCCCCAATTGATGGGCATCCCTTTGCTTTCCAATTCTTGGCTACCACAAAGAGAGCTGCTATAAATATTCTTGTACATATGGGTCCTTTTCCCGCTTGCGTGATTTCTTTGGGATACAACCCTAGAAGTGGTATTACTGGGTCAAAGGGTATGAACATTTCTATAGCCCTTTGGGCATAGTTCCACACCGCCCTCCAAAACACTTTCAAAAAGAGACAGGGTTAAGGGAGAAAATTCAATAAAGGGGGATAGGTTAGGAAGGAGCAAAACATAGTTAATCTTTCACAACATGAGTATTGTGGAAGGGTTATACATAATGATACACATGTGGCCTAGGTTGAATTGCTTGACTTCTTAGGGAGGGTGGTTGGGAAGGGAAGAGGGAAGAGAATTTGGAACTCAAAGTTTTAAGAACAGATGTTCAAAAACAAATAAAAAGTTTTTGCATGCAACTAGAAAATAAGATACACAGGCAATGGGGCGTAGAAATTTATCTTGCCCTACAAGAAAAGAAGGGAAAAGGGGATGGGAGGGGAGTGGGGTGACAGAAGGGAGGGCTGACTGGGGAACAGAGCAACCAGAGTATACACCATCTTGGAGTGGGGGGAAGGGTAGAAATGGAGAGAAAATTTGTAATTCAAACTTATGAAAATCAATGCTGAAAACTAAATATATTAAATTAAAAGAAAAGAAAAAAAAATATACTGTCCAGGTTCTTTTTTTCTTCGTGGCCTTTGGTAGACCAATAATTCTTAGATTATCAATCCTGGATCTATTTTCAGGGTCAGTTATTTTCCCAATCAGATAGTTCACATTTCTTCTTTTTTTTCATTCTTTAGATTTTGTTTGACTGATTCTTGGTGTCTCATAGAGGCAAAAGCATTTACTCAGTCAATTCTAATTTTTAACACATGGTTTTCTTCATTTAGCTTCTGTATCTCCTTTTCCATTTGATTAATTTTACTTTACAAGGAGTTATTCTGTCCAATTATATTCTGGATATCCTGAACCATTTCAACAATTTTATTTTTTAAAGATTTGTTCACTTTTTAACCTCTCTAATTTGGTTTTTAAAATCCTCTTTGAGGTCTTCCAGGAATGCTCTTTGGGCCTGGAGACCAGCTCACATTCTCTTTTGTGGTTTCAGATGCAGGTATAGTGTCAAAGCTGTCCTCTTCTGAATGGCTATTTTGATCTTCCCTATCTCCATAATAGGAATATATAGTCTTTGGTTTTCTGGCCTGTTTTTTCATGGTGTTTTTTTTTCCTGGCTTCTAAGGTGGTCCTCTGCTTCTGGAGCTCACTGGCTTTGTGTGCTGTGGCTTCTGGTTTCATGAGGTGTAGGGGAGGGGTGGTCTGGCTGCTGGAAATCTCCTCTTCCCCTAAGACTGCACTACAACTTAGGTTGTCTCAGCAGTTGTCTGTGCTGGTGTCTGCCACTTCCCCTGGCTGTGCAAAGGCATGTCTGGGGTCTTGGTGTTGACGATGTTGGCTCAACCCCACCTAGGGCTCAGGACCTCCCTCTGTTTTGCTGAGGTGGGGCCTGCTGGGATACCTCTCTTCCTGCACTAGTCTCCTTCCACCACCACAAGAAGGGTACTCTCCAGCTTCCCAAGCTACAAGGCTACTGAAGCCCCACTTCTGGCTCCTCTATTTCAGGGTTTCTCCCCAAGGAGTACTATCTGGGTGAGAAAGAGAGAGATGAGAGCCATTTTACCTGGTCATCATGGGTACCAGAAGTTCAAAAGGGTGAGTGTGAAACCTTTAGACTGTAGGCTGGAGACCTCAGGAGTAGTTGGGGCTGAGGCCTCATGCTCTATTCTAGTGTCTCACATAGGTCCAACAGATTCCCGTCTTAGGCTTGTTCCTGCTCCCCAGTTTTGTGTGCCCAGTGCTCTCCTAGCCCAGCATGCTAGCTTGGTTCCTCTGCTGTTCCCATTTGGTATGGTCTGGTCCCTGTTCTGTGCCCAGCGTTCCTGCCTCACTCAGCCCGCTAGTGGCTTCTAACTCTCTCAAATCTGTTCACATTTGGTTTTTTTTGTAGGTATCTGACTGAATTTGTGAGAAAGCTCTGGTAAGACTCTGTTTTCACATGGCCATCTTGGATCTGTCTTCCCCCCACCCCCAAATCTCCCATTCAAATTTTTAAGGAATTATTTTCTTAACTGAGCTTTTGTACCCCTTTTTTCATTTGGCCGTTCTTCTTCTTACTGATTTTTTGGACCTATTTTGCCATTTCAGTTAGTCTATTTTTAAAGTGTTATTTTCTTCAGTACTTTTTTGGGTCTCCTTTAGCAAGCTGTTGACTCATTTTTCGTGATTTTCTTGCATCACTCACATTTCTTTTTCCAATTTTTCCTCTGCTTCCTTTACTTGCTTTTCAAAATCCTTTTTGAGCTCTTCTATGGCCTGCAACCAATTCAGATTTTTCTTGGTAGTTTTGGATGTCAGAGCTCTGACTCTGTTGTCTTCTGGTTGTGTATTTTGATGTTCTTTGTCACCAAAATAAGAGTCTATATTCTGAGATTTTATGCTGTGTGCTCAGTTTCCCAGCCATTTACTTGACTTTTTAACTCTTTTTTAATGTAAAACTCTCCCTCCAGTGTGGAGAGTGTACTTTCACAAACTTCAGAGGTTTTGCACAGCTGTTTTCAGAAATACTTCTAGGTAACTGCAAATGTTCAGTTCGTCCAGAGTTGTATGATCAAGAGAGAGGTGTTTATTCCTCTCCTGGCCTGTGCTCTGGTCTGTGAGTGACCACAAGCACTCTTTTCTGCCTTGAAACTCTTAGGAGGATTCCCTTTCCAATGCTGCCATAAGCTCCACCACACCAGTGCTCCTCTTCACCTCAGGACCACCACCCAGCACTACAAACCAGATCCAAGCATGGACAAAGCAAGAGAATCCTGCCTTAGCATCAGCAAACAGATCCCTACAATCCCCCTCTGATCAGTTGCTCCACCCCCCCCCCCCCCCCATTGTCTGTGATTCAAGATCTCTGGAAGCCACCCAGGGCCTGGAGCCAGACCAAACGCCTCTTTCACCCATGTCCCACAGACCTTTCATATTAACCTTCTAAGTTGTGTTTTGTGTTTCTGGGTTGAGAAGTTGAAACCACCCCAGCTGCCAGTGATTCAGTTCCCTGAAGCCTACTCCAGGTTTCCTAGGGCCAAGATTGTATTGGAGCATTTTGACCTGGACTGCAGTCCTCTCTCTGACTGATGCAATAGACCTTTCCTACCAACCTTCCAGGTTGTCTTGGGTTGAAATTTATTTCACTCTGTCATTTTGTGGGTTCTGCTGCTCTATAATTTGTTTAGAGTTATTTTTGTGGACATTGCAAATAAATGGATTTATTTTGCTTGACTTCATATTTTTAAAATTTTCTCTTTTTTCCCAATAATAAATGGTAGGAAAGAGAAAAAATAAATTTTAAGTGATAAATAATTTTAAGAATATTCATGTTATACAGATTTGGGTTTGGATCAATCTGGAATCCTCTCTCCCATTTTATTTCTTGATCCTGAATCTATATTGTCTTATTTATTTTTGTATTAATTTAAATTTTAGTTTTCAATATTCATTTCTACAAGATTTTGAGTCCAAATTTTCTCCCCATCTCTCCCCTACCCCCACCCCAAGATGGCATGCATTCTGATTACGCCTTCCTCCAGTTTGCCCTCCCTTCTATCACACCTTCTTATCCCCTCCCCCCTTATTTTTTTTGTAGGGCATGATAGATTTATATACACCATTGCCTGTGTATCTTATTTCCACATTTCATGTAAAAACAATTTTTAATATATGTTTTTAAAACTTTGAGTTCCAAATTCTCTCCCTTCTTCCCTCCCTGCCCACCCTCATGGAGAAGTCAAACAATTCAATATAGGTTATACATGTGTTGCTATGCAATACACTTCCATAATAGGCATATTGTGAAGGACTATGTATATTACCCTCCATACTATCCTGCCCCCCATTTATTCTATTTTCTCCTTTGACTGTCCTTTTTCAAAAGTTTTTGCTTCTGATTACCCCCTCCCCTAATATGCCCTCCTTTCTATCATCTCCTCCCACTCCAATCCCCTTCCCCCCTACTTTCCTGTAGGGTAAGATACCCAAATGAGTGGGTATGTTATTCCCTCCTTAAGCCAAATCTAATGAGAGTAAGGTTCACTCATTTCCTTTCACCTCCCTCCTCTTCCCTTCCATTATAATAGCTCTTTCTTTCTTCTTTTATGTGAGATAATTTAGCCCATTCTATCTCTCCCTTTCTCCTTCTCCCAATATATTCCTCTCTCACCTCTTAATTTTATGTTTTTAGATAGCATATTCAACTCACCCTGTGCCTTCTATCTATAAATATGTATATTCCTTTCAACTCTAATATTGGGAAAGGTCTCACAAGTTACAAATATCATCTTTCCATGTAGGAATTTAAACAGTTTGACTTTAATAAGTCCCTTATTATTTCCCTTTCCTGTTTATCTTTTCATGCTTCTCTTAATTCTTGTATTTGAAAGTCAAGTTTTCTATTCAGCTCTGGTCTTTTCATCAGGAATGCTTGAAAGTCCTCTATTTCATTGAATTTCCTTTTTTCCCCTGAAGGATTATACTCAGTTTGGCTGGGTAGGTGATTCTTAGTTTTATTCCTAGCTCCTTTCATGTTCAGAATATCATATTCCAAGCCCTTTGATCCCTTAATGTAGAACCTGCTAGATCTTGTGTTACCCTGATTTTGTTTCCACAATACTCAAATTGGTTCTTTCTGGGTGCTTGTAATATTTTTTCCTTGTCTTGGGAACTCTAGATTTGGCTACAATATTCCTAGAAGTTTTCCTTTTGGATTTTTTCAAGAGGCGATCAGTAGATTCTTTCAATTTCTATTTTACCTTCTGGTTCTCAAATATCAGGGCAATTTTCCTTGATAATCTCTTGAAAGGTGATGTCTAGGCTCCATTTTTGATCATGGCTTTAAGGTAATCGAATAATTTTAAAATTATCTCTCATGGCTCTATTTTCCAGGTCATTGGTTTTTCCAGTGAGATATTTCATATTATTTTCATTTTTTTATTCTTTTGGTTCTGTTTTATAATTTCTTGATTTCTCATAAAGTCATTGCTCCATTCTAATTTTTAAGGAATTATTTTCTTCAGTGAGCTTTTGCACCTCCTTTTCCATTTTGCCAATCCTGATTTTTAAGCCATTCTTCTCCTCATTAACTTTTTGGACTTCTTTTGCCATTTGAGTTAGTCTATTTTTAAAGGTGTTATTTTCTTTCGTATTTTGTGGGGTCTCCTTTAGCAATCTGTTGACTTGTTTTTCATGGTTTTCTTTCATCACTCTCATTTCTTTTCCCAATTTTTCCTCTACTTCTCTGTAACAACAATTTGGCTAGCAACTGCTGTAGGGGTGTAAGACCCAACAAGACCAGCAACAGGAGCTCCCAGCACAGGTTCTTTTGATCTGCTTTATTAAGGGGTTAACAATCTCAATTTAATCCAACATACATATATCATTCATTTATTTCAGTGGGAAAAGTCAGCACCCTGAACTTCAGAGCTGTTAGGGTCTTGGCCAGCAAGTTGCCCTATCTCAGTACGCAATGATGAGGCAGGAGCCAAGATGAATGTAACTCTGATTTATTGGCAGACATTATCCAGTTTTATAGGGTTTTGCACTACATAAGCAGAAGCAGGTGTTCAAGGGGATGAAAGCATGGGAAAAAGGAGATGTGCTTCAGTAATGTATTGTTGCACTTAGATTAGATGTAAGTAGCGATATCTGGTGGGAAGAATCTGGATTATTATAAACTAGGTAGCCTAGAAGCATATGGGAAAACTAGGGCTGTGGTAAGGTAGTTTCCATAGGATTATGGGAACAGGAGGGGAGTGCTATTCTACAGTGACAGGGAAGGCTGGGAACAGGAGGGGAGTGCTGTTTCTACAGTATCTAAAGAGGCATGGGAAGGCTCAGGCAGGATACAAGCTGGTATCAATACCGTATGAGTTATGTGAGGCACGGGTCAGGATGCCCTTGTAAAGTATCCAAGAAGTTCCCATTAATTAAAGCATGTTTGCGTTAAGCACTGGTTCAAGAGCATTCGGTAATGGCCAGCTGGGTTTCTCCTACTGGGCTTGTGAGTCCTTGGTGGATGGACTCTGCCTGCATGAGAAAGGATGGCTATCAGAGCAAGAGGGGGGTGCTGTTAATGGGGGCTCTTAGGGACGGAAGTCTTTCCTCCGGGTGCCTACCATTCCAACTCCTACTAAGCTTGTCTGGTTTTACCCAGGAAACAGGCCAAGCGCTAGGGTCCGAGCAGCACTGGGGTCGGCACTAACTCCCTACACAGAGCAAATAAAAACAAATTACAGACAGATACAATATAAACAGACCAAATCACAATTCAGTTCCCAGAGAAGAACCAGTGGCCTGGGTTAGCAGAGCCAGGGAGCAGGTACAACAGCTTGCCCAGAGTCACATGACACTCTTCCAGTGAGTGAGAGCCCTCAAACAAAATGCTAACCTCTGAGTTTATATATATACCCTGTTCAGGGTCAAAGGGTGTCACAAAGTGGGACTCAAACCCATGTGACCTAAAAGCTTCTGGTTTCGCAAACATGTGACTTAAACCCATGTAAACTAGGCTTTCCCTTGAAATAACCAGGTCATCAAACACGACTGATTTAATCAAGGAAACAAAGGCCAGACTCATCAAGGGCACTTGATTAAATAAGTGCTTTCAAAGAGAAAAGAGTAAAAAAAAAAAGCCCCACCTTAATTACTGATACATTCTCCTACTTGGTTTTCAAAATCCTTTTTTTGACCTCTTCCATGACCTGTGACCAATTCATGTTTTCTTAGAGGCTTTTGACATAGGAGCTTTGACGTTCTTGTCTTCTGGTTGTATGTTTTGATCTTCTCAGTCACCAAAGTAGGAATCTATAATCTGAATTTTTTCACATTGTCTGCTCATTTTCCCAGCCAATGACTTGACTTTTTAGCTCTCTGTCAAGGTATGACTCTGGTTCCAGACTGGGGAATGCTCTTTCCCAAGCTCCCGGGGTTTTTAGCAGCTGTGTCCAGAGTTACTTCTAGGCACCTGTAAATTTTCAGTTCTTCTAAGGTGGGATGATCCAAGAAGAGGTGTTTACTCCTCTACTGGCCTGTGCTCTGGTCTATGAGTGACCTAAAGCACTCTTTTCTGTCTTGGAACTTTGAGGAGGGCTCCCTCCTCACAGCCACCACAAGTTCTTCCACACCAGTGCTCCTCCTCAACCCAGAACTGGCAGCCAGGACTGTGAGTCCAAGCAGGGCAAAGCAAGAGAATCCTGTCCCAGCACTAGAAAAGAGTTCTCTGCACTCCCACTATGATCATCCACTTGATCCCCCCACCATCTGTGGGCCTGGAGCTCCAGAAGCAGACGCTGTTTCTACTACTGCTGCACCCACCTCATCTGCTCCAGGGCTGAGGTCAGACCATGCTCTTCGTCCAACAGAGTTTTCTCACTTACCTGCTAAGTTGTTTTTGGTGATTGTAGTTTGAGAAGTCTGGAAACCATCACAGTTGCCAGTGATTCAGTGCCTTGAGGCCTGCTCCACCTGGTCTGCTCTGGCCCACTCTGTGCTAAGCTCTGCTTCCGGCACCATATGGTTGAAATTCCTGTTGTCATTCCAGGCTCTCTTGGGCTGAAGACTTGTTTCACTCTATCATTTTTTGAGTTCTATAGCTCTACAATATGTTTAGAGTAATTTTTTACATTCATGTGGAGGCATTTTGGGAGAGCACAAACAAGGCCCTGCTTTTACTCTTCTATCTTGGCTCTGCCCATAGATTCATTTTTACATGTATTTGGAGGGGTTTGGAGGAGAGGTTGTTATGGTAATTAAGGTGGGACTTTTTTTTGTTCTCTCTTTTGGAGCACTGAGGTAATCAAGTGCCTTTGATGAATCTGGCCTTTGTTTCTTTGATTAAATCAATAGCCTTTGATGACCTGCTCAAGAAATAAGAAAGCCTAGTTCACATAGGTTTGAGTCCAATGGTTGTGATGCCCTTTGCCCCTGAACAGGATATATAAACTCAGAGGTTAGTGTTTTGTTTGGGGATGTCATTCACCGGAAGAGTGTTATGTGATTTGACCAGACAAGACTCTGCATAGCCACTGGAGGCCCCCAGCTTTGAAAACCCAGACATTGGTGACTCTTCCTCTGGTAACTATGTAATTCTTTGGTCGGACATCTAGAGGTCTGTCTAATGATAACTGTGTGTGTTTGCTCTGTTTATATTTTCTCTGTTTGTAATTTCTGTTTGTATTTGCTCTGAAATTAAGGGTGCTGACATTTCCCCCTGAACTAAGTGAATGCTATATGTATGTTTAATTAAAGTGATATTATTAACCCCTTAAAGTTTCTTTCCTTAGAAAAGCAGATCAAAGAACCTGTGCTAGCAGCCCTGCTGTGTCCTTGTGTTATTGGTCTTACACAGCCACAGTAGCAGCAAGTAACATTTTTGTTACAGAGGTCAAGCAAGTACCTGTTTTTACACCACCATCTTGACTGTGCCCAGACTATTATTATTTTTAAAATAAGCATAAAGCTTTATTATTATGTTTATGTTATATTCATTAATAATCATATACTTGTTTCCATGATATACGAAATAATCTTTTTTTGAGATTTGAAGTTCTCCAGACAAGTTTGTTAAAATTAGAGCACAGCTAGTTGCTGAGTGATTAATGATTGATCATTCTGTTGACGACCCTTTAAAAAGAAATATTCATTGTTTAGGGAGTGAATCTGGGCAAGAAATAGCTCTGAGGACCATAACCTCTGGTAAAAGGGAAGAGAGCCAGGTATGGAATAACAACCTTAGTATTGCAAGGGATTTGTTCCTGAACTTTGGGGAGGGTAGATGGTAGTGGAGGAATGGGCAGGTACTGATCTAGTAGGAGACAAGTAACCTAATGCATAATAAGTCTAGTCTGTCAAATCAAAAGACAGCTCTTAGGAGTCTGTAATTTTTGAGCAAAGAGAACCAGCTCTAACAATTGGGAGTTGAGTTGTTGAGTGGAATAGACTCAGCCACCCTTATAGAGACATGGTATCCAGTGAGGGCAACATGAGGACACCATGATAAAGGTGAGGAAATAGGGGCCCTGGATTGTTATGGAAGATCCTACACTAGATTTGTGAGGGAAATGTTTTGTAGTTACTGTTCTTATGTTATCGTTGCATTAAAAGTCTTTGTTCTTTGACCTAATTGTACCCTTTGACTGACTTGCACTGGTAAGGGCTTATGAGCTATCATTATAGAAGAATGAACCCACAGAACACATTGAACTTAAAAGTAGAAGCTCTCCTGGGAACCCAATATGCAAATGATGGATGGGAGAGGTGGTAACCCAGAGAGAGCACTATAATTGCAAAGGAAACAAAGTAAGCAGATTCTTCCAATTTGGAAAAGAAGGGGGGGGGGAACTAGACTTCTGAGGTTAGTGCAGACTAATTCATTCTATACTCTCTCTCTCTCTCTCTCTCTCTCTCTCTCTCTCTCTCTCTCCATATACACACATATATATGTATTTGTGTACATATATGTATATATACAGACATATGCATATATGTGTACATATACATGTATATGTCTATACATACATATATACACAATTGTATATATGTATATATACATACATACATGTGTATACATACATGCATATGTTTATATACTCATAAGTCAGTAATAAGATGGAAATGACAAAAGCATTAGAAACTGAAGTCCTAATCTCATGTGAGCCAGTGCTTTAATATATTAAGCCAAAGTACATCAACAAAGATTGTCAATTATTTTTTTAATTCCTTTTTTAAATTTTTGTTTATAGTAAGTCTTCAAAAACTTGAAACAGACATCTGTTTCAAAAACTTCAAGCTGACTGACTTCCTTCAACCTTATAAATACAGTCGTTGACAGTATTAGAAAATGTGAAAAGTGACTAAGTACTGTACAGATATTACATTATTTACAGAATAGCTGCCATGTCCTATAAATGTAGATATTTTAATGTCTAACAAACGTGGATACATAACAAGTTAAAAAGATTTATTTGATGCCCACATGCCCCTTCTGTTATCCCCATTCATATAAATTTGAAAAAAAAATAAATAATATACTAATGAATAAAAAGAGAAAACATGGAGGCAGATTTTTACCTTGTACAACCATTGGGGAGAACAGTCTTAGTCTTATAAGTCTCTTATTTTGGTACCATTAGATTTCTGCCTTCATCCTTAAAAGGCTTATTCTTAAAAGACCTATGGTTACTTTGAATTCATCCTTTCTTTTGAAAAGGAAATTTGTCTTATATGGTGAATATATTTCTACAAATGAAAATGTTCACTTGCCATTCAGGCACAACTTAAAAAGAAATCAGACAAGATACAGGTAGAAGATACCAAGAAACTGAATTGCACTTCCATTATCCCTTTTCTTCCTGGGCTTGTGACTAAAAAAAATTAGAATCTATTTGTTGTGGTCTGGGCCTTGTGATCTCTTAATCTTCCAAAGCAAAAAGCAGTTGAAAGTAGGAAAGAGAAGAAATAGATAGCATTAGCAAAAGTAGGTTAGAACTTTTCAAATTTGGAAGGACAGTAAAATCTTCAGAGTTATAGTAACAAGCCTGTTTCTATCATAAACAAGAGAATACAGTTCTCATTATCGGAGATATGTTGGATTTCCAGACCACAAACTTTGGCACTTCTTGTCTGTAGCTCTCCTTCAACTTCCATTTGTGTACTTTGTACATAGTCTTGGTTGAAGGTATGGTATAGTAAAGACAGTGATGATTCTGGAATCAGGAGAGACCTGTGTACAAATCTTTTTTCTAATATTTTCTGTGCCACCTTGGATATGTCAATTCACCAGTATGAACCTTTTCCCTCACCTGTGAATTAGAATTAGTTCTACATCTTTTATCTATATGCTAAAGTTTTGTGAGGTTCAAATGAAATGTACAAAGTAAAAATCTTAGTGTAGTAGCGTTAAGGCAATCAGACTTTTCCCCGTTCTTCCCTTTTGGGATGCTAAGACTATCAAGTCTCCCCTTTGTTTGAATTGGTGGGAAACCTTTTGCTGTCTGTGTCTTGGAATATTTCTCAGATATTTCTCAGCATTAAGACAATTGAGAGTCATTGAATTGCACATGATGTGATACTAGGGATGGGGAACTTTCACACACCCAGCCTGGGTGAGTGCATTGGTAACTAAAGTGGGACATACTGTTTTAGAATGATAAATTAAGTCTCTTTGATTGAGTCTTACTAGGTCTAAACCCCAGGTCAAACACCCTTTGACTATTAGATGCAAAGCTCCAGGCTGGTTAGTAAACTAGGTCTCTAGTTTGAGAGAGGCAGGAACCCCCTCTGCCCTAGGGGTAGTTGCTAAGACCAGAGCCAATAGTAGGAGCCTAAGTTCTGGTCCCTCAGATGATGTTTGATGATGTTCAAAGACTGAATAAAAAGAGAGAACAGAACTATTTGCTTGAGGCTCTCATTCCTGGAGGAGTTATGGTGGGAGACTCTGGGAAGCTGCTCTAAGAGCCTCCCAGCTTGTCAACCCAGATGTTGATGGTTTTTTGGTAACCATGAATTGTGATTTTGGTCTGTTTATAATGTGTATGTTTGTAATTTGTTTCTATTTGCTCTGAAGTTCAGGGTGCTGTCTTTTTCCCTTGAACTAAGTGAATGATATTTGTATTTTGGATTTAAATAAGATTGTTAACCCCCTAATGCTACTTTCCTTAGTAAAGCAGATCAAAAGAACCTGGGCTGGCAGCATCCTTGTTGTTGGGCTTGTGTTGGTCTTTCACCCCCACAGCAGCTGCTAGATGAATTGTTGCAACAGTGAGGTTAGAGTCCTCAGGGCTCTGAACAGGATATAATTGAGGGGAGCTTGGCATTTGACTTTTGGGGCACACTCATGGAGGGAGTGTTGAGACTCTGGGCAAGCTTTGTAACCCAGATAGATGTTGGGGCATTGTTAAACCCTGGTAACTATGAATTGAAATTTGAATCAGACAAGGTCTATCTGTTGATATTTGTAATTTCTGTTTGTATTTGCCTTGAAGTTCAGGGGGCTGATCTTTTCCCCCTGAACTAAGTGAATGATATATGTATGTTTGATTAAACTGAGATTGCTAACCCCTTAAAGTTTTTTTCCTTAGAAAAGCAGATCAAAGGACCTGTATTGGCAGCTTTCTATGTGCTGGTTGTTGGTGGGTCTTATACCCCTACAGCAGCTGCTAGCCAAATTGTTATTACAAATAGAGAAATCAGTTATGCTATAATTAGTAATACTATGTTAAATAGTTGTGTTTTTCAAGAACACAAAACACTTTTTTTTCCTTTTTGTAGGTGGTATCTGACTATTTAACACTTCATTATGATTGAACAGTATTATGTATTTTGTTGCAGAAAAGAATACAAAAGGTCATCTATTAAAGGGAAGATCAGTAAGTAAATTTATTAATTGTCCCTCTGTTAATAATTCATTTTTTTCTGGGTTAAATACTTGTTAGCTTAAACAAACCTTATGCCCTAATATATTAAGATAAACACTTAAAATTAATTTTCTGGGTAGAAGGATTTCTGATTGTTTTCTCAAATGCCATATATAAGGATGGTAGGATTTATGAGCAAAGAGGGTACATCACTTCTATTCTTATAGAAAAACTAATTTAGCTTAAGTTGGATATTGTCAGTTGTGACTATCTCATAAACTGACCCGTTTGGACCAAACTTTGGAATTGATTGTGTAACAATCGTGTCAAGATTGCCTCTTGAAAAAGATCCCCAAAGGAAAACTCCTAAGAATATTGGAGCCAAATTCCAGAATTCCCAAGTCAAGGAGAAAATATTGCAAGCAGCCAGAAAGAAACAATCCAAGTATTGTGAAAACATAATCATGGTAACATAAGATCTAGCAGCCTCTACATTAAGAGATTGAAGGATTTGGAATATGATATTCTGGAAGTCAAAGGAGTTAGGATTTAAATCACCTACCCACAAAAACTGAGTGTAATACTTCAGGGGAAACTGCAGAAATTCAATGAAATAGAGGACTTTCCAGCATTCTTGATGAAAAGAACAGAGCTGAATAGAAAATTTGACTTTCAAATCCAAGACTCAAGAGAAGCATGAAAAGGTAAACAGGAAAGAGAAATTATAAGGGACTTATTAAAGTTGAACCCTTTACATCATTACATGGAAAGATGGTATTTGTAACCCTTGAGACCTTTCTCAATATTAGGGTTGTTGAAGGAAATAAATACTTACATCTATATCTATATATATGCATACACATACATACATATCTAGTTATAAATAATCTCTCTCTACGTATATACACACACATATACATACATATGTACACATACATACACACAAACATATATATATATATATATATATATATATATATATATATATATATATATGAAGGACTTATATCTAAATTATAAAATTAAGGGGTGAGAGAGGATTATATTGGAAGAAGGAGAAAGAGAGAGATAGAATGGGGTAAATTATCTCACTTGAAAGAGGTAAGAAAAAAGTGTTATAATGGATGGGAAGAGGGGGGAGGTGAAAGGGAATGAGTGAACTTTACTGTCATCAGATTTGGCTTAAGGAGAGAATAACACACTCAATTGAGTATCTTACCACACAGGAAAGTAGGGAAGAAGGGGATAAAGGGGGAGAATTATAGAAGGGAGGGCAGACAGGGGGAGGGGCTAGTCAGAAGCAAACAGTTTTGAAAACGGACAGAGTCAAAGGAGTGAACAGAATAAATTGTGGGCAGGAGAGTGTAGAGGGCCAGCTCTGAGAAAGTCCTCAACAGGATAAGTCCAGGCCAGTTTTTCACTGAAGCGGGTTCTTCCCCTTGGGCTGACAACTCAGGACATGGGCTCTCCAAACCCCCTTGGCACACACGTGCTAAATACCCTCTGTGGGCTATTAACACAATTTCGTTGTTGTGTCAAAAGGGAACAAAGCACGAGGAAGTCACGCAATGTTTTGCATGAGAACTTGCCTAAAAAGTATATAAGCCCTTTCCCTCAGTTTAATAAATGGAGTTGTACTACACTTTCCCACCTGGCACATGTACTCTTTCCATTCTCTGTGGCATCCTTTTTCCCTCTGCTATGCTGGCCCCACAGCCACTGGTGGCAGGATAGGATTGAGGTAAATATAGTTAGTCTTTCATAAGATGACTAATTATGGAAGTGTTTTGCATAACTACACATGTATAATCTATATTGAATTGCTTGTCTTCTCAATGAAGGTGGATCAGAAGGGAAGAAGGGAGAGAATTTGGAGCTCAAAGTTTTAAAAACTAATGTTAAAAATTGATTTTTATGCAACTGGGAAATTAGATATACAGGCAATGGGGCATAGAAATCTCTATTGCCCTACAAGAAAGTAAGGGGGAGGGCAGTGATAGAAGGGAGGACAGCCTTGGGGAAGGGGTAATCGGAATGCATGCCATCTTGAGGTTGCAGGAGAGGAGGGGGGGAGAAAATTTGGAATTCAAAACATTGTGGAAATGTATGTCAAAAACTAAAAACAAATAAATTAATTGAAAAAAATTAAGATATTGAGACTAAAGCTAAGAAAAAACATTGAATCCTGCAAAGGTAAGCTTACTAGCACAATTAGAAGAAATTATAGAATGGCATAGTGCTAATATTCCAATCTTAGGGAAGGAAACGAAAATGCCATCAGAACATTAATGTTTTAAATGGTATTGAGGGAGGTACATGAGAAAAATAGCAAGCTTGGAAATGTATTTAACTCTTGTTAAGACAGGAAAGAGAAGAGGGGATAAAAAGCAATAAACTAGTATAGAAAGGAGAAAGAAATAGAAAAAAAATTGGTATTTCTCTTAACGAGGTGCATGAGATGAAGAGTATACATGCAAGGAGCATCAGAGAAACTTCACTCTTATCAGAATCAGCCAAAGAAAAGTTAAACTTATGGGGCAGCTAGGTGGCACAGTGAGTAGAACACTGGCCCTGAAGTCAGGAGGACCTGAGTTCAAATCTGGCCTCAGACACTTGACACACTTACTAGCTGTGTGACCTTGGGCACGTCACTTAACCCCAATTGCCCTGCCTTCCCCCCTCAAAAACAAACAAGCAAATGAAAAGTTAAACATACACACATCATTTTGGTATGGGAAAAAAAAAAACACCAAGAGAGGCAGAGCCAAGATGGTAGAGTAGAGCAGCACCCTGCCTCACTCTCACAAATTTCCCTCCAAACCATTCCAAAGTAAGATCTGAAATTGAAATCTGGAGTGGCAAGACGAGGTAAACAATTTTCCAGCCCAAGACAACTTAAGACACCATCAAGAAAGGTCTGTCTCTCCAGGGTGCAATTTGTATGGGCCTAAAATGCAGAACAGACCAAAAACATAGTCCACAATTCAGACTACAGCACAAGCCATGCCCCAGCAAAACAGCAGCTGACCTTGGAAGCAGCTATATTTTCTGCTGCATCACCTTCAAGAGCTCTCAACCCATACATAGCAGGTGAAGGGATTGGAAGTATTGAAGAGCTAGTCATAAGGGGATTGCATGGGACTTTATATTGGCACTAGTTTCAGGATCCTATTGCATTGCCCATACACAGTTCTTGGTGACAATCACAGAGCCAAAATAATCAAATAGCACTTGTAGTCACAGAGGAGAAGCGGTTTTGGTCCATTTTCCAGCGAAGAGAAGAGTGTTAGTGGTCACTCATGTGGAGTAGGGACCCTGGTCTCAAGTCTAAGACACAGAGGAGGACTAAAAATTGTGACAAAAGGAGAGCAGGGAACCAGGTCACAGTCCCAGGACCAAAAGAAGTGCTAACCGTGGTAGCTACAGGGAAACAAGATCCCTTTCTGAGTAAAGAGCAGAGCACTGACCAGAACAGCAGTGACCACACCTCTTTCTAGATCATAACATCTTGGAAACACTGAAAAATTAGACATGCCCATAACTAGTTCTGAAAACAGTAGCAAAAAAAGGCCTGAAGGGGGGCGGAGCCAAGATGGCGGCTGGTAAGCAGGGAATAGCATGAGCTCCCTACCGAGACCCTCCAAAAACTTATAAAAAATGGCTCTGAACCAATTCTAGAATGGCAGAACCCACAAAACAGCAGAGGGAAGCAGGGGTCCAGCCCAGGACAGCCTGGATGGTCTCTGGGTGAGGTCTATCACACACGGAGCTCGGAGCTGGGAGCTGGGAGCTGGGAACGGAGTGGAGCAGAGCCCAGCCTGAGCGGCGTGGACCATCCAGACCAGAAGCCAGGTGGAGGGGGCCCCAGCGCACTGATTCAGTGACCTGCGGCAGTTACGAGACTTCTCAACCCACAAATACCAAAGACTGTGGAGAAGGTTAGTGGGAAAAGCTGCGGGAGTAGAAGGAGTTCGCGGTTTGGCTTCCAGCCCCGGGGGCAGCAGAGGTGGGGCAGCTACAGCTGTTGTTACTTCCGGCTCCAGGCCCACCTGGTGGGAGGAATTAAGTGGTGGATCAGAGCAGGGGTGCACAGCCTGCCAAAGATCTCAGCCCAGTTCGGGTTGGGGGTTGGGGAAGGAGCAGTGCTGGTGTGGCAGAGCTGGCACCTCCCCCCCAAACGTGGGACATAGAACTCTGTAACCTACAAGCAGTCATACCCCACTGAAAAACACAAGGGTCAAGTTAGTTGGCTGGGAATATGGCCAGGCAGCGAAAACGCACCCAGATTCAGTCTCAGACTTTGGATTCTTTCTTTGGTGACAAAGAAGATCAAAACATACAGACAG
The DNA here is from genome assembly GCF_011100635.1 of Trichosurus vulpecula. Taxonomy (NCBI): domain Eukaryota; kingdom Metazoa; phylum Chordata; class Mammalia; order Diprotodontia; family Phalangeridae; genus Trichosurus; species Trichosurus vulpecula. The sequence goes on from NC_050581.1 coordinate 28,055,233, forward strand.
AAGAAATTAATAAAGTCAAAGAGCCTAAAACAGAAACCTCCAAGAAAAACAGGAACTGGTCCCAGGCCATGGAAGAGCTCAAAAAGGAGTTGGAAAAGCAAGTTAGAGAAGTAGAGGAAAAATTGGGAAGAGAAATGAGAAGGATGCGAGAAAACCATGAAAAACAAGTCAATGACTTGCTAAAGAGACCCCAAAAAAATACTGAAAAATACACTGAAGAAAACAACACCTTAAAAAACAGACTAACTCAAATGGCAAAAGAGCTCCAAAAAGCCAGTGAGGAGAAGAATGCCTTGAAAGGCAGAATCAGCCAAATGGAAAAGGAGGTCCAAAAGACCACTGAAGAAAATACTACTTTAAAAATTAGATTGGAGCAAGTGGAAGCTAGTGACTTTATGAGAAATCAGGATATTATAAAATAGAATGAAAGGAATGAAAAAATGGAAGACAATGTGAAATATCTCCTTGGAAAAACCACTGACCTGGAAAATAGATCCAGGAGAGATAATTTAAAAATTATTGGACTACCTGAAAGCCATGATCAAAAAAAGAGCCTAGATACCATCTTTCAAGAAATTATCAAGGAGAATTGCCCTGATATTCTAGAGCCACAGGGCAAAATAGAAATTGAAAGAATCCATCCATCACCTCCTCAAATAGATCCCAAAAAGAAATCTCCTAGGAATATTGTTGCCAAATTCCAGAACTCCCAGATCAAGGAGAAAATACTGCAAGCAGCCAGAAAGAAACAATTTGAGTATTGTGGAAACCCAATCAGAATAACCCAAGATCTGGCAGCTTCTACATTAAGAGATCGAAGGGCTTGGAATGCGATATTCCGGAAGTCAATGGAGCTAGGATTAAAACCTAGAATCACCTACCCAGCAAAACTGAGTATCATGTTCCAAGGCAAAATATGGAGTTTCAATAAAATAGAGGACTTTCAAGCTTTCTCAGTGAAAAGACCAGAACTGAATAGAAAATTTGACTTTCAAACACAAAAATCAAGAGAAGCATGAAAAGGTAATCAAGAAACGGAAGTTGCAAGGGATTTACTAAAGTTGAACTGTTTTGTTTATATTCCTACATGGAAAGATGATGTGTATGATTCATGAGACCTCAGTATTAGGGTAGTTGAAGGGAATATGCATATATATATGTTTATGTATATATATATATATATAAGTGAATGTGTATGTATGTATGTATCTATGTGTATATGTATGCATGTGTATGTATGTATATATATGTGTGTTTTTGTATATATACATATATATGTATATGTATATGTATATGTGTATATATATATATACATGTAAAAGAGAGAGAGCAGACACAGGGTGAGTTGAAGATGAAGGGAAGATATCTAAAAGAAATAAAATGAAATTAAGGTATGAGAGAGCAACATACTGAGAGAGGGAGATAGGGAGAGATAGAATGGGGTGGATTATCTCGCATAAAGGTGGCAAGAGGAAGCAGTTCTGTGGGAGGAGGGGAGAGGGCAGGTGAGGGGGGAATGAGTGAACCTTGCTCTCATCAGATTTGGCCTGAGGAGGGAATACCATACATACTCAGTTGGGTATCTTACCCCACAGGAAAGAAGAGGGAGGAAGATAAAAAAAAATAAAAGGGGGGGGATGATGGAGGGGAGGGCAGATAGGGGTGGAAGTAATCAAAACAAACACTTTGGAAAGGGGACATGGTCAAGGGAGAAAATTCAATAAAGCGGGATGGGTTGGGAAGGAGCAAAATGTAGTTAGCCTTTCACAACATGAGTATTGTGGAAGGGTTATACATAATGATACACACGTGGCCTAGGTTGAAGTGCTCGACTTTAGGGAGGGCGGGTGGGAAGGGAAGAAGGGAGAGAATTTGAACTCAAAGTTTTAAAAACAGATGTTCAAAAACAAACAAAAAAAAGTTTTTGCATGCAACTAAAAAATAAGATACACAGGCAATGGGGCGCAGAAATTTATCTCGCCCTACAAGAAAGGAAGGGAAAAGGGGATGAGAGGGGAGGGGGGTGATAGAGGGGAGGGCTGACTGGGGAACAGGGCAACCAGAATATATGCCATCTTGGAGTGGGGGGGAGGGTAGAAATGGGGAAAAAATTTGTAATTCAAACTGTTGTGAAAATCAATGCTGAAAACCAAATATGTTAAATAAATTAATTTAAATTTAAAAAAAGGCCTGAAGCTTAGGATGATGCCCCCTCATCCTTGGGAGCAAAGCCCAGCTTTAACAGAAATTTAAATGTCAGGAAAAAGACTAGAAAAAATTAAAAAAAAAAAACAAAAAATATACTTGACCAGAACAAGTTACTATGGTGACAAGGAAAAACAAGACAGAAACCCAGAAGACATGGTGTCAAAGCAGAAACAAGCAAAGACCCAAGGAAAATGTGAATTAGCTACAAACCCAACAAGAACTCCTGAAAAAAAAAACTTTAAAAGGATTTTTAAAACCAAATGAGAGAAGTAGAGGAAAAAATTGGAAAAGGAATAAGAGTGGCACAAGAAAATTATGAAAAGAGTTCACAGTTTGGTAAAAGAGAAACAAAATTAATGAAGAAAATAACACCTTAAAAAAACAATTGAGGTAAAGTGAAGATGGTAGAATAAAGGGAAGGATTCACCTGAGCCCTCCCAAATTCACCTCCGAACATTAAAATAATATTTCAAAAGGAATTCTGGAGTGAAAGAAATAACAAATGGAGAGAGTTAAAACATTTTTCCAGCCCAAGGAAACTTAGAAGGTCAGCAGGAAAGACATATCTCACTGTTGGGGAAAGTGCAAGCCACACCAGTTCAGGTAGTACTCAGAAATTTAGCAGCAGCACTTGGAGGCGACTGAATCAGTGTTGTTGATTTACAAATCTTTCAGCCCAAAAATGGCCAGGGTGTTAAGCAATAGGTCAATAGGTAATTACAACTGACCCTTTGCTGTTCCTTAAAGCAGGACTCTGTTGCATGTAGTTCCAGTTCACAGTTCCATGTCAAGGTAGAGCATTAGCAGGAGAAGGGATCATGGTCACACCTCTAAGGTACAAAAGAGTATTTGCAGTCACTCATAAACCAGAGCACTGAACAGGAAAACAGTGACAACCTCTCCTAATGCAATACCACCTTGGAAAAACTGAGAGCTTGCAGATCCCCAGAGCTAGCTCTGAAAACAGCAGCTTGAAAAGCCTAAAGCTTGAAATGGTGACCCTTCCACCCTGGGAGCAGAGTCTAACTTTAACATAAAATTAAAAGTCAAGAAAAAAGCTGGGGAAATGAACAAACAACAAAAAAGTGTCTGGCCACAGAAAGTTGCTATGGTGACAGAGAAGACCAAAACACAAACTCAAAGGAAAACAGCAAAATCAAAGTAGCTATGTGCAAAGTATCAAGGAAAAATGTGAATAGATCTCAGGCTATGGAGCAGCTCAAAAAGGATCTTAAAAATCAAATAAGAAAGGTAAAGGAAAAATCTGGAAAAGAAACGAAAGTGATGCATGAAAATTGTGAAAAAGAGAGTCAACAACTTGGTAAAGGAGGCCCAAAAACAATTCTAAAATAAAACCTTAGAAAAAAACAGAATAGGTTAAATGGCAAAATAGGCACAAAAATTCACTGAAGAGAGGAACTCCTTAAAAATCAGAATTCATCAAATGGGGAAAAAAGGTACACAAATTCACTGACATGACAAACTCCTTAAAAATTAGAAATGGCCAAATGGAAGAGGAAATATGAAAACTCATTGAAGAAAAGAATTCCTTAAAAATTAGAATTGGACAAGGGGAAACATGAATCCATGGGACATCAAGAAACAATAAAACAAAATCAAAAGAATGAAAAATATAGAAGAAAATTGTGATTTTTTTTCCATTAGGAAAACAACCAACCTGGAAAAAAGACCAAGAAGAGATCATTTAACACTTATTGAACTACCTGAAAGCTGCGACCAAAAAAAGAGGCTAGACAACATGTTTCAAGAATTTATTGAGGAAAACTGCTTCAATATCCTGGAATCTGAGGGCAAAATAGAAATTGAAAGAATTCACCAATTACCTACTGAAAGATATCCGAAAAGCAAAACCTCTAGTAATATTATAGCCAAGTCCCATCTCCCAGGTCAAGGAGAAAATATTGGAAAGAGCCAAAGAGAAACAATCCAAATATTGTGGAACCGCAATTATACAAGATTTAGAATCTTCTACATTAAAGAATTGGAGGGATTGGACTACGATATTCCAGAGGGTAAAGGAGTTAGAATTATAAGCAACAAAAATAGCTCAGAAAAACTGTGGATAATCCTTCAAGGGAAAAATGGACACAATGAAATTGAAGATTTTCAAGCATTCTTGATGAAAAGACAAGAGCTGAATAGAAAATCTGATGATTAAATACAAGACTCAAGGGAAGCATAAAAATGTAAAAATGAAAGAGAAATCCTAAGAGACTTGATATGATTAAATTGTTTCTATTCCAATATGAAAAGATAATGCTTGTAATTTCTAAGAAGTTTATTATTATTAGGGCAGTTAGAAGGAATACACATAGATGGAAAACAGGCATGAATTGACTATAATGAGATGATATCCAAAAACATAAAATTAAAGGGTGAAAAAGTAGGATGCACTGGGAGAAGGGATAAGGGGGATGTAGAATGGGGATAAATTATCTCATATAAAAGAGTTATAAAAGAGCTTTAATAGTGGAGGGGAATCTGAAGGGAGAGGGAGGCAATACTTTTATCAGAATTGTCTCAAAAAAGGAATAACATCCACACTCAGGTAGGTATATGAATCTATCTTACACTACAGGGAATTAGTTAAAAATCATACCTATGAATGTGAATGTGATCATTTCAACAATAAATAGAAAGGTACAGCAGAGTGAGTTAAAAACAAGAATCCTACAATATTTTCTTTACAAGAAATACACTTGAAGCAGAAAGACACAAATTGAGTATAGTAAGGGGAAGAAGCTGAATCAGTTATGTTTCAGTTGAAATAATAAAAGGAGAGGGAGCGGTCATGATCTCATATAAAACAAAAGCAAAAATAGATCTAATTAAAAGATATGAGCAAAAAAACTACATTTTGCTAAAAGGCACAAAAGACAATGAATTAATATCAATACTAAGAATATATTCATTAAATGGCAAAGCATCCAAATTATTAAGTAGCCCTAGCTTAGAAAAAGAAATTGATCAAGCCATCAATGAGTTCTATACAAAAAAATCCCCAGGACAAGATGGATTCACAAGGAATTTGTACTAAACGTTTAAAGAATAATTAGTTTCAATACTATATAAACTCTTTGGGAAAGTAGGCAAAGGAGTCCTACCAAAACTTTTTACTATATAAATATGATACTGATATCTAAATCATGGAGAGCAAGAACAGAGGAAGAAAACATAGATCAATCTCCCTAATGAATATTGATGCAAAAATTTTAAACATACTTACAAGGAGACTGTAGCAATATATCGCAAAGATACAGTATGAAAAGGTGAGATTTATGGCAAAGAAGCATATAAGGAAAGTTATCAGCATAATTGGCCATATCAATACCATATCTAATAGAAATCATATGATTATTTCAAAAGATATATAAAAAGCTCTTTGACAAAAAAACAACACTCAGTCCTACTAAAAATATTAGAAACCATAGGAATAAATGGAGCTTTCCTTAAAATGATAAGTAGTATCTATCTAAAATCATTGGTAAGCATTATCTGTAATGGGGACAGGCTAGAAGCCTTTCCAATGAGATGAATACTTTCCTAATAAATATTGTGAAGCAAGGAGGTTCATTTTCATCACTATTACTAACATTGTATTAGCAATGTCAGCTATAGCAATAAGAGAAGAAAAATGGAAGGAATTAGAATAGGCAATGAAGAAACAAAACTATCACTCTTTACAGATTATATGATGATATATATAGAGAGTCCTAGAATATCAGTCCAAAAACTAGTTGAAATAATTAGCAAGTGGAGCAAAGTTACAAAATATAAAATAAACCCACATGAATCATTAAGATTTCTATAAATCACTAACAAAATCCAGAAGCAAGGGGTAGAAAGAGAAACTCCATTTAAAATATCTGAAGACACTAAAAAATACTTAGGAATCTACCTGCCAAGACAAATAAAAAAATGGAACACAACTACAAAGCACTTTTCACACAAATAAAGTCAGATCTAAACAATTTGAGAAATATTAGTTGCTCATGTGAAGGCAAAATCAATATAATAAAATAGCAATTTTCTTAATTTACTTATTCAGTTCCATACCAAAAAAATTAACAAAAAATATTATAGAGCTAGACAAAATAATAACAAAATTCTCCTAGAACAACAAAGGGTCAAAAATATTAAAGGAATCAATAAAAGAAATGTGAAGGAAGCTTAGCATTATCAGATCTCAAACCATATTACAAAGCAGTAATCATCAAAACAAATAATTAATACACAATATAGTCTAATAAATAACCATGGTAATCTAGTGTTTGACAAACCACAAAATCTAAAATTTTGGGACAAGGAATTGCTATTTGACAAAAATTTCTGGGAAAACTGGAAAGCAGTTTGGGAGAAATTATGTGTAGACTAACATCTCACATTAAATATTGAGATAATTTCAAAATGTATAAATGACTCAGGGGTGGGAAACCTGTGGCCTTGAGACCACATGTTTCCCTCTAGGTCCTCAAGTGCTGCCCTTTGATTGAATACAAACTTCAAAGAACAAATATCCTTAATAAAAGGATTTGTTCTGTAAAACTTGTACTCAGTCATAAGCCACACCCAAAGACCTAGAAGGCTACATGTGGCCTCAAGGCCATAGGTTCTGCACCCTTGATAGGCATAAAGGGTGATATCATAAGCAAAGTAGGGAATCATGGAATATTTTACTTGTGATACTTATGAGCCAATGAAGAATTTATGACCAAATAAGAGATAGGAAGTGTTATAAAATGTAAAATGGATAATTTTGATGACATCAAATTTAAAAAAAAAATGTTTTGCACAAGCAAAAGCAACATAACCAAGATTAGAAGGAAGACAGGAGACTGACAAAAATAAATTACAGCAAGTGGTGGTCTCCTTATTCAAATATAAGAGAACTGAGCCAAATTTGTAAAATAGCTATCCTCTAATTGATAAATGGTTGAAGGATATAAACAGGTAGTTTTCAGAATATGAAATCAAAAGCATTGAAAAATGCTTTAAATCACTATTGATTAAAGAAATGTAAATTAAAACAACTCTGAGTTACCACTTCATACCTATCAGACTGACTAATACGACAAAAAAAAAAGAAAATGACAAGTATAGGAGGGGATGTGGTAAAATTGGTAAAAATACACTGTTGGTGGAGTTGTGAACTGATCCAGCCATTCTGGAAAACAATATAAAACTATACCCAAAAGTTTATAAAACTATTCATACCCTTTCCCCAGCAATACCACCACTAGGTCTATATCCAAAAGAGATCAAAGGAAAAGGACATATATACACAAAAAATATTTATAACAACATTTTACGGTGGCAAAGAATTGGAAAATGAAGGGATGCCTATCAATTACGGATTGACTGAGATTATGCTATAAGAAATGATATGCAAAATGTTTTCAGAATAACCCAGGGAGATTTACATGAACTGAGGAAAAGTGAAATAAGCAGATCAAGTAAAACTTTTTACACATTAACAATAGTATATGAACTGTGAATAACTTAGCATTCTCAGCAATACAATGATCCAAGGCAATTTCAAAGAAATTATTATGAAAACTCTATCCACTTCCAGAGAAAGAACTGATGAAGTCTGAAGCACTTTATTTACTTTCTTTATTATTCTTTGTTGGGGGGCGGTCTGTTTTATTTTGCAATATGGTTAACATGGAAATGTTTTGCATGACTGCACATCTCTAATCTATATGAAATTGCTTGCCTTCTCATGGAGAGGTTGGGTAAAAGGGGATGAAGGAAGAAAAGAAGGAAAGGATGGAGAAAATTTGGAACTCAAAAATTTTTAAATGATGTTAAATATTTTGTTTATGTGTAATTGACAGAAAATAAATAAAATTAAATAATTAAAAGGAAAATAAAGATAAAAATCAAAATATTAACAATAAAAGAAGTGGTAATTGAGAAGGAAAGATAGGTTAAGAGGTAAGAGTATACTGGGAAGGGAAAACAAACTTCCTTATCTTTAAGGAGAGATTAAGAGAAAAAACACTAAAATCTTCACGAGATTCAACAATTCAGAAATTATGGTATATCGATGCAGTAGCATGCTATCGTGTCATAAAAATGCTGAAAGATATGACTTCAGAGAATCCTGAATTGACACAGAATGAAGTAAGCAGAGCCAGGAGAATAATTTATTGAAGAATAGAAAACTTGTAAAGAAAAAGAATTTCAAAAGACATAATTAAGATCTCTGATCACTGCAATGATCAATCATGTCTATAGACTACCTATGATAATACATGTTACCTATCTTCTGTCAGAGAGGTCTTTTTTAAAATCTGTATTCAAAGAAGAAAAAGGACATACATTTTTACATATGTTGCCTACCTCCTGTAAGAGAGCTACTTTTAAAATTTGTAATCAAGGTACAGAAAAACATAATTTTTTGCATTGTACACATACATACTCATATACACATAGACCTACATATAAAATATTTTAACATCCTATGTTTTACCTATCTTATTTCTATTAAATAAAGTATACCTATCCAGAACCATGGACCAGTCTTGGGTTTCATCCCGCCAAGTTTCAGTTATACTGAGTATATCAGTTATAAGGTCAAATTTTAAGTCTTCTGATAAGGGAATGTATTCCTTTCCTGAATCTCAGTCTGATTTATTACTATAGCTTAGGACTTAAAAACAAGTTATCCATGCATCAGTACTTTCCTTAAACTTCATGCTGTAACTTCTGATCCAGAAGGACAGTATGCTATAGTGGAAAAAAAAACATTGAACTTGTAGTCAGAAAATTTAAGTTCACATCTTGGCTTAGTCACTTACAAACTATATGAACTCAAGTAGATTACTTAACCTCTCAGTCTCAGTTTCCTCGTCTGTACCTTGCTCACAAAACTATTCTTTGGGGAATACTTTTTAAGTTATAAAACACTATAACATATATACGTGGATTCATTCTTTTATATCTTTTTCTTTACCCGACATCACAAAACCTTTTTATTAATCATTCTGTGGCCAATCCACTTTCAAATTCTTAGATGAGTCAAATTTTTAATAGAAGACTATCTCCATGCAGCTTGAGGTTGAATTATAAATATTTGATGAAACATACAGTTTGGATATTGATAAATCAAATAAATTAATCACTATTTTTAAAAAGTCAATCGACACATTGAGTTTAAAAGCCACAATCAAATTCTAGTTTTGTTTTGTTTTGTTTTGTTTTCTGAGTTTTTTTTAACATGCTAAAGAGAATGCCAAGTACTTTTAGAAAGAATATAAATAAAGGTCAAGGAATACCTTTGGCTTTGATTTATGCCCTTGGCTTCCTCTTTGGCTCTGTTCCCAAGAGAACTAAACTGAATATTCTGATTCTATAAGTGTTATAAAGCATTTATAGTAAAGTTTATTGTAGAACCCAGAAGATGTGTCTAAAAGGGTGCTTGTTCTTTCAGTGTTTTTAAAGAATTTACTGTGTGAGCTTTTATTATATTTGTTCACAAAAAAAATCAAAAAACATCCAAATTACTGCCACTAACATCTATTCAAATCATGATTTCACAATCCTTTATTTATGAAGAGTGAGAAAAGGAGATATTTTGAATCTGATTAAAATCATTTTTCTAGAAGAGAAAAACATATTACTCCATATGTCTTCCACAAAAGATTTACTCCAATGTCTCATTATGGAATAGAGTTAACTCTGGGTTTTTAAGGTAATGCTTGTAGGGAACAATCCAATCTCTTTCTGACTAGAATGATTTGCAGAATGGTACTGGTTACATTCTGGATCTACTGTCCAATGAACAGATTAGTAGAGTGTAGAAAAGTTCATCACCAGTAGAGTGGACGCTAGTTAGTGAATTACTTGACCATGGAAAACCATAAAATGAAGAACTATAAAACATGGCTCTAAGTCCTTTGCCATTCTGTTTCTTCAATAACAGTGAAAGAGAAGCATATAGGTAAGTTAAGGATGCTAAGAATGAATTTTTATATCAATTATACTATAGGTGTTTAAAGATGATTAAACTGCTTAGTTCTTTTTAGTGTAAAACCTAAGTCTAATAACAAGAAACTAATGTGCTTCTAGAGAAAGTGAGCCACAATAATATTGGAATTCCTGTAATAAATGAAAAAAAAATTAAATGGCAGCTAAAAAGAAGATTGGCTTCTATATTCTTGGAGAAGCAAATGATTGAGTCCTTAGCATTCCTAAACAGCATTCATTCAGTCTGAGCTTTAGCACTCCTAACACTTAAAAAAAAGACTGCTTTGGTATTCATCTCATATTACCTGTCTTTGTTTCCATCTTCTATATATAGCTGTTAAAATATATAACTAAGGCAATAAGCTCCTTATAGATAATATAAGGATTTACTTTTCAACAGAATTACTTTTATTTGTGGCTAAAGAATTCCAAATCCTCCTCTAGTGACTTGTGCTGTAAAAGGTTAGTCGGTGAGATTGTACCTATTTTTTTCTCTGCCTCCTTTCAAATGAGATCTCCCCAAATATTAGTGCTCATTTAAAGATGCCTTGCATTCTTCAAAAAATGGTGTGATCCTCCTCAATCCCCTCCAAGTTGTAATCATTAACATTAAAGCAGCCAGTTCTCCTTGGTGCTGAGTATGAAGTCCAGGCTATCAATTTTCTCCATTTCTTTCTCTACATTTGAAATTACCACCAAAAATGTAAAAACAAAAAAAAATAAAAAAACAACTTTACTTTTGGCAAAGAAAAGTCCCAGAAGATTTTGAGATAATTAAATCCACTATCATTAGTATATCATGATTTTATACCTGGATGGTAATTTGTTTTACCACCCAGGTATAAAATCAATTTAATTTTTTTAAGTTTGCTGATATTTTTCATTGTTTTATATTACATCACTTATAGAATGTCCCTCACTCTGTGAGAGGTCTCTTGTGACAAAGAAAAACAAGAAAATTAATAATATAGTGATCTCATCTGAAAGTATACACAACATTTCACATATGTGGCGGAGTCCCAACTATAAAGTTTTCATTTTCATTTTTGAAAATTCTATTTTTTTTCTCTTCTACCTACATACCAATAAAAAATTAAAACAAAATACCTGTAATAAATATGCATTATCAAGCAAGCAAATTCATTTATTGGCTATATAGAAATATAGATAGGATAGGACATATACATATGTATGGATATACATATAGAGTGTTTATATATAATTGTTTATATACATATCATTATAAAATGACATATATGTACACATATATATGTATACATATGTTTGTTTCTCCAATCCAAATGTCATCTTTTGATGAAGTGGTTTTTAATGTCCTTTTAAATCTTGAATGGCAATTATATCAATGATAGTTCTTATAACTTGCAAAATTGTTAATTGAGGTGTTGCTGCTCATTTTATTCCTCATTAGTTTATTTTAAAAAAATCTTCAAAACTTTTTTATAATGGTGATGTTTAAATAAAATTGTTCCTCTAGTTCTGTTTGTTTCACTCTATATCTGTTCAAATAAATTTTTCCATATATCTCTGAAATCATTTTTCCTCATTTCTTATAGCACGATATTACTCCATCACATTCATATGCCACAACTCATTCTGTAATTTCTTAATTGATGTATATCTTTTTAATTTCCAAGTTGAGCTTTTTGCCACCACAAAAGAGCATATACACAATACATACATATATGTGTGCATGTATATGTGTGTATATACGTACATATATACACACATATAGATATATGTGTATAGATGCATGTACAGACAAATGTGTACAGATATAGCTATAGATGATACAGGATCTTTTAGTATTTCTTTTATTTCTTTTGTTTATAGAGGTAACAGGGTTCCAGATGGCGTATAGCATACAGTGGTGAAAATATCATTTCTGTTACTTCTCCCACTGATCAATTGTATTTCCTGACTTTTAACATAAGGACATTTTCTTAACAAAGACATAATATTCTCCTCCCTCCAAATTTCTTTGTCAATTTATATGCTATATGGATTTCCATCCATGATTTGCATAGAAGTAAGAAGCAATGGATTTTAATGCTTGTATCTGTCTTGGTTATTGTTGCCTATTATTGTTATTGTAGCTGACCATTTTTCCCTGAATTTCTTCTTTCTTCTTTATACCTTCTCTCTCTAGTATCTTATTCATTATGCGTTCACCTTTGTTGTTTTTTATTTAATTTAAGGTAATTTGATTTAGATTATCAAAACTCTAGGCAAATCCATGTAGTAAGCATAGGCATTCAGTATTTGATCAGGTAAGTCTTGACCATTCATTCACAGAAAACATGTTTAGTAAGGGATCTATTTCTGAATATGAAGCAATATTTGGACCATATGTTAAATTGATAGAGATGCTGAATTGCTGAGACAGAGAGAGGCAAAGCATAGAAGAATCAGCACAAGGCAATTTGAAATAGCCACTGAAACATAATAGGAAGAATCAATCTAAGAACTTTGAATATGAAGGTCCTAGGGAAAGGGGAATGCTCCATATGCATTGAGGGACAGCAAAACCAAGAAGCATGAAGATAAGGTGTAATGTGAACCTATTCCTTCCCTGATACTAAGGCATGTATACTATAAAATTTCACAAAGGGAAAGCCATAAGATTAGATTATTCTTATCCTGCCATACATTTATTTGATATCCTATCAACGTGAATGACTGCAGAGAATCTTAGAGCACTCTTAGAGAGCAAAACAAACAGGTAACGATGTATCTACCTGTGTTGGGTCATGAAGCACAGATTCTGTAAAATATACAAGGTAATTAACAATATTCTGAGGGTTTTGATGAGTGGGAAAAATATTCAAGATATCATGAGAAATCTCCCCAAATTGTAATTAGGGCTGTCATATCAGGGACTAGAATCCAATTGAGACTCATCTTATATACACTTTTATCAACCTTTATTAGTAGAATTTCTGGCCCTGTTAAGAGTCCATCATGTTTATATTTTAAACCATGTTCCAAAAATCAAAAAACACTTTCTCAGGCACCATCTTTAAAACTCTCTGTGCACTTCATAAATGTGCTTTTCATTTTTGGAGTTTTTTAATTACTGATGAACAAAGAATCTATCTTCAGTCTATGACTTCGTAACTGTCAGGGCAGTTGTTAACTAGTTTGATATATTTCAGAAGGTACTTTTTGCTGGGATGACTCCAAATGTCAATGCAGGATCTGGAGAAATTTATTCAATTAGAAATTGATTAATAAATTAAAAAAAACATTTGGCATATATAAACAAATACCAAGAATACAAATTGGCAAGTGTAGCGTCCCAGGTAGATCCCCACTTTGTTCTACTATAAATTTCTTGTGTCATAATGAGTTGCCTCCACACAGAGCAAGTAAAATCAAATACCCTGACTCAGAGCATAAGGATATCTAAATTCCACTAGGAGTTCTAGTGCTCACAATCTAACTGTACTCATGGACTAGATGTTTTTACCCATCTCCCATACAACATTTCTCCCAACCAAGTTGTACAGTATCACCTGCACTTCTTTCATATAGTCAGGGCCCAAAATCACTCTCTCTGATACTAATATTTTCTTGACCTTCAGGGAGAGGATGTTCCTAGAACACTGAGGGGAAAGGCACATATACGTTTAGGAGGAACTTCTTGAATTTCTCAGAGTTAAAGCACCTACATATGGTGCTTCAAACAGTAGGCCAATGACTCCAAAAGAAATTATGTTAGGGACCAAAAGAAACCCTTCTGAGCTTACACCGGTATTATGGTCAGCAGAATTCATCCATCCATCCTTTTCCCCCTATGAATGGTATTAAGGGAGAAATGAACTGGAAAATCAATGTCCTCAGTAAGCTGGTGACAAGTATAATCTACCATCTCAGCAATGCAATTGGTTTTGCTATTTTTCTGAGGTGGTAGCAAATAAATGAAGCTGCTCTTTGATAAGTCCCTCTAGCACTAAATGAGTCCAAGAGCAATGAGCCAAATGAAGACACCAAGTGCTAATATGAGATATAACCCTATCCTACATGGTTTTGGAGGAAATTTTAGTCTTTTAATCATTGAAAACAAAGTTAGAATAGCCACGGCTAGCATGCATAGAGTGCTTTAAGATTTTCACATCACTGTACATATGTAAAACCTAGCTTAGTACCTAGGACTTAGTTGGAACTTAATAAATGTTTATTGAATGAATTGAATTGGATATATTATCTTATTAATTCCTTACAGCAACCCTCCTTTAATTATTCCCTATGTATTCTGTTTATAGCTTAGTTGTATATATTTGTTGGCATGTTGTCTCCCTAATTAGATGACAAGCTAGGGGAAGGGACTATATTTGGCCGCTTTTTGTATCTTGAGCACTTAGCATAATGCTTGGCACATAGTAAATATTTCATGAATGTTTATTGATTGGCTGATTGATTGAACAGCTATCTATTATAGGTTATCTTTTTTAATTGCATTTTTACATATGAGAAAACCCAGGCTAAGCATGGTTAACTAACTTAATTGGAGTCACAGAACTAGTAATTATCTGAGACCAGTTTTGAACTCAGATCTTCTTAGATCCAGTTACAGTGATGTCCACAATTCTACTCTCCAACCAGTCAGAAAGATAAAATAAAATAAAATAAAAGCATTCAGATATTTATAAGTACTAATATAGCCCATCTGAACATAGAAGTGTATGGCTCCATCAATAAGGTTCTATCACTAATTTTACTCCCATACTTGAACTGCCTTAATAGCCAAGCCATTGAATTTCCAGGCCCTCAACCACTCAGTCAATTGTATAGCAACATCTCATAAATCTATAAAAGTAATGATTTTCTCAATCTACCTAAATAAAGATGCTACACAGCTTGAAGCACGGAGCACTGAGAGGACTACTTAGATCTCCTGTCCCTGAGGGACTCAACAGATAACGATTGAGCTTTAAAGAGGAACAGGGGTAAGTACCATACTCCTAACATTAGTAAAGTAGCCCTTAGGGAGATCAAAAGTGCCCATATTCTGCCATGGATGCATCTAGTTGGCTAGAGCTAATATGGGGAACAGGCTCAATGAGGAAATCTCCCTTAGATAGATAAGTCATCTTTTCTCGGCTAGTAATGGTACCAGTAGGCCCAGGTTTGACACAAATCCACTCTTAAAATGTATGCCTACTTTAAGGGTAGAGATCTGAGCAATATTCCTTTGATTATTGACGTAAACTTCTATAACATTAAGGCAGAATTCATGATTTCAAAGAAAATCGTGAATATGCCTGAATGGTCCAGAATCACAGGATATGAGGAATTCTCTAAGTAGAAGACAGAGGAGTTAAAGCGTTTATTCAAGCTCCAAAATAGCAGACCCAAGGACCAGTGTCCCCAATTCAATATCCTGGCAAGAACCTTTCAAAACCAATATGCCCATCTCACAATAGTAACCAGGAGGTTAGAGAAAAATATTATGGCAGCAAGCCAAGCCATAACAGTGCTTCTCCCCAATCCTAGGGCCCTCCAGTAAGAAGATTACCCACTGGTCTCAAACCCTTGCTCAGCACTCCCCAGTCTACACGAGGGTCAGCCCTGCTTTCAGTAGCCCCTCCTGCCACCCCCACTGCCACTTCCACTGCTGCCACCACCACTGCTTCTCCTTCTCCTGCCCCCACCACATTTCAATCTCCAAGCTGTGTTCTCTTGTTTTCTATAGTCACCAGCCATCACCCCATCAACTAGAACATCATCTGAGTGACCAGAACTCAGGCACCTACCATTAGCCAGTCCCCCAGGACCCTGAGAGTCCCCCTGAAGCCTATTCAAATGGGTGGGAAAGATCTTCCCATTTACTGATTGCCTTTACAACTTCAAGTGTGATGTTAATGTCAAAGACATGAGATGTTTTATGCTAATCAATAACAGTAGCTAGCATTTATATAGAGCTTTAAAGGTGTAAAATGTATGACTCCCTCTCACTAAAAGAGTCAAGTGTGAGGAAGAAAAAAATCTATAAGATCTATAAAACCTCTGGAGAGCAGAGTAATGGGTATAGCAGAGGACATTGCTCTGTCAGCTATTTCCACAACTTAAATTCCTAAAGTCTCCATATTATTTGTTAATATAACCACAGGACATGTGTGTCCCCACCACGCTTTATTAATATAAAAAACCATGTAAGTTTAGCATAATCAAAGTCAAGCCACTGGTTATACCCTCTAGGCATAAAATTTATCTAGGTAACTTAGCTGGCCATAAGACATCAGCTAAGCCTATACCCTCACAGACACAAATTTCATATGGGTTGCCCCAAGGCGCTGCTTGAGCTTACCCTGTGCGTACATCCCAGATAAGCCTTCAGTCTCCCCATTACATGTAGTGACACCCTTCTAAAACTGTATTTTAAAACCCATGATTTTGTCCATTCTTAGCACGATCAGGCCAGCCAGCTTGGTCACTGAGGCTAACTCACTAGGATGATGGGGAAGTCCACCTGACTCTGCCCAAGGCAAGCTATGATCCAGCCTTGCCAGTAGCCTTAATTGGAAAATGCAAGCATCTCTAAGTGTTCTTGCCCAACACCATACCTAGCCTTAAGCATTTACACTTGCTGTTACAATAAAAACTGTGTACTGTGCATCACTCTTGACTGGACCCAAGTTATCTACAACACATTTGACAAAGTGGTTTCAGAAGTGGGATGACTTCCTGTCAGTCTAAGTGACTATCCTCCTGCCAGCTCCTATCATGGACCTGTGATACCTCAATCCAAGAACACTACCTCCTTGAGACTGAGACCATTCAACCCACCACCAAGCAGGACAACCTGCTAGCATTCCTTCCACTCCTACTTCCCATTCTCCTTTTCTCTCTCTTTCAAAATGCACAAATGAGGAATTAAGATATCCCTGGTAATATTAAATGTTTCAATGTAAGTAGCTAAAATTATTTTATCGGTGGAAGTAATATTAAAGAGGAGGCAATATCATCTGTTTTGCTGTTGATCTCAATGAACTTAGGGACTTTTATATTTGATTACTGCTGAAACTTTCCATATGTTTTGCTCTCTCATTAGAAAAGAAGCATTTTAGAGACCATAGAATGCCTTACATTTCTATCTGTATCCACATTACTTAGCACAAAGCTTTGCACTTAGTAAGAACTCATTAAATGATTCCTTCCTTCCATGCTTCCTTCTTTCATACTCATGTTTTTATTAACTTAGCCCCCAAGTTCATAATTCTTTTCACTGTTCCCTAGCAGATTTATAAGTATTTCTAAACTAATCTGTTTTCCCCATTTATGGCAGTGGTACCTCAACATTTTGGTGCTCACAACATATATAAGGGGGTGGAAATGAAAATCAAGAAGGTGACATGCAATATAACAGAAAATTGAAGTCAAAGATACAATGAAAATATCCATACTAGAGCAATACAACTTTGAAAAGATTTAAGGATCAATTTTCAAGCTATCTGAAAGAATGGAAGAAGTCAAATGATCAGAAAGGAATTACAAAATATATTAATACCACAAAAGTTAATTTGGATGAAATAGTAACTACTAATCTATGTGCCTATCTTGAGTATCTATAAAATCTTGAAAATGATGCAAGTATATATTGCTGTTACCGTTTATGTGAAAAGAGAACTTATCTTCACTAGATTTACACAAAAGACCAAATCTTCATAACCCCAAAATTGGCTAGAAGGTATATAACATGAGAGTTTATTGTATTTATAACCTGCTGATTACTTTTTAAAATAGTAGTTTGAAAAAATAGTGCATTGATTGCTTTTTCCAACACAGTTTCCAATTTGCATGTTAAGGATACACAAGATGTACAATTTAGATACAACTGTATGCATCAAGTCGTTCAATGAACTTTACATGACCAATATCAAACACGGCATAAAACAGAAACATTTGGTCACCAAGTATCATAATCGTGTTGCATTTGAGATTAAACAAAAAGTTAAAATGAGGCAATTCTTTAAGCAAAATAGCATTTGTTAGCAGGGATATGCTACCTAGCAATAAATGGGTCAAAAATTTGCCTCCATTAATGCCAAAGACCCCAAGCGAAAGGTCAGTTTCCCTTTCATAGGTTTCAGAGAGCACAGAACAAAGAATAGAATAGGATAGACAGCAACATGGTATTGGAGCAAATCAATTTGTTACAGAGTTGAGGCACAGAGGAAAACATGATCAGTTGGAAGTTAGGTAGTGGGAGTTAATAATGATCCCCCTTCTCTCATAAGATTAAGAAGTGCTCATTGTTTAAGTCTTGGTATGAGATAGCAGCCCAGACTTTTGGACAGTGAACCAAACATCCTTGAAAAATAGCTTTGTGGAGTAAAGATATCAGGCCTTTCTTTCCTGCACATTCTCTAAGGTTAACAAAATTCCTTGAGGCAAGAATAGATCAGTGATTAGCAGGGGAGTTGGATTTCTAAAAGTAACCCATTACAGGCCAGCTGAATCCTGACTCAAGCAGTTACAGGACAAAAACAGTTACAGGACAAAATAAATCAATAATAAATAGGATCAATAAGAAAATGATACTGGATCACTCTTAATCTTCTCAGAGGATGGACTACACAGAATCCAAATTCTCTGTAAATGATGAGTTCCTCCTGATTTTCCTATTTTAGATGACATTTTTTGTTTGAATGAAGCCCTAAAATCTTCCAATGAGATACATGATTACACAAAACAAGCTGCCCTAAGCAATCTTATTTCTTTGTGTAATGTTGACTTTCTTCCTTCTCTCACAGCTTGAAGTATTGAACTAACCATGAACATATTATATTACATTGAGCAGGAAGTCATAAATTCATATACTTTTAACCAGTAGTTATGGTCAAACAAATTGATAGGATGCATTGCTATTTTAATTTGTTTTTAACTTTGTATCTAATTTTAGTTCATCATTTAACATTTGTGGAAAGTATGAGTAAAAATAATGATAATTTGTAAAAATTTACTATCTCACTGACTTACTACCTAACAGGGAGAAAAATCACTTTATCTTTTATTTGAAATATGACAAACAACTGTTTGCTCTTCCTATTGAGTTAGTTAATCAGAATACATATCTTAAGCAGACAATGTCTATTAAAAATGACTTGAGTCCAGAATTGAAAAGGTAGATAGCAGATTGATTTGTATTTGGGAAAGTTTGCAGTACTTTTAATGATTAGTTTCTCTTTGACTTAAAAACCCATCTTTTATAATAGTTTTCTCCTGGTTATGGTATAAGATGGAGAATCATGGAACATCATGATCTCTTAGAATCAAAATTATGGATATCCCAGAGGGCAATGAAGAGTTATACGCCATTAGGTTACAATATGTTACCAACAATAACTTGTTTCAAGACTTGTTAAAAAAAGGTATCTAGGAAGTGTTTCCTAAGATAGTATCAGTTCTAGAATTCTGCACATGAAATATTAAAAGATCTAATAGGAGGCCTTAAGTTTATTTGAGTATCTCTGGCATCTAAGCATCTAAAAGTAGATGCAATGTACAAGAATTGCATGAGTTATGAAGTAATGGGTGAGTGGTATCATCATTACTTAAGGGAGCAATGAGCACATGGATCCACTGGAGTATTAATATATCCCTGATGAATCTCCTCATGATAAGTACTACTTGATGTATTTCCTAGTTTAATGAATACTATGGAGTGCTCGATGCTAAGAAGGGTATTCATTGTTCTAAGAATAAAATTCATAAAAAATTAAAAAGAACAAAATTCATTATTGTAAGAAACACAAATTGAGTACTTATCATAAACAAGGCAATGTGACCAAGATTTCAGATGTTACAAAGATTATATAGTACCTATGTGTTCTGCCCTCAAAGAGCTTATGGTCTAGTTGGGTAGATAAAATATATACAAAATAGCTACAGGCAGTATTACAGCAAGTGTACTATTGAGTAGTAGAAAGTGCTTTATGACAGTGATATATAATAATATTGTCTACTCAAAACACAGCATGATGTTCCTAGTAAATGTTACTGTAGGTAAAGATTAAAGAACAGCATTAAAGATCTCTGTTCTCTCACAAAATGTGAAAGAAAAAAATCAAATAGCTTCTAGAATTGGGATTTCCAAACAGCAAAAAGAGGACACTAAACTTGCCATCCGTAGAAGCTGTTGAAATTCTGATATTTTATGTCTTTTCTTTCAGCTGGTTGTAAAGTCTCCATTTTAGTGAATTTCTTTGGTTCTGCTGCTCTTTCTTTGTAACAAAAGGATAGTTATTTTGAGAGAATCCCTTGACGCCAAATGAAAAGAGAACAGTCTTGTCTAAGAGAATTAGACACATTTAGGAGCTAAATATGGCACTCCTGTTAAGTAGTCTTGGAAATTTGCAGGGCAAAAGGATTCATGAGGAAATTGCAGTTGGGAAGAGAATAATAAACATCTGAAAGTCAGAGAATAGAATACAGGAATTAACCAAAAGTACAAGTATAGAAACAGAAAATTGAGGCAAATATGTGAAGTGCTATGAGCTCCTCAGGGAAAAAAGGCACTACAGCATATAAATTAAGCATATTATTAGATATACCTGTAAGCCTTTCAAATATAATTAGCAACTGAGAAATAGCATAAGGATCAGAGTTACAGCAACATTTAGTTTAATCTTCTGCTCATGCACAGCGAAGCAAATATTTTTTTTTCCTAAATCCTTCAAAATATCCCATAGTCTGCAATAAATGGGCACTAAACTTCACAACTTACCACTGTTAAATTGGACTTTACTGAAAATGTGTGCAGACTCATTGATAAGAGTCCATGGACATGTATATAATACCATATAGTTAGAGTTCTAACTAGAAATTTCCCCAACCCCGTTCAAGACCCATGAAACCTTCTTCAAATCAAACTTTCAAGACAAATTCAATTTGGCAGGATTAAAAATCAGGGTCCAGAACATCACGAGGCCTTTGCGGTAGAAGGTAGGGGGTAGAGGGTAAGAGTAGAACAAATTAATCATCTGGTAGCATTTTATTTTGACCAAATATTCGTATTAACAATGTACTAATCTTTTGTGTCTATTCTGCTGAAAAACCATGAGTGCTGTGATCATGCTCTATATTTTGGTGCTCAGGGTCAAATGTCATGATACCCAATGCCAGTTATACTTCTACATTAAGTTGCCACTAAAATGTAATGGTCACATTTTTTAAAAGCTAATAGTAAATCACAACCCAAATGTCTAATATTATAAGATTATGCACATGAAATCATGTGCTTATAACACTAGCCTCATGGTAAGAGTGTCTTATGTATTCTTTGCCAAATTATTTATCTAAAAGATTTTTGAAAGTTTGTCCATTGTATCTCTGTCATTGGGAAGTTATGCACTTATCTTGAGCATGTGAGAATATAGTCTAGTCATACAGCTATCCAGGAAAAGGACCTAAAAACAGTAACTGCTTCAATTATTCATCGTAACATTTGATGCCTTTAGTACTATCATTTAGCTGGTAACTCTTCATGTAAAATCACAGGTCCATTTCACCATGTTTCTTTCTCACCAGAGACTAAGAGTCATGACATAACACCTTACTTTAATAGAGTTTCTAAAGCACTTCCCTCATAAATTTCTGAACTCCACAGAGTACTCTTAACTGCATTTTATAGATGAATAATAGATGAGGAAAATGAGGGTTAGGGAGGGGAAGTGACTTGCCCATGGTTCCATGCCTAACAAATGTAACCAGGATTGAAATTCAGGTGTCCCAACTGCAAACCCAGGGCTCTTTCTACCAAATCTCACCATCAACAATCTGCTTCCAACCTACTTTTTTAGTCTTGTCAGAACATGCCTTTTTAAAGAACACATTATCTCAGTGCCCACTCCATAAATATGTGCCCAATTTTCCTGCCTCTATTATCTTTTTCTACATCTGGAATACACTCCCTAATCATTCAAAATTCAGCTAAGGAGCCACTGCTCCCTCATCTACCCTTCTCATCCTTAACTTTCTTCTTCCATTCTTGAATTCATAT
The DNA here is from genome assembly GCF_011100635.1 of Trichosurus vulpecula. NCBI lineage: Eukaryota > Metazoa > Chordata > Mammalia > Diprotodontia > Phalangeridae > Trichosurus > Trichosurus vulpecula. The sequence continues at coordinate 28,077,455 of NC_050581.1, forward strand.
ATTATTTTTTATATTACTTTTTTCTCAAACTATTGAGGCAACTAGATGACAACAGTAAAAACAGTGTAGGGCTTGGAGTCAGAAATACCTAGGTCAAAATTGTGCTTTCTGTTGACCTCAAGTACTAGCACTACTTTCTGCCTTAGAACTCAGACGAGGGTGGAAATATTCCTCTCTTCCCTGGAACTGTGATCCAGAACAGCACTCGGTCAATAGAATTACCAATTATCACTATGTGTACCCAGGACCAGGAAAAGGTCCCATGTCATCACTTTTTGATTAGTTGTCTGACCTCCTTAATCTTTTTAGGATGAGAGTTCCTGAATCTACTGCTGCTACTGCCATTGCCACAGCTGTTTTCAAGATCCACTGCTAGTGCTGCAGCTATGTGTAGTCCAGGCCATCCCACACCCTAGTTTCATACATCACTTTTGTCTGTCTTCTAAGTTATCTTGGACTGCTAAAATGTCTCATCCTGACATTTTGTTGGTTCTGCCAGTCCAAAATTTGATTTAAGTTGTTATTTTAAAGTTGAAGGTTGAGAGAGTTCAGCTGGGCTGAACTTTCTACCATCTTAACTCCACCTCCCAAAAATTGCTTTGGAAGGGTGCAGCAGCAATTAGATTTGAAGATCTTTCTCACACATTAATAGGCCATGTGACCTGCTTATTTCACAGGAAGCCTAAGTTACATGTGGTGGAGGGAGTTTCCTAATAGGAAAAGGAAGTTACATCATAAGAAATGCAGGAAGAGAGAGAGAGAGAGAGAGAGAGAGAGAGATTATGACTGCTAATGGCTGAGAATGGCTGCCCTCATGATTGTTGGAACTGAACAGGCTGACTTAGGTGTTCTGTGAGTTTGTTTTGGGGAAGATCCCAGCAGGGGGTCTGAGATGTTTTGGGGATGGTGAGGCTCCATGTTGTGTTTTAAGTTCCTTGTTGTTATGATAAAGTGAGCTGACTGGCAGTGGGAACTGAACATTTGGTTATGGAATATCATTTTTTGGTGTCTGAATAAATGTTATACTTCTTTTACCTTCTTTATGGAGAATCTCTCATACTTTGAGATACAGAACTACATAGGCATATTCATGATTATCGTTGACGTTGTGTTTATTGCCTTACTGTTTCAAAGGGCTGTTCCCTTATATTTTCATAGAAAATTCTTTCTTTATATACATAGACTTTTTGCAGATATTTTACAGAGAAAAGAAACTAGGCACATGAGTTGGTAATAAGCTGATTACTTATTGAAAAATGTTGTGTTTGTGTAATCTTTTTGCTTCATTGTTGTGGCATCTGTTTGAATTGGTTAAAATTATCTGAGAAATGTATCATTTTATTAAGATTCATTTTTTCAAACAATTTACTTTAGATTGTTATATGATATATATGTACATATGTGAGTATATATATACATACACATTATATATAACATTGTTATATGCATGTATGCATGCATATATACATGTAATATACATATACATGTGTACCCATAATATACATATGCATACACACATGTATGTGCATGAGTCAGAAATATATTAAGATGCCACTCTTCCCTATATAGGTTACACATTACAAAAAAATAATAGAAAAAAATAGCTTAGTCTGAAGTTCTTAGTCTAATCAGAACTAGAAATCGTTGTCATTAATTCCTTAACTATCAATTATGAAACAATTTCCTATACTGGAGTCTTTTTTTCTATCATTCTAATAGAGGATCAAACCAGTTTCTAAAGGGAGAGGCCTTCTCAGCCCAGGAAGGACAGCTTGCTACAGTGATTAGGGTAATGATCAGATTAAGAGGAAAAAGAAGTCTGATAAATAAAATTAAGAAAAGTATCACTTGAATTTGCCTTGGAAATAAGTGGCTTCCTGGCAGGGAATGGTTAAAGAGGGACTGAATGGTTTTAGGAAAGTGATTCTCTCAGTTAACTAAGTGACTATTAAACCTAGACTTTGTTCTCCTGTGTAACTTTGATTCTGAAAATTTGCCTTTGCTCTTGAACCCTATAAATTATGTAAGAAAACAAATGTTTTTAATACAGAAATTTCCAAAAGCAGAATGGATATCTCTCTCTCTCTCTTTCTCTCTCTCTCTCTCTCTCTCTCTCTCTCTCTCTCTCTCTCTCTCTCTCTCTCTCCCTCTCCCTCTCTCTCTCTCTCCCTCAATAAAGAAACTTAGAATTTCATGAATAAATTTATCTCTTATATAATGGTGCCTAAAATCAAAAGAACATAATTTTTCTCCAGTCAAATACACACACACACATATGTGTGTGTGTATGTATATATACATATATATGTGTGTGTATGCAAATATAAACACAATGCATGTTCTATATTTTCTAAACAATAATTCAATGTAAGCTACAAAGAATAGCATTTATTTACTTAAGTAGAAATCAAAGGACAACTTTAATTACTATGTTCTGTCACTAACTCAATGTCTGTTTCTATGTTTCCTTTGGTTTCTGTTTCTGTAGGTTTCTGTCTGTCTTTGTATCTCTTTCTATATCTCTCTATCATTCTCCCTGTCTCTCTGTTGGTCTATCTACCATAAATAATCATCAATAACATTTCCCCTACTTTCAGCAATAGATATTGAAGATATATATTTTAGGTTGTGGTCCATTGTGATGCTGACCTTTAAGTCACAATACATCACAGACTTAAAGATATAAGGGAACTTGGCAACTAGGTAGCATAGTGGATAGAGTGCTGGGCCTGAAGAGACGAAGACTCGTCTTCTTGGGTTCAAATCTGGACTCAAACACTTACTAGCTGTGTGACCCTGGGAAAGTCATTTAACCCTGTTTGCCTCAGTTTCCTCATCTATAAAATGAGCAGAAGGAAATGGCAAACCACTTCAGTATATTTGCAAAGAAAACCCCAAATGGGGCAATGACTAAACAATTTCAGAATGTTTCAAAGATCTCTCACTAATTTTATAAACAAGGGAAATAAAAGCCACACAAGGAAAGTGAGGTCCAGGAACCAAGATGGCAGAATAAGCAGTAAATTTCCATAACTCTCCCATATTCACCTCCAAACAAATAGTGCCCCAAAATAAATCCTGGAACAGCAGAACCAGCCCAAGAAACTTGGAAGATTGACAGAAAAGGTCTGTCTCACTAAGGTAAAAGGGTACCACAGTCCAGGAGAGGAAAAATCCCAGCAGACCAGCAGCAAGCCCTGCATAAGCAAACAAGCAGGAGATCCAGAGCTCTGGTACAGTGGAGCAGGCAAACAAGACCCCACATGTACCATAGCACTGCCAGAGGAATGGGCATGTGCTTCAGTAAAGCCCTGGGCAAGAAGACAGCCTACAGTGACCAGACCACTGTGTGCTTGATGCATCCCTGGGGAAATGCAGAAACATCTCATCTTTCTCAGCACATGCCAGACACCACCAATAGGATTATGGATTAGCACCAGGTAGGCCTCCCAGAGTGCCCCCATGACACCCCCTCAGTGTAGCACCAGACACAAGCTGCCTCAGGGCAACTTCAGTGCAGTACCAGGTAAATGCCCATGTCATGTAGTCCCTGGCATGAGAAGTCTGAGACAGTACCCCTTCCAAACCAGAAGCAGAGCTCAAATTTAAAAGAATGGCAAAAACATAAAAAAGAACACAAAAAGAGCATTACTATAGAAAGTTATTGTGGTTACATGGGAGACCAAGACACAAACTCAGAAGAGAACAACAATCACAAAATAGCTATGGGCAAGACCCAAAAGAAAAATGGGAAGTGGTCTCAAGTCCAGCAAGACTTCATGGAGGAGGATGGTGGAGCCAAGATGGTGCTGTGAAAGGAGGGAACTATTGGAGCTCTCTCACAAATTCTGTCAGATCCTTCTAAAAAAGTGAAGCTGAGTAAATTTGAGAGAATTAGAAGGCAATAGTAGACTGAGAGAGGCAGGGGCACTAGGCATGTGAAGAGCACCAAACCACACCAACCAGGAACAGCAGAGGAACACAGCAAGCATACCAATCTGGGAGAGTACTGGGTGAGCAAAATGCAGGAACAGGAGTAGGCCCAGGGCAGAAGTACCGGCTACAGCAGCAATCTAACCCCAGGCCTCTAAGACAGGAGTCTGTTGGAGCTATGGGAGACACCAGCAGAGATCCGGTGGCTGAGGAAGCAGCTACCCCAGAGGCCTCCAGCCCAGAGCCTAAAGGTTTGAAGCTCACCTTCCTGAACTTCTGGAAGTCATAATGGCCAGGTAAATCGGCTCTCCCTCCCTCCCTTTCTCACTCAGAGAATACTCCCTCAGGAGAAACAGAAGAGCCAGAAGTGGGGCTTGGAGAGGGCCCTTCTTGTGGTGGCAGAAGGAGACTAGTACAGGAAGAGAGGCGTCCTATCAGGCTGCACCTCAGCAGAACAAGGAGAGTTACTGAGCCCCAGGGACATGGAGCTAGCAAACACCAACACTAGGACCCCAGATGTGCCTTTGCACAGCAAGGAGAAGTGGCAGACACCAGCACAGACAACAGCTGAGACCACTCAGGCTGTAGAGAAGTCCCAGGGAGGAGGAGACTTCCAACAGCCAGACAACCCCTCCTCCACAGCTCATGAAATTATAGACCATAGCACACAAAGCTAGTGAGCAGGCCCACAGATCCCAACACAAGAAGCTTGGGACAGAGCCCCCTGAGCCCCAGAAGCAGAGATCCACTTTCGAAGCCAGGAGGAATAAAAACATGAAGATGCACCATAAAAAGCCAAAGACCATTGATTCCTACAATGGAGACAGGGAAGATCAAAATACCAATTCAGGAGAGGACAGCATAGATACTATACCCACATATGAAACTTCAAAAGGGAAGGTGAACTGGTCTCCAGCCCAAAAAGCACTCTTGGAAGAACTCAAGGAGGACTTTAAAAAATGAATTAGAGAGGTAAAAGGAAAAATGGAAAAAAATGGAAAAAATTCACTGATGAAAACAAATATTTAAAAAGTAAAATCAGAGTAATGGTTTAGGAGACTTCAGAATATAAATGGGCAAAATGTCTCATTGAAAAGTAAAATCAACCAAATGGAAAAGGAGATAGAGAAGCTAAAAGAAGAAAAGAATACATTAAAATTAGAATTGGTCAAGTAGAAGCTAATGACTCTATGAGAAATCAATAATTAGTCAAACAAAATCTAAAGAATGAAAAAATTGAAGAAAACATGAAATATCTGATGGGAAAAACAACTGACCTGGAAAATACATCCAGGAGAGGCAATCTAATAATTATTGCTCTATCGGAAAGCCATGATGAAAAAAAAGGAGCCTGGACAGTACCTTCCAAAAAATCACCAAGGATAACTACAATGCGGTAATATCATTACTTAACATATATGTACCAAGTGGTATAGCATGCAAATTCTTAGAGGAGAAGTTAAAGGAGTTAGAGGAAGAAATAGACAGCAAAACTATACTAGTGGGGTATCTCAACCTCCCCCTCTCTAAACTTGATAAATCTAACCTCAAAATAAACAAGAAAGGAGTTAAGGAGGTGAATAGAATTTTAGAAAAGGCAGATACGATAGACCCTGGAGAAAACTGAATGAGGATAAAAAAGAATATACTTATTTTTCTCAGTGGTACATGGCATTTACTCAAAAATGGGCCATATAGTAGTGCATAAAAACCTCACAATCCAGTGCAGAAAGGCAGAAGTAGTCAGTGCATACTTTTCTGTTCATAATGCAATGAAAATTATTTGTAATAAAGGACCATGACAAAATAAACTAAAAATTAATTGGAAACTAAATATCCTAATCCTAAAGAATGACAGGATCAAACAACAAATCATAGAAACAATTAATAATTTCATGCAAGAGAATGACAATAATGAGACAACATACTAAAACTTAGGGGATACAGCAAAAGCAATTCTTATGGGAAGTTTTATATCTCTAAATGCTTACATGAATAAAACAGATAAAAAGGAGATCGATGAATTGGGCAAGGAACAAAAAAGGCTAGAAAAAGAACAAATTGAAAATCCCCAATTAAATACCAAATTAGAAATACCAAAAATCAAAAGAGAGATTAATAAAATTAAAATCAAGAAAACTATTAAATAAATAAATAAATAAAACTAAGAGCTGGTTTTATTAAAAAAAACACCAATAAAATTGATAAACCTCTGGTCAATTTGATTAAAAAAAAGAAGAAATCCAAATTACCAGTACAAAAAATGAAAAGGGTAAATTCACCTCCAATGAAGAGGAAATTAAAACAATAATTAGGAATTATTTTGCCCAATTTTATGCCCATAAATGTGACAACCTGAGGGAAATGGATGAATATTTGCAAAAATATGAATTGCCCAGGTTAACAAAAGAGGAAAAAAATACATAAATAGCACCATCTCAGAAAAAGAAATTGAGCAAGTCATCAATGAACTCCCCAAGGAAAAACATCTCCAGGGCCAGATGGTTTTACATATGAATTTTATCAAACATTTAAAGAACAATTAATTCCTATACTTTACAAAGTATTTGAGAAGATAGGTGAAGAAGGAGCCCTACCAAATTCTTTTTATGACACGAATATGGTACTAATACCTAAACCAGAAAGTGTCAAAACAGAGTGAGAAAATTATAGACCAATTTCCCTAATGAATACTGATGCAAAAATTATAAATAAAATATTAGCAAAAATATTGCAGCAATTTATTCTGAGAATAGTACACTATGACCAGGTAGGATTTATTCCAGGAATGCAAAGCTGGTTCAATATTAGGAAAACTATCAGCATAATTGATCATATCAACAACAAAACTAGCAGAAACCATATGATTATCTCAATAGATGCAGAAAAAGTGTTTGACAAAATATAGCACCTATTCCTATCAAAAACTCTAGAATGCCTAGGAATAAATGGAATCTTCCTTACAATTATAAATAGCATCTACCTAAAATAATCAGCAAGCATTATACATAATGGGGATAAGCTAGATGCATTCCCAATAAGATCAGGGGTGAAAGACGGATGTTCAATATCACCCCTATTATTCAACATGGTGGTAGAAATGTTAGCTGTATCAATAAGAGAAGAAAAAGAAATTGAAAGAATTACAATAGGCAAAGAAGAAATTAAATTATCATTTTTTGCAGATGATATTATGATTTACTTAGAGAATCCTGGAGAATCAAGTAAAAAACTACTTGAAATAATAAACAACTTTAGCAATGTTACAAGGTATAAAATAAACCCACATAAGTTCTCAGCATTCCTATATATTACTAACAAAGGCCAATAGCACTAGATAGAAAGAGAAATTCCATTTAATGTTATTGTAGACACTATAAAATATTTGGGAGTCTATCTGCCAAGACAAACCCAAGGCATATGTGTTATGAAACACTTTTCATGCGAATAAAGTCAGACCTAAATAAATGGAAAAACATGAGTTGCTCTTGGTTAGGCCAAGCTAATATAATAAAAATGACAATTTTACCTAAATTAATTTATCTATTCAGTACCAAACCAATGGAACTACCAAAAATTATTTTACAAAGCTGTATAAAATAATAACAAACTTCATCTGGAAGAGCAAGAGGTCCAGAATATCAAGGGAACTAGTGAAAAGAATTACTAAGGAAGGTGGATTAGCCATACCAGATATTAAACTGTACTATAAAGCAGCAGTCATCAAACTACTTGGTACTGGCTAATAAACAGAGTGGTGGATCAGTGGAATAGGTTACATATGCAAGATGCAGTAGTCAATGACTATAGCAATATTCTCTGATAAACCCAAAGAATCCAGCTTCTGGGCTAAGAATTCACTATTTCACAAAAACTTCTGGGAAAATTGGAAAATGGTAGGGCAGAAACTGGGCATAGACCAATATCTTACACAATATACCAAAATAAAGTCAAACTGGGTTCACTATTTAGGAATAAAGGCTGATACTATTAAAATTTTGGGAGAGTAAGGAATAGTTTACCTATCAGATTTATGGAAAAGAAAAGAATTCATGACACAACAAGAGATAGAAAGCTTTACAAAATGCAAAATAGATAATTTTCATTACATTAAATTGAAATGTTTTTGTATAAACAAAGCCAATGCAACAAAGATTAGGACACAAGCAGAAAACTGGGGAAGAAAATCTTTACAACTAGTGTCTCTGATAAAGGCCTCATCTCTAAAATATACAGAGAACTGAACCAAGTTTATAGGAATACAAGTCATTCCCCAATTGAGAAATGGTCAAAGGATAGGAACAGGCAGTTTTCAGAGGCAGGAATTAAAGATATCTATAAGCATGTGAAAAAATGCTCAAAATCACTATTGATTAGAGAAATGCAAATCAAAACAACTCTTAGGTAGCACAGCTCTCTTGGCAAATTGGCTAAAATGACAAAACAGGAAAATGATAAATGCTGGAGAGAATGTGGGAAAATTGGACACTGTTACATTGTTGGTGGAGTTGTGAACTGATCCAGCCATTCTGGAGAGGAATTAGGAGTTATGCCCAAAGGGCTATAAAAATGTGCCTACCCTTTGACCCAGAAATACCACTTCTAGGGCTGTATCCCAATGAGATGACACAAGTGGGAAAAGGACCCTTATGTATAAAAATATTTATAGCAACTCTTTTTGTGGAAGCAAAGAATTGGAAATGAAGGGGATGCCCATCAATTGGGGATTGGCTAAAGAAGCTGTGGTATACGAATGTAATGGAATACATACTATAAGAAATGGGGAAGATACAGACGTCATAATAAACTGGAAAGACCCATATGATATAATGCTGAGTGAGCAGAGCAGAACCAGGAGAACATTGTACACAGCCACAGATATAGTGATTCTGTGATGACTAATTTTGATAGACTTGGCTCTTCTCAGCAATACAAGGTTCAAAGACAACTCCAAAGGACTCATGATGGAAAGAGCTATCTACATCCAGAGAAAGAACTATGGAGGAGTCTGAATGTAGTTTGAGGCAAACTATTTGCTGTCCTTTTTATTTTGGTTTTGTTCCTTCTTTCTCATGATTCCATGGTCATAATTCTTCTTTACAATTTGACTATTTTGTAAATAATTTATTGCAAAGCCATATATAGAAGATATATAGGATTCCATGTCATCTTGGGGGAGATGGGGGAGGGGAGAGAGGGGAAGAAAATCTGGAACTCAAAAACATGTGGAACTGAGTGTTGCAAACTAAAATATAAAAAAAAATCTTAATAAAAAAGAATTCAGAAAGGAGCTTAAAATCATATGAGAGGTAGAATAAAAAGTGGGAAAATAAATGAAAGTAAGGCAAGAGAATTACTAAAAAAATTCAACTGTGTAGGAAAAAAACACAATTGCTTAAAAAGTGGAGTTGGTTAAATGGAAAAGGAGATATAAAAATCCACTGAACAAAAGAATTCCTTAAAAATTACAATTAGCCCAATAAAAAAGAAGGTACAAAAGCTAATTGAGGGGGGAAAACTCCTTAAAAGTTAGAATTGGGCCACTGGAAGCTAGTGACTCTATGAGATATCAAGAATCAATCAAACAAATTCAAAAGAATGAAAAAATAGAAGAAAACATAAATCTTACGGGGAAAACAACTGAATTGGAAAACATATTGGGGATAAATAATATCAGTCATTGGGCTACCTGAAAGTTATAATCAAAAAGAGGACCTGGAGAGCATCTTTCAAGAAATTATCTGGGAAAATTTCCCTTTTATCCTAGGACCAGACAAAATGGGCCTTGAAGGAATTTCCTTATCGTCTCAGAAAAGAGATAAAAACTCCATAAAATAAAATAAATACTCCATAGAATAATATAGTCAAATTTTAGAACTACTATGTCGAGGAAAAAAATACTGGGAGTGCCCAGAAGGAAACAATTCAAATGTTGGGAGGCCACAATCAAGGTTACAGAGGATTTAGCAGCTACAAGCTTTAAAAAATGGAGATCATGGAACATGATCTTCCAGAAGGCAAAGGAGTTAAGATTAATACCACAAATAACTAACTTGGAAAAATCAAGCATGACATTTCAAGGGAAAATGGTCATTCAATGAAATAGAAGTATTTCAAACTTTCATAAAAAGACCAGAATTAAACCAAAAATTTAATCTCTATTACCAAGACCCAAAAGGAACACAAACAGGTAAAAGGAGAAAAGAAAACATAAGGGATTCAACAGGGGTAAATTATTTACATTCCTATGAGAAGATGATAATTGTTATTCTTTTTAAAAAATTACTAACAATATGTTCCTATGTAAGTCACTTAACCTGTGTCTCAGTTTGTTCACTTACAAAGAATTTAACTGTTACCAGGCATAAACTTCTAAGGATGGAGCTGAAATAGTGGAATAGAGGACGCAAAGTAGCTCTTTCTCCAAATACCTTTAAAATTATGTCTCAAATAAAATTCTAGGGTAGCAGAGGCAAGAAAATATCAGGATGAGACATTTTCCAGCCAGCTCTATGAGTTTTCAAGCCAGAGATAGTAAAGGGATCAGGCAACTGGTCAGAAAGAGATTACAGGAAACTCCACTGCAAATGCTGGGCACAGGACTGGGTACTATTTAGTAACTTCATTTCCTATACCCAGGTCTACATCACAGTTCCAGGGAAGAGGAAAAGGCTTGTAGTCATGAGAGAGCAGGGGCCCTGAAGAGTAGAATCCCTTGCAGTCACAAGTTACCAGGGACCTTTCAAGGGTAAGAAACTGATGACAGATTAAGAAAGCAGCAACTACACATATCCCCAGATCACAATTCCTTGGAAGCATTAAAAACTTCCAAACCCCAAGGACTAGCTGTGAAACAGTAAAGTGAAAAAGCCTAAAGCTGGGGGGGGGCAGAGCCAAGATGGCGACTGGAAAGCAGGGACTAGCGTGAGCTCTGTACCAAGACCCTCCAAAAACCTATAAAAAATGGCTCTGAACCAATTCTAGAACTGCAGACCCACAAAACAGCAGAGGGAAGCAGGGCTCCAGCCCAGGACAGCCTGGATTGTCTCTGGGTGAGGTCTATCCCACATGGAGCTGGGAGCTGGGAACGGAGTGGAGCAGAACCCAGCCTGAGCGGTGTGGACCACCCAGACCAGAAGCCGGGCAGAGGGGGCCCTAGCACCCTGAATCAGTGAGCTGCGGCAGTTATCAGACTCCTCAACCCACAAACACCAAAGACTGTGGAGAAGGTTAGTGGGAAAAGCTGCAGGAGTGGAAGGAGTTCGCGGTTTGGCTTCCAGCCCCGGGGGCAGCGGAGGTGGGGAAGCTACAGCTGCTGCCGCTTCTGGCCCACCTGGTGGGAGGAATTAAGTGGCGGATCAGAGCAGGAGTGCACAGCCTGCTGAAGATCTAAGTCCAGTGTGGGTTGGGGGTTCTTGGGAAAGGAGGAGTGCTGGTGTGACAGAGCTGGCACCTCCCTCCCAAACGTGGAACATAGAACTCGTTAGTCTACAAGCAGTCATACCCCACTGAAAAACTCAAGGGTCAAGTTAGTTGGTTGGGAATATGGCCAGGCAGCGAAAATGCACCCAGATTCAGTCTCAGACTTTGCATTCTTTCTTTGGTGACAAAGAAGACCAAAACATACAGCCTAAAGAAGACAACAAAGTCATAGAGCCTACACCGAAAGCTTCCAAGAAAAACATGAACTGGTCCCAGGCCATGGAAGAGCTCAAAAAGGATTTGGAAAAGCAAGTAAGAGAAGTAGAGGAAAAATTGGGAAGAGAAATGAGAAGGATGCGAGAAAACCATGAAAAACAAGTCAATGACTTGCTAAAGGAGACCCCAAAAAAGACTGAAAAATACACTGAAAACTCAAATGGCAAAAGAGCTCCAGAAAGCCAATGAGGAGAAGAATGCCTTGAAAGGCAGAATTAGCCAAATGGAAAAGGAGGTCCGAAAGACCACTGAAGAAAATACTACTTTAAAAATTAGATTGGAGCAAGTGGAAGCTAGTGACTTTATGAGAAATCAAGATACTATAAAACAGAACCAAAGGAATGAAAAAATGGAAGACAATGTGAAATATCTCATTAGAAAAACCACTAACCTGGAAAATAGATCCAGGAGAGATAATTTAAAAATTATTGGACTACCTGAAAACCATGATCAAAAAAAGAGCCTAGATATCATCTTTCAAGAAATAATCAAGGAGAACTGCCCTGATATTCAAGAGCCACAGGGCAAAATAGAAATTGAAAGAATCCATCCATCACCTCCTCAAATAGATCCCAAAAAGAAATCTCCTAGGAATATTGTTGCCAAATTCCAGAACTCCCAGATCAAGGAGAAAATACTGCAAGCAGCCAAAAAGGAACAATTTGAGTATTGTGGAAACCCAATCAGAATAACCCAAGATCTGGCAGCTTCTACATTAAGAGATCGAAGGGCTTGGAATGTGATATTCCAGAGGTCAATGGAGCTAGGATTAAAACCTAGAATCACCTACCCAGCAAAACTGAGTATCATGCTCCAAGGCAAAATATGGAGTTTCAATAAAATAGAGGACTTTCAAGCTTTCTCAGTGAAAAGACCAGAACTGAATAGAAAATTTGACTTTCCAACACAAGATTCAAGAGAAGCATGAAAAGGTAATCAAGAAACAGAAATTGCAAGGGATTTACTAAAGTTGAACTGTTTTGTTTACATCCTACATGGAAAGATGACATGTATGATTCATGAGACCTCAGTATTAGGGTAGCTGAAGGGAATATACATATATATACATGTTTATGTATATATATAAGTGAATGTGTATGTATGTATATATCTGTGTGTTTGTGTATATATAGATATAGATATAGATATAAAAGAGAGAGAGAGAGCAGACACAGGGTGAGTTGAAGATGAAGGGAAGATATCTAAAAGAAATAAAATCAAATTAAGGGATGAGAGAGCTACATACTGAGAGAGGGACATAGAGAGAGATAGAATGGGGTGGATTATCTCACATAAAGGTGGCAAGAGGAAGCAGTTCTGTGGGAGGAGGGGAGAGGGCAGGTGAGGGGGGAATGAGTGAACCTTGCTCTCACCAGATTTGGCCTGAGGAGGGAATACCATAATACTCAATTGGGTATCTTACCCCACAGGAAAGAAGAGTGAGGAAGATAAAATAATAAAAGGGGGGGGATGAATGAGGGGAGGGCAGATGGGGGTTGAGGTAATCAAAAACAAAACTTTGGAAAGGGGACAGGGTCAAGGGAGAAAATTCAATAAAGCGGGATGGGTTGGGAAGGAGCAAAATATAGTTAGTCTTTCACAACATGAGTATTGTGGAAGGGTTATACATAATGATACACATGTGGCCTATGTTGAATTGCTTGACTTCTTAGGGAGGGTGGATGAGAAGGGAAGAGGGGAGAGAATTTGGAAGTCAAAGTTTTAAAAACAGAAGTTCAAAAACAAACAAAAAAAAGGTTTTTGCATGCAACTAGAAAATAAGATATGCAGGTAATGGGGCATAGAAATTTATCTTGCCCTACAAGAAAGGAAGGGAAAAGGGGATGGGGGGGTGATAGAGGGGAGGGCTGATTGGGGAACAGGGCAAACAGAATATACGCCATCTTGGAGTGGGGGGGAGGGTAGAAATGGGGAGAAAATTTGTAATTCAAACTCTTGTGAAAATCAATGCTGAAAACTATATATGTTAAATAAATAAATTTAAATTTAAAAATAAAAAAAAGTAAAAGCCTAAAGCTTGAGGCAGTTCATACTACCACTACAGACAGAGCCTAACTTTAGTATAAAGTTCAAAGTCAAGTATTATCCTGGAAAAATGGGAAAACATCAAAAAAAGAACCTAACCATGAAATGGTACTATCGAGACAGAGAATATAAAGACTGATTCAAAAGAAGATTACATCAAAACAGCTACCAGCAAAGCCTCAAAGAAAAGATGTGAATTGGACATAAGCCCAACAGGAATTCCTGGAAGAGGTAAAAAACTGATTTTAATCATAGACATGCAAGAAAAATTGTGAAAAGACAATTGATAGCATGGTAAAAGAAGCACACAAATATTGAAGAATATAAAACCCTAAAAAACCACAATTGACTAAATGGTAAAGGAGTTACCAACTTCATTGATGAAAATAACTCCTTAAAAAGCATAATTATCCAAATGGAAAAAGAGATACAAAAGATCAGTAAAGAAAATAATTCTTGAATGAATCCATGAGACATCAAGAAACAATAAAACCGAATCAAATGAATTTTTAAAAATAGAAGAAAATGTGAAACATCTCTTTGGAAAAAAAAATTGACATGAAAGTAGATTAAAAAGAGATAATTTAGGAATTATTGGAAGTTTAATAGAAAATCTGACATTCAAACAGAAGGCTCAAGAGAAGCATAAAAAGATAACCAAGAAGAAAAAGTAAAAAAGGGACTCAATAAAGTTAACTTTTTTACATCCCTATATGGAAAGATGATAAATGTCATTCACAAGAACTTTATTATTATGAGGGCAGTTAGAGGGACTCTGCATAGACAGGGGGCACAGATGTGACTCAGTTATGTTGAGATTGTCTAAAAGTAAATGAGGGTAGAAGAAATAAAATTGATTTATAAAAGGGGGAAAGAATAAGGAAAATGGGGGAAATTGTCTTACATAAAGTCATGTAAGGAAGAGCTCATGCAAAGGAGGGGGAAATGGCTTGGGGTGGACCATGCTTAAGTTTCATTATTTTCAATTTGTCTTAAGAATGGAAAGCATGTGTGTGTGTGTGTGTGTGTGTGTGTGTGCACGCATGCGGGCCCGTGAGTGCACTAAATTTGGTACAGAATCTATCTTTTTTTGCCCTTTAAGTTTATTAATTTTTAGCTTGCAACATTTAGTTCCACAAGATTTCGAATTCCAAATTTTCTCACCCTCCTTCTCCTCCCCAATTTTCACCCAAGATGACATGCAATCCCATATAGGTTCTACATATACCTTCACATTAAACATATTTTCACAATAGTCAAGTTGTAAAGAAGAAATATAAGCGATGGAAAAAACCACAAAGAAGAAGAAAGACAATTAATTAATCAATTTTTAAAAAAAGAGAGAGAGAAAACAATTTGCTTCAATCTGCATTCACACTCCATATTTTTTTTCTTCTGGATGTGGATAACTTTTTTCTATCATAAGTCTTTTGGAATTGTCTTAGAACCTTTCATTGCTGAGAGGAGCCAACTCTATCAAAGTTAGTCATCACAGATACATTGTGTCTGTAATTGTGTACAATATTCTCCTCGTTCTGCTCCCTTCACTCAGCATCCGATCACGTGTCTTTCCAGGTTATTGTGAAGGCTGTCTGTTCCACATTTTTTATGCACAATAGTGTTTCATTACATTCATATACCACAACTTGTTTAGCAATTCTCCAATTGATAGGCATCCCCTTGATTCCTTGATTTCCAGTTCTTTACAACCACAAAAAGAGCTGCTATAAATATTTTTGTACGTATGGGTCCTTTTCCCATTTGTGTGATCTCTTTGGGATACAATCCTACCATTGTTATTCCTGGGTCAAAGTGTATACACATTTTCATAGCCCTTTGGGCATAGTCCCAAATTTGCTGTCCAGAATGGTTGAATCAGTTCACAACTCCATCAAAAATGCAATACTGTTCCAATTTTCCCACATCTTCTCCAGCATTTATAATTTTCCTGTTTTGTTATGTTAGCCAATCTGACAGAAGAGATGTGGTACCTAAGAGTTGTTTGATTTGCATTCCTCCAAATTATAGTGATTTAAAGCATTTTTTCATATGACTATATATATATATATATATATATCTGTAATTTCTTCCTCTGAAAACTGCCTCTTCATATCCTTTGACCATTTATCAATTGGGGAATGACTTGTATCCTTATAAATTTGGCTCAGTTCCCTGTATATTTTAGGAATGAGGTCTTCATCAGACACATTGGTTGTAAAAATTCTTTCCCAATTTTCCGCTTACCTCCTAATCTTGGTTGAATTGGCTTTGTATGAAAACTTTTCAATTTAACATAATCAGAATTATCTATTTTGCACTCATAATGATCTCTATCTCTTCTTTGGTCATAAATTCTTCCCTTCTCCATAAATCTCACAGGTAAATAATTTCTTGCTCTCCCAAATTGTTTATAGTATCAGCATTTATATCTAAATCATGAACCTATTTTGACATTATTTTGGTATACAATGTAATACTTTGGTATACTATGCCCAGTTTCTGCAATACTATTTTCCACTTTTTGCAGCAGATTTTCTGAAAAAGTGAGTTTTTATCCCAGAAGCTTGATTCATTGAGTTTATCAAAGAGTAGGTTATTATAGTCATTGATTACAGTTTCTTGTGTGCCTAACCTATTCCACTCATCCACCACACTATTTCTTAGCAAGTACCAAGTAGTTCTGATGATTGCTGCTTTATAATACAGTTTAAGACTTGCTATAACTAGGCCACCTTCCTTAATATTTTTTTTCAGTAATTCCTTTGATATTCTGTACCTTTTGTTTTCAAGATGAATATTTTTATTATATCATTGAGTTCGGCAAAATAATTTTTTAGTAGTTTGACCTGTATGGAACAAAATAAGTAAATTAATTTAGGCAAAATTGTCATTTTTATTATATTAGCTTGGCCTAACCAAGAGCAACTGATGGTTTTGTTTTTCAATTTAGAGCTGTCTTTATTTGTGTGAACAGTGTTTTGTAATTGTGTTCATATAGTTCCTGGGTGTGTTTTGGCAGGTAGACTCCCAAATATTTTATAATGTCTACAATAACTTTAAATGGAATTTCTCCTTCTATCTCTTGCTGTTGGGCTGTGTTAATAATATGTAGGAATGCAACTTTGCTGAAGTTATTTATTATTTCAAGTAGTTTGTGATTTGATTCTCTAGGATCCTCTAAGTATATCATCATATCAACTGGAAAGAGTGATAAATTAGTTTCTTCTTTGTCTATTCTAATTCCTCCAATTTCTTTTTCTTCTCTTATTGTTAAAGCTAACATTTCTAGTACCAAATTGAATAATAGAGTTAAGAATGGATATCCTTGTTTCACCTCTGATCTTACTGGAAATGCATCTAGCTTATGCTCATTACATATAAAGCTTGCTGTTGGTTTTAGGTAGATGCTACCTATCATTTTAAGGAAAGTTCCACTTATTCCTATGCTCTCTAGTGTTTTTAATATTAATGGGTGTTGTATTTTGTCAAAAGCTTTTTCTGCATGTATTGAGATAATCATATGGTTTCTGCTAGTTCTGCTGTTGATGTCATCAATTATACTGATAGTTTTCCTGATATTGAACCAGTCTTGCATTTCTAGAATAAATCCTACCTAGTCATAGTGTATTATTCTCATGATAAGTTGCTGTAATCTTTTTGCTAATATTTTATTTAAAATTTTTGTATCTATATTAATTAGGGAAATTTGTATATAAATTTCTTTCTCTATTTTGACACTTCCTGCTTCAGTTATTACTATCATATTTGTGTCATAAAAAGAATTTGGTAGGACTCTTTCTTCTGATATTTTCCCAAATAATCTATAAAATATTAGAATTAATTGTTCTTTAAATGATTGATATAATTCACTTGTAAATCCATCTGGCCCTGGAGATTTTTTCCTAGGGAGTTGATTGATGGTGTGTTCAATTTCTTTTTATGAGATGGGTTTATTTAAGCATTTTTCTTCTGTTGATGTGGGCAATTTATTTTTGTACTTATTCATCCATTTCCCTAAGGTTGTCAAATTTATGGGAATACAATAGGGCGAAATAACTCCTAACTATTATTTTAATTTCCTCTTCATTGGAGGTGAAATCACCCTTTTCATTTTTGATACTGACAATTTCATATTTGTCTTTCTTTTTTTAAATCAAATTGACCAAAACTTTACCAATTTTGTTTTCTGTTTTTCCATAAAATCAGCTCTTAGGTTTATTCATTAGTTCAGTAGCTTTCTTGATTCCAATCTTATTAATCTCTCATTTGGTTTTCAGTATTTCTAATTTGGTATTTAATTGAGAATTTTTCAATTTATTCTTTTTCTAGCTTTTTCTATTCATTGATATCCTTTTTCTGTATTCTATTCACGTAAGCATTCAGAGATATAAAACTTCTAAGAACAGCTTTAATGGCATCCCATAAGTTTTAGTATGTTTTCTCTTGTCATTCACTTGAAAGTAGTTATTGATTGTTTCTATGATTTGTTGTTTGACCCACTCTGATTAGATTGTTTTGTTTCCAATTAATTCTTAGTCTATCTTTTCATGGTACTTTATAACAAATAATTGTTTTTACATCATGATCTGAAAAGGATGCATTGACTATTGTGTGACATATTGAAAATCCTCTAATAAATACTAAATTAAAAATACTGAAAACCAAAAGAGAGATTAATAAAACTGAAATCAAGAAAACTACTGAACTAATAAACAAAACTAAGAACTGGTTTTATACAAAAACCAATAAAATTGATAAAATTTTGGTTAATTTGAATAAAAAAAGAAAGAAGAAATCCAAATTACCATTACCAAAAGTGAAAAGGGTGAATTCACCTCCAATGAAGAGGACATTAAAACAATAATTAGGAATTATTTTGCCCAGTTGTATGTCCATAAATGCGACAACCTGGGGGAAATGGATGAATATTCGCAAAAATATAAATTGCCCAGGTTAACAGAACAGGAAATAAAATACTTAAATAACCCCATCTCAGAAAAAGAAGTTGAACAAGCCATCAATGAATTCCCTAGGAAAAAATCTCCAGGGCCAGATGGTTTTACATATGAATTCCATCAAACATTAAAAGAACAATTAATTCCCATACTTTATAGACTATTTGGGAAAGTAGGCAAGGAAGGAATCCTACCAAATTCTTTTTATGATACAAATATGGAACTAATACCTAACCCAGGAAGAATCAAAACAGAGAAAGACCAATTTTCCTAATGAATATTGATGCAAAAATTTTAAATAAAATTTTAGCAAAAAGATTGCAGCAATTTATCTTGAGAATAATACACTATTACCAGGTGGAATTTATTCCAGGAATGAAAGGAGGGTTCAATATTAGGAAAACTATCAGCATAATTGATCATATCAACAAAAAACTAGCAGAAATCATATGATTATCTCAATAGATGCAGAAAAAGCTTTTGACAAAATACAACATCCATTCCTATTAAAAACACTAGAACATCTAGGAATAAATGGAGTCTTCCTTAAAATTCTAAGTAGCGTCTACCTAAAACCATCAGCAAGTATTCCATGTAATTGGGATAAGCTAGATGCATTCCCAATAAGATCAGGGATGAAACAAGGATATCCATTATCAACCCTATTATTCAATTTGGTACTATAAATGTTAGCTGTAGCGATAAGAGAAGAAAAAGAAATTAAGGGAATTAGAACAGGCAAAGAAGTAACTAAGCTATCATTCTTTGCAGTTGATATGGTGATTTACTCAGAGAATCCTAGAGAACCAAGTAAAAAACTACTTGAAATAACAAACAACTTTAGCAAAGTTGCAGGATATAAAATAAGCCCACATAAATCCTTGGCATTCCTATATATTACTAACAAAGCTCAGCAGCACTAGATAGAGAAATTCCCCAGGATGTGTGAAGGCACACCTGGGTTTCTGGAGTGAATCCTTGCTGGCTCCACCCCACTGGCACTCAGGAACTCCTGCTGGTCTGCTGAAGTGGGGCTTCCTGGGACACGCCCCCCCATCCTGTACCCCTTCTGCCAGCTCCGGTATTTCAGGATTTTTCCTGGGGCAATTTTCTCTGGGTTTTTTAAGGTGAACAAGGTGGGCAGTGTGAGAGCACTTATGGTTTACTCAGCCATCATGGCTCCCAGAAGTTCAAGAAAGTGACTTTCAAACATTTAGTCTGTGAGCTGGTAGGCCCAGGAGTAGCTGCTACTGTTGCCGCAGGCCCTGCACTTCTCTCACCCAGCTCTGACAGAGTCCTTAACTGAGAGGTTTGGTAATCACCATTCCCTCTGATGATTCAGATTGCCAGACCTGATCCCGCTTTGCTATGGTCAGGTGTGGACCTGTGCATTTTGCGCTCTCCCAACCCAGTGCAACAGATCATTGCTGTCAACCTTTCAGACTCTGCTGGGCTGGAAATCTGCCACACTCTGTCTCCTAGTGGATTCTGCCACTGTCAAATTTGTTCAGATTCACTTTTTTAGATGTATCTGAAAGAATTTGTGAGAGAGCTCTGCTGCATCCCTGCTTTCACTCTGCCATCTTGGCTCTGACCCCTACTATCACTCTACAGAATCTATCGTATCAAGTAGAGAAGTAGGAAGGGAAGGGTATAAGAGAATGGAGTGGTGATAAAGGGGAGAAAAGATTAAGGTAAGCAGTGGTCAGAAGCAAAACAAAATTTTGAGGAGGGAGAGAGAGAGAGAGAGACACACACACAGAGAGAGAGACAGACAGGGAGACAGAGAGACAGAGAGACAGAGAGAGAGAGAGAAACAGAGACAGAGAGACAGAGGGAGAAAACAGAAGAAAATAGGATGGGAGGTGAAGTCAAGATGGCAGCTTAAAGGCAGGGACTTGCTTGAGCTCTCCCTCAGACCCCTCCAAATACCTTTAAAAATGACTCTAAACAAATTTTATGGCATCAGAATACACGCAAAAAAGTGGAGTAAAGCAAATTTCCAGTCTAAGACAACTGAGGTCACCAGGAAAGGTCTGGTACACCATGGTGAGAGAGGAACACAGTCCATCACAGGCCAGGCCAGAAGACTGGGCCCCAGAACACCTGTAAGTAGCCCTCAGGGTGACTGAATAACTGGCAGGAGAGTTGGTTTCCAGATCGCTCAGCCTACAGATACCAAACACAACTTAGAAGGTTGGCAGGAAAGATCTGTTTCTCCAGATGAGAGTGGTGTGTAGTCCAACACAGGACATGATAGCACAGCCTCAACCACAGCAAACCAGGAACAGGCTGTAACGTTAATACAATTTGAAGATCTTCCCTGCCCCGTTAATGGGCCTATGTGACCTGCTTTGAACCTGAGTCACATGGAAGCCTGAATCACATGAGCCTGGGTCATGAGGGTTGTGATGCCCTCTGTCCCTGAAAAAGGGTGTATATGCTCTGAGGTTAGCATTTTGCTTTGGGGCTCACTCATTGGAAGAGTGTTCATGTGATGTAGCCAAATGAGATTCTTGGTAGCTGTTAAGCTGTTACATGTGTATATATGTATTGGGAATCAAGATGGGCTCTTAGTACTTATTCAACCAAGTGCCCTTGAAGAGTTTGGCCTTTGTTTCCTTGATTAAATTAGGAGTTTTTGATGGCCTCCTTGCCTCAAGGGGAAGCCTAGTTTACATGGGTTTGAGTGACATGTTTGTGACATTGGAGGCTTTTGGACCATGTTGGTTTAAGTAGCATTTTCATGATGATTTTAGGTCACGTGGGTGAGTCACATGTGTGACTCACCTTTGACCCTGAATAAGATATATAAAACCAGAGGTTGGCTTTCTTTTTTCGGAGCTCTGAGCTGCAGCACTAGTGACATGTGACTCTGAGCTAGCCTTTGTTGAGCTCCCAGCTGAACTCAGATGTTGGTAACTATGTATTGTATTTGATCTGTTTATAAATGTATGTTTGCAATTTGTATTTGCTCTGAAGTTCAGGGTGCTGGCTTTTTCCCCTGAACTCAGGGAATGATATTTGTATGATGGATTAAAGTAAGATTGTTAACCCCTTAATGTTGTCTTCCTTAGTAAAGCAGATCAAAATACCCCGGGCATGCAGCATTCTGTGAGCTGGTTGTTGTTGGTTTGACGCCCCCACAGCAGCTGCTAGCCAGATTGTTACAACTGTATATATATTTGATTAAAGTAAGATTGTTGACCCCTTTAAAGTTGCTTTCCTTCTATGTGCTGGTGTTATTGGTCTTATACCCACACAGCAGCTGGAAGTAGCATTGTTGTTACACATGCCTTAGGTGCCACTGAATCAGCAGCAACCCTGGGTCACACTGAATCAGTAGGGGTTCCTTTTGTAGTTCTCAACCTACAGACAGGGGGCAAAGCAGCTGATTAGAAGGAGATTTTTTGTTAGCACTGAGGCAGGACTCTATTACTTTGCCGCACTTGGATCTGGGTTGCAGTCCTGGGTGGCCATCCCAGGGCAAACAGAATCACAAGCATAACAGAGTTTGCAGCAGCAGTGAAGGAGGAAGCCTCCTCACATTTCCACGGCATAAGGGTGCTTGTGGTGGCTCACAGACCAAAGAACTGACCAGGAGAGTGTAAACACCTCTCCTTAGACCATATTACCTTAAAAGAACTGAAAACTTACAGGTCCCTTGAACTGTCTCTGAAAACAGCTGCACAAAACCCCTGAAGCTTGGGACAGTGTGCCCCCCACCTTCAAAGCAGAGCCCTACATTAACAAAGAGATAAAAGTTGTGTAATAGGAAGGGAAAATGACAAAAAAAATGAGAAAAAAATCTTACCATAGAAAATTACTATTGTGACAAGGAAGATCTAAGAACACACTTAGAAGGTAACAAATCAAAGTCCCTACATCCAAAACCTCCAAGAAAAATATGAATTGGTCTCAGCCCATTGAAGAGCTCAGAAAACATTTTGAGACTTCTGGGATCCAAGATGGTGGAGTAAGAGTTAAATCACTCTCACTCTTCCTTATTGACCTCTAAAGACTAAGAAAATGTTGCCCCAGGAAAAACTCTGGAACAGCTGAGCCACCAGAAAGGTGAAGTGCAGCAGTCTTTTAAGCCGGGAAGATGGGGAATTAACAGAAAAGATCCCTCTCACTCTGGTAGAAATGTAGCAGTATAGGACAGGAGGTGTCCCAGCAAGCCAGTGGCAAGCCCCACCTCAAAAAACTAGCAAGACATCCAGAGTCCTAGAGGAGTGGAGGAGGCAAGCACCAAAATCAGGACACCACAAATGTCTTGGCATAGGCAGAGGAAGTGGTAGACTCCAGCAGCCAAACCTCCTGGTATATCAGCGCAACTCCAGGAAGCACAACTCCAGGCAGGTGGGTGTCCTTCAGTAACCAAACCTTCTGGTGCATCAGAGCAACTGTCCTCCTGGGGCAAGATCCCCTTTACATCAAGACATTCAGTGTTGCTGACCCCAAGTTTTAACAATCCGGCTAGCAGCTTCTGTGGGGGCATAAGATCCACTCACAGCCAGCACCCACGAGGCTGCCGGCATGCCAGAAAAGCACAGGTTCTTTTTATCTGCTTAACCAAGGAAAGCACAGTGAAGGGATTGACAAGCTTACTTTAGTCCAGCATTCAGTTAGTTCAGGGAAGCATACAGGCAGCATTCAGTTAGTTCAGGGGAAAAAACAACCAGCATCCTGAACTTTAGAACATTCATTTAGTTCTGGGGAAAAAACCAACATTCAAAACTTCAGAACAAAATACAAACAAATTACAAATATCAACAGACAGACCCAATGCAATTCATAGTTACCAACATCTAGGTTCAGCCCAAGGGCTGGCCCAGAGTCACACTCGCCACTGCTCCCGCTGGTGCTCCAACCAAAAAAAAAAAAAAGGGTCCTCAAGCTGTCTTCTCCCCTCTTATAGAGTTTTTGACATCATCAAGTGCCGCCTGAATGACCAGGGCCGATTGGTTCTTGAGTTGGCCCGTCCCCCTAGGACCCTAGGAGGTTCACATCCACGTAGACTAGGTTAACACCTCCCCTCAGCCAGCCCCATGAATCGTCACACAGGAAGTTCTCTGCTCCTAGGAATGGGTCTCTGGGCTTCCTGCCCTGGAAGAGAAGCAGCAGGCCCAGTACCCAGCAAGGCTCAATGAGGTAAACTGAGTCACTCAAAGAAAACAAAGGCCATTTTGCCTACCGACACACCCCAGCTCACCATAAGATAAGCTGTCACACCCTTACAGTGACAAGCTGCCAGTACCTGACACCCCAACACAGAAAGCCAGTGATCAGGCCCATGGCCCTTAGCAAAAGAAGCTTGGGTCAGTTCCCCCTGTGCTCCAGCATGAGAGCTCAACTTTATTTTTTAAGATCAATTTATATAGTTTTAGTTTTCTCCCCATCTCTTTCCTCCTCTCTGCCCCACTAAGATGCTATGCATTCTGATTAGCCCTTTCTCCAGTCTGCCCTCCCTTCTATCACCCAACCCTCCCCTTATCCTTTTCTCTCTTACTTTCTTGTAGGGCAAGATAGATTTCTATACCCTATTGCCTATATATTTTATTTTCCAGTTGCACGTAAAAATAATTTTTAACATTTGTATTAAAATTTTGAGTCCCTTAGTCCCTCTCCACCTACTTTCATTGAGAAGGCAAGCATTTCAATATAGGTTATACATATATCATTATGCAAAACACTTCCTTAACAGTCATGTTGTGATAAACTGTATTTCCCCCCATCCTATCCCACCCCCCATTTATTCTATTGTCTCCTTTGACCTTGTACCTTTACAAAAGTGTTTACTTCTGACTACCCCCTCCCCAAATATGCCCCCCTTCTATCATCCTCCCCTTATCTCTTTTCCCTCCACTTTCCTGTAGGGTAAGACACCCAATTGAGTGTGTATGTTATTCCCTTCTTAATCCAAATCTGATGAAAGTAAGGTTCACTCATTCCCTTTCACCTGCCACTCTTCCCCTCCATTATAACAGTTTTTTCTTACCTCTTTTATTCAAGATAATTTACCCCATTATATATCTCCCTTTGTCCTTCTCCCAGTATATTCCTCTCTCACTCCTTGATTTTATTTATTAGATATCATCCTTTCATATTCAACTCACCCTGTGACGTCTGTCTATATATTTGTATATTCCCTTCAACTACCCTAATCCTGAGAAAGGTGAGTGCTCAACTTAAAAAGCCAGGAATTAGGCAAACAATATGAGCAAAAAGCAGAAACAGATAATTACCATAGATTCTTATTATGGAGACAGGGAGGATCAAAACAGAAACTCAGAAGAGGTGAACATTGTCAATAGACCCACATCTAAAACCTCAAATGGGAATATGAACTAACTTTAAGCCCAAAAATAAGCTCTTCTTGGAAGAAATCCTAGAGAATCAAGTAAAAAACTACTTGAAATTATAAACAAATTTAGCAAAGTTGCAGGATATAAAACAAACCCACATAAATCCTTGGCATTCCTATACATTACTAACAAAGCCCAACAGCAAGAGATAGAAAGAGAAATTCCATTTAAAGTTCCTGTAGACACTATAAAATATTTGGGAGTCTACTTGCCAAGACAAACCCAGGGCCTATATGAACACAATTACAAAACACTTTTCACACAAATAAAGTCAGATCCAAATAAATGGAATAACATCAGCTGCTCTTGGATAAGCAAAGCTAATATTTCAGAAAAAGAAAATTCTACCTAAATTAATTTATGTATTCAGTAATATACCAATCAAAATATCAAAACATATTTTATAGAGCTAGAACAAATAATAACAAAATGCATCTGGAAGAACAAAAGGTCCAGAATATCAAGGGGATTAATGAAAAGAAATTCTAGGGAAGGTAGCCTAGCCATACCAGATCTTAAATTGTATTATAAAGTAGCAATCATCAAAACTACTTGGATACTGACTAAGAAATAGAGTGGTAGATCAGTGGAATAGGTTAAGTACACAAGACACAGTAGTCAATGACTATAGTAATCTATTGTTTGATAAAGCCAAAGCCTCCAGCTTCTGAGATAAGAACTCAGTATTTAAAAAAAACTGCTAGGAAAACCAGAAAATAGTATGGCAGAAACTAGGCATAGACCAAGATCTTATTCTGTATACCAATATAAAGTCCAAATGGGTAAACAATTTAGATATAAAGATTGATACTATAAGATAATTAGGAAAGCAAGGTATAGTTAACTGTCATGTCCTTAAAGAAGGGAAGAATTTCTGACCAAGCAAGAGGTAGGGAACATTACGAAATAAAAAAATGGATGATTTTGATTACATTGAATAAAAAAGTTTCAAATAAACAAGGGCAATGCAACAAAGATTAGAAGGGAAGCAGAAAGCTGGGAAACAATTTTTTCAGCCATGGTCTCAAACAAAGACCTCATTTCTAAAATATATAGAGAACTGAGTCAAATTTGTAAGAATACAAGTCATTCCCCAATTGATAAATGTTAAAAGGATATGAACAGACAGTTTTCAGATGAAGAAACTAAAGCTATCTCTACTCATATGAAAAAAAAAACACTAAATCACTATTGATTAAAGAAATTAAAATTAAAATAACTCTGAGGTACCACATCACACATATGAGATTGGCTAATACAACAAAAGAGGAAAATGATAAATGTTGGAGAAGATTCGGAAAAATTGGAATACTAATGCATTGCTGGTGGAATTTGAACTGATCCCACCATTCTGGAGAATAATTTGGAACTATGCTCAAAGGGCTATAATAATGTGCATAACCTTTGATGCAGCAGTGCCACTACATGGTCTATATCACAAAAAGATCATAAAAATGGGAAAAGGACCCACATGTACAAAAGTATTTACATCAGCTCTTTTTGTGGTGGCAAAGAATTTGAAATTAAAGGGATGCCCATCAATTAGGGAATGGCTAAACAAGTTGTGGTATATGAATGTAATGGAATGCTATTGTGCTGTAAGAAATGATCAGCCTGCAGACTTCAGAAACACATGGAAAGATTTATATGAATTGTTGATGATTGAGGGGAGCAGAACCAGAAGAACATTGTACACAGTAACAGCAACATTGTGTGATGACCAGCTTTTGACAGACTTAACACTTCTCAACAATAGAAAGATCTACAACAATTCCAAGAGTCATGATTTTAAATGCTACACATATCCAGAGAAAGAATTATAGAGTCTGAATGCAGATTGAAGAATACCATTTGCTCTTATTTGTTTTTTGGTTCCTTTTTCTTGTGGTTTTTCACTTTGGTTTGAATTCTTTTTTGTTTTACAACAAGACTAATGAAGAAAATGTTTAATATGATTGTACATGTATAGCCTATATCAGATTTTCTCTTAAAGAAGAGGAAGCAGAGGAAGGGGGAGAAAATTTAGAGCTCAAAATTTTACAGAAGTGAATGTTGTAAACTAAAAACAAGCAAATAAATAAAAGACAAAAATAAAAAATGGAATTAAAAATCAGAATGGAGCAAATAGAAGCTATGTATGAGAAATCAAGAAATAATAAAACAAAAACAAAAGAATGAAAAAATAGAAGATAATATGAAATATCTTATTGGAAAAACAACTGATCTACAAAATAGATCCAGGACAGATAATTTAAAAAAGTAATAGACTACCTGAAAGCCATGATCAAAAAAAAATAAAAAACCTAGACATCATCTTTCTAGAAATTATCAAGGAAAAATGAACCAATATTCTAAAATCATGGGGGAAAATAAAAATTGAAAGAATCCACTGATCACCTCCTGAAAAAGATCCCAAAATGAAAACTGCCAGGAAGATTATAGCCAAATTCCAGCGTTCCCAGGGCAAGGAGAAAATACTGTAAGCATCCCGAAAGAAACAATTCAAGTATTATGGAGTGACAGTCAGGATAGTATAAGATTTAGCAGTTTCTACATAAAAGATAGGAGGGCTTGGGATATAATATTCTAGAGGGCAAAAAAGCTGGGATCACAACCAAGCAAAACTGAATATAATCCTTCAGGGGAAAAATGATATTCAATGAGATAGGGGACTTTCAAGTATTTTTTATTAAAAGACCAGAGTTAAATAGAATAATTGACTTTCAAATAAAAGACTCAAGAAAAGCATAAAAAGGTAAACAAGAAAGGGAAATCAGGAGGGAATTGATAAGGTTAAACTGTTTACATTCCTAGATGAGAAGATATTTGTAACTCATAAGACGTTTCTCCTTATTAGGATATTTAGAAGGAATATATACAGACACAGTGCAC
Organism: Trichosurus vulpecula; assembly: GCF_011100635.1. Lineage (NCBI taxonomy): Eukaryota > Metazoa > Chordata > Mammalia > Diprotodontia > Phalangeridae > Trichosurus > Trichosurus vulpecula. The sequence continues at coordinate 28,105,347 of NC_050581.1, forward strand.
AGATGCCAATGTAATGATGAAGGAATGATATCTAAAAAATAAAATTAAGGGTTTAAGGAAAAAATGTACTGGAAGAAAGAGAAAGGAAGAAGTAGAATGGGGCAAATTGTTTCATATAAAAGAGGCTAGAAAAAGCTTTTACCACAGAGAGAAGGTCAGGGGGAGTGAGTGAACCTTATTCTCTTTAGAATTGACTCGAAGAAGAAAAAACACACAGTCAATTGGGTATAGAAACCTGTCTTACCCTGAAGGGAAGGGGATAACAGTGATAGAAGGGAGGGCATATTGAGAGAGGGGTAGTCAGAAGCAAAACATTTTTGAGAAGGAACAGGGTGAAAGGAAAGAGAGAATAGAATAAAGGGGTGGGGAATAGGATGGAGGGAAATACAGTTAACTATAGTAACTGTGAAAAATTTTGAGGCAAATTTTTCCTATAAAAGCTTCATTTCTCAAACACATAGAGAACCGAGTCAAATTTATAAAAGTAAGAGCCATTCTCTAATGGATAAATTATCAAAAGATATGATCAGTTTTCAGATGAAGTACTGGAAGCTATCTATAGCTATACGAAAAATACCCTAATTCACTATAGATTGGATAAATGCTAATTAAACAATTGTGAGGTACTACCTTATACCTAATAGATTGGTTAATAGGGCATAAAAGGTAAATGACAGGTGTTGGAGGGCATTTGTGTAAAATGAGACAGTGGTGCAGTTGTGAACTAATTCAACCATTCTGTGGAGCTATTTGGAACAATGCCCATAGGGCTATAAAACCACGTAAAACCCTTTTACTCAGCAATACCAGTGCCAGGTCCATATCCCAAAAGGGATAAAAAAGAAAAAGAACCTATGTATACAAAAGTATTGATAGCAGCTCTTCTCTGGGGACTAAGAATAACAAATTGAGGGGATGCCTATCAATTTGGGAATGGCTGCACAAGCTGTGGTATGTGATTATGATGGAATACAATTGTACTCTAGGAAATGATGACCAGGATGCTCTCAGAAAAACCTGGAAAGACTTGCATGGGCTGATGCAAAGTGAAATGTACTGTGTACAAAGTAACAACAATATTCGTAGATGATCACCTCACTATCCTCAGCAATACAATAATCCAAGACAACTCTGAAGAACTTAGATGAAAAATACTATCCATCCCCTGAGAAAGACCTGATGGTGTATGAATACAGATTGAAGCATACTTTTTTACCTTTCTTTATTTTTCTTGTGTTTTTGTCTGTTTTCTTTGACAACATGACTAATATGCATGTTTTGCATGACTACGTATGCATAACCTATACTGAATTGTTTAATTCTTTATGATGGAGTGTGGGGAGAGAGAAAAGGAGAGAATTTGGAAATCAAAGTTTTAAAAACAAATGTTAAAAACTATTTTTTACATGTAACTGGGGGAAAATAAAATACTGAATAAAAATGAGAAAAAGAATAGAGGGAAACACACGGTTAGTAATCATAACTGTGAATATGAATGTGATGAATTCTCTGGTAAAAAATGAAGCAGAAAGAAGAATACATTACAAAACAGATTCCAACAATATGTTGTTTACAAGAAACATACTTGAAACAAAAAGAAACACAGAGAATTTAAAATAAGAGGCTAGAACAGAATCTATTATGCTTCAGCAGAAGGAAAAAAAAGGCAATCATGATCTGAGACAAAGCAAAAGCAAAAATAGATCTAAGTAAAAGATATAGGCAATAAACTGCATCTTGCTAAAAGGCACCATATATAATGAAGCAGCATAAGTACTAAACATATATGCACCAAACAGCATAGCAACAAATTCTTAAGGGAAAATTGGAAGGAGTTACAGGAGGAAATAAATAATAAAACTATACTAAATAGGGGACTCCAGCTTTCCTCTCTCAGGGTGAGGTAAACCTAACCATAAACAAGAATAGAATTTTAGATATGATGGAATTCAATAGAATTACTTAAAAAGTAAGTAGCATAAATTCCTGGAGAAAATTTTATCCACTGTGCATGACACCTCCACAAAAATTGATTTTAGGGAATAAAAAGGTTATAACTAAATGGAGAAAAGCAGAAATATTAAATGCATCATATTCAGAACATAATGCAGTAAAATTACAGTCAATAGAGGTCTGTGAAAATATAGATTGAAAATTTATTAGAACCTGATAATCTAATGCCAAAGAATAAGTGGTTCAAAGAACAAATAATAGAAACAAAAATTTTAATAAAGACAATGACAAGACAACATATTATAATTTGTGGGATGCAGACAAAACAGTACTTGGGGGAAGAGCTATACTGCAAAACATGTAAACCAAACAATGAATAAATCAATGAACTTGGCATGTATCTAAAAATCTAGCCAAAGTATAAATTTAAAATTCCCTGTTAAAAAACAAAATAAAAATTCTGAAAATCAAAGAATGGATTAATAAAATTGAAAGAAAATAATCCATTGAACTAAGAATTAAAACTAAATGGGTGGTGGAGCCAAGATGGCGGCTGGAAAGCTGGGACTGGCCTCAAGATCTTCCCCAGGACCCTCCAAACACCTATAAAAATGGCTCTGAACAAATTCTGGAACTGCAGAGACCACGAAATGGTAGAGGGAAGGAGGGCTACAGCCCAGGACACCCTGGATGGTCGCTGGGTAAGGTCTACTGTGCATGGAGCTGGGAGCAGAGCAGAGTAGAGCCCAGCGTGGGCTGCATTTGGACCAACCAGACTGGGAGCCAGGCAAAACAGGCCCTAGCACCCTGAATCGGTGAGTTGTGGCAGTTACCAGATTTCTCAATCCACAAACATCAAAGACAACAGAGACGGTTAGTGGGAAAAGCTGCTGGGAGAGAGTGAAAGGAGTTCACAGGTCAGCCACCACCCTGGAGGCAGCAGAAGTGGTGCAGCTACAGAACTACAATTGCAGTTGCTTCCAGCCCCAGGCCCACCTGGTGGGAGGAATTAAGTGACAGATCCAAGTGGGAGCACAGAGCCTGCTCAGATCTGAGTCACGGTCTGGGTTGGAGGTTCTTGGGGGAGGCGGAGTGCTGGTGTGACAGAGCTTGCTGTGCAGAAACAATTCTGAAAACAACAGCACAGCCCCTCAAGCTTGGGACAAAGTACTCTATACTCTATTAGCAGTCACAACCCGACAAAAAACTCAAGGGTCAAGTAGTTGTCCAGGAACATGGCCAGGAAGCAAAAACTGACTCAGATTCAGAGTCAGACTTTGGAATCTTTCTTTGGTGATGAAGATGAAAACATGCAGCCAGAAGAAGGCAACAAAGTCAAAGAGCTTACACCAAAAGCCTCCAAGAAAAACATGAACTGGTCTCAGGCCATGGAAAAGCTCAAAAAGGATTAGGAAAAGCAAGTTAGACAAGTAGAGGAAAAATTGGGAAGAGAAAGGAGAGAAAACAATGCAAGAAAACCATGAAAAACAAGTCAATGACTTGCTAAAGGAGACCCAAAAAAATACTGAAGAAAATAACACCTTAAAACATAGACTAACTCAAATGACAAAAGTACTCCAAAAAGCCAATGAGGAGAAGAATGCCTTGAAAGGCAAAATTAGCAAAATGAGAAAGGAGGTCCAAAAGACCACTTGAGAAAATATTACCTTAAAAATTAGATTGGAGCAAGTGGAAGCTAGTGACTTTATGAGAAATCAAAGTATTATAAAACAGAACCAAAGGAATGAAAAAAATGGAAGACAGTGTGAAATATCTCATTGGAAAAACCACTAACCTGGAAAATAGATCCAGGAGAGATGATTTAAAAATTATTGGACAACCTGAAAGCCATGATCAAAAAAAGAGCCTCAATATCATCTTTCAAGAAATTATCAAGGAGAACTGCCCTGATATTCTAGAGCCACAGAGCAAAATAGAAATTGAAAGAATCCAACAATTGCCTCCTGAAAAAGATCCCAAAAAGAAAACTCCCAGGAATATTGTTGCCAAATTCCAGAGCTCCCAGATCAAGGAGAAAATACTGCAAGCAGCCAGAAAGAAACAATTTGAGTATTGTGGAAACACAATCAGAATAGCACAAGATCTAGCAGCTTCTACATTAAGGGATTGAAGGGCTTGGAATATGATATTCCAGAGGTCAATGGAGCTAGGATTAAAACTAAGAATCACCTACCCAGAAAAACTGAGTATCATGCTTCATAGCAAAATGTGGATTTTCAATAAAATAGAGGAATTTCAAGCTTTCTCAGTGAAAGGACCAGAGCTGAATAGAAAATTTGACTTTCAAACACAAGAATCAAGAGACGTATGACAAGGTAAAGAAGAAAGAGAAATCATAAGGGACTTACTAAAGTTGAACTGTTTTGTTTACATTCCTACATGGAAAGATGACGTGTATAATTCATGAGACCTCAGTATTAGGGTAGCTGAAGGGAATATACATACATACATATATACATATATGCATATGTATATATATATATATATAGACCGAGGGCACAGGGTGAGTTGAATATGAAGGGATGATATCTAAAAATATAAAATAAAATTAAGGGATAAGAGAGGAATATATTGAGAGAGGGAAAAAGGGAGAGATAGAATGGGGTAAATTATCTCACATAAAAGTTGCAAGAAAAAGCAGTTCTGTAGGAAGGGAAGAGGGGGCAGATAAGGGGGAATGAGTGAATGTTGCTCTCATTGGATTTGACATGAGGAGGGAATACCATACACACTCATTTGGGTAGCTTACCCCACAGGAAAGGAGGAGGAAGGAGATAAAAAAGTGGGGATGATAGAAGGGAGGGGAGAAGGGAGAAAATTGAACAAAGAGGGATAGGATAGGAAGGAGCAAAATATAGCTAGTCTTTCATAATATGAGTATTGTGGAAGGGTTTTACATAATGATACACATGAAGCCTATGCTGAATTGCTTGCCTTCTTAGGAAGGGTCAGTGGTGAGGGAAGAGGGGAGAGAATTTGTAACTCAAAGTTTTAAAAGCAGATGTTCAAAAAAAGTTTTTGCATGCAAGTAAGAAATACAATATACAGGCAATGGGACATAGAAACGTATCTTGCTCTACAAGAAAGTAAGGGAAAAGGGGATGGGGGAGAGTGGGTTGACAGAAGGGAGATCTGACTGGGGAATGGGGCAATCAGAATATATGCCATCTTGGAATGGCATGGAGGGTAGAAATGGGAAGAAAATTTGTAATTCAAACTCTTGTAAAAATCAATGCTGAAAACTAAAAATATTAAATAAATAAAAGAAATTTCTTCTGAAAAAAAAGAATTAAAACTAAAGAAAGCCAAGATGTTTGAGACAAGCCGGGAAGCTACCTGAGATCTCCCCAGCTTCCTTCAGAAAGAATGTCAAATAGAGCCACAAAAAAGATTCTGGAGCAATAGAACCAACAAAAAGACAGAGTGAAACAATTATCCAGTTTAAGATAACTTAGAAGGACTTCAGGAAAGATTTGTCTCACTTAGGTGTATGGGGGCATAGTTAAGCACATATGGTGTCTGTGCAAGTGAGCAGGAGGCTCTTAGCCATAATGCAAACAAGCAACTGTAACAGTAAGCAAAGCTGGATTTTTGCTCAATTGAATGTGCATTGAGTTCTACCCAATCAGATGTGCATGAGTTTCAGCCAATCAGAGACTTATATGTGGCTCTAGCCAATCAGATGCTAGCTAGAATTATATATAAAGAGAGTCCAGAATGTAAGAGAAGCTGACCTTGTGAGGCCACTGAAGAGAAGACATCAAGAGAGTTGTCAGCATTGAGAAGAATGAAGAGAAGATGAAGAAGTAGAAGAAGAAGAAGAAGAAGAAGAAGAAGAAGAAGAAGAAGAAGAAGAAGAAGAAGAAGAAGAAGAAGAAGAAGAAGCAGCAGCAGCTTTAAGCTAAGAGGAAACTTGAAAAGAGAAGAGCCTCCAAGAGCACCGAGGAGGCCTCTAAGAGAGAAGAGAAACTGTTAAAGTGAACTGAGCTGTTGACATGAGGCCTCTGGCCGTTGGGGGTGAACTGGGATGGTGTTGCTGGTAGTATGTGTTGTTGCTCTGTTTGGTTTTGTTTTCACAGGGAGAGAAGCTGCAGGCAGCTTCTGCAGCCAGTTGTTGGGCAGGAGCGGGAAGAGTTTGGGGGGAGCAGTCCCCATGAGCTGAAATCTGGAGCAGGAGCAAAGAGCTGCCCGTGATTCCACATGAGAGTCAGGAGTGGTCAGCCCACAGAGGAAGAGATATGGGACTTGAAAGTCACCCTAGGGTCAAGATGAAAAGAAGACTTTGCTTGGACATTTGGTAATGATTAAAGATGTATTGTGCTAGGTAAGACCCTAGACTGGCACCCCTTGCTGTGTAAATAAATGATTTGAGGATGCAATGATGTATACAATGGAGTGTGATATTCTTACTGGATGTGATGATACATACAATGGAGTGTGATGTTCTTATTGTAACTCAGGGGTGGACAATGACATATATTACATACTGAGTATTATGAGATATATGAATGTTAAATGATATACTTTTCTTAAAGATGTTAAGTTATGAGATATATGAATGTTAAATGATATACTTTGCTTAAGGATGTTATGAATGTTATGCTTTGCTTTAATTGAACAGTACTTGGTTTATTGATGAATAAGTAGAAAGTTCATTACACTATGTGATTGGACTCTTAAAATTGTTCACAGCAGTAGTCTTCAGATGTGCTGCCATGATTGGCAATACAGCAACTGAGACCCCTTTGTCCTGTCTCATCAGGCAGTGGCACAGCAAGGCAACTGTGAGGACTCCAGCCACAGTGCAGAAGGCAAGTTGCTAGCCCCAGAAACCAGGCAACAATAGGCATGATTATGATGGGCCACTCCAGCACATGAAGCAAGCAGTCAGCACCTGAGGCCCCAGTGCTCAAAGACAGTGACCAACCATGACCCTGGCCCCTGCATGAGAAGTGTGGGGCAGTGCCCCCATGCCTGAGGAAGAAAGCTCAATTTTAAAAGCCCAAAGACAGGCAAAAAAGATGAGCAAGAAGCAAAATGAACATAGACCATAGAAAGTTAATATGGTGACAGGAAAGATTAAAACACTAACTCAGAATAGGACAATATTGTTAATATATCTACATCCAAAATAGCAAAGGGGAATATGAATTTATCTCAAGCCCAAAAATCTACCTGGAAGAGCTCAAAAGAGATTTTAAAAGTCAAATAAGAGAGGTAGATGAAAATTAGGAATATAAATGAGAATCAAAATCTTGAAAAAGGAAGGACAAAAATTGACTAAATAAAGCAATTCCTTTAAAAAAATGTAATTGGCCAATTGGAATAAAAATCCACTGAAGAAAACAACTCCTTAAAGAGTAGAATTGGCCAAATGGAAAAGAAGGTACAAAAGCTATCTGAAGAAAATAATTCCCTAAAACTTAGAATTGAGCAAGTTAATGACTCTATGAGACATCAAGAATCAGTCAAAGAAAGTCAAGTCAAAAGAATGAAAAATAAAAGAAAACATAAAATATCTCATTGGAAAAGCAACTCAACTGGAAAATACCTGAAAGCCATGATCAAAAAGAGACTGGAGAGCATCTTTCCAGAAATTATCAAGGAATACTGCTCTGATATCCTAGAACTAGAGGGTAAAATAGTAATTGAAAGAATCCACTGATTGCCTCCTGAAAGAGAACCCCAAATGAAAACTCCGAAGAATATCACAGCCAAATTCCAGATTTATCAGGAGGACAATAACAGCAAGCAGCCAAAAAGAAACAATTTAAATATTGTGGAACCACAGGCAGGAATACACAAGGCTTAACATCTTCTACATTAAAGGATCAGAGGGCTGGGAATATGATATTCCAGAAGCAAAAGGAGCTTGGATTACTACCACAAACAATTACCCAGAAAATTTGAACATAATCTTTCAGGGGAAAAGATGGATGTGCAATAAAATTGGGGATATTCAATCATTCCTGATGAAAAGACCAGAGCTGAACAGAAAATCTGATCTTCAAATACAAATAAAGTTACTGTAATCATGATGCAATAAAAATTATATGTAATAAAGGGACATGGAAAGATAGACTAAAAGTTAATCAGAAACTAAATTATCTGATCATAAAGAATAAGTAGGTCAAACAACAAGAGAAGCAGGATCAGGAAAGGGAAAAAACATGCTATTGAATAAGGTTAAACTGTTTACATCCCTACACGGGAAGATTATGCTTGTAACTCTTCAAAACTTTATTAGGGCAGTTATAAAACATAAGTTAATTTTGATGTGATGATAAAAAAATAATTAAGTGATAAAAATGATTGTAGTGGGAGAAGATGAAAGGGGGAGGCAGAATAGGGTAAATTAAATCACATGAAGAGGAGGAAAAGAACTATTACAATAGAGGGAAAGAAGAGAAGGAAGTAAGCAGTGTTTGAACCTTACTCTCATCAGATTTGGCTCAAAGAAGGAATAATATACGCATTCAGTTGGATATAGAAATCTAAATTACACTGTAGAGAAGTAGGAGGACAAAAGGGAAAGAACTCCCTGAGAAAAAATTTTCAGAGGCAGATGGATGTACAAGTGAATTATATCAAACTTTTAAAGAACAATTAATTTCAATATTATAAACCTGTGAAGGAGTCCTACCAAATAGTTTTATGATACAAATATGGTGCTGATACCTAAATTGGGAAAAGCCAAAACAGAGAAATAAAATCATAGACCAAATTCCATAACGAATGTAGATGCAAAAATTTTATATAATATATTAGCAAAACTATTATAGCAACTTATCATGAGGATAACTCACTCAGACCACGTGGGATTTATATCAGGAATGCAGGGCTGCTTCAATATTAGGAAAACCATCAGCATAATTGACCATATCAATAACAAAACTAGCAGAAATCATACGATTATCCCAACAGATGCAGAAAAGCTTTTGACAAACTACAACAGCCATTCAAATGGATTCTTCCTTAAAAATGCTAAGTAGCATCTATGTAAAACCATAAGCAAGCATTATATGTAGTAGGGATAAAGTAAAAGCATTTCCAATAAGATTTGAGGTGAAACAAGGATGTCCATTTTCACCTCTATTATTCAATATTCTACCAGAAATATTACTTTTAGCAAAAAGAAAAGAAAAAGAAATTGAAGGCATTAGAATAGGCAAAGAAGAAATAAAGTTATCACTCTTTGAAAATGATATGATAGTATATTTAGAGAATCCTAGAGCACCAAATACAAAACTATTTGAAGGAATAAAAATTTGAGCAAAATTGCAGGATATAAAATAAACCCACATGAATCGTCATCACTTTTATATATTAGTAAGAAAGCCCAACAGCAAGAGCTAGAAAGAGAAATTACATTTAAAGTTACTGTAGGGGCAGCTAGGTGGTGCAGTGAGTAGAGCACTGGCCTTGGAGTCAGAAGGACCTGAGTTCAAATCTGGCCTCACACACTTGACACATATGGTAGCTGTGTGACCTTGGGCAAGTCACTTAGCCCCAATTACCCTGCCAAAAAAATAAAGTTACTGTAATCATGATGCAATAAAAATTATATGTAATAAAGGGACATGGAAAGATAAACTAAAAGTTAATCAGAAACTAAATGATCTAATCATAAAGAATGAGTAGATCAAACAACAAATCAGAGAAACAATCAATAACTTCATTCAAGAGAATGACAATAATGAGACAACATACTAAAACTTATGGGATGCAGCAAAAGCAGGTTTATATCTCCAAATGCTTACATGCATAAAATAGACAAAAGGGAGATCAATGAATTGGGCATGTAACATAAAAAGAAGAAATTAAAAATCCTCAATTAAATAGCAAATTAGAAACACTGAAAACCAAAGGTGAGATTAATAATATTGAAATTAAGAAAACTATTGAATTAATAAATAAAACTAAGAGTTTTTTTATGAAAAACCAACAAAATATATAAACCTGTGGTTAATTTGATTTAAAAAAAGAAAGAAGAAAATCAAATCACCAGCATCAAAATGAAAAGGGTGAATTCACCACTAATGAAGAGTAAATTAAAACAATAATTAGGAACTATTTTGCCCAACTGTATGCCAATAAATTTGACAATCAATCATAGTTAAATGGATGAATACTTACAAAAAATATAAAATGCCCAGATAACAAAAGAGGAAGCAAAATACTTAAATAACCCATCTCAGAAAAAGTAATTGAACAAGCCATCAATGAACTTCCTAAAAAAAAAATCTCTGGGGCCAGAGGAATTTACATGTGAATTCTATCAAACATTTAAAGAAGAATTAATTCCAACACTGCATAGAATATTTGGGAAAATAGGGAAAGAAGGAGTTCTACCAAATTCTTTAGTACCAAATATGGTACTATTACCTAAACAGGGATGAGTCAAAACAGAGAAAAAAAGTTATAGATCAATTTGCCTAATGAATATAGATGCAAACATTTTAAGTAAAATATCAGCACAAAGATTACAGCAACTTATCATGAGAATAATATACTATGAGTAGGTAGTATTTTTACCAGAAATACAGGGCTGGTTCATCATTAGGAAAACTATCAATGTAATTGAACATATCAACAACAAAACTAAGAGAAACCATATGATTATCTCAATAGATGCAGGAAAAGCTTTTGCCAAAATGCAACACCTATTCCTATTAACAACACTGGAGAGCATAGGAATAAATGGACTCTTCCTTAAAATGATAAGTAGGATGTACTTAAAACCATCAGCACATATGCTATGTAACAGGGATAAGATAGAAGAATTTCCAATAAGATTGAGGGTGAAACAAGATTGTCCACTATGACTACCACTATTCAATATTGTATTAAAAATGTTACCTTTAACAATAAAAGAAGAAAAAGAAATTGAAGGAATTAGAACAGGCAAGGAAGAAAGAAACCACTTTTTGCAGGTGACATGATGGTATACTTAGGAGATCCTAGAGAATCAAGTGAAAAACAATTTGAAGAAATAAACAACTTTAGCAAAGTTACAGGATACAAAATAAACCCACGTAAGTAAATCATTGGCATTTCTATATATTACTAACAAAGCCCAACAGCAAGAGATAGAAAGAGAAATTCCATTTAAAGTTAATGTAGGAATTATAAAATATTTGGGAGTCTACCTGCCAAAACAGGCCCTGGAACTATGTGAACACAATTATAAAATACTTTTAACACAAATAAAGTCAGATCTAAATAACTGGAAAGACATTGGCTAACACAGCAATATAGGAACATGATTAATGTTGGAGAAGATTTGGGAAAATTGGAACACAAATGCATTGTTGATGGAGTTGTGAACTCATCCAACCATTCTGGAGAGCAATTTGGACCTATGCCCAAAAAGCTATAAAAATGTGCATAGCCTTTGATGCAGCAATACCACTGCATAGTCAGTAACCCAAAAAGATTATAAAAATAGGGAAAATGGTCCACATGTACAAAAATTTTTATAGCAGCTGTTTTTGTGGTTGGCCAAGAATTGGAAATTGAAGGGAAGTCCATCAATTGGGGATTGGCTGAATAAGCTGTAGTATGTGAATATATTCGAATACTATTGTTCCATAAGAAATGATGAGCAAGAAGACTGCAGTAAAGCCCGGAAAGACTTACAAGTACTGATGTTTCATGAAGTGAGCAGAGCCAGGAGAACATTGTAACTTTCCACTCACACTGGAAAATGCTATCCACTTCCAGAAAAAGAACTTTGGAGTCTGAATGCATACCAAAGCATATTATTTGAGGGAGAGGAAGAAAGTTTTAACTCAAAATCTCATGGAAGTGAATGTTGAAAACTAAAAATAAATTAAATAATTAATTAAAATATATAATAAATTAGGGGATCATGGAAAAATGTACTTGTCAGATATATGCATAAGGGAAGAGTTTATGACCAAAAAGGAGATCGAGACCATTATGGGTTGTAAAATGTACACGTTTGATTACATTACAGAAAACTATACTGTCAAAATTAGAAGGAAAGCAGGAAATGGTCAGGAGCAGGGAGAAATTTAAATCATGTTTCTCTGACAAAGGGCTTATTTCTCAAATATAAAGGTAACTGAGTCAAATTTATAAAAACAAAAGTTATTCCCTAATTGCTACATGGTCAAAGAATATGAACATGCAGTTTTCAGAAGAAAAAATAAAAGCTATAGAATTCATATAGCTATAGCCATATGAAAAAATACTTCAAATCACTATTGATTTATTGTTGATGTTGTTAAGACATTTTTCAGTCATTTCTAACTCTCTGTGGCTTTCTTAGAAAAGATACTGAAGTAGTTTGCCATTTCCTTCTCTAGCTCATTTTACATGTTGAATATGTTGCTGAATTTTTTATTGAGTTGCGTCAGTTGTGTTAGATTTTTTGTGACCCCATTTGGAATTTTCTTAGCAACTGACTTGGAACTGACTTTAAATGACTTGTCCAGGGTTACACAGCTACTAAGTGTCTGAGGTCGAATTTGGACTCAGCTCTTCCTAATTGAAATGCAAATTAAAACAACTGTGATATTTCACCTTTTACACATCAGATTGGCTACTACGACAGTAAAGGAAAATGACAAATGTTGGAGGGGATGTGGGAAAATTGAGACACTAATGCCCTGTTTGTTGAGCTGTGAACTGATTCAACCATTCTGAAGAACAAGTTGAAATTATCCCCAAAGGTTTATAAAACTGTTTGTACCCTTTGACTCTGCAATAACACTACTATGTCTGTACTACAAAAAGTTCAAAGGAAAATGAAAATGGTCTACATGTGCAAAAATATTTGTAGGAGTTCATTTTCACTGGCATAGAACTGGAAACTAAGGAGATTCCCATCCATTAAGGAGTGGCTGAAAAAGTTGTGCTATATGATTATGATGGAATACTGGTGTGCCATAAGCAATGGCAAACAGGATGTTTTCAGAAGAACTTAGGAAGACTCATATATACTTATGCTAAATGAAGTGAGCAGAGCCAGGAGAACAAGGTTCACAGTAAATATTGTAACAGTGATCCACTGCAAAGGACAGCTATTCTGATCAATATAATTATCTAAAACAATTCCAAAGGACTCATGATGAAAAATATTAACTTCTTCCAGAGAAAGAATGGATGAACTCTGGGTGCAGACTGAAGCACAGATATTTTATTTCAAAAAAATGAAAGAATAAATTAAAGTCAGATGAAAAGGATGAAAAAGAAGAAAGATGAAAGAAGAAACAGACAGAGATGAGATATCTAAAAGCTGAAAACTATGTATAAAATGAGATAGAGATATTGTCCAATTGTTTACATACAGTTTTCAAATAAGGAAAATAATAGTTATGCCAGAATAATTCAATGCTGGTTATCAAAATACTATTTAGATGATCTTAAAGTCAGTCAATAAATATTTATTAATTACCTTAAAAATAAAAAAGAAAATAATAGATCTCTTAAGTAGCAAAAAGAGTGTGTCCTGAACAACTTGTTATTGATTTGGTGATTGTTGAAAAAGTCACCCTTTTAGTCTTTTGACTGATAAAATCTATGTTGCCTTTATTTTCACAAAGCCCTCCAACGAGTTCTACATTAATGGTTCATCTGTGTATTTCAACTATATAAAATAGACCCAAATATAATAAGAACACCAAAGTATTTGATAACTATAGGGAAAACTTCTCTATTTAAAAGATCACCAATGTAAAAATGTCAAAAATTATTGATACAAAATATGGCATCTCTCAAGAAGACAATTAAAACTTCTTATAGCTTAATATAATCTTAAACCCAATAGCATATTCCTCCTAAATAAATTGAGTATGGCTTCCAAAGTAAAGAGGGAGTTACACCAAAATATTTTGTGAATTTTTTTGATATTCATAGAAGACAAGCTATATACACATGTTACTGACATCAGCCTAGAGATTCAAGAAAAAAAATTAATTGAAACTATAGCTTAAATAAGGTCATATGATACAAAAGAAAACTACAAAATCTTTAGCCTTTCTGTATACTGATAAGAAAATTGAGCAGAAAAAAATAGAAAAATAAACCTGGTTGAAAATAAATACAGAATATGTAAAATATCTTTGAGTTCAACAACAAAATAAAAAAAAACAACCTCGGAATATGTGAATGCAGCTACAAAACACTTTGAACAGAAATAAAGTAAGACCTTACATGACTGGAGAGACAATAATTACTGATGGGTTTGCTTATGCCATAATAAAAATGGTGATTCTATCTAAATTAATTTGCAGATTAAGTACCATATCAATCAAACTTCCCAAGGGTCATTTTTTAGATCTAGACAAAATCATCTGCAGTAACAAAGACCAAGCATATCAAGGGAAATAATAATTTTAAAACATTAGGAATAAAAGGAATTAGCAACACCAGATCTAAAACTGTAGTATTAAGCAATAATAATCAGTTTAATTAGCAGTAGGTAACAGGTTTAAAAATAGAAAAGTGATATATGGAAGAGATGAGGTAAGTAATATCTGGAAGCAATCAGATAGAGTATCTTACTATCTTGATAAACCCAAAAGTTATAGTCCTTTTTTGATAATACGTATTTCCTCAATTTATTTTTTCCTGTCTTTGCTACCTTTAACATTACTAGAACTACATTAAATACTATTGGTGACCTTAGAACCTTTGCTTTAGTTTCATCTTATTGCAAAGGTCTTTGGTATTTCTCCATCACGGAAAATATTGGCTCTTAGTTTTGCTGCTATTTATCAAACCATAAAAAAACTCATACTTTTCAGTGTTTTTTTTAACCATAAATGAGTATTATATTTGGTCAAAGGCCATTTCAATACCTAAGAAAATCATATGGTTTTATTGATTTTGTTATTGATATGATATGTAATGTTTATTTTTTCTTAAAATTGAATCATTCCTACATTCCTGGTATAAATCCAACCTAATCCCAGTAAAAAATGTTGAATATGTTGCTGAATTTTTTATTGAGTTGCGTCAGTTTTGTTAGATTTTTTGTGACCCCATTTGGAATTTTCTTAGCAAAGATACTAGAGGAGTTTGCATTTCCTTCTCCATCTATTTTATAGATGAAGAAACTGAGACACACAAGGTTAAATGATTTGCTCAGGGTCACACAGGTAGAGTGTCCGAGATTTGGATTTGAACTCACCTTCCTAATTCCAGCATCAGTGATCTCTCCACTGTACCACCTAGTTGTCCTATGTTGCTGAAGTGTCTTTGCTAATATTTTATTCAATATATTTGAATCAATATTAATTGGAAATAGACATCATTTTTTCCTTTTTCTCTTCATTAGGCATGAGAAAAGGTATTTTAAATTATGTATTTGTTATTTGAAAGTAATTTGGCAGCATACTATTTTTTTTCATTTTTATAAACAACTTATGTGTCAGTTCAGTTAATTTGTCTTTGACTGGCAGAAAGGCTGTGTTAAGACATTTGCAACTCTTCCTTCCAGTTTTGTTTTATGGTATGTTTATTCCTTTTTAGTAAGAATGTATTATTTAGTTTATCCTTTTATATACTGTTCTATTAAGTAATATATTTTATTTTGAAGCATTTGTCTATTTCTTATAAGTTATCCTTTTTGCTGTCACATACATTGGCAAAAGAGTTTCTAAAAATTTCCTTTTTTATTTTTTTCATTTGTAACTTCTCCATTTTCCTTCTTGATAATGGCAGTTTCTTTTTTTCTTCTGCTTTACTCTTGGTCAGAGAGATAATTATATGTTCTATTAATCTTTTTTTAAAAACTATTTTTATATGTTAATTCATTGCTGTGGGGATATTCTATTTTGTCTCATTTTCGTATTTTTATAATTAGTTATTTCTACCTTTTGTTTTAATTCTTTTTTATTTTCTATTTTTTTCATTAGTTATATGCTGTAACAACAATGTTGCTAGCAATTATTGTGGGGGTGAAAGACCAACAACAAGAGCACACAAAAGGGCTGCTAGCACAGATCATTTGATCTGCCTTTCCAAGGAAACCAACTTTAAGGAATTAATGAAATTAGCATCAGACTTTTCTACTGTTTTCTCCTTTGGAATGCTGAGGTAATCAAGTACCTTTGATGAGTTTTGCTTTTCAAATGAAATGGCAAACAAAGTGGACTTTTTATTGTCTTTGCTTTGGGGTGCTTCTCAGCACTAAGGAATCTTTGATTGAAGTGGGAGTCTTTGATGACCTGCTTATGACAAGGGAAGGCCTAGTTGCACCCTCTGACCCTGGGCAAGCATTTAAGTCACAAGAAGGCCTAAGTCATGCGGGTCTGAGTCGCATGGATGTGACACCCTTCGACCCTGAAGAAGTGTATATAAACTCAGAGGTTAGCATTTTTCCTTTGGGGGCACACTCACTGGACGAATGTTGAAGACAAGACTCTGGGTAGCTGAAGGAGCCCCCCAGCTCTGAAAGCCCAGATGTTGGACAGACGGCTGGAAGCCTGTCTACCGTTTTATGTTATGTGTTCTGCTCTGAAGTGCAGGGTGATGGCTTTTCTGCCAGAATTAAGTGAATGATATATGTATGTCTAATTAAAGTGAGATTGTTAACCCCTTAAAGTTGCTTTCCTTAGAAAAGCAGATCAAAGGACCGGTGCTAGCAGCCCTTCTGTGTGCTCTTGTTGTCGGTCTTTTGCCCCCATAATAGCTGTTGGCAATATTGTTGTTACATGTTGTTACATGTTGTTACATGCCCAGTTTACTGATCTATACTTTGTTGATGAATGTGTTTAGAAATTAACTTTCTCCCTAACATCTAGTTAGGATAAATCCCAGAAGCTATGAGGTGTTTTCTCAATGTGAACATTTTCTTTAAAAAAATTATCAATTATTTTTCTAATATATTCTTTGACTTATACATTTGTTAGTATTATATCAGTCTCTATTTTATTCTGATGCTTTCCTTCAAAGTTTCTTCATTTGTTACAATTTTGTTGCATTTCATTCAGAAAAGCATGTAGTTAATATCTTAGTTTTTCATTTTTATGGGTTTTATGTTTTAGTAAATGGTCAGTTTCTATAAAGGTCATATTCAAAACTAATAATTATCTTTACTGTTTGTTATTTTCATTCACTTTTCACCAGAGTTCAACTGAATTTAATTATCTAAAATTCTATCAGATATTTAAATTCTTTCTTGTTTATCTTTTAGCTAGTTTCATTTGAATCTAAAAAGGAAATCTTATTAAGGCCCCCAACAATCATTGTTCCTTTGTCTCCACGTGGGTCAATTTGCTTTGCCTTTATGTATGGAGATATTACTCCATTTAGTGCATGAATAGGGTGTCCCAAAAGTGTTAGAGTTCAGTACTAAAGCTATTAAAACTGCATTAACACTTTTAGGGTACTTTGTATATTTAATATGAACATTATTTCATTATCTAAATAGTGCTTTTAAGAACAATTCAGTTTCTTTGTTTATCAATTTTAACATTTATTTTTACTCTTACCTTGCCTGTTGCCATGATTTCTATCCTTTATTACTTTCACTTTTCCTGAAGTAGATTCTATTCCAGTTCCTCATTTTAAATATATATGAATCTTTATCTTTGATTTTTTTCTAGTAAATATTGTATTTTAGATTATGTTTTCTAATTCATTTTGCCATTCTCCTTTGTTTTGTGAGTTTATCCCATTCATGTTCATAATTATGATTATTAGTTGCATATCTTTTTTCTTCATAACTTACTATGATATATATATATATATATATATATATATTTTAGAATTTCTTTGTTTTCTATCATCCTTTTACAAAAGAAAAAAGTAGCTGAAAGAAGTAGGTTCAATAACATTTTAGCACAACTTATATTAGTTTTGAAACTCCATTGAAATATAGAATTGACTCTTCTGGCACTCTCTAAGAGCCACTTCAAAAGCCAATATAGAATCCTTGAGGAGACTTTAGGGTCTCTTTATTGTACATGTTTTTGCCATTGACTTTAGGGATTGGCAATCATAGTAAAAAGCTATCAGGATTAGGATACAGTAGTATGGAGGGAAAGATGGAAATGAAATGGGGAAATACTGATAAAAATGCTACAGAGAGAAAAAATAAAAGGTAAAACCAGAAAGGTAAGAATAATTTTTCAGGAATTTTGAATGGCATGACTGTACAAAAAATATTTAATATCCTTGAAGCATACTAGTTAATTTTGAGTTATGAACTAAAACTAGCCAAATACTTACCCTAAAAGTCCACATATTATCAATTACTTGCTAACCCTTTTCTCAAAAAAATGGAAATAAAAAGGCTAAGTATTATTAAACCTAAAAAACTAGAAATAAAAAAGCAACAACTATTTTGATTATTGGTTTATGGCTTTACTGTTGAAAGACGTCCTTTCAACTGTTTTTCCTTTTTGAGGAACTTCTAGGGAAGATCACCAAACAGTTTTGTTGGTAGTATTTTCTAAAGGGAAATACCTGAGGATTGTCTCTTTAGCACTCTTAATTGTGTTCAGAGTGAAAGTACCATATGGATGTTAGTCATGTGCTCATACTCTTAATTAGGAGCATATTTAAATTCAGATTCAAATTAGGCTTGATAATAATTTCCATTAACATTTATTTGGTAGGAAGAGTCAAGTTTGCACCAATTTCATTGGGAGAGCAGTATAAACATAGAATTGTATTAGCATTCTGTTTTCTACTTTGCTTGATATTTAGTTTGTTTCGCTTTTTCTGGGTCCTAAAATTATCTTTGTTCAGTCAGCAGTAAGTTCTTCTTGGAAATTCACTGAGAGTTTGCACTAGAGGAAAAAGAGAAAGAGAAAATAGTGTTGCTTTGTTATCTCTTTTTTTTTAAAATCTAATTCCCACTCTAAGATATTTAGTTATGCAATAATTTTACTGAAGGCACTTCTTTCTGATGAAAAACATTTTATCTGAGAACAGAGTGTGTCCCGGAATTATATTATAATTATCTAATATATCTTTTCTTAAAACATTTAAATAGTCTACATATAGAAATCTGATGCAGCTAGAAAATAGATAATTGCTTCTCCTTTTAGGAGATGCTAAGTTTGTGCAGCTTAAAATATGTTATTGAACATTTTCCGAGGCTTCAAATGTAACTAATAAATGCTCTCCTCTCTCTCTCTCTCTCTCTCTCTCTCTCTCTCTCTCTCTCTCTCTCTCCCCCTCTCGCTCTCTCTCTCCCCTTTTAAAGGGGGATAAGAGATGAGCTTCTAAAATTTGGGCTGGTTTTTCCCCAGCATGGATGGCTCATAGAGTAAAAGAAAAGTCCAGGAATGCCTCTCTGTGGTAAAACATGGCATAGCAGAATTTTGTTTAGTAGTTTGAATAAGAAAATTGGACTTAGATCTATTCTGTCTCTCTCTTCAGTAAATCCCATTCAAAACATAGCTCAAAAGAAAACAAAGGAGGGCCACCAAATCCTTAAGCTAATCAAGGAGCAGAAATCATTAAGTGTGCATTATGTTTACAGCATTTATTGCTAAACCTGTTCAGAAGAAAATATATTAGATGCTGAGGGCATCAGTTCATCAGCATAAAGATCTAATGAAAATGAAAATTGATTTACCTAATCTTCAAAGTTAAAAAAATCCATCCTCTTGATGACAAAACAAAAATGCTAAAGGGTATCTTATAAATGAACATAGGATGAAATAATGAAATTCATTTTTTTCTGCATCTAATTCTTAGATACCTGGGATTTTTTGAGAAAATAAATAACAGGGGAACATAAAAGAATACAGATTTCTCTTTAATTTTGTTAAAGAGGGAACTCACAGCATGGAAAATTCTTCCATGGATACATAGATGTAAGTATTGCTTCCATGGTCATACAGATAGTATATGTCAGGAAGGGCTTATTATCAGCTCTTTCTGACTCTAAGGCTTATTCTTCTATTCAGTATTCTATACTACCTTGGAAATACTCCTAGACATACAAATTAGATTTTAAAAGAATGAATAAGAATAAGAGAATAAAAGAATAAGAGAACACATAAAAATCTCTTATTCATTCATGGTGAGGATGTTAGCAATAGTATCTCCACTGTATTATCATAAACTTCCATGTTTCTGCTTCCAGGAAACAACTGAAGAACACAATAGCTGCTTAATCTTTTCCAGTTTTACTGTGCCAGTGTGTACTAGTACACACTGATAAATCTCTGATGATGACAATGTTTCCAGGCACTTCTGGACTCCTTCCTTGCACCTGAATTCTGTTAATTTTGGCAAATGAATAAGTGAAACTCAAAAAAGATTCCTCTTAAAAGCATTTCAGTGGACTTCCAGGAGCCAAGTGTTTCAACAATCTGGCTAGCAGCTGTTGTGGGGGTGTAAGACCAACCCAAGCCCAACAACAAGAATGTCACCAGCACGCTGCAAAACCATGGGTTCTTTTGATCTTCTTAACTAAGGAAAGCTACGTTAAGGCATTGACAAGCTTACTTTAATTCAGCATACAAATATCATTCACTTAGTTCAGGGGAAAAGACCAGCACAGTGAACTTCAGAGCAAAATACAAAGTACAAACATGGACAGACAGACCTTGTCTGATTCAAATCCCAATACATAGTTGCCAGAGTTTAACAAAGTCCCAACATCCAGGTTTTCAAGCTGGAGGGCTTCTTAGCTACAGCTGTCCGGGAGTCTCCAAATGCCACCAAGAGTGAGAGCCCTGCGCAAATGGCTCTGTCTTCTCTTCTAATAAGGTTTCAGACATCATCGAATGTCATCTGAATGACCAGAACTTAGGCTACTTGGCTCTTGAGTTAGCACCACCCCTTGGTACCCTGGGAGCTTCACACCCACATAGGCTTAGCACCTAATAGGAGTTTGGGCCTGGGGCTTAGCACCTAGTAAGACTCAAGATGGGCATGGCTCTGGAGTTAGCACCTCCCCTTAATTAGTCCCACCTTGGGCCCCACCTTAGTTACTAATCCACACCCACATAGGTTTTACACCTAATAGGGGTTTGGGCCTGGGGCTTAGCACCTAGTGAGGCTCGATTAAATGCACTGAATTACTCAAAGGAAACAAAAGCCAACTAAGTGCTAAGAGTCCATTTTGCTTACCAACACACCAAGATGGTGGAGTAAGTAATAAATAACCATGACTCTCCCAGTTCACCTCCAAACAATAGCAGAAACAGCAGAAGGACAGAGTGAAACAATCTTTTAGCCCAAGAAACTTGGAAGATTGGCAAGAAAGTTCTATCTCATTTGAGTAAAAGGGGAATGCAATCCAGGACAGGAAGGATCCCAGCAAGCCAGCAGCAATCCTCACCTCACCTCAGCAAACCAGTGGGACATCCTGAGCCACAGTAAGGAGGAGCAGGCATACACCAACACTAGGACACCCCCCATACACACATTCCTCAGCATAGCCAGTGGAACTGGAAGACTACAGTTCTAAGAACCTCCACATTCTTCACCTTGCTTCAGCATAGCCTGAGGCAAACAGGGAACTTTCAGCAAAACAGACATCCAAGTACTTCAGTGTAATCCTGGGAAAATAAAGAAATACCCAATGGGGCTAGGCACATGCCAGACATCAGCACGAGGGCCCTGGTTTAGCACCAGGTAAGCTGCCAGATACCTGTGGCCTTCAGCAGCACCAGCTACCCCCACCCCACCTCTTAGCACAGCACCAGACATGAGGGTCCTCCATTGACCTTAGAGTAATATAAGTCCAGCACCAGGTAAACAGTTAGGGCATACAGCCACTGGCACAAGAAGCCTTACACAGTACCCCTGCTGCCTCAGATGAAGAAATCAAATTTAAATGAAAGGAAAAAGGAAAAAAAATGAGTAAAAGAATAACAGAAAAGAATCTGACCTTAGAAAGTTATTAAAATGAAAGGAAGATCGAGAAACAATCTCAGAAGAGGAAAACAATGTCAAAGCATCTATGGGCAAAACTCCAAAGAAAAACTGGAAGTCATCTCAAGCCAAGAAAGAACTCATGGAAGATCTCAAAAAGGAGCTTAAAAATCATATGAGAGGGGAAGAAGAAAAATTGAAAAAAAAATATAACAATTATGTAAGAGAATTATGAAAAAGGGGTCAAGATTTTGGAAAAAGAAAACAATTGCTTAAAAAGTAGAATTGGCCAAAGGCAAAACAAAGTACAAAAGCTAACTGAGGAAATAATTTCTTAAAAGTTAGGGCAAGTGGAAGCTAATGACTCTATGAGACATCAAATATCAATCAAATAAATTCAAAAAATAGAAGAAAATGTAAAATACTTCATTGGAAAAACAAATGACCTCGAAAATAGGGCCAGGAGAGACAATGTCAGAATCACTGAACTACCCAAAGCCATAATCAAAAAGATGACCTGGACAGCATTTTTTTCGAGAGATTATCAAGGAAAACTGCTCTAACACCCTAGAAACAGAAAGTAAAATAGGCATTGAAAGAATCCCCTGATCACCTCAGGAAAGAGATACCAAAATAAAAACTCTGAGGAAAATTGCAGCCAAATTACAGAACTATCAGATAAAGTAAAAAGTACTTCAAGTGACCAGACAGAAATAATTCAAATATCAGGGAGCCACAATCAGGATTACACAGGATTTAGAAGCTGCAACATTAAAGGATCAGGGGTCATGGAACACGATATTCCAGAAGGCAAGACAGCTAGGACTACAACCAAGAATCACCTACCCAGTGAAATTAAGTGTAATACTTCAAAGAAAAAAAATGGTCATTCAATGAAATAGGATTTCAAGCTTTCCTAAGACCAGAATTAAACCAAAAGTTTGACCTTCAATATCAAGACTGAAGAGAAGCCAAAAAAGGGAGAAGAAAACAAGGGATTCAATGGAGCTGAGTTGTTTACATCCTTTCATGAGAAGATTATGTTTGTAATTCTTAAAAATTGTACCAATAATAGTACAGCTAGAGGGAATATACATAGACAGAGGGTACAGGTATAAGGTGAATTTGAGGGAATGGCATAAAAATAACTAAGGGAGGAGAAAGAGGAATACACCAGGTGCAGAAAGAAGGGAGAGGTGGTGTGGAGTAAATTATTTCACATGAACACGGGCAAAAAATTATTACAGTGGAAGAAAAGATGGGAGGATGGGTGATGGGCATCACTTAAACCTTATTCTCATCAGTATTGACTCAAAGAGGTAATAACATACAGAGTCAGTTGAATATTGAAATATATCTCACTGGACAGGAAAGTAAGAGGTGAGAATATTACATAAGGGGCAGAGGACTGACAGAAGAGGGGGCAGAATGTGGGAGGCAGTAGACAAAAGGAAAACACTATTGAGGAGGGAAAAAGTTAAAGGAGAGAGAGGACAAACAGGAGGAAAAATAAGATTGAGGGAAACACACAGTAATTAAAACTGTGAATGTGAACATGAATGGGATCTACTTCCCAATAAAATAGAAGTGTATAGCAAAGTGGATCAAAAACCAGAATCCTGCAATATATTGTCTATAAGAAATACACTTGAGGCAGAGGCAAACACAGTAAAGGTAAGGAGTTGGAGCAGAATCTATTATGCTTCAGCCGAAGTAAAAATAAAAACAGGGGTAGCAATTCTGATCTCAGACAAAGCAAAAGGATAATAGATCTAATTAAAAGAGACGAGGAAACTAAATCTTGCTGAAAGGTACCATAGACAAATAAAGTAATACCAATACTAAACATATATTCACCAAGGGGTATAGCATCCAACTTCTGAAAGAAGTTAAGTGAGGTACAGGTTCACAACCAAACAAAAGATAGAGAGCATTCTAAAATGTAAAATAGATAATTTTGTTATATTAAATTAGAAAAGCTTTTGCACAAATGAAACCAATGCAATCAAGATTAGAAGGATAGCAGAAAGTTGGGAAGCAATCTTTACAGCAAGGCTCTCTGATAAAGATCTCATTTCTCAAATATACAGAGAATGAGTAACATTTTTATCAATTCCTTTTTAATTTTTTTATTTTAGACTCAAATACCAGAACTCAGATGCAATATAGAGAAAAGAAAAAAATATCATAAACTTAAATACCAAGTAAGAAAAGAAAAAAATAATATCGTGTGCATAGCAGAACATAAGAGAGGATTCAAAACATGTAGCGATAAATTTTCATTTCAAGAAAGCCAGCATGATAAAAAAAAAAAACTACACGTGTTGAGTTCTGTGCATGTTTTCTTTGTTTCCTGGTAAACTTTCTTTTCTTCTCTCTTCTGCACTTTTTACTTTGCACACCCATTGGGAAATGGCTGAACAAGCTGTGGTATATGAATGTAATGGAATACTTTTGGGCAATGAGAAATGATGAACAAGCAGATTTCAGAAAAACCTGGAAAGACATGTACAAAATGAGGCCAAGTGAGATGAACAGAACCAGAAAAAAACATTTTACGTGGTATCAGCAACATCATGTGATGAACTATGAATGATTCAGCTCTTCTCAGAAACACAATGATACAAGATAAGTACAAAAAACTCACAAAGAAAAATATTATCCACATCCACAAAAGAACTGATGGATTCTGAATGCAGATCAAAGCATGCTTTTTCACTTACTTTATTCTTCTTCATGTTTTTTTTCTTTTGATCTGTTTCTTCTTTCACAACTGTGACTAAACATAGAAATATATTTTGCATGATAGCACATGTATAACCTACATCAAACCACCTACCATTTTAGGAAGAGGAGAGAGGAAGAAGAGAAACAGAAACATTTGGATCTCAAAATGTTGTAGAAATGAATGCTAAAAATTGTCTGGACCTGTAATTGGGGAAAAATGCTACGAAAAAAGAAACAAATAAGAAAAACATATCTATGTGTCTTAAATAGGATTTTGAGTTCTACACCAAAGTTTGTTTTCTCCCCATTGTAGAATGTTTGGAATTCCAAAAATGTTTATTATTCTATTATGTGGAAAATGCCATGTTAAGAGAAGGAAACAATAAGACATAGTCCCTTCTTTTACTGATCTTACAACTTAGCGAGAGAATAAAACATATATGTAGAACAAAGAATAGAACATATAGGAACTCAACTGTTTACTCTAAGTGTATATTAGACATTTACAAGATAAAATTGCTTATGAAGTCACAAGGCAAAGGTCATTGCTTGCAGGGATATCAGAAAAGGTTTGCCGGAGGAGATCACAATTGAATTGGATTTTAAAGCATAGCTATGATCTTTGCATTAAGTAAGACAGACTAGTATACAGAGCACTGGGCTTGGAGTCTAGAGCAGGGCTTCTTAAATTTTTTCTACTCACCTCTACACATCTTTGCTAAAGCAAAAGGAAGAACATACAAGGGTGGCTTTATTGGAACAACAGACTCAGGCTCGTACTCTAGATTCTGAAAGTTAAAAAAAAAAAAAACTTGATCATCAGAACATGCAGCATTAACTCCATGAAGTTCTTAAGGAGCTAAGAAAATGAAGGAAACAAGGGGGCGGAGCCAAGATGGCCACATGAAAACAGAGTCTTACCACAGCTCTCTCACAACTTCCATGGGATTCCTAGAAAAAAGTGAATTTGAGCAGATTGAGAGAGTTAGAAACCATGAGAAGTCTCAGTGGGGCAAATTTCCCAGCCAAGAGAGTCTGAAAGGCCAAAGGAATGAATCTGTGGGCTAGGAGAGTGCTCAGTGTGTGGAGCTGCTCCAGACAGGACCAAAGCAGAAGCGGCTGGCCAGGAAACCCACATGGGAGGCAGGCTGGGAGAAAGCTGGGCACCCGAAACCAGTGGAGATCCAGAGGCCTCCCAACACAGGACGGCACACTGTGGAAACGACAAGAGGCAGCGCAACACCACCGACCATGAGAAACCAACTCCTGAGGCTCACAGCCCAAAGGTATGAAACGCTTCTTGAACTTGCGGGAGACATAATGGCCAGGTAAATGGCTCTAATCCCTCCCCTCCCCTCATCACCCAGAGAATTCCTTGGGGAAAAAAAAGACAAAATGCTGGAATAGAAGAGACAGAAGTGGGGCTTCAGTGGCCAAGTAAGGGGAGTACCTCAGTCCCAGAGGGGCAGAGCCAGCAGGGGTCAACATCAGGAGCCCAGACGTACTCTTGCTCCCCCCAGGGGAAGTGCCAGACACCCAGCTCAAACAACAAAGAGCTGAGACCATTGCTGAAGAGCAACAGTGCTGGAGAACAACCCCAGGGGAAGAGGAGATTTCGGGGAGCCAGACCATCTCCCCCACACCTCAGGAAACTGAAGGCTATATAATTCACAAAGACAACAACGAGACTCACAATCCCCAGAATAAGAAAGCTGGGACAGACAGCCCTGAGCCCCAAAAGCAGAATTTATTGTCAAGCCAGGAAAAGGCTAACCAACATGAAGAACACACACACAAAAAAAAACAAAAAAAAAAAAACTAGGACCATTGATTCTTTTTATGGAGACAGGCATGATCAAAATACCAATTTGGAAGAGTATAACAATGACACTATATCCACATCTGATACCTCAAAAGGTAGTGTGAACTGGTCTCAAGCCCAAAAAGCATTACTGGAAGAGCTAAAGGAGGATTTTAAAAACCAAATTAGGGAGGTAAAAGAAAAAATGGAAAAAATGGGAAAAATGGAAAAAACAGAAAAAAAATCCACTGACGAAATCAAGCCCCTGTATCAGGAGGGCAGAGTTTATAATCTCAAAGAGGATCATAAACATGTCTGAAACGTTCGGAACCGCCGGATATAAGAAACTCTCAAAGTAGAAGGCAGAAGAATCAAAACATTTATTTAGGCTCCACAGTAACCAACCCATGAACCAGCAACCCCATTTTGATATATTGATCAAAAGCTTCCAGGCCCAATAAGTACGCCTTGAAAGAGTAACCAGGAGGCTACAGAGAAGCATGATTGCGTAAAGCAAAATCATGTTTCCCCCTCTATGGTAATAAGATTACCCACTGGCCTGAAGTCTTTGTTCAGCTTTCTCCCGTAGGTCAGCTCTGCTACTGGCAGCTCCTGCTTCAGCTGTGTCTGTGGCTGTGGCTGTAACTGACGTAACTGTCGTAACTGCCTCTGTAACTGCCTCGGGCTCCAACTGTCACTGTAACTGTCGCTGTAATGGCCTGAAGTCTTTGTTCAGCTTTCTCCCGTAGGTTAGCTCTGCTACTGGCAGCTCCTGCTTCAGCTGTGGCTGTGGCTGTGGCTGTAACTGACGTAACTGTCGTAACTGCCTCTGTAACTGTCGTTGTAACTGTCGCTGGCTCCAACCGGAAAAGGAAGAGAGAATCTTCAAGCTGTCCTCTCCCCTCTTATAGAGTTTTTGACATCATCAAGCACCGCCTGAACGACCAGGGCCGATTGGTTCTTGACTTGGCCCCTCCCCCTAGCGTAGCCGTTAACACCTCCCCTCAGCCAGCCCCATGACTCATCACACAGGAAGTTGTCTGCTTCCTGGAATGCTCTTTGGGCTTTCTGCCCCGGAAGAGCAAGCCACAGTGTCCAGAGGCTCAATGAGGTAAGCTGAGTCATTCAAAGAAAACAAAGGCCATTCTGGCTACAGCCCCTAAAGAATAAGATTGGTGAAATGGCTACGGAGATTCAGAATCTAAATAGAGAAAACGATACCCTAAGAGGTAAAATCAAACAACTGGAAAAGGAGACTCAAAAGCAAAATGAAGACACTAACTTATTAAAAATTAGAGTTAAGAAAGTGGAAGCTAATGACTCTGTGAGGCATCAAGAAGTAGTAAAACAAAATGTAAAGAATGAAAAAATGGAAAAAATGTGAAATATCTGATCGGGAAAACAACTGTCCTAGAAAATAGATCCAGGAGAGACAATTTAAGAGTTATTGGTCTACCAGAAATCCACGATGAAAAAAAGAGCCTTGACAGTATCTTTGAAGAAATTATCAAAGACAACTGCCCAGAGGTCCTAGAACCCGAGGGCAAAATAGTCATTGAAAGAATTCACCGATCGTCCCCTGAAAGAGATCCCAAACTGAAAACTCCAACAAATATTATAGCCAAATTTCAGAATTACAAAATCAAGGAGAAAATACTGCAAGCAGCCAAAAAGAAACAATTCAAATATCATGGAACTACAGTCAGGATCACCAGGATCTTTCAGCTTACACTTCAAAAGACAGGAGAAACTGGAATATGATATTCTGAAGGGCAAAGGACCTGGGACTACAACCAAGGATCAACTACCCAGCAAAATTAAGCATAATTTTTCAGGGAAGGAGATGGACATTCAACAAAATAAGGGAATTCCAGACCATCCTGATGAAAAGGCCAGATCTCAATGGAAAATTTGATTTCCAAATACAAAACTCAAGAGAGACATAAAAAGGTAAACAAGGGGAAAACCACCACAAACCTCATTAATCAATAAGGTCAAATTATTTGCATTTTTATATAGAATTACATCATCTTATGTATGTTTTATATGTATACATATATGTGTCAATCTTGAGAATAGTACAGCTATTATGACAATTGAAAGGGATACACATAGACTGTGAATGTCTGTAAAAAGTAACTGATATAAGGATAAAAAACATAATTAAGAGATATAAAGGGAGGGCTTTGAGAGAAGAGGTAAAGAGCTGGTAGAAAAGGGTAAATTACACCAAATGAAAAGTCATAGAAACACATTTTAGTAGAGGGAAAGAAGGGAGGGAGAAGAGCAGTATTTGATCTTCCTGTCATCTGATCTGGTTCAAGAAGAGAATAACATACCCTGATAAGTACAGAAATCTAACTTGTCCTACAGGAAGTAGGAGGGGAAAGGGGGGAAAAAGGAAGGGGCATGGTCAGAAGGGAGGGGAGAAGTAGCAAGTGGGAAACGGTAAGACAAGGGAGGAGAATAAAGAGGGAGGGTAAACTGAGGAAGGCAGAAGTCAAAAGCAAAACTTTGTTGAGGAGTGGAAAGGGAAAGGGAGAAATAAAAGCATGAACAGGGGGAAATAGGACAGATAAAAAGACACAGATAGAAATCATAACTGTGAATGTGAATGGGATGAACTAGCAAGTGGAAGCTAGTGACTTGATGAGAAACCAAGATATTATAAAACAGAACCAAAGGAATGAAAAAATGGAAGACAATGTGAAATATCTCGTTGGAAAAACCACTGAGCTGGAAAATAGATGCAAGAGAGATAATTCAAAAATTACTGGACCTGAAAGCCATGATCAAAAGAGCCTAGATATCATCTTTCAAGAAATTATCAAGGAGAATTACCTTAATATTCTAGAGCCACAGGGCAAAACGGAAATTGAAAGAATCCACCGATTGCCTCCTCAAACAGATCCCAAAAAGAAATCTCCCAGGAATATTGTCGCCAAATTCCAGAGCTTCCAGATCAAGGAGAAAATACTGCAAGCAGCCAGAAAGAAACAATTTGAGTATTGTGGAAACACAATCAGAATAACCCAAGACCTAGCAGCTTCTACATTAAGATATCGAAGGGCTTGGAATATGATATTCCGGAGGTCAATGGAGCTAGGATTAAAACCAAGAATCACCTACCCAGCAAAACTGAGTATCATGCTCCAAGGCAAAATATGGATTTTCAATAAAATAGAGGACTTTCAAGCTTTCTCATTGAAAAGACCAGAGCTGAATAGAAAATTTGACTTCCAAACACAAGAATCAAGAGAAGCATGAAAAGGTAATCAAGAAAAAGAACAAGAAAAAGAAATTGCAAGGGACTTACTAAAGTTGAACTGTTTTGTTTACATTCCTACATGGAATGATGATGTGTATGATTCATGAGACCTCAGTATTAGGGTAGCTGAAGGGAATATGCATATGTGTGTGTGTGTGTGTGTGTGTGTGTGTGTATATATATATATATATGTGTGTGTGTGTGTGTGTGTGTGTGTGTGTGTGTGTATGTGTGTGTGTGTATGTATATATATATATATGTATATGTGAGTGTGTATGTATGTATATCTGTATGTGGAGAGAGAGAGAGAGAGAGAGAGAGAGAGAGCAAGCACAGGGTGAGTTGAAGATGAACGGATGATATCTAAAAGAAATAAAATCAAATTAAGGGATGAGAGAGGAATATATTGAGAGAAGGAGATAGGAAGAGATAGAATGGAGTAAATTATCTCACATAAAAATGGCAAGAAAAAGCAGTTCTGTAGGAAGAGAAGAGAAGTCAGGTGAGGGGGAATGAGTGAATCTTGCTCTCATCAGATTTGACCTGAGGAAGGAATACCATACATACTCAATTGAGTATCTTACTTCACAGGAAAAAAGGAGGAAGAAGATAAAGGAAAGGGGGGATGATAGAAGGGAGGGCAGATGGGGGTGGTTACACTTTCGAAAGGAGACAGGATCAACAGATAAAATTCAATGAAGGGCGATAGGTTAGAAAGGAGCAAAATATAGTGAATCTTTCACAACATGGGTATTGTGGAGGGGTTGTACATAATGATATGCATGTGGCCTATGTTGAATTGCTTGACTTCTAGGGAGGTTGGGTGGGAAGGGAAGAGGGGAGAGAATATGGAACTCAAAGTTTTAAAAATGGATGTTCAAAAACAAAATAAAAGTTTTTGCATGCAACTAGAAAATAAGATACAAAGGCAATGGGGTGTAGAAATTTATCTTGCCCTACAGGAAAGGAAGGGAAAAGGGGATGGGAGGGGAGTGAGGTGAAAGAAGGGAGGGCTGACTGGGGAACAGGGCAACCAGAATATACGCCATCTTGGAGTGGGGGGGAGGGTAGAAATGGGGAGAAAATGTGTAATTCAAACTCTTGTGAAAATCAGTGCTGAAAACTAAATATATGAAATAAAAAAATAAAAACAACAAAAAAAAGAGTGTATAAAAAGGGAGAACAGAGCTATTTGCTTGAGGCTCTCACTCCTGGAGGCCAGGGATTCTGGGCAGCCAATTTAAGGGCCTCCTGGGGGAACTCACATGATGTTTTCTTGGTAAATATGAATTGTATCTGGTCTGTTTGTGAATGTATGTTTGTAATTTATTTGTATTTGCTCTGAAGTTCAGGGTGCTGGCTTTTCCCCCTGAACTAAGTGAATGATATTTGTATGTTGGATTGAAATAAGATTGTTAAATCCTTCAACATTGCTTTCCTTAGTAAAGCAGATCAAAAGAAAAACAAACCTCACAGTCAAGTGTAGAAAGGTAGAAGTAGTCAAAGCATACTTTTCAGATCACAATGCAATAAAAATTATTTGTAACAAAGAACCATGGAAAAAGAAGCTAAAAATTAATTTGAAACTAAATAATCTAATTCTAAAGAATGAGTGGGCCAAAGAACAAATCAGAGAAACAATTAACAACTGCATTCAAGAGAATGACAATGATGAGACAACATACCAAAACTTATGGGATGCAGCAAAAGCAGTTCTTAGGGGAAGTTTTATATCTCTAAATGCTCACACAAATAAAATAGGGAAAAAAGGAGATCAATGATTTGGGCATACAACTGAAAAAGCTAGAAAAAGAACAAATTGAAAATGCCCAATTAAATGCCAAATTAGAAATACTGAAAATCAAAGGAGAGATTAATAAAATTGAATGTGATGATGATAAACATTAGTGTTAGTTGT
Organism: Trichosurus vulpecula; assembly: GCF_011100635.1. NCBI lineage: Eukaryota > Metazoa > Chordata > Mammalia > Diprotodontia > Phalangeridae > Trichosurus > Trichosurus vulpecula. The sequence continues at coordinate 28,136,847 of NC_050581.1, forward strand.
TGGAGAATTATTATCACAGAGCCATATCCAAGGAAAATTTTGCCCAAAATGCCTGTTAACAACTCTGTAATTGAAATCAAGAAAACTATTGAATTAATAAATAAAACAAAGAGCTTGTTTTATGAAAAAACCAATAAAATTGATAAACATTTGGTCAATTTGATTAAAAAAAAGAAAGAAAATCAAATAACCTGTATCAAAAATGAAAAGGGTGAGTTCACCTCTAATGAAGAAGAAATCAAAACAATAATTAGGAATTATTTTGCCTAATTATATGCCCATAAATTTGACAACCTTAGAGATATGGATGAATATCTACAAAAACATAAATTGCCCAGGTTAACAGAAAAGGAAGTAAAATTTCTAAATAACCCCATTTCAGAAAAAGAAATTGAGCAAGCCATCAATGAACTCCCTAGGAAAAAATCTCCAGGGCCAGATGGTTTTACATGTGAATTCTATCAAACATTTAAAGAACAATTAATTCATCTACTTTGTAGACTATTTGGGAAAACAGGTGAAGAAGGAGTCCTACCAAATTCATTTTATGACACAAATATGGTACTAATACCCAAACCAGGTAGAGTCAAAACAGAGAAAGAAAATTATAGACCAATTTCCCTAATGAATATTGATGCAAAAATTTTAAATAAAATATTAACAAAAAGATTGCAGCAACTTATCACCAGAAGACTTGAATAAAAGAAAAAATGAAAGAGTGAAAAATAACCTGCTTCTCTGTACTCAATCAATATCAGTTGTTTCTCTGGAGGCAGATAGTATGCTTCATCATTAGTCCTTTGAGACTGTCTTGGATTAGCAAAATATTTTTTTAAAAATCTGAAAGGCACTTTAAATATCCTATACTACAAATACCTCATATTATTCATAAAGAAAATGAAGCCCAGGGAGGAAAATGATTTGTCCAAAGTCACATAAATCATTAGTCACAGCCTGGAACCCAAGCCTTGACACACAGCATAATTCAATTAAATTTTTGCATCATGTCTCCAAGGTTCCTATGTTTGTTTATTCATCATCCATTTAACAAATATTTATTAAGTTATTTACTGTTAACACAGAACTCTTCTAGGGAATATGGTAATATGAACCTGCACTTATAAATCTAACAGTCAGTGGTAGGCTAAGACACATAGAAGATAACTATAGGGGAAACATTGTATAATAAATGCCTTGGAAAGGTATTAAAACAAAGATCTATGTAAGTTATTCTTAGCAATTCACACCCTGGTAAATCTAGATTTTCTACCCTTCAGTTCTGAATCACCAGATACCTATTAGACATTTTTTGAGGGGTGAAGACTGGGCAATTGGGGTTAAGTGACTTGCCCAAGGTCACACAGCAAGCAAGTGTGTCAATTGTTTGAGGCCAGATTTGAACCCAAGTCCTCCTGACTCCGGGCTGGTGCTCTACTCACTGTGCCACCTAGCTACACACCCATCAGACATTTTCAATGGAAATCAGTAAGCATATTCAATGCAATATATCCAAAACAGACCTTTATATCTTCCCCCAAAAAATAAAAAACCTTCCAATCTTATTTCTATTTAGAGCACCACATTGTTCTTGATATCTACTTACAACCTCAGAGCAATCCTTGCCTTTTTAATCTCTGTCAACTTCTGAAGCCAGTCAGAAGTCATGTCAATCCTCTGTACAGTATCTTTCACATTTCTCTAACAATTCTGATGTTCAAGGGACTCTCAAAAGTCTTCTCTGGCACCACAATTCAAAAGCATCATTTCTGTGGTGCTCAGTTTTCCTTATGGTCTAAAGAGATATGAAAATATTTTTAAAAACAGTATCATGGACCTCAATTTAAGACTCTGTTTAATTAAAGCTTTCTACTTCAAATATAGGAAAAAACATAGGTATGGGAGTAGTATTTATTTGTTAAGTACTTGTAATGAAATAGAATTATAGGAAATGAAATTTCAATCCAACTAAGATTCATTTTTCCTCTTTCTTGCACCCTCTGCACAAGATCCCCGCCAAGGACCTGATTTTTGTTCTCACTGATTACCACCTACTCTAGTTGTTTGCAATTACTTGTGGGAAACAAATATTTCCACTTTAAAAACTCAGTGAATAACATGAAAAACAATAAGCCTTCCAACTCCCCATCTGACTTCTGTCCATTTTACTCTAAATGCCTGAAGAGGATGAAGAGAGAGAGGAATAGGTGACAAGGATACATTTGGAGTTAAACACTCAGAAAGACACACAAGCCCAATTTTGGTGGCAAAATACACAGTTTCCAGGCATTATGTATAGTGACATTCAATTTCAATAGGAGAAAAAAAGGGAATAATGACCCAGTCAAAAGGTCTGCCCTGCCTCCCAGGTTATGCCAACCTCTTAGTCACCCCTCTTATTCTTCAGTATGGCACATTTGCACTTTAGAAGAAGGCCAAGTGTTAATTATTTTTATTGTAATTATAATAATAACAATTATTAATGGAGACACTAAGTATCAATTTATTCCCAATTAGTTTCTCACCAATGATAAGCATTAAACTACAATCACAAAGCTAGCACAAAAGATGGAGATTGCTAACAAAGAAATTTCCCATTAGACTCTGAGCTTCTTGATATCAGGGACCCTTCTTTTGTTTAGGAGGAGTACAAGCAATGTTTGTATTGGTTTTTCTTTGTATCCCCAGTGCTTAGTATAAAATCTGGCATATAATAGTCACTTAATAAATGATTCTTGACTTGGTTTGATTCAATAACAGAAGATGGAAGGAATGCAAAGTAGGAGAATGAGATGTGGGTAGGAAAGAATCAACCTTTTGGGGAAAAGAAGAGATTTAGAAATACTTCGGTTTTCCAAATTAATATAGTACCATATTATCATAAGTGATAGAATTGGTAGAAACTTCTACTAAAAAGGGAGAGGCAAAGGATAAGTCAGTGAAGAAGACATTTCAATGGGCAAGGCAATTTCTAAACCTACTCTTGACTTCCTCTTCCTTCCAGTAGAACTTAACTCTGACCCTAGGAACTTGGGCTTTGATAAAAGAGCTTTTATCTTATGTTACATGGAACCAGCTCTTTCAACAATACAGCTAGCAGCTGCTGTGGGGGTGAAAAACCAACATGAGCCCAACAACAAGAACACTGCAAGCCCAAGTTCTTTTGATCTGCTTTACTAAGGAAAGCAATGTTAAGGGGTTAACAATCTTACTTTAATCCAGCATACAAATATCATTCACTTAGTTCAGAGGAAAAAGCCAGCACACTGAACTTCAGAGCAAACACAAACAAATTATGAACATCAACAGACAGATCTTACCAGAGTTTAACAAAGTCCGAATATCTGGGTTTACAAGCTGGAGGGCTCTTAACTACAGCTGCTCATAGTCTCTACTTTGGCACACCACCGAGAGTGAGAGCCCTATGCAAATAGTTCTGTTCTCTCTTTTTATGCACTCTTTAGCCATCATCAAACGTCATCTGAGTGACCAGAACTTAAGCTCTTACTATTGGTTCTTGTCTTAGCAACTCCCCTTAGGACCCTGAGGGCTTCACACCCACATAGGCTTAGCACCTAATAGATATGGGTTTGGGCCTGGGGCTTAGCACCTAATAAGACTCAATCAAAGACACCAAACTTAATTGATATTCCACTCCACCTGATGGGGTGCTTCTGCTTGAACCCTAATTCTAACAGCCTCTGCTTGGGTGCCTGTGCCTGAACCCCAATTCCAAAACACGTCCAGTTCTCATAAACACATCTGGTTCTCAAAACATATTCTGTCCCAGGCTGTTTTTCTCTCTAGTTAAAGGGCAGCATGACCCAAAATATCTCTGCTTCTTCCTCAGTAAGCAGCTATGCCCAACTATAGATTGATTTCCGGATGCTGATAACTGACTGTACACTGAGTCATAACCATATTTACTATACGCTGACCTTTCTAACATATATCCCAGACATAGCATTTTGTCTAACAAGACACTAGATGAGAAACTATTCCCCTTTAGCCCTGACCAATGGTGAACTTAGTGACATTTCACAGTAAAGACCACACCCCTAGTAAGCCCCCTGTGGGGTATTTACTAGAGAACTCTGGGTAATATGCATGCGCAGTAGTTACTAAATGTGCATGTTCCTTTAAAAACTAACCACTCCCTGAACATGCCTTAACCACTCCCTAATCCCACCCCCAAACACCTAACTAACATGTCCCCCCTTCAATCCCCTAGAAGCTTCTATAAAAATCCCCCCTGCACCCCTCTATGGTTGCAGGTTCCCTAAGAACTCTTGCCCACTGATAAAGCATAATAAATCTTTGCCTCCTTGACTTTAAGAATGTCTGCATCCGTGAATTCATTCCAGGCAGCCTAGCCCTGGGAACTTTTTTTTGGGATCCCTGCATCTCTGGGATTCTTCTCTGCCCCCCAACACACCCCTTCCAGGTTCCATGGACTAACAAAAATCTAAATTAGAGACTCTGGGCAGCTGTAGTTAAGAGCCCTCCAGCTTGTAAGCCCGGATGTTCAGACTTTGTTAAACTCTGGTAACTATGCATTGAAATTTGAATCAGACAAAGTCTGTCTGTTGATGTTTGTAATCTGTTTGTATTTGCTCTGAAGCTCAGGGTGCTGGCTTTTCCCCCTGAGCTGAGTGAATGAATGATATTTGTACGTTGGATTAAAGTAAGATTGTTAACCCCTTAATGTTATTTTCCTTAGTAAAGCAGACCAAAAGAACCTGGGCTTGCAGCATTCTGTGTGCTGGTTGTTGTTGGTTTTACACAGCCACAGTAGCTGCTAGCAAGACTGTTGAAGCACCAACCCACCATGCCACTTCCCAATGGTTTCCAAGCCATGCTTCCATGGGCCCATTTCCTCACTATTTCTCCTTTACACACAATCTTATCCTCATCTAATTCAAGCTCCTCTTCATATGTTGTGTCTTTTATTAGAATGTTAAGTCCTTTGCATGCATCGACAATTTTTCTTGCTTGTAGTCGTATCACCAGAACTCAGTTCAGTGCCTGGCACAAAGTAAATGCTTAATAAATACCTTTGATTCATTCATTCATTCATTCATTCATTCATTATTCATTCATTCAGGGCTTCATTCCTCATCCCTAGTCACCTCATTCATTTGAATTTCTTTGGACATCTCCATTATCCCCAAGGAACCTCATCACTTTATAATCTCATCTTGCAAGATTATATCAACCCTGAAACCTACCCCTCATCAGCACCATCTGTAAGTGGAGTATTCTAGGGCCCCTCTGATTAGAAGGCAGGGAGAACTCCTCCCAAACATCCATTTAAGGGGGGGCTCCCAGGCCAGCCACCACTTCATTTCTCACCTGGCTGTACCCTTTGAACTTCACCATCATGGCCTTGGATACATTCCCTCCTCCCTTCTCACTCTCACCACTTTTCAGCCTCCATTGTTAGATTAAAAGTTCCTGGAGAACAGGAACCCAGAGCTCAGCACAATGTCTGGCACACAACAGATATTTAATAAATGTTTATTGATTGAATATGCTCCTTTGAGGTAGACCACTTTCAATCACTGAATGGAGTACAGAGGACTGAAAAGAGATAAGATAAATAGATTGCTAAGTCTACTGAAAGCTCATTACATTTATCTTAGAGTAAGAAGGGATAAATCTCCCTTAAATTATACACATTCCTCTCAAGATAGTTGCAGTACAATCAACTAATAAGCAGATGCACTGGAAAATGCTCAGTGCATCTGCTTTTAAAATGACCTGCCAGGTAATTATTTTGGTGATTTCACAATTAAAGCATTTCCAAGGCTCCTGCCAATGTTGTAGCTATGAAAACACTAAAGATTCATTAAATCCTGTTTATCTCAATGGCAACTTTTCATCCTTTGTTAATTTTTTTTAGATGACAGTGAAGGGAAAGGAAGGAGACTTGGTTTTTGGCTTCATTATAGGACCAGTTTCCTTCTTGTGCCAGCAACACTGACATTATGTATTTCTAGAGGTATTTTATTGCTGCAAAACACCTCATGGCAGCTGAGCAGATGGTTAAGGTAGCAGCAGAAGTAACAGAGACCATTTTAAGCCTTAGGAAGTGTTGCAGGTGCTACAGTTCCTGAGGAATATTATACATAACTTTGCCTTTGATCAGTTGCTTTTGTCTTTTTACTTGAAACTGATTTTCTCCCCTAAAACATAACAGCAAGGTATTCTGATGAACTGGGGAAGTGAAACTATAAAAATAATAAGGACCATTACTTGACAATTTTGTTGTGTCTGTCATGCAGTATGCTGCTCATGGTAGCAAAGCAGTGCACATGAGTCCTCTTTTATTGCATTTTATAACATACGTGAACAAAATCATTTGTATTTACACATAAATGTAGAGTGAAAAGACTACACATGCATAGGAATCTGGAGTTTGAATTGAATAGGGTAGCAATTGAGACAGCTCCCCTCCCCCAATTTCTCTTATCTCTGTGTTCGATCTCATACACTTTTTTCTCCTTAGCGTGTTTGATACCTGTACTAAATTTTAAGCCCCATGAGGGTAGAGGTTTTTTCTTTAAAAAATTATAATTTCTCTAACATGGTGACCTGCATATAGATAGAATACACATACATACATGCATACACCTATGTAGACACACACACACCTATGTAGACACACACACACATATATATATGTATATTTGTGCATACATAATATACACATATTTGAATTGTGTGATATTGGTGGTAGTGGTGTTTTGTTTGGTTTAGTTTGTTTTTTAATTAAGTGAGAATGAAAAGAATTGACTTGTTGTCCCTCATCTACCACTTACCAGCTATTTCACTGAATATGCCTAAGCCACATGCCACAGCACCTTACTAGATTATAAACTGCATAACTAAAGAAGACCCTTTCAAAAATGTAACTGATGCAATTCATTGGAGGCACTGAAGACCTCTTTCAAGAAAGCTTGCTACATTGTCGATTCTGGCAATTGTTATTTTGTTAGTGTAATATTCAAAATATTCTTTCTCAATCTAATTTTTTTGTGATTTCATAAGCAAGATGCTACAGCGATAAAAATTGAAAGGGAAAAATATGTCTTCAAAACACTAGTAAATTATTTTTTCCTCATTGATATTGCCTAGCAGCTTACCCCAAACTCCTGTAAGGAGCATGTTATGCCTGTTTTCCTCATTTAGCTTAGGATTTATTTTTAAATGTATTATGTCTTCTGTTTATTTGATATATCTATGAAAAACGGTTGTTCGTTATGATCTCATTCTCCTTGATGATTTTGCATATGCTTTGTATTTCAGGGGCATAGAGGTTTTTACTCATCAAAAGAAGAAGATAAAAAGATTTTAATATTCTTGACTGATAGAACTGTTTCTGAAAAAAAAAAACAGAAGTTAGAATAATATCTATCCAAAATGGTTATTCTTGCCTGCGATTCTTCCTAATCTCTGATTCTATGATTATCGAAATGCTATGTTCTATTCAGGACAATGATATGATTGTTTTTATTAAAAATGAATACAGCTCAAACCCCATCACACACACAGACATGCACAGACATGTATGTATGTGCACGCACATGCACATGTGCACAAGAATCAGTCTTTGGATACACTAAAAAATAATCTGAAAGGTAATCTACCTAAAGGCAGCATAGTGAACTGTGTCTAACAGCACCAGGAAGAACTGAATTAGGATTCTGCCTCAGACACTTAAAAATTATGTGACCCTGGACAAGTCACTTAATACCTTTCAGCTCAGTTTCCTCACAGGACTGCTGTGATTATCAATAAAATAATAAGTGGAAAGCATTTAAATTGTTAGCTATCTCTAACTCTTATTATCCACAACTCAATTATATTACTTATTTATTTTCCAGATTTTAGTTTTGAAATTTTCAGTTGTTAAAATGTGTCAAATCAGAGTCTGTTGGTAGAATTTCTCTAGTATTAGTCTGCAGTACATGACACTAAAATGTCAAACTTGAATTATTGGGATTTTCACACTAAAGGAAAGGAAAATAGACCAATCTATTAGGATCCAAGGTTAAATTAATCATTAAAATATGAAATGTGATGAGCAATGACCCTGTAAAAACCTATTGATAAAAACATTCATTTACTTTGAAAATACACAGATCCTATTAAGTTATATTATAACCTAATTAAATCCCTTAATTAGAGTAAAAGAGTGATTACAGAGTTGTTAACAGGCAATTTGGGCAAAATTTTCCTTGGATATGGCTCTGTGATAATAATTCTCCAACAACTAACAATAATGTTTATCATCATCACATTCAATTTTTACAATATCAGACACAATAATAATGCAATCTATAATATAATTATACCTAATATATTTAAAGCATATTATATGCAATTATATGATAATACATCTACGGTTGCTAATTAGAGGAAGCTAGGTGGTGAAATGGGTAGATTATGATACTTGGAGTCAGGAAGACCTGAATTCAAATGCTACCTCATACATTTACAACCTGTGTAACCCAGAACAAATCACTTGTCTCCTTTCAACCTCTATCTACTTATCTTTATAGCTATCAGGGTAAGGAGTAGGATTTATTTCACGAGAATTTTATGAGGATCATGTGAGGTAACAAGTAAAGTGCTTTGCAAACCTAAGGCTATATGGCACTATATGAATGCTATTTTTTTAAGCTGAGACTTTTTCTTGACTTTTCTGTGTATCTGCCCTTAATTTCTAATGTGTTGTCTACTCTGGTGTGTATGAATTATTTCATTCTCAATCTTTTCCTTATTTTTCTTTCAGTCACCTCCTCTGGCCATCAAATTGCCATCTGTCATGTGGCTGCAATCTCTCAACCACCAGTACTGTCGGATCTCTTGAATTTAGGGGTTTCTGAGATTTAGAAGACTAAGCCAATTGGATGTCTACATTAAGTTTAACATAAATATGGTGGGGCTTCCATAGGAGCTTAGGAGTGAGGGGGAGGCACAAATTTGCTTAAGAATGGGCAAAGCATTGTAGGTCAGAAATAGAGCAGATCAAAGCTCCCTTGAAAATCAGAGTGGAATGGGGCCCATGTTTGACTGCTATTCTAGTCCATGTAAGATAGTTCAGTTTCAAATTATATATGTCTATGCATACATACAGAACATGCAGATGCACACATGTGTATACATATGTTTTACATACATGAACATATATAATTTCAAAATATTTTAATTGGAAAATTGCTTAAGAATTATTTACAGCAGAAAAATAAGTCATTGAAGCTTCTTCTTACTCTCCCTGAAATTACATCTACACACACACACACACATACATACACACATAAGTGTGTAAATAGAAGTGTGTGTATGTATATGTGTGTTTATATGTGTGTATACTTACATACACATGTTACATAAAATATATAATATGTGTGTATGTGTCTCTGTGTATATATATGTGTGTGTGTCTCTGTCTGTGTGTGTGTGTATCTTGACAGAATATTTATGAAAACGCTTGGGTTAGGATCTTACAACATGACAAGGTATGGAGCAACTGTGATCTTCCTTGGAGGAGGTGGTAGAGGGAGAGAGGGAGTAAATACAGTGGTAAAACCACAGGTCTATCAAAGTATCTAAGTAGGGAAGTGCCATGTGGAAGGGACATGTAATGGGGACAATTGATAATAAATATATGGGGAAATGGTTTCTAATACTATGTTCCAGGTAGGATATGTGCATGTGAAATAATTTCAGGGAGGGGAAGAGAGAGCTGATATTGACTTATGCTTTATAATTAGTTCTCAAACAATTTTCCAATCCAAATATTATGTAATTATTTCCCTTAGGATAGTCATATATATGTTTTCTGTTTTTTATTTCCTTTTACTCATTCCCAATCCAGCCACCCAAATTCTCTCTTACAAGTGGCATAGTTTGGGTCATTGAAGTATGATGCTAATGAAGCCAAGGTCACAGTTTCAATTCATTTACAATCCAGATAGTCTCACACAGATGAAGTACTGATCTACAACTATAGCCTGTGCTTTTAACTTAAGTCAACCAAATCACAAATCTGGGCAGCCAGTCAGAAGAGGGAAGAATGGGAAGAACTGATTTAGCCTAGTGACCTGCTAATAGTCCCCAAAGCAGTTTCAAAAATTCTCATGTGAAAGAACAAGATATATATGTGTATATACATATATATATATATATACATATATATATATAATTTCTATGAAATTAAGTGGGATATATCAGAAGCTATTAGCCTCATGGAATAAGAAGTCAGGTCCAATATTCTTCCTCAAAGAGAGTAAGAATGAAACAGACACCAGACACTAAATTCAATTTTCTGCTAGGGTAAAATAGCATAACGGTTTGCATCCTGTTTCTATTTATAACAAGAAAAACTAATGAAATTTCAAAGAAAACATTTAGAACTTCAAAATATGGCACTGAGAGACAAACAAAGCATGATATCGATAGTGTGAGTGGTTATCATTTATCAACTCTATGAATTTATAAAGCATCTCTGAAATAGATGACAATCTGTCAACAACAAAAAAATATTGAGGGAGTTTACAACACCTTTTGGTTTCCAGCCATTCCAAGAACATTTTTAAAAAATAGCTTAGTCAAATTCATAGGACTCTAATTTAAAAATAAATTGTTAAATGGACAGGACCAGAACTTATTTATCACATGTGTATTTAATTTTAAATGCCTTATTCTCTCCATCCTTTGCAATATATGAAAATTAAATCAGAGTCACTAATGAAATTCAAAACTATTTCACCCCATTAGCCAATTGTTGGCTCAGAATTCATATTTGTTTGCATAAAGGCCTACCATAATCTTTCTTTATTCATAGTCTAAAAGATGGTGGAAAATACTTTTACTTCCCAGATAGAAGGATCCTAAGATGTTTTTTTCTTGCACTTTAGCACTTTGAGCACTGAAAAAGGAAGGCATAGCTATCTTTGCTCCATACTTTCTCATCGTGCTACATGGTTTGCCTATGAACCCAAATACAGCTGGTAGTGCTAATTTCAGGCCTACCAGCATTAACACTCCCTCTCAGAAGCAGCTGGTGATTAACCAGATGGAAAACTGTGATAGAAATCCATAAGGAGTTGACTACTTCATATGGCTTCATGCTAGTCCATTTGGGCACAGGCTCTTTTAAGAATTGGTATCTATCTAATGATCTATTTATTCCTCCAAAAACTAGAGAAAGCATTTAAGCATTTTAGAATTATCCAACTTCTCTATAGAGGAAATTTTTAAAAGTTCAAAAATTTTAAACACTATGCAATCTTGAAATTTTTATTACTCCTAGAAGTCAGATAACATAGCGTTATGAAGCTGACTGGAATTTGCTAGTCCTAAATTTAATTTTGAATTTAATCAGCAGCACATTCTGTGGCCAACGTTGCATTCATTCTGAAACAGTTTTTTTTTTCTTATCATTTAATTAATATTTAAATACTTTTCACATCTGTATTCCTCTCAAGATTTTGAGTAGCATATAAAACACATTGACTTGGGCATTAGTAGAGCTAGTTTGTAGACCTAGCTCTGCTGCTGTCTTTATGACTTTGGGAAAAACATCTTTTTGGCCCTTGGGTTCCTTCCAAGTAAAATGAAGGGTGCTGAACTAAAGAAATGATATCTAAGATCCCCGCCAGCTCCAATATTCTATAAATTTATCTATGTCAGTAAATTTATACCAAAGCAGGAAGGGATCTTAGATCTACATATTTATCTATATCAGTAAATTTATAGCTTATAGATTTTTTTGAAACATCAGTGAAATGATAAGGCAAATTTCTAAAGCATGCTCCTTGTCCAAAATAATTATCTCTGAACATATATAGCCATTTTTCTTCCAGGAGTGTAAACATACTCAACACAAAACTTATTTTATAAACAGCTTAATTTTGCTGAAACATTTTGTACAGTAAAAAAAATGAGAAATGTGATGTGATGGGAGTAAAACTGGGTGGGAAAAACAAAGGAATTAATTAAAAGTATGGAGGAAGGGGGGAGACTCCTAGAGAATCATCAGTGTAGTTCAATTACACATTCATTAAGTTCTTGCTGTGTGTAAGACTGGAAGACACAAAGATGAAAAATAATATAGCACTTGACATTGAGGATCTTAAAACCTAATGGGAGCAAAGGAGAGTAAAATGGAAAGGGAGCTAGATACATATAACTGTGATATAAATTAGAATATGGAGCTCAAAGTAATGGCTAGTTCACTTGGCTAGTTGGTAGTAGGTAAGGAAAAGTTTGAAAAGTAAATCTTAAAATAATCCAACTTCTTGTAATGTTGATCAAGTGTACTGTTGAGAATCATTCTACCCCTGCTCAGTTCATTTTGTTACTACTAGAAGTGTCTGCCTGTCTCAGATCTTCATTTACATTGGAAGCTCTTCAAAGGAAGAGATAACTCAATCTTTTATTTTTAAACTTAAAAATATTCATTATTGTTGTTATTACTACATTACTTTATAACGCTTTTATTTTTCCCAGTATCTTACCCCTACTCCCATATAGAGGACCATCCCATATAAGGAAGATGTTTTAATATAAGAGGAAGAAAAGAGATAGTCACTGAAACCAATCAAAACAGAAAAAAATCTCAAAATATTTTTATTGTTCCACATCACCCAGAGGCAGATCTCCTACCTCTGCAAAGAAATGAGGAGAAATATCTTCTCATGTTGCTTCTTTGGAACCCAGCCTATTCCTTGTAATTTTGCAACATTTTCTTTCTATTATTCTATGGTGTTTATTTGTCCCATCTACATTGCTATAGTTATTGTATGTACTGTTTTCTTTGTTATGCTTACTTCATTTTGCATTAGTTAATGGAAATACTTTTCCATACTTCTCTATAATTATCATGTTTATATCACACTAATAATCCACTAACATTCGTGTACCACAATTTGTTTAGCCATTCTAGAATTGATAGGCATCTATTTTGTTGCCACCAAAAGTTTTTCTATAAATATTTTCCTGCATATTGATCCTTACTTTTTATCAATGGCCTCTTGGATTGTATGCCTAGAATTGGAATTTCTGGGTGAAAAGGTAGGGATGGCTTAATTTGTAAAATTATAAATTGCTTTCCAAAATGTCTATACTAATTCTTGACTCCAAAAAAATTCCTTAAAATATGTGCTTCCACAATCCTCTTCCCCCACCCCAGCATTGTCAGATGAAACCTTAGACGATTAAATTTTGATTTCATTACTATTAGTGACTTGGAGCATCCTTTCATGTAGTTATTAATAGTTTCCAACTCTTTTGATTGCAATTTGTTAATATCCTTTAACTACTTAGGTACTAAAGAATGGATTTTGTTAGTTATTTAGTTACTTTTAGTTAGTTAATTAGTTAGTTATTTTTATATCTTGCATACCAAATCCATATTTGAAAAACTCAACAGAAAGATATTTTACCTTTGAACTGCTTCTCTGATTATTCTACACAAAATAATTGTTTTACAAAAGCTTTTTAATTCAATGTAAACACAATTGCCTATTTTATTTTTGTAATTTCTTGTATAATTTGTCTATTTAGGAATATATTTGCTATCCATATCTGTGAAAGGTTTAGGATATGCCTTTCTTATATATATATATCTATATATCTATATATATATATATACACATATATACACACACACACACACACACACACATATATATATATATATATAAAATTGCATGATCTTTAATCTTAAGATAAATTTCTTGCAGACTATTTTTTTAGTTTTCCCAGCATATCCTGTCAAATTGTTAGTTGCTTCCCCTCCAACACTTTATGGTTTCAGGTTTATCAAAAACTGGACTACTTAGATCCATTATTTCTCATTCTTCCCTGTCTAGTGTATTCCATTGATGTACTTTTTTCCCGATAGTGAAAGGGTTTTTTATTTTTATTTAGTATTTTATTTTTCTCCAGTTACATGTAAAAACAATTTTAACATTCATTTTTAAAACTTTGAGTTCTGAATTATCTCTCTTCCTCCCTCTTCACCCCACCTCCATTGAAAAAGGACACAATTCTGTATAAGTTATGCATGTGTAGACATGCAAAACATTTCCATATTAGCCATGTTGTGAAATAAAACATAAACTAGAAAACAAAACCTTAAGAAAAATTAATAAAGTTAAAAAATGTATGCTTAAATCTATATTCAGACACCATTATTTCTCTAATGATGTATAGCATTTTTCATCATAAGTTCTTCAGAGTTTGCTTGGATCATTGTGTTTCTAAGAATAGCTAAATCAGTCACAGTTGATCATCTTACAATATTGCTGTTACTTTGTACACAGTACGTTTCACTTTGCATCAGGTCCTGCAAGTCTTTCTAGGTTTTTCTGAGAGCATCCTCTCATCATGTCTTATAGCACAATAGTATACCATCACAACCACATAAAAACAGTTTGTTCAGCCACTTCCCAAATGAAAGGCATGCCCTCAATTTCCAATTCTTTGTTACCAGAAAAGAGCTGATATAGATATTTTTGTACAAAGAAGTCTTTTTTCCCTTTTTAAATCTCTTCTGGGAAACAGAACTGGTGGTGGTATTTAGTGAAAGCTTTTGATGAGTACAACTTTATAATAGAGTTTGTGGTCTGGAAATAATATTTCCTCTTTCATTCTTCTATGGAAATCTTGAATGTGCTTTTGGTGCATTGATTAAAAATAATATATCCAACCTGACAAGACTTATAAAAACTAATGAAAAATGAAATGAACAAAAACAAGAGAATATTGTATACATGAACAGCAATATTGTTCGATGAAAAACTGTGAATGACTTAGATCTTCTCTTAGCACTCAGCAATGCAATGACCCACAACAATTGACAATCCCAAAGGACTAATAAAGAACCATACTATCTGCCTCTAGAGAAAGAACTGATATCATTTGCATAAAGACTGAAGTATGCTATTTTTCACTTTCTTTCATATTTTTTTATTTGAATCTTCTTGTACAAAATGACTAATATGGAAATGTTTTAGAAGTATTATCTTCCCACGTAGGGATGCAAACAGTTTGTCCTTATTGCATAACATAGTTTTTTTTTCCTTTCCTGTTTACCTGTATATGCTTCTCTTGAGTCTTGTACTTGAAGATCATTTTTTTTAATTGAGCTCTGGTCTTTTCCTCAGGAAGCACTGGAAGTCCCCTATTTCATTGAATTTTGATCTCCTTCCCTGAAAGATAATGCTGATTTTCACTGGGTGTTGATCCTTGGTTGCAATGCAAGCTACTTTGCCTTCTGGGATATCATATCTCAAGCCCTCTGATCTTTTAATGTAGAAGTTGCAGGGTCCTGTGTAATCCTGACTGCAGTTCCATGATATTTGAATTGTTTCCTTCTGGCTGCTTGCAGTATTTTCTGCTTGACCTGATAATTCTGGAATGTGGCTGCAATATTCCTTGGTGTTTTCAATTGGGATCTCTTTCAGGAGGTGATTAGTGAATTCTTTTGATGATTATTTTACCCTCTGGCTCTAGGACCTCAGGGCAGTTTTCCTTGATGATTTCTGAAAGATGCTGTCCAGGCTCTTTTTTTTAATCATACCTTTCAGGTAGACCAATAATTTCTAAATTATCTCTCCTTGTTCTATTTTCCAGGTCAGTTGTTTTTCCAATGAGGCATTTTACAATTTCTTCTATATTTTTCATTCTTTTGATTTTGATTTTGTTTTACTGGTTCTTATAGAGAGCTTCCACTTGACCAATTCAAATTTTTAATGAACTGTTTTCTTCAGTTAGCTTTTGTTCCTCTTTTTCCATTTTGCCAATTTTATTTTTCAAGGATTTGTTTTCTTCAGTATGCTTTTTTTTTCCATTTTGTCAATTGTGTTTTTAAAGTAATTGTTTGATTTTTCCTCTATCTCTCTTATTTGACTTAAAATCCTTCTTGAGCTCCTCCAAGAAGGCTTTTTGGGTTTGAAACCAGTTTGTATTATCCCTTGACATTTCACATGTGGGTATAGTAACAATGTTGTACTCTTCTGAATTTGTGTTTTGATCTTCCCTGTCCCCATAGTAAGAATCTATGGTCTTTGTTTTTCTATGTTGCTATTTGCTCATGGTATTTGCCTTTTTCCCGACTTTTAAAGTTGATCTGTACTTCTGTGGTACAGGGGTCTCTGTTCCATGCTTCTTGTGCTGGGAGGTAGGGGCCTGGTTTGTGTGCTGTGTGTACTTTGTGTGTTTGTGTCCTTTGTGTGCCTCAGGTGCTGGCAGCTGAAGGTTTGTAGAGGGTGTAGGTTAACTGGTGCTGAGCTGGAACTGGTGGTGGTAGTTGGTGTGTGCAGAGTCCAGGTGGGTTTTTTCCATGTTTCCCCAGGGTTACACTGAGGTTCATGGTGGGGGGGAGTGTAGCGGTGGGGGTAGTCTGGCCACTGGAAGTTGCCTTCTCATCCAGGGCTATGCTAAAAAATGGGTAGGTTCAGTTGTTCTTGGACACCATCTGCAGTCATAAGTGGTGGTTCTACATACTGGCATCTGTTGATTCCCCTCGCTGGGCAAAGGCACTCAAATGGAAGGGGAGTATGGGGACATCTGAGGGGGGTCCTGGTGTTGGTGCTTGCCTCCTCCAACACCCTGCTACATCTAAAGCCTCAAAGAAAAGTGTGAGTTGGTCTTAAACTAAAAAAGAATTCCTGCAAGATCTCAGAAAACTTTTTAAACCTCTTTTAAAAACCAAATAAGAGAGTCAGAGGAAAAATTGGGAAAAGAAATGAAAGTGATGCAAGAAAATAATAAAAAAATATTCAATACTTTGGTAAAGGAGGCATAAAAATACTGAAGAAAATAACACCTTAAAAACAGAATAGAACAAAAGGTAAGAGGCACAAAAATCTAATGAAGAGAATTACTTGAAAAGCAGCATTGGCCAAATGAGAAAAGTTATACTAAAATTCGCTGGAGAAAAGATTATTACTTTAAATGCAAAATTGACCACATGGAAGAAGATGTACAAAAATTCACTGAACAAAATGATTCCTTAAAAATCTGTATTGAGCAGGTGGAAGCTAATGATGACATGAGATATCAAGAAACAATTTAAAAAGAATCAAAAGAAAGAAAAAATAAGAAAAAAATTAAAATATCCCATTGATAAAACAACTGATGGGAGGCAGAGCCAAGATGGCATAGTAAAAGCAAGAAATTGCATGAGTTCTCCCCCAAACCCTTACAAACACCTGTAAAAATTACTCTAAACAAATTCTAGAGCAGCAGAACCCACAAAATGAAAGAGTGAAACAATCTTCCAGCCCAAGAAGGCTTAGATGGTCACTGGGAAGCGACTGTTGCACCATGCTGGGAGCGGAGTGCAGCCCAGCATTGGACTTGCCTCCAGAGATCAGGCTGGAGCAGACTTGGCAGAACAGGACTCAGGACACTGAATCACTGGCAGCTGTGGTGGTTTCCAGACTTCTCAACCCCAAAATGCCAAATGCAACTTAGAATGTGAGTAGGAGAGGTCTGTGGATCCTGGGAGCAAGAGGAGCGTGTTCTGTCCTGGCCCCAGCCCCAGGGCAGTGGCAGCATAGCAGCATTGACTGATTCTGGAGCTCTCAGCCCACAGATGGTGGGGATATACAGTGGTTAATTAGAGGTGGATTGCAGGAATCTCTTCGGTGGGCTGAGGCAGAATTCTCTTGCTTTGCCCATGCTTGGATTTGGGTCGCAGTCCTGGGTGGCAGTACTGGGGGCTGGAGCTTGTGGTAGCAGTAGAGAAGGAAATCTCCTCACAGTTCCAAGGCAGAAAAGAGTGCTTGTGGTCACTCACAGACCAGATCAGAGGCAGGAGGGGAGTAAACACCTCTCCTTTCATCATACAACCCTAGAAGAACTGAAGTTTACAGGTCCCTAGAAATATCTCTGAAAATAGCTGCACAAAACCCCTGAGACTTGGGACAGTATGCCCTCTACACTGTAAACAGAGACATACCTTAACAAAGAGCTAAAAATTCAAGTAATTGGCTGGGAAAAATGAGCAAAAAGAAGGGAAAAAAATCAGACTATAGATATTACTTTGGTAACAAGGAAGATCAAAAAAGACAGAGGGAAGAAGACAATGAAGTCAAAGCTCCTACATCCAAAGCCTCCAAGAAAAATATGAATTGGTCTCAGTCCATGGAAAAGCTCAAAAATGATTTTGAAAATCAAGTAAGAAAAATAGAGGAAAAATTGGGAAAAGAAATGAGAGGGATGCAAGAAAATCATGAAAAATGAGTCAACAGCTTGCTAAAGGAGAACCAAAAAAAAAATCCTGAAGGAAATAACACTTTAAAAGACTAACCTAAATGGCAAAAGAAGTCCAAAAAACAATGAGGAAAAGAATGCCTTAAAAAGCAGACTTGGCCAAATGGAAAAGGAGGTCCAAATGCTCACTGAAGAATATAATTCCTTAAAAATTAGAATGGAGCAAATGGAAGCTAATAACTTGATGAGAATTCAAGAAATTATAAAACAAAACCAAAAGACTAATAAAATAGAAGACAATGTGAACTATCTCATTGGAAAAACAACTAATCTGTAAAACATATCCAGGAGAGATAATTTTAAAATTATTAGACTACCTGAAAGCCATAATAAAAAAAGAACCTAGACATCATCTTTCAGGAAATTATCAAGGAAAACTGCCTTCATATTTTAGAACCAGAAGGGGAAATAGATATTGAAAAAATCCACTGATCGCCTCCTGAAAGAGATCCCAAAAGGAAAACTCTTAGGAATATTGTAGCCAAATTCCAGGATTCCCAGGACAAGGAGAAAGTGTTGCAAGCAGCCAGAAAGAAACAATTCAAGTTTTGTGGAAATATAATCAGGATAACACAAGATTTAGCAGCTTCTACATTAAAGGACTGAGTGAATTGGAATATGTTATTCCAGAAGGCAAAGAAGCTAAGATTACAACCAAGAGTCACCTACCCAGCAAAATTGAGTCTAATCCTTCAAGGGAAAACATAGATTTTCAATGAAATAGAATATTTTCCAGCATTTCTGATGAAAAGATAAGACCTGAATAGAAAATTTGACTTTTAAATACAAGGCTCAAGAGATGGATAAGAAGGTAAACAGGAAAGAGAAATCATAAGGGATTCAATATGACTGTTTACATTCGAACATGGGAACGTGATACTTGTAACTCCTAAGAACTTCCTCAGTTAGAAGGAGTATACACAGAGGGCACAATTTTGTGAGTTGAATATGAAGGGATATCTAAAAAATAAAATTAACAAATAAGAAACAGGGATGCACTGTGAAAGAGTGATAAGAAAAGGTAAAATAAAGTAAATGATCTGACATAAAAAAGGTGTGAAAGAGCTTTTACAGTGGAGAGGAAGATGAGGAGGGTAGTGCATGAAAATTATTTTCATTGAAATTGGCTGGAAGAGGGAATAAGAAATACAATGCTAATAATTCATTTGTGTATTGTATTAGCAAGCACCCTAGCACACCAGAACATCCTGCTAGCACAGGCTCTTTGATCTGCTTTTCCAAAGGGAAGACAGCTTAAAAGGGGTCAACAATCTTACTTTAATTACAGATAATTGGAAAGAAGTGAGTATCCAAGAAAGAATCCAATAGACAGGGCTCCAACTGTCTAAACAAAGTAATAGATACAGAATCACCAGAGCAGGGAGCACCAACATCTGGGTTCACAAAGCTGGGGGGCTCTTTAACAAAGACTACCCAGAATCTCATCTGGCCAAATCACAAAGACCTCAATTGAACATTCTTCCCATGAGTGAGCCCCAAAACAGAATCTCACCTCAGACTATATATGCACTTTCAGCTAACAGGCTCAGAGCCAGAAGGCATCAAAACCCTAGTGACTCAGTGCCTAATTAGCTTGGTACCAAAAAGTGTGAAAGCTTTCCTGCAAGCAAGCCTCCCTGTAAGCAAGCTTTAGGCAATTTCCTCCCACAATGGGTTCTGTGTGACTCAAGATATATCACAGCTGTGAACTGGGCCAGATCTCAAAGCAGCAAGATACCTGTGATTGAAATACCTGTGCACCTTTACACTGAGGAACACGGCCCTTGTTCCAAGGAAAAAAGGGAACACATGTGGTAACATAGGCCTATTAATGGAGAGGAAAGATTTTATATTCCATTACCCTAGAGGTAGAGAAATCTATCTTATCCTACAGGAAAATAGGAGAGGAAGGGAGTAAGAGAAAGGATCGCTAATAGAAGAGAGTGAGAAATGGGGTAGGTGACAGTCAGAAGCAAAACATTTAAAGAAGGACAGCATGAAAGGAGGGAGAAAGAATGTAGGATGAATGGGGAGGGGAATAGGATGGAGGGAAATGCAAAGTAATCATAACTGCGAAAAAAATTTTACAGCAAGTTTCTCTGATAAAAGTCTTGTTTCTCACATATATAAAGAACTGTGTCAAAATTATAAAAAATAAGTGCCATTCCCCAGTTTTAAAAGGCTATGAAATGATTTTAAGGTCAAAGGATATGAATAAGCAGTTCTGAGAATAAGAAATCAAAGATATATATAATCATATGAAAAAATGCTCTAAATCACTGCTGAATAAAGAAATGCAAATTAAAATAAATGTGAGATACTAGCTCACACCTGTCAGATTGGCTAATATTATAGAAAATAGAAAGGCCAAATGTTGGGGTGATGTGAAAAAACAGACATTAACTTACTGTTGGAGTTGTGAACTGATTCAACAATTCTGGAAAGCAATTTGGATCTATGTCCAAAAGTCTATAAAACCACACACTTTGATCCAGAAATACCACTACCACATCTGTACCATAAGGTATATTTTTAAAGAGGACAAGGATCTATATGTGCAAAAACATTTATAGCAGTTCTTTTTGTGGTGGTAAACAATTGGAAATTGAGGGAATGTCCATCAATTCTGAAATGGCTGAACAAGTTGTCATATATGATAATGTTGGTATACTACTGTGCTATAAGAAGTGACAAGCATGAACCTCTCAGAAAAACCTGGAAAGACTTACATAAACTGATGCAAAGTGAAATAAGTGGAACCCAGAGAATATTGCATATATGTAACAGCCATATTGTATGATGCTCAACTGTGAATGACTTACCTATTCTCAGCAATAAAATGATTTAAGACAATTTCAAGGGAGTTACGATAAAAAATGCTATCCACATCCAGAGAAAGAACTTATGGAGTCTAAATGAAGATAGAAGCATACATTTTTTACTTCATTTTTCTTGGGGGGGAGGTTTGATTCCCAATATTATTTTCCCAATATTATATTTTCCAATATTATTCCCAATACTTCCTAATAGGAAAATGTTCTGCATGAGGTATAACATATCACACAGCTTGCCTTCTCAAGGAAGGATGAAAGAAAGGAGGGAGGAAGAAAATTTGGAACTCAAAACTTTAAAAATAAATGTTAAAATTGTTTTTGGGGGCAGAGCCAATATCGTGGCTGGAAAGCAGGGACTGGCCTAAAGCTCTACCCCCAGGACCCTCTAAACACCTATAAAAATGGCTCTGAACAAATTCTAGAACTTCAGAACCCACAAAATAGCAGAGGGCTATCACCCTCTGGGCTTCAGCCCAGGACAGCCTGGATGGTTGCTGGGTAAGGTCTACTGCACAGACATGGGAGAAGAGCAGAGCAAGCCCAGTGTGGGCTGCACCAGGACCAACCAGACAGGGAACTGGGCGGAATAGGCCCTAGCACCCTGAATCAGTGAGCTGTGGCAGTTAGAAGACTTCTCAACCCACAAACACCAAAGACTAGTTAGTGGGAAAAAACTGTGGGGACAGAGTGAAAGGAGTTCACAGTTTGGTCACTGCCCTGGGGGCAGCAGAGTTGGTGCCGCTACAGAACTATAGCTGCAGTTGCTTTCGTCTCCAGGCCCACCTGGTATGAGGAATTAAGAGGAGGATCAAAGCTGGAGTGCACAGCCTGCTCAGATCTGAGTCATGATCTGGGTTGGCAGTTCTAGGGGGAGGAGGGGCGCTGGTGTGGCAGAGCTTGCTGTGTAGAAAAAGCTCTGAAAATAACAGCACAGCCCCTCAAGCTTGGGATAAAGTACTCTGTACTGTACAAGCAGTCATACCCCGACAAAAAACTCAAGGGTCAAATAGTTGGCTGGGAACATGGCCAGGCAGTGAAAACAGACTCAGAATCAGACTCAGACTTTGGAATCTTTCTTTGGTGACAAAGAAGACCAAAACATATAGCCAAAAGAAATCAACAAAGTCAAAGAGCTTAAATCAAAAGCCTCCAAGAAAAACATGAACTGGTCTCAGGCCATGGAAGAGCTCAAAAAGGGTTTGGAAAAGCAAGTTAGAGAAGTAGAGGAAAAATTGCAAAGAGAAATAAGAGTGATGCGGGGAACACCATAAAAACAAGACAATGACTTGCTAAAGGAGACCCAAAAAATACTGAAGAAAACAACACCTTAAAAATAGACTAACTTGAATGACAAAAGAGTTCCAAAAAGCCAATGAGGAGAAGAATGCCTTGAAAGACAGAATTAACCAAATGGAAAAGGAGGTCCAAAAGACCACTGGAGAAAATACTACTTTAAAAATTAGATTGGAGCAAGTGGAAGCTAGCGACTTTATGAGAAATCAAGATATTATAAAACAGAAACAAAGGAATGAAAACATAGAAGACAGTGTGAAATAACTCATTGGAAAACCGACTGACCTGGAAAATAGATCCAGGAGAGATAATTTAGAAATTATTGGACTACCTGAAAGCCATGATCAGAAAAAGAGCCTAAATATCATCTTTCAAGAAATTATCAAGGAGAACTGCCCTGATATTCTAGAGCCAGAGGGTAAATAGAAATTGAAAGAATCCACAGATTACCTCCTGAAAAAGATCCCAAAAAGAAAACTCCTAGGAACATTGTTGGCAAATTCCAGAGCTCCCAGATCAAGGAGAAAATACTGCAAGCAGCCAAAAAGAAACAATTTGAGTACTGTGGAAACACAATCAGGATAACCCAAGATCTAGAAGCTTCTATATTAAGAGATCGAAGGGCTTAGAATATGATATTCTGGAGGCCAATGGAGCTAGGATTATAACCACGAATCACCTACCCAGCAAAACTGAGTATCATGCTCCAAGGCAAAATATGGATTTTCAATAAAATAGAGGACTTTCAAGCTTTCTCAGTGAAAAGACCATAGCTGAATAGAAAATTTGACTTTCAAACACAAGAATCAAGAGAAGCATGAAAAGGTAAACAAGAAAGAGAAATAATAAGGGACTTACTAAAGTTGAACTGTTTTGTTTACATTCCTACATGGAAAGATGATGTGTATAATTCATGAGACCTTTTCTCAGGATTAGAGTAGATGAAGGGAATATAGATATAGATATAGACATAGATATAGATATAGACAGAGGGCGCAGGGTTAGTTGAATATGAAGGGATGATATTTAAAAAAATAAAATCAAATTAAGGGATGAGAGAGGAATATATTGAGAGAGGGAGAAAGTGAGAGATAGAATGGGGTAAATTATCTCACATAAAAGTGGCAAGAAAAAGCAATTCTGTAGGAAGGGAAGAGGGGGCAGGTGAGGTGGATAGAGTGAATCTTGCTCTCATGAGATGTGACCTGAGGAGGGAATACCATACACACTCAATTGGGTATCTTACCCCACAGGAAAGAAGGAGGAAAGAGATAAAAGGGCGGGTGCAATAGAAGGGAGGGCAGACACTTTCAAAAAGGAACAGGGTCATGGGAGAAAACTGAACAAAGTGGGATAGGATAGGAAGGAGCAAAATATAGTTAGTCTTTCACAACATGAGTATTGTGGAAGGGTTTTGCATAACGATACCCATGTGACCTATGTTGAATTGTTTGCCTTCTTAGGGAGGATAGGAAATGGTGGGTGGGAGAATTTGGAACTCAAAGTTTTATAGCAGATATTCAAAAAAAAGTTTTGCATGCAACTAGGAAATAAGATATACAGGCAATGGGGCATAGAAATCTATCTTGCCCTACAAGAAAGTAAGGGAAAAGGGGTGGGGGAGAGTGGGGTGACAGAAGGGAGGTCTGACTGGGGAATCAGGCAATCAGAATATATGCCATCTTGGAGTGGGGGGAGGGTAGAAATGTGGAGAAAATTTGTAATTCAAACTCTTGTGAAAATCAATGCTGTAAGCTAAAAATATTAAATAAAAAAAGAACAAAAAATTGTTTTTACATGTAATTGAGAAAATAAAATACTAAATTAAAATAGAAAAAGAAAAAGAAAAAACTGCTTATCAAATTATAGGCAACTGAATTCCACATGTGTAAGGATTGGAAATTTTGTTAAATAGATCCTAAATCACCCACTCTACAAAGATGCCTCCTCTCCCTTGTTTCATTCTCTCATTCGAAGCAAAACAAGTCTAATCTCTGTAACACAAGCAACTTTTTATATATCAGGAGAATACTCTCGTGTCTTCCTTAAGTAGTCTTTTCCACAAACTACATACCCCACTGATGATGATGACAATGACTATGATAATGATGGTGATAGATGTCATATTTACAATACTGTAAAGTTCATAAAACACTTTACATGTCAAATCTTTTGGCACAGAATTGGATGTTCTCTAATCCACTCACCATCAAAGTCACTCTTTTTTGGACATGCTTCGATTCATCTATGTCTTTCCTAAAACATGTTATATTGAACTGAATATAGTGCTGCAAATATAGTATGAACAGGAAAGAAAATAGAGTAGCTATTGTTCAGGGTATGTTGTTGTCACATTAGCTTATTTGGTAGCCATGGCGCACTCTTGACTCATACTGAATCCGCATTCTTGACTCATACTGAACTCACACTCTTGACTCATATTGAACTTGCAGTTAATTTAAAATATTCTTGGGAGTTTGCAAATACAGAAACTATTTGCAAAATTCATTTTAGAACCCAAGTATAGAATTTTTCATTTGGTCCAACTAATTTTCATTCTATTTAACTTAGGTCATCCTTCCAGCTTGTCAAGAGATTTTCAGAACTTGACTTAAAGGTCATTCGGTATTTGAACTCTCCCTCCCAAGAAAATTATAATAGTCTAGCATGACCTGTTCTTGATGAAGGTAAGCTTGTGTGGCCCTCAGTCCTAGAAGACAGTCATCAAGAGGAGGTTTCTGCATCACAGAGAATAACCACTGACAAGAAAAAGAGCCCATACCATGCCTTGGAAGCCAGAAAACCTTAAAGTCTCCTAATCCATCCTAAGGTACATTATTCATTAATCCCATTATCCAGTTAACAACCAGGCTAATTTGACTGTTCTCTGTTACTCTATCATGAAATTACATCTACAATCTGTATTCCTTGCCACTGGCTATCCCCCATACATAGAATGTATATCACCCCCTTCACCTTTAACCACAGAATCTTTCATAGTGTATAAGAAAAGATTCAAACACCATCTATTTGATGCCTTTCCAATTTCCCATTCTTATTGACTCACTGAGGATATCTTAAATACATTGATATCATTTGATTGACCTAATTCCATTGAATAGAAATTTACTAAACTTCTACTATATGTAGTGATTCAATAAGCATTCATCAAGCACTAACTTTACATCATTCATTCCGCCAAGTGCTAGGATAAAATGAAAGGCAAAAGCATGGTTACTGCCCTAAAGGCTCTCATAATTCTAAAGGAGACAATATACAAATAACTATATATATACAAGATATCCCCAGATTAGATGGAAGGTAATCTTACCAAAATGCACAAGTTGGAAAAAACATACTTTCAAAGATGGAATTTGAGCTGTCTTGAAGGAAGGTAGGGAAGCCTTATAGCAGTGGTGAGGAGGGAGACTGTTGTCTTGTGAGTGAAGGTAAGAAATAGAGAGTTGAGTGTGAGGGAGAGCAAGAAGGCACGTATGGATGGATCACAGCATACATGGAAGGAAGTAAAGGATAAGAAGACTGAAAAGGTTGTAAGGAGCCAGGTTGTAAAATACTCTGTGCAAAATATTTGAGGAGCGATAACAAAGGTAAACAATCCATAATTTCAGCCATTCAGCCACTTAAAATCTGGAAAGGAGTTTTGGCTTTGAGTGCATGAACTGAGAGAAGTAAATAAATTATTCGTCCCCTGAGTTGATGTTTTGATATGGAATGAGAAATGAACATGAACTGAAGGCTCTCCAAAAATGGAAAACATTTCATTGTTTTGCCTCTTTTTAAATGTGTTCAATCTTCCAACCTTCATGTGAGAGGAGCAATTAATATACTGCTGAGGAGGCTGAGCTGTAAATGGTCAGTGATTTGCCCAAGTCGAAATTAGAAATTAGTGTTAGAATTCATGTAAAATCTGGGGTATGCCAAGTTTTCACACTGATAAGCCAGCCTTCTCTAGTCCTTAGGTCAGGCTCCTGAGAGAAATTGTTTCTCCAGAGAAATTCTAATTTTCCCCATCTTTATAAAATTTCTTTTAAAAAAATCCAAGATGCAGTAAAAATACAAATTAGTAAAACACAGAATCTATCTTTGTCTTAGAGTGGAGAGGATTTATGCACATAAACTTCCATGCAGTGAGCCAGAAACAGACCCTATAGACTGCTAGTTTCCATAGTAACTACAAAGTTATATTGAATGTAGTTATAAAGAGATGAGAGAAACTCAGGTAAGTCATCACTGCCCCAGCTATCATTGTCCTAGAGTAGAAATTAGCAGTATCTGCTATCAATTTCTACTGTAAAATAATCACAATTTCTCTCCTTCATTCCTAAGTCTATGAATGTCTTCCCCTTGGAACTCTCTTCAATAATGTTCAGCTGATTGTGCATCATAAAAAAGGGTTCTGGTGAATTATTAATAGATATTTCTATTGAAATAAGTTGGGATGCTATAGTACTTTTGCTACTGTGTAAATATCACAATTCTATCAAAATACCTGTCTTCGGCTTTTTTTGTTGTTGTTCTCAACCTACTCTTATATTAACCCGGTAAAGAAGGACAAAGTCATTTTTAAAATTAAATAAATCTTTCTCTGGGAAATCAAAGGTGGAAGTGGGAAGAAGCTTGGGAAAATATAGTTGTATGAATTTTTCTATTCTTATACTATTCTATCTTCTAGAAAAAAAATAAACTTCTTCCAAAGACACTAGTTACATGAATATGGACTCAGTATTTAAGGGATCCACTTGTTAAAGCCCCTGAGAAACTTAATTGCAATTCCAAAAAAGAGGGAAGCTTTTCTTTCTTTTTCCCCTACACAAAGATACTGTTCCAGAATAAAATTGTGCAATTTAAGAGTTGAATAGGAACTCAAAGTTTAGTGATTTAAACCCAATCCCCTCTATAAAATCTCTGACAAGGGGATTGTCTAGCTTAATGATCTCCGTTAATGGTGATGGACTTAATGATTCCTTAGGTTAAATGCAATCATAGTTCATAAAATTCATGGATTTAGTGCTGGAAAGGACCTTAGGGGCCATCACATTCAACCTTCTCTTTTTACAGATGAGGCAACTAAGATAGAGCTCACAGGAGATTTGTTACATAACTCACCTAATGTTACACAGTAGTGGGCATTGAAGGAATGATTGAATCCAAGTCTTCCAGATTCCAAGTCCAAATTTTTAAAGTGTTCTTTGATTTAATTAGTTTGTAAAGGCAGCCCTACATGACAACTCCCACCCCCTTTACCAAGGGACTGGTCTGCCATCATTTTGCTGATTCTGTGTTCTTTTTGTTGTTGTTCTCAACCTGCTCTTATATTAACCTGTAATGTGGGAATGTTACTTTCCACATGAACAAGTGACTTAGATCGGAGTGAAGAGGAATACAGACAAGTATATAAAGAGCAGACAGAGCACACATGTCCACACATAGGGACAAACTGGGCTTCATGTGTTGTTTCCTGGGGAGACAATGAAACTGGAAATGTTACTGCATGCAATCTCTGTGTAAGCCTCTAGATGGTGCTCCCATATCAAACTCTTCCAGTTCCCTCCATTTGTATTTGTGTAAAAGGCACTGGGTCCTGAGGTTTTAAGCATTACTTTCATTGCTCATTCCCCACGTTCATCTTAGTAGAAGTTCTAAAAGAATGAATACTTTGTGGACCAAAAATTCTAGCATACTTGGCATTTACTTGCACACAACCTATTTGGATAGTCTAAGCTCCTTGCTAACTTCATGTGACCCAAAATGACAAATTATTTACACAGTAGAGTAGTGAGGTTTCTGGAATATTAATTCCTAATTGAGCTGTTCTTAATTAACCCAAAACTGTGGTAGGAATTGATTCTGGTGTGTGTGTGTGTGTGTGTGTGTGTGCACGCGTGTGTGCGTGCATGTGTGTGTGTGCGTCTGTTTCTGTGTCTGTGTGTCTGTGTGTACATCTGAGTGTCTGTGTATACGTCTGTGTGTCTGTGCTTGTGTGTTTAGAAGAATCTGTATTCTCAATTTCCACCACCTCCTTCTATGTTTAACCTCATTAGTCCACTACCACCCTATTATATTAAGAACTTGGTCTCAGGTTCACAGAGTATGAATGAAAAGGAATCTCCATAGCAATGTTCACCCTGGCTTGTTGTGAGGGGTGATGATGATCCATGATAATTCACCCTGACTCCTGTATGAAAGATCTTTATTTTCTAGTCATTTACCAGGCAAAATCTCCCCAACCCCTCCATCTCCGTGAGCTTTTCATCACATTTCCACCTTTTCACTGTGGTTTCATGTATGTGTTGGTGGCAGCGGGGGGAGAAGTGGTATATGTATGTATAGACCAGAAGCAATCCCTATCAAAGATATATTTTAAGCAATAAAATTTAATGGTTCAATATGAAGAAAATCAACATGAGACCTTTGGAGTGGCCTAAAGAAATGTATGTGGGTTCACAAGGAACTCATTAATGTGTGTGTGTGTGTGTGTGTGTGTGTGTGTGTTTGTATACCAGCACCAAAACTGTGGAGTACAATGAAACAGTACAGAAAGCTCCACACAAAACTCTTCCAAACAAATCTAGAAAATGCAACAGATCAAACTCAGCCCAAGTGTCCATAGGGTGATGTTTCTGTCCTTCATTATATGAAAGGGAACAATGAAATCACTGGGTTATTGATGTCTTCTTGACTTTCAATTGAAATGGATTCAAGCGAAACAAGTTGCACAATGTAATCTCCCTCTCTTTCTTTTCCATAGTTAATGAAGTCCAGTGCCAGGACAAAAGTCAAGATGATTGATGATGGCCTGGGATGCACTGGATGACCTTGGTGTCTTTAATACCTGCCCAAGCTTTAAGTGTTCCATGGCTCCTGCTTCAGCCACCTCCATGACCATTGGAACAAATTGTTCTTATCTTCCCATTTCACCAAGTTTTTCCATGCTTGGGGTAGACATCCCGTAGGGAGACAGAAATCTGCAAACACTGGAAACTGGGTCCAGCAAGGAGTGCTCAGGAAACACACCAGCACCCAGGAAGGGGCAGGATACCAAAGCAAATAAAAATCCTAGACCCATATAAGACAGCCCCCACCCCCAACCCTTCTCAACAGGTACAAGTATCAGTTGTCAGTTTTGTCACACAGTTCTGAGTCACAGGCCTAGTTCTGGGTCACAGATTCAGGCCAGACAGAGGAGGGGACCTGCAGTCCACTTCTCTCTCTAGTTCAGGTCCTGGGCTGTCTAATGAGAGAGGAGTATTCAGAAGCAATCAAGAACAGTGGGACTCAGAACCCAGGAAAATAACCCCTTAGGTGAACTAATGTTAAAAATTCCTTTCCTAGAGTATCTGGTTTCTAAGATCTGAGCAATGTCTCCTACAATATACTTATAGCTTTTACATAATGACTTCCACTGAGGGGGGAACCCAGAAAATCCTGAGACAGCCCATTACATTTTTAGATAGCTTTAATTGTTTTTGTCTATTTGTTTGTTGGAAGGCAATCGAGGTTAAGACTTGCCTAGGGTCACACAGCTATTAAGTGTGTGAGGTCAGATTTGAACTCATGTCCTCCTGACTCCAGGGCTAGTGCCCTTTATCCACTGCACCTAGCTGTCAAGGATACCTCTAATTGTTAGGGTTGTTTTTTTTACCTGAAGCCTAAATTTGCTTCTTTGAAATTTACATCCACCTTTTCAAGTTTCTTCCTGCTCCTGTCCATCCTCCATACTCCTGCCAAAGTGATTTTCTTAAAGCTCAAATCTATGTCACTCATCTATTAATAAACTCCAGTGTCTCCTTAGTACTACCAGGATCAAATACTAACTTTACTCTTTGGTACTTAAAAGCTGTTTAAAAACACTGCTTTCTATCTTTTCATTCTTTTAACATATCTCTTCCCTATCATCTAGCCATAATTGCCAACTTGTTGTCCTTCCCACACAATGATCCAAAGAATGTGCCTTTGCTTTGGCTCAACCCTATGTCTAGACCAATCTCCCTATCAACCTCTGACTCAGCTTCCCTGGTTTCCTTTTGGATTCAAGTTCAACCTCTTCTAAGAGGCTTTTCTCAGTCCCCACCACAGACAATGCCATTCTGTATAAGGTCACCTGGCTTCTTTATTTAGGTCATACATACTGATTTACTTATGTTGTTCTCATTAGAATTTAAGCTCTTTGAGGAAAACAATGTTCTTTTGTTTTTTCTCTTTGTATTCTCAGTATTTAGCACAATACCTTATGCACTTAATAAATGACTGTTGTTTGATGGATGGTCCCTAGATCTGCCCTCTGAAGCCAAGAAGAACAAGGATAATAATGGCAAATAAAATAATTGAGTGCAGTAGTATGTTCCTCCTAAGTTTTTTCCTCTCCAGGATAAATATTCCCAGCTATTTTTTTTAATGCAATTTATTTATTTAACATATTTGGTTTTCAGCATTGATTTTCACAACAGTTTGGATTACAAATTTTCTCCCCATTTCTGCCCTCCCCCCGCACTCCAAGATGGCTTATATTCTGGTTGCCCTGTTCCCCAGTCAGCCCTCCCCTCTATCACCCCCCTCCCCTCTCATCCCCTTTTCCCTTCCTTTCTTGTAGGGCAAGATAAATTTCTACACCCCATTGCCTGTGTATCTTATTTTTTAGTTGCATACAAAACGTTTTTTTGTTTTTGAACATCTGATTTTAAAACTTTGAGTTCCAAATTCCTCTTCCCTCTTCCCTTCCCACCCACCCTCCCTAAGAAGTTGAGCAATTCAACCTAGGCCACACATGTATTATTATGTATAATCCTTCCACAATACTCATGTTGTGAAAGGCTAACTACATTTTGCTCCTTCCCAACCCCTCCCGCTTTATTGAATTTTCTCCCTTGACCCTGTCCCCTTTCCAAAGTGTTTGTTTTGATTACCTCCACCCCCATCTGCCCTCCCCTCCATCATCCCCCCTCCCCCGCTTTTATTTTTTTTTTTATCTTCCTCCCTCTTCTTTCCTGTGGGGTAAGATACCCAACTGAGTATGTATGGTATTCCCCCTCGGGCCAAATCTGATGAGAGCAAGGTTCACTCATTCCCCCCTCACCTGCCCTCTCCCCTCCTCCCATAGAACTGCTTCCTCTTGCCACCTTTATGTTAGATAATCCACCCCATTCTATCTCTCCTTATCTCCCTCTCTCATTATGTTACTCTCTCATCCCTTAATTTCATTTTATTTCTTTTAGATATCTTCCCTTCATCTTCAACTCACCCTGTGTCTGCTCTCTCTCTTTTACATATATATATATATATGTATATAAACACATATATATATACACACATACATACACATACATACATATACACATAGATACATACATACATACACATTCACTTATATATATACATAACATATATATATACATATATATATGCATATTCCCTTCAACTACCCTAATACTGAGGTCTCATGAATCATACTCATGTCCTCTTTCCATGTAGGAATGTAAACAAAACAGTTCAACTTTAGTAAGTCCCTTGCAATTTCCGTTTCTTGATTACCTTTTCAGGCTTCTCTTGATTCTTGTGTTTGAAAGTCAAATTTTCTATTCAGTTCTGGTCTTCTCACTGAGAAAGCTTGAAAGTCCTCTATTTTATTGAAAATCCATATTTTGCCTTGGAACATGATACTCAGTTTTGCTGGGTAGGTGATTCTAGGTTTTAATCCTAGCTCCATTGACCTCCGGAATATCGCATTCCAAGCCCTTCGATCTCTTAATGTAGAAGCTGCCAGATCTTGGGTTATTCTGATTGGGTTTCCACAATACTCAATTGTTTCTTTCTGGCTGCTTGCAGTATTTTCTCCTTGATCTGGGAGCTCTGGAATTTGGCCACAATATTCCTAGGAGATTTCTTTTTGGGATCTATTTGAGGAGGTGATCGATGGATTCTTTCAATTTCTATTTTGCCCTGTGGCTCTAGAATATAGGGCAGTTCTCCTTGATAATTTCCTGAAAGATGGCATCTAGGCTCTTTTTTTGATCATGGCTTTCAGGTAGTCCAATAATTTTTAAATTATCTCTCCTGGAATCTATTTTCCAGGTCAGTGGTTTTTCCAAGGAGATATTTCACATTGTCTTCCATTTTTTCATTCCTCTGGTTCTGTTTTATAATATCCTGATTTCTCATCAAGTCACTAGCTTCCACTTGCTCCAATCTAATTTTTAAAGTAGTATTTTCTTCAGTGGTCTTTTGGACCTCCTTTTCCATTTGGCTAATTCTGCCTTTCAAGGCATTCTTCTCCTCATTGACTTTTTGGAGCTCTTTTGCCATTTGAGTTAGTCTATTTCTTAAGGTGTTGTTTTCTTCAGTGTATTTTTCCGTATTTTTTTGGGTCTCCTTTAGCAAGTCATTGACTTGTTTTTCATGGTTTTCTCGCATCCTTCTCATTTCTCTTCCCAATTTTTCCTCTACTTCTCTAACTTGCTTTTCCAAATCCTTTTTGAGTTCTTCTATGGCCTGGGGCCAGTTCATGTTTTTCTTGGAGGCTTTGGTTGTAGGCTCTATGACTTTGCTTGTCTTCTTTAGGCTGTATGTTTTGGTCTTCTTTGTCACCAAAGAAAGAATCCAAAGTCTGAGACTGAATCTGGGCGCGTTTTCGCTGCCTGGCCATATTCCCAACCAACTTAACTTGACCCTTGAGTTTTTCAGTGGGGTATGACTGCTTGTAGAATAACGAGTTCTATGTTCTACGTTTGGGGGGGCGGTGCCAGCTCTGTCAGAGCCGCACTCCTCCTTCCCCAAGGACCCCCAGTCCAGACTGGGCTCAGATCTTCAGCAGGCTGTTGCACTCCTGCTCTGATCCGCCACTTAATTCCTCCCACCAGGTGGGCCTGGAGCCGGAAGTAACAACAGCTGTAGCTGCCCCACCTCCGCTGCCCCCGGGGCTGGAAGCCGAACCGCGAACTCCTTCCACTCCCGCAGCTTTTCCCACTAACCTTCTCCGCAGTCTTTGGTGTTTGTGGGTCGAGGGGTCTGGTAACTGCTCACGTATTCAGGGCGCTAGGGCCCCCTCCGCCCGGCTTCTGGACTGGATCGTCCACGCCGCTCAGGCTGGGCTCTGCTCCACTCCATTCCCAGCTTCCAGCTCCCAGCTCCCAGCTCCCAGGTCCGTGTGGAATAGAGCTCACCCAGAGACTATCCGGGCTGTCCTGGGCTGGAGCCCTGCTTCCCTCTGCTGTTCTGTGGGTTCTGCCGTTCTAGAATTGGTTCAGAGCCATTTTTATAGGTTTTTGGAGGGACTCGGGTACGGAGCTCACTCTAGTCTGTGCTTACCAGCCGCCATCTTGGCTCCGCCCCCTATTCCCAGCTATTTTAAACATTCGTCATATGGCAGGCTGGATGTTGCAAGAAATTGCACATAGTGTTTTTATTTCTTCATCAGAAAACCACCTGTTCATATCCTTTGACCATTTATCAATTGGGGAATGACTCATAATCTTATAGATTTAACAAAAGTTCCTTATATATTTGAGATATGAGACCTTTATCTGAGAATGTTGAAAAAATGTTCTAAATCATTATTGATTAGAGAACCATAAATTAAAGCAACCTTGAGATATCATTTTACACCTATCAGATTACCTAAAATGATTGAAAGGGAAAGCAACAAGTGTTCGAGCAGATGTGGAAAAATTGGGACATGTTCACTGTTGGTGGAACTGTGAACTGATCCAACCATTTTGGAAAGCAATATGGGGTTATTCCCAAAGAATTATTAAACTGCCTATACCCTTTGACCCAGCAATACCACTACTAGGTCTGTTTCCAAAGACAATTAGGGGAAAAAAGGAAAGCACTCATAAGTTCTAAAATATTTAGTAGCTCTCTTCATGGTGGCAAAGAACTAGAAATACTGGGGATGCCTGTCACTTGGGGAATGGCTGAACAAATTGTGGTATATGATTGTAATGGAATACTACTATGCCATAAGAAATGATGAGCCCAATGATCTCAGAAAAACATGGATAGACTTGTATAAAATAATAAAGAGTGAAATGAGCAGAACCAAGAGAACATCGAATACAATAACAATAATATTGTTTTGAGAACAGCTTTGAGTGGCTAAGTCATTTTTGACTATTATAAATATCTAAATTAACTACAAAGGACATATGAAGAAAGATGTTATCTGCATCTAGAGAAAGAAATGATAAATAGAAGTATGTATAGAATAGTTTTACATATATGCATGCATATCTTTATATATAGATATATTTATATATCTTTATATTATATATAATATATTTTATATCTTTATATATAGATACAGACACACATAACTTACATATACATATATGAATGGGTATGTGTGTGTGTGTGTGTGTGTGTGTGTGTGTGTGTGTGTGTGTGTAAAGATAGCCATCCCTCAGGGGTAGGGGGCAGGAAAGAAAAAAGAGGAAAAAAGAAAAAAGAAAGCTACATAACATTACTATATATTTAAAAGGCATAGCAAGTTATACATAACAGATTTGAAATTCATGTACATCATCTTTTTTTTCTATTCTATGTTATGAAAATGCTTGTTTTATTTCTTAAGTACAGAAAAATAAAAATTTTTAAAGAGAACTTGTACATATTACCTTTTGGCCCTTAAATACAGGAAAAAAGAAGATAAAATTAAATATATAATTGTAATAATATACATGTTTTATAAATATCACCATATTCACAATAGCCTTTGTTAGCAGTACTTTGGTACCTGTTATAATGCCTTTGGTTTACAAAGTGTTTAACAAATATTTTTTGAGCAAATTAAAATGTCTGTATGGAAAAACAGAGCTATACTTTCCATAATAAAGGATAATGGCATTTTTTCTGTAAGTAGTTCAGTCACTTTTTCTCATGAAATTTGATTGCACCATGGTTCATCGGTAGAGTAGATATTAAGGGACTGAGTCTTTTTGATCTTCCCTTTAAGTCACTTGTTAATGTTTCCCTTTTCCAGAAAAGAATGACAGAATAGCAATGTTTTGACTTCTAAAAGTGTTTCATTTTTAAAATGGTTAAGGGGGAAAGTATTTCAAGTTCTGAATCATCAGTAAGCATGAATCCCAAAGGTTTCCAGGTTAAGTCTGATTCGCTGATGAGTTATGTCCTGAGGAAGACCTGCATTATCCAAATCTCTTGAGAAGAAAAACCTCATAAGTCTTTCTTATACTTCTTTCTACTCTAATCTTAACCTACATGAAAAAATAGTATGGAGCAAAGAGACATTGTGTGTGAGGTTATCTCAATGTCTGGAGATCCACAAGAAGTATGATTCTTGTGTTATCTCAGATGATGTACATAACCCTAGAGATGAAAAAAAAAATCCTGATTTTACTTTGGAAGAAAAAGAATGCCAAAAAAAATAGTGCTTCCAGACCTGTAAAGAATGAAAAAAGAGGGACAGGTTTTAGGTTATTGGGGGTTTTGTTTGTTTGATTTCATCATTTGACACCATGAGATATATTTTCTGTATCCTATTTCCCCAAGAACTTTTAAAGAAATCAATATACACTGTTTAAAATACTCAAGCATGTGATATAAACCCAAGGTCTACATCAGTCTTTGAAACCTTCAGAGCATTCTGTAGAATCATTCCTCTATGTAATATAATATCCAAGTCTACACTAAAAGGTGAACATTGACACAGAATTATTGCACAAAGAACTGAGGACAAAAATGAAAGATATTCCACTAAATCCACAAGAGGGTATAAATTTTGTTGCCTGGAATAGCATTGCCTTAGTTGGATTTGACTAACTCACCTGAGCTAGAGGTTATCTTCCTACCTCTGATATTAACTACCTATGTGACTGCTTGTCACTTAACCTCTTCAGTTGATGAGGATATCTGTAAAGTGAGGGTTAACAGACCACATGGCCTCTATGGTCCCTTTCAGATGGAGAACTATGGTCCTATGATACTATGACCTATAAAACGGACCAAGTTAATGGTTAATTGCCTCCTGGATCCAGAACTTCAGTTTTCTATCTCCTCTGGAGGCTAACACTTCTCTGTTTAAATTCTTAGAATAATATGGAACTAAAGAACATATGTAGAAAGACACTATCTGCATCCAGAGAAAGAACTGATAAACAGAAGGATGTATAGAATAAATTTACCTACATATGTATATGTGTATGTGCATACATACATATGAGTATATACCTATTTGTGCTTAATGGTAACCATCTGTAGGGGAGGAGAGAAGTAAAAAAGAAATTCACATGATAATTTTGTTGCATATTTGAAAGGAATAACTAGTTGTACCTAGTAGATTTGCAGTTTCATATGCAATCATCTTTTTATTGTGATATGTTACGAAAATGCTTGTTTTAATATGCAAAAGAAAAGAATAGAACAGTATGGAATTTTTATCAATCTAATAACATCTCCAAGCTCCACGTCCCTTTACCTCACTCATTTTGCATAATGTAAGATCCATGAAGCTAAGAACTATTACAGTTTTGTCATAGTGCTTGGACCAGAGTTGAGATTAATAAATGATTTTTGACTGATTCCAAAATTCAATTGCTAGTTATATCCATAGGGAACTTTTATTTCCTAGGTAAAACTGTCAAAAGAGTTCTTTCCACAAACTCTTGCCTAAGGGAATGCATATTCATAGGACTAAGGGTACCCTTACTGGACCAGTGAAGGTTAGAGTCCTCATCACAGCATATGAATGAAGGAACGAAAAAGGCAAACCCCTCTTCAAGACTTTTATATGCACTCCTAGATAACAACCAAAAGGCTTTTTCATCAGTAGACAGGAAACAGCCGTATGATACCTACACATGCTCTTAAATGGAGAGCCAGACTTCTCCATTCCATGTCATCCAAATATCTAGAAGCAGACTCATTAGACATCCATATGGGTCCCTGCATGTGCTCTTAGGAATCCGCCTGTTATATTTCTAATGATGGATATAGGGCAGCTAGTCAGTGCAGTGGATAGAGTCCTGGGCCTGGAGTCAGGAAGACTTGAGTTCAAATCTGGCCCCAAATACTTACCAGCCAAATGACCCTAGGCAAGTTACTTAACGTTGTTTACCTCAGTTTCCCCATCTATAAAATAATCTGGAGAGGGAAATGGCAAACTACTTTAGTATCTTTGCCAAGGAAAACCCAAATTGTATCATAAAGAGTTGGATTTGACTGAATGACAACAATATCTTATCCTAAATCATTTTAACCCCTATTATTTAGGGTTAGGGAAACATTCTTGTGGCTTTTAAGTACTGGATCCAAATTTTGATTAACCTTTCTGAGACAGTTTAAACTAGAAATAAAGAAAACACTTGTAGTACCTACCTCATAGGGTAGTTGTGAGGCTCAAATAAGTTAACTATGTAAAGTGCTCTGAAAACTTCGATGCATTATGTCAGAAGTTCCTTAAATGAAATCTTCAAACTTAAAAAATATATTTTGGTTAACTGGATTTTACATAATTGTTTGTTTACCTTTGTAATCCTAGGTATTTTATGTATTCTAAAATGCTTTTCTGAGAAGGGATCCCTAAGCTTCATCACAATGCCAAAAAGGACCATAACACTAAAAGAGTTTTTAAAAGATCAATGAACCATATAAATGTTACTTTTTTGTTCTTACCATCACCATATTTGAAAACTCTTTTAGTCCTTTGAGGGTTTTTTTTTCAGTTTCTATTCACTAATTATTAAAGTCATCGCAAGAACATTTAGCTCGTGCCATACAGAGAACTGGCAAGGGGTTGCTGGTGATTCTATCAGATTTGCCCTAGAAGAACAAAACCCTTGGCAGAATTCTGGTGTTTAAAATTGAAAGGAAGTGGATAAAATGAGATATCCCTTTATATAGTAAAATATATCTGTGTTTACATACATATATGTATATATACAAACATTTATGTTATTCATTATAATATACTTTATTATTATATTATAGGTTACATACTTCTATGTGAAATACACACACACATATCCATATATAGATATAGATAGATAGATACATACATACATAATTTGCCTCTTTTATCATTCTGGAAGTGTTTCCCACTCTCACTCCCAACCCCACCTTCCAAAAAAATCATCAGTGGAGTTTACAGAGTAAGGAATGGTTTCTGCAATAAAGGAGTACACAGAAGAAGCAGACTTCTGTTTCTAACTTTTAACTATAATCTCAATTGGTAAGGAAATACATTTTTTCTAGTTTGGCCAGAGGGGCACTCCCTGGCCCAGAAATGTTAATATCTAAAGGCTACCAGCCATGCATTCTACTTAAGGCATTGCAGTTTATTCTGATAGAGAGAAATGCCTTTGAAAAGCAAGGAAAGCCTTACTCATAACTATTGGAATGGAGTGGTAAAGTCAATCCCCAAGGCTGGGAGAGGAAAGGAGTTATTTATGTGAAAAGAATAAGGTGGATATCTCTTGACCACAGTAGTCCTTTCTTCATTCACTGGACTGCTTTTCTGAGTCACTGCTTTCGCTGTGGCTTACTGTGTCATGAGAATTTTTGTTCATTGCTGAAAAATCAATAATATAGAAAAGGTGATCTCTGTCAATTTTAAAATCACTCCCACCCCCACACTGAACTTCCACTACCATTTTATTTATTTTTTTTTAAAAAACCCTCTGAAAACTCACTTTTGGTATGGGGTGGGAATGAAATTTCTGTTGGGCTCTGAAAGGGCAAGCCTTGAAAACTATTCATTCAGGGTGAATGAGAAGCAAAGTGGGTACTAGGTTGGGGGAAAAAGGTTAGGAAGAGGAGAAGGAGAAAGAGGAAGAGGAGGGGATGGCTATTTTTAATTCATTCTAATATTAAGGAAAAAGCATCTGTTCATGAACTCCTATTTGAGTGGCCTGACGTACTGGATACAGTCCTGGACTTGAAGTCAGTGATTAGAGACCAAACTCAACCTCTGACATAGTTGTATGATCCTAGACAAGTCACTGAATTCTTCTGTTCTTCTGTTTCCCTATTTAAAAAGTGCAAATAACTACAGTGCCTGCCTCATAGATTTGTTGTGAGGTTCACATGTAAACTGGTAGGCAAATCTCCACCTTCTCTGACTCTGCCATAACCCTGGTGTAGGCCCTCATCACCTCGTACCAGGACAACTGCAAGCTTGCTGGATGGTCTTCTTACCTCAAATCTCTCCACTGCAGTCCATCAACCACCACTAAGCTGTCAAATTGATCTTGCTTAAGCAATATCATCCTCCTTTTCAAAAAACTCCAATGGCTCCCAATTACCTCTAGGATGAATAAAATCTTAGTTTTTAAAGTCCTTCACAACCTGGCCCCTACCTAACTCTGCAATTATTATATATTCTAAAATCCAGTGACAAGTATCCCTTTTCCTTTCCTCATGTACAAGACACTGCATCACAATAACTCCAATGTTACTGTTGTTGCTGTTAGCCCTTTGTTTACAAAGAGGACCAATGACATCATGGGTTATGTCTTGACTTGTATATTGTCACTGACTACCACAATTCCTCGAACACTATCACTTCTCATCTCTACCTCCTGTCTTTCCATGCTTCCTTCAGATCTCAGCAAAAGTATCATGTCCTGCAAGAAGCCTTTCCAGTTAAATGATCTCCAATTCATCCTGTACATGTGGCATTTATTCCAAGTCTTTGTGTTTTGCTGCTTAGACATGTTAGACATGAATACCTTCAGAGTAGGGGCTATTTTGGTTTTTTGTTTTGTTGTTGTTGATGATGTTATCATTTTGTCTTTCTTTGGGTCCCCAAAACTTAGCACAGTGCCTGGCACATGATAGATTCTTAATAAATGCTTATTGAACAGGTTATTAGCTACTGGATCAAACGCTTTTGATAATCAACAAATACTATGCACAATGTGATCTCTCCACATTTCAGTTAATTTTTAGATGACAAAAATATGGTCCATTGTGAATGTCTGCTTATTTCCTGCTAATGCCCTCATGAGGGATGCCATCCATTTATGTATAAATAATTCTCAAAGATATTTGAATGATTTATTTATTATAGCCAGTATTTTTTTGTTTTGTTTTTGGAGGGGGAAGACAGGGCAATTGGGATTAAGTGACTTGCCCAAGATCACACAGCTAGTAAGTGTGTCAAGTGTCTGAGGCCGGATTTGAACTCAGATCTTCCTGGTTGCACAGCCCATGCTCTACTCACTGTGCCACCTAGCTGCCCCCTATAGTCAGTATTTATTGATGTCACTTTTATGTATTGATAAATCGAAGATTTTTTTGCTCACACCATTTTTTCCCCCTCAGGCATCTTTTGATCTTTCTTTTCTTCAGAAACCTTGTCTTTTGGGACTCTTCACAATTGTATCCCCTTCATCTGCCATGGATCTCCTCTGTACATACCTGGTTTAATTTATAAGCACCTCAAGGATTGTGATGTCATTATGAGGCATCACATGAAGCACTTGTGAAATTATGAACACATCTTTGTTTTATATTTGGAAAGTTCACTGGTGCTCCCATATTTTCATAATAAATATGTGAATCCTACAATTAAGAAACATTAGATCAGTCTAGTATCAGAGAAGAAATTGACCAAGTGCTTTGATAGCAATTCCTGTGGTACTGCATGTGTTTATGTTGAAGCATTTCTACCAGGTGATGTATTATTTTTATCTAATTTGTAGTAGCCACACTTGCTCTACCATCCTCCAAGATAAGCTGGTCATCATAACAGTTACAGATAAAGTAGCTTGCAATCCTATCCCACCCATTTCTTAGATCCATAGAAACAGTTACACCACATTGACTAGGGTACTAACCCAAATCAGTGGATAGCAATAGGATTTGGACTAGTGGGAATAGCCCTTCTACTAACAGTACAATAATGGATTTCTACCAGAATGATTTACTATCACTAATGTGATAGTATGTGATAGAATGTTTCATTCTGGTAGAAATAATTTGACATTTCAGGGTTTCTGCCAGATCATCTCATGGTCTCCAGGCACATAAGCTACCCACATCATGGTCACTGTATTTTTTTACTTAGACTAATTCTACCCTTCTTACTCAACCATTGTAGGACATGAGCAATGATTTGAGGGGCATATATGATTATAACCATCAGTGTTACCTCATTCTTCTCACAACTTTTCAATGGTGTTCAAATTAGAAACAGGATAAATCACTGTCCTGCTAGCATTCTTTCATATTTAATTTTCAGGAGACTATTATGCAAGTAGAAAAAATAACCTTTTGTAGCTGAACAATAGTATCAGGGTATAAGGTGATGCAATGGATAAAGCTGTAGGCCTGGAATCAGGAAGACCTGAGTTCAAACTGGCCTCAGACACTTGATAGCTGTGTGGCCTCATGCAAGTAACTTAACCATGTTTGCCTCAGTTTCCTCATCTGTAAAATGAGCTAGAGAAGGAAATGGCAAACCACTCCAGTATCTTTGCCAAGAAAATCCCAAATTGGGTCATGATGAGTCAGACATGACTGAACAACAACAACAAATAAACTTCTTTTCTGTAAGCTTACTCAAAATACCACTGGTTCAATTCCAGTAGATAGGATGGCAAGCATGACATACATGTACCTCATTCTGTCCCTACAAGATAATGATTTATTTTGGTAAGTTAATATGACTTGAAAGCTTTTCAGTTTCAAGTAGCATAAAGATTTTGAATATTGGGCATGGCAAAATCCAATTAAAATCTTCGTTCATAAGTTTTATCTTTTTATGGATAAGCATATCCAGCTAATCAAGAACAAAGATTTGGTTTGTGATTATACTTATGTTTTAATAGTTTATCCACTCCATTCTCCAAGATGATAAGAGATGTTCACTTGTAATATGCCATTGGGGAGTCTGTCCATTAAAGATAACAACTTTCTTCTTATTTGTAATTCTAACTACCAAATCATACCTTAGTAAGATGCTAAATTTTTGAAGCTGGCCCATGATTTCTACCTAAATAATATTCATTGAATACTAGTCTAGGTTCTTAGAGATAATCCTTCCCTAACTTCTGATAGTAATGATCCTAACCCCGATCCTGGCTCTTCTGGTTAATACTTAAGAAGTCTGAAGCTTAGTTTCTTCCCTTTGAAAATGAGGAAGTTGCACTAAATGATCTCTTAGCTTCTTTCCAGTACTAAATCCCATGAATGGCACCCTGAAAATATAGAATATATTTAGAGGTGCCTAATGGCACTTGGCTCTAATGCCTAAAGAGACTTAAGACACCTTCTAAAGTCACTTATAAATAATAGTATCCTATATGGAGAACTCAGAGATATCAGAGATCATCTGATCCATTCCCTTTATTCTATAAATGAGGAACTTGATAGAGGTCATCTAGTCCAATTCTTTCATTTTATACATGAAAAAACTGAGGTGCAGATAAGGTAAGTCACTGCTTTAGGTGGCACAGTTGTTAAGTAGTGTTCAGAATAGGAAGTAGAACCCTGACCCTATGTATTTCATGTACATCTGCATATTTTAAATTCTTTAATAGAGTTGACATGCTTCTTTCCATCCATCCATCTATCAATCAATCAAAGAACATTTATAAAACACTTACTACATAACAGACCCTGAACTATGTGCTGATAATGCAAAGGTAAAAGCAATATAGGGGATCACAAAGCAAAATGGGATCACATGAAGGGTTAGGGGTGTCCAAGGGACGTTTATGTTGGTGTATGTGAGGGGAGGGGAATGATTAGGCTGAAATAATAAACCACTTAGATAAATAAATATATGTAAAAATAATGGTGTACTTTTTGCACAGGAGGGAGACTAACAACTGAAAGAATCAAAAAAGGCCTCTTGAAGAAGGTGGCACTTGAACTGAACAATGATTTGAGGGACAGGTTCCAAGAAATAAAAAAGAGGGAGAGAGTTGCAACCATGGAGGGATAGCCTGGGCATTGTATAAGGTCCAAAAGAAGAAGTAGAGTAAACTTTTAAACCATTAACCTCATTTAGGACTAATGAATCCAATTTTCCAAGCATATAGGCACTTGCAGCAATTTTGAAGATATAGCCATTATTTTGCTGGGAGCAGCTTCTGGAAACAAGAGTAAGAGATATGAGAAGACTTAGGAAAGTTTTTCTTTGGAAACTGGAAATGCAGTTTTTGCCACTGTTTCTACAACAATAATGTCTAGGAGAGAGTTATATACAGTTAACACTATTTTTTTTGGAAATGGGTCTGGACCTGTGATTTCAAGGGTTTTGTTTGTTTTTTGTTTAGTTTTGTTGTCGTTTGAGGGATGTGTCTTAATTAGTCGTGTTTGACTCTTTGTGACACCAAGGGGATTTTCCTGGTAAAGATACCAGAGTGTTTTGCCATTTTCTTCTCCAGCTCATTTTAGG
Organism: Trichosurus vulpecula; assembly: GCF_011100635.1. Taxonomy (NCBI): domain Eukaryota; kingdom Metazoa; phylum Chordata; class Mammalia; order Diprotodontia; family Phalangeridae; genus Trichosurus; species Trichosurus vulpecula. Next base: position 28,180,641 of record NC_050581.1, read on the forward strand.
AAAAGAAAATTCACTCTATTGATATAGGTTGTTACCTACTTTACAATTTATTGTCTTAGAAAATTGCATGGAACACTGAAAGTTGGCTTAGCTAGCATCACACGAATAGATGTGAGAAATTAGGTTACAATGTCAGTCAATCTGATTTCAAGGCTTAAGCCCAGGCCTTGCCCAATCGAAAATAGGTTTGATTTCCATTACAGCCAATTGTATACACTACATATATGTAAATGCACATATGTATATATGTATAAACTCCTTAAAGTTTTATTTTTTACTATGTTTTTGTCTTTGTATCTATAGTGCTTAGCACAGTGTCTGGCACATTGTAATTGCTTAATAAATGCGTGATTACAATGACAATAATTATAATCACTAAAGCAACTCTTAGTGACAAAGAACTTAATTTCCTAAAAGTGGCATTCGTTTTGACATAAAATAGCTAGCACACACATTTCAAGATACCTCCTCCTCTACACACAATGAAACACATCAGGGCTTGTAAAAATAAATTTATTTCTAAGGAAAATATATTAAATAAACAGCAAAGAGGATTGTAACCCTTTTGACCTTAGAGTAGTCATTTAAATTCTCAGTACCTACATTTCCAATCTCCTTACATCTTAGTGCCTGGATCTGTCTCATTTCTCATCCCAGCCTTTTTGTTAGTCTCTCTGACTTACATCTCTCCCCTATCCAATCTATCCCATAGTCAACTGACAAACTGACCTCCCTAAAGTGTAAATCTGATCATATCACCACTTGTATTCAGTCAATAAACTTTATTTACTATGTGCTCAGCATTGTGCTAAGTGCTAAATACCATGTGCTAAATACAAATACAAAAAAGAAAGACAGTCCCTACATGCAGTGAGCTTACAATTTAATGGAGGAAGACAACACACAAAAGGAAGCTGAAAAGAGAAGATGGGGAGGAAGAAGATAACAAGTGGAAGAAGACAACATGATGGAGAAATCCGAAGAGTACAATCAGATGAGAAATGAAGAGACTGGCCTGACTGAGCATTGCTCCTTAAATAGAGATTTTTGAGTTCGTACATCATTCCTCCAAATCGTAGGGTCAAAGGGGATTGAGGAGGTATGAAAACCAAGGGAGTTTAGATTTTCAAGGAAGATTGGATTTTTCAATGATGAGATTCATGGGGCACGATGTTATAATAGATCAGTTTGAGGAAATCCAAAAGAATGCAGCAAGGTGGTAAATAATGAGATGACTGGCCTGTGCCCCATTCTTAAATGGAAGTTTTTGAGTTCATGGCTCTGCCCTCCAAATAAGAGAGCAAGAAGGCACTGATAAGGTGTGAATACTGAGGCTAGTTGGATCTTTCAGGATAATGGGATTTCCCAATGTGTTTCCTGGGGCATGATGAAGATAGCACGGAGAAATCTAAAGTTTCAAAGAGTGTAACCAGATGGGAAATTAAGGAATCAACTCCAGTGTCTCCCTATTCCTATAGAGGATGCAATATAACATCCTCTGTGCATCCAAAGCCCCTCCTACCTTTCCAGTCTTTTCTCATCTTACTGATCCATCTCCATACTCTTTGATTCATTGACACTAACCTCCTTACTGTTCCTCACACAAGACTTTCTTTCTCCCATTTCAAGGGATTTACACTGACTACAACCCTTGCCTGGAATTCTTTCATTCCTCATCTCCAATTCCTGGCTTAACAGGCTTGCCTCCAGTCTCAGCTAAAGAGCAACCTTCTCTAAAAAAACTTTGTTGGTCCCACTTACTGCCTTCCCTAGTGCCTTTCCTCTAATATAATCTCCAACTTACCCCATATATATCCTGTTTATACTTAGCTGTTTGCATTTTCCCTTCCCCATTACACTATGAGTTTCTTGAGAGCAGGAGCTGTTGTTTGGGGCCTTTTTTGTGTCCCCAGGGTTTATCACAGCACCTGAAAAATAGTAGGTGCTTAATAAATCCTAATTGATTGATTGACTAACAATTTCTCCTTTATAAAATGGAACAAAAATACTTAGCACTTACCTGCAAAGTCAAGTGAAGAGTTTTACATTCATGTTTATGAAACACTTTGTGTCCTGGTGTCTGAGGTGTTATATAAACAAGAACCAAGAATCATTGCTACTGTTCCCAAGGCTCTATGATTCTCCAACAAAGGAAGAAAAAACATACAAAGCTGAAACATCCTCTGTAATTCACACACTGGCAAATAGTGGTTGCAGCACATATGGTGTGAAGATTACCCACTGTGGAAGGCTTTACAACTGTTATAAGGTGAAATACAGGAGTCAAGCACTGTATGCTATGTAACAATGGATTTCATACAGACAGCAGACTTGTGATGTCAAAGTGATGCTGGGAAGCTTCTGGGCCTGAAGGGGGCGGAGGGTAAAAACAGTAGCATCAAACAAATGTAAATATACCCAACTTAGAAATGGTTCTTCCACAGTAACATCACTTCTCCACCCTCCCCCAAAATGTTATAGAGGAGGGCAAGCAGTGTTTTGAATCTAATTGCTGTACTTGTTAAGAGTGTTTGTGGTGCTTATTTGTTTTACATATATTACACGCCAAGACAACCACAGGATGTAACAGAAGCAGCAACAGAAAGACATTGTTAAGCCCACTAAGCACAGAAACAAAAGCAAAGGAGAGGGGGGCTCTGGGAAAGTGACTTGAGCATTAAACAAATAAGAACCCAGAGGCACTTAGTCTGGATGACTCATTCTCCAATCTTCCTTAAGATAAAGCCATCTAAGCATAGCCTGGAATAAATAGAATATGTTAAGCTCTGGACTCTCACTAGTTACTTCTATTTAGAGGATGAATTATTCAAAGCAGGATTGATCACTCTAAGCTACTAAGAGAAATAAAACAAGATGAACATAGAAAAAAGGAAAAGGAGGGAAATGATGCACAAAATGCAGTCATTCAAATATAGTAACACCCCAATGGGAAATTTAAGCACATATTCTCTAGGGACTCCATTGTCTTTTGTTCATTCAGTTTCATAAAGTGACTAGACTTTGACAGGCATTGTCTTAAATAGTGACTAAACTAGGACAGGCATAACCTTAAATAGTTTGATAGTATAAACCCTTGTTTGCCTTCTCTAAGAGATGTTCTTTCAAGGCTTCCTGGGTATGCAATATTTGTGTGAGTCAATTGACCCTTAAATCTTGTCTTCTTATTGAACAAAGCAATGGGGTAAAAAGTTTTGCATTTTTACATTTTTTAATGTCACGAATGGAGTTTCTAACTGCAGATAATGAATTTCATGACTTACAAATGGTTATTGAATAGTGGTAAACATTTATGCAAAATTTTAGAAAGATAGTAGAAATGGTTTTTTTTTTAATTTATTTCAATGACTTCTGGATTCTGGTCCAAGAACCTCAGGAGCCTCAGGGTTCCTCATACACCAGCTATGCTTCCAGCCAGAATCTTGCAACAATAGTCTAGGAAAGCAACTTTTGAGATACAACCTGGAAACTTCCTCTGCAAGTGCTTTAGCTACCACCTCCTCAGCAGTCACTGAACATGAGGGGAAAATAACTCTCCTACTAAAGTCCTTGGAATTGTCAAAAGGTTAGCAGAAGAACAAAAAGAGCAAGACGGTATTATTGATAGGATGATATTAGAGAAAACCTGTTACCATCTGTTTTGTTGCTATACCCCAAGGATCACAGGACTTTTCCATAGGATTTAGAGCCAAAATCTCATTCATATATATGTTATATTCCCCTTATGAAATGTGAGCTCCATAAGAGTACAGACTATCATTCTTTTCCTTTTGTATTGCCAGTGCTTAGCATAGATTTTTGCACATAGCAAGCACTTAAATGCTTTTTCCCCCAGTTTTTCATTAATTTATTCAGAGGGATTAGATTGTAAAAGACAAAATAGAATAAGGAAGAAGACTTAGAACCAAATAAGAAGGAAATTATTTCTACATGATTTGGGGGCTTGGAATCATTTTGGTGGCTTTTGAAGAAGAGACTAAACTTGGAGAAAAGAAATTTGAGCCCTTGCAAAGAAACATTTTACAAATATTCTGATTCAACTTGAAGAGGATCTTACAATTGATTTTACTAGTAGCAATGTCTTACTGAATTCTATTTTAATCTTTCTGATTATTGTTTGCCATTCTCTTTTCTTTGTGGGAATAAAACCTCTTGTTTCATATATGATTCATATTGTTATCATAGGTCCAATTTTGCTTCCTGCTCCCCAACACTTGTTGAGCCAAAACCCTAGAGGCCAAAAGGGAATTGTCGTTGGAATAGCTTAAAATGAGATATGAGCCAATAAATGTGAAAATGGGAAGTCTAATTCCCCATCGAGAGCTTCGTTTCTCCAAGGTGAATCTGTATAAACCTAGATCTCAAGCAAGGGACAAGGGTACGCACAGGGTCCTTATTCCTACCTATAGCTCAAACTTTTCATGAAGATATGAATTAGACCCTTGGGTGTATAAAATTAAGATAGTGCTGCATGATCTAGCTAGCCCATTCTGACTCTGAAGATTCTAGGCAACTCAAGTTTCAGAGGCATCATTTTCTACTGGCAGGATAGAGATGAGCAATACGCACAGGTAGAGGAAAATACTTTTCATTCCTCTTCCTCTATATTTTACTTTTCTTTCATATTCTCCTGTCCTCAGGTTCATTTAAAAAGAACTGTGACCTGAAAGCAGTCACAGAACAAATATCAGTTGAAAGATGTATTGAGGATGTTAAAGAGTAGGGGATAATTATAAGGCAAATTGGCTCTTTATGTGTTTCTAAATGTTAATATTTCCCTCTGGTCCTATAACCTCTCTTCACCTTCACCCTCAATAAAATTACAGATATCTTAGGTAAAAAGCCTCCATCAACCTACTCCCTTCCCTTACAGCAAAGATAGACTATTTTCCTGATTAACAAATGAACTCTTTGAGGACAGGGGTTCTTTTTTCAACTGTCTTTACATCCCCAGTTCTTAGCACAATTCCTGGCATAGAGAAGGTATTAATTAAAGCTACTTGGTTCATTATATAGATTAATTTAATTCATTAATTTGTTTGATTTCTAAATTATTGCCTTTTAGAGGGTTGAAATAATAGTAATATATGAAATTACATAGAAATGTCACAAGAAAGTTATTTTTTAAAAAAAGTAGTGGCCCCAAAATAAAAAGTTATGGATTTGGAGAGTTGGTTGGGAAGGGAACTAGAGGATAGAGTGGATAGAACACTGATCTAGGAGTCAGGTTAGACCTGAGTTCAAATCTGAACTCATACATTTACTTGCTGTATGACCCTGAGCAAGTCACCTCTGTTTACTTCAGTTTCCTCAAACATGAAAAAGAGATAATAGTAGCAACTAACTTCTATGGTTGTTGTGAGGATCAAATGCTATATATAATACTTGTAAAGCCTTTAGCATAGTGCCCAGTATGTAACAGGTGGTTAAGAAATTCTTGTTTCCTTCCTTCTCTACATAAGCTGTAAAGCAAAGGGTTAGATTGTATTTTAATCTTTTCACTGTTTCATTAGCATAAGACAAAGTATTATTTCTAAAAGGGGGAGGGGAATCATAATCTAAATACTAGAACCATTGAGATAAATAGTAGTATCTACTTTTATTTGGGAATTTTTAAAGCAAAAATTAGAAACTCAAAGCATAATATAATTGTTCAGGTTCACCTTATCTAGTTTGCCAAATTTTAGGGAGTTCAGTCAACTTTTGCCTTACTCAGAGCTAATTTATTTCTTTGCCAAAGAAAAGGTAGCCAATATGCAGGTGGTAGTGATTAAAAGAATTTAATTGGATTTCTACTGTACCTAACTGACCTATCTTTATTGTCTGTTAAGATTTTGAATATGAATTTATGGAAATGTTGCATTAACTAACTATAAAGCCATAAATAACAGTTCTCAGGGGGAAAATGCTACTACTACCACATATTCTTATAGTAATTGATATGTGTGTGTATGTGTGTGTGTGTGTGGTGTGTGTGTAGGTATATATGTGAATTTCAGGTGTGATTTTACATTGAAGAATTCTCAAAATTATCCCAGTGCCATGTGCAAAGCAGTATTTCTTATATATCTAGAACTATAATGAAAAATTAATATTTGTAATTTGGAAGGAGCTGGAGCTGCCCAAGAGACCTCAGATGTCCTCTCAAAGTCTCTTCCACTTCTCAGATATTATAGTTCTCTGCTGGAAGTTGCTTTGTATGCAGATTAGATGATTACAACCTAAGTATTCACACTCAGCTGGAAGTACATGATGTAGAAAATTTGATTGAGAATAAGGAGGCCTGGGTTCCATTCTCAGCTCTGTCACTACTTGGACATGTAATCTTTGGCCAAAGTATTTTATTTTTCTGAGTCTCAATTTCCTCCTTCTCTGAGTATCACTCACTCCTCTCTATTCCATGTTTCATTATCATCCAGTCATCCACTCAGGCCACTTGAGATCTGCTTTGCTTCTCCTCATCTAGACCAGCACCCAAAACACTGGACCTTGAAAATCCATGCTCCCAGTCCATATAGAAGGTAACCCACTCAGTTTTGTAACCCTCTAAGGCTCAGCATTTTGAATGAGGACTGAGTGAGTACAAATTCACCTATGTCATTATATCTATTCAGTTCTAGCCTGGCAGATGATACTTCACATTGCATACTGCCATCTATCTAGGCTCTGTAGGTATTGTAATACAAGGAAAATTAGGAACCCCTGAGAAACCCCTAGCTACTGACAAGCACCCCCAGAAAGAATGGACTCAGACATCTTTGGCATTTAGCAAACCCCCTGGGACTCCATGACTCCACCAAGGAATGTCAATAGATAGGACCATCCCACTGAAGGATAACCTGGCAGACCCTTTCTAGCAGATATCCCTGGGGCTCAGTGATTCCACCAAGGAATGTAAATGAGATAATCTTTTGATCAGCCAGGACCTTTGTTCCTGTTCCCCTGCCCTGTACCCCCACATATCCTACATAAGCCAAGCTGTCACCCCAACACATGGCCATTGATTTGTGGTTGTTACCCCAATGGCCGCCGGCTAATAAATTCTCCACTTAAAACTTATACTCTGTGGCGTGTCTCACTCACTTCTGGTATAATAGTATCAGCAAAGACTTCAAAGATCTATTTACTCTCCCCAAAATCACTAACTGTACATAATGTTATTACAAGGCGATATCTTGAAACTAAAATATTATATCTGCATTTTCATTTTGCTAGATAATTTTTATAAAATTAGTTTTTTAAAATTTTTCTTCAGAATGAATCAGAAGTCAAAGAATAATTGGCCAACAAGTAGCAGTGTCACCTTGGGCAAGTCATCTAACTTTTATGGTCCTTTGTTTCCTCATCTAAAACATGCATATTGGATTAAATGGTTTCTAAGGTCCCTTTCAGTGCTAGCTAATGTTAAATATTAACATTATTCTACCTTTAAGAGGTCAAAATATTGAAGTTATAAAAATCAACCTTCAAAATTTTAATATCATTAGTCACATGGTCAGTCTTTTTCAAGTTAGGAAGACTCAAGTTAAAAACTGACCCCAAACAATGAATGACCTTTGCACATATCACTTAACCTTTAAGTCTCTGTTTTCTCATATATAAAATGGGGAAAAGAATAGCACCTACCTCTCAGAGTTGTAAGAACAAAATGAGATAATATTTGAAAAGTGCTTAGCATAGTTCCTGGCACATAATAAGTAATATATACATATTAGTCATTAATATTATCATCATTATTATCTACATTGAATATACAGCTATAATTTGAGGAAGGAATTCATTAACTCCAACTTTGTCATCCAATTCAAAGATTCAACAAGGATGAAGGCTTCTAAATCATTTATAACAAATTTAATAGTAAATGATTTTAATTCCTTTTGCCTAAAATTGTTAACATTGCCCATCATTACAATTATTGCATGTAATCATATATAAAAACTGCGATATAAAGAATACAGTCATTTAATAAGCTACTTGTCAATCAAATGCATCAGAAATACACATCTCACTGAATTCAATAGAACATCAGCTCTTTGACAGCAGGGAGTGTGCTATTTTTTTTTCAACTTTCTATCCTCAGTGCCTAGCACAATGTCTTGTGAACTATAAACGCTTAATGTTTTTTGCACTGAATGAATAAAAATAACAAGTAAATCCTCAATGCGGCTAAAGCTAACTGGACTAAGACTGTCCTTGATGAAACCTCGTTGAGTCTTTTGGCTCAGCTCCCATTCAGCGAATGAAGACTAGAGGAAGAAACAAAGTTATCTTCTTCAACCAATTAACAAGACATGAAGAAACTTAAAACTTGTTATGTATGAATATTTCCACTGAAGCTGATACTATTGACTCTGAAACAAACTCCTTTTTAAAAATAAATTACCGGTACAGAATACACACAATATTTCAAAAAGCTATTGGGGTAGAGGGAATTTTCTGCACCAATTAGAAAAAGTTATACTAAAAAGTTGTGAATGTGTTTGTGTGTGTGTGTGTGTGTGTGTGTGTGTATTTTCTTCAGAGGAGAATTTCTTAACCTGCAATTTGTGAATAGATTTCAAAGAGTCCATGAATTTTGATGGGGAAAAATTATCTTTATTTTGACTAACACTTAACTGAAATTTAATGTTTCCTTCAATTATGAATGTAGGAAATAAAACATTACTCTGAGAAGAGCTCCATTGGCTGCTAAAGAGGTTCATGAAACTGTTGTGACGAAAAAAAGGTGAGCGAGACCCAGATATAAATTTAGATGTGGATTTATTGAAGCCCGCGACTGTTCGGAGTAATTACTCAAATCGAACAGCAGTGAGCAAGGGAAGAGAAAGAGTATTTAAAGGGAAAGAATACAATTAGATTTCTGTGGAGACGGGGACACAAACAGTGGGGTCCGTGGAGATGGGAGTACAAACAGTGGGGTTCGTGGAGATGGGAATAAAAACAGTGGGTTGAGCTGGGGAAAGATGGAGAAACTGGAGAGGGGCCAGGGCATAACAAAACAAATACTAAAAAAGATTAAGAACCCATGCTTCAGATATTCTTTTCTTCTTATTCTCAATGGTTGTGTACATTGTTAAGCAAAAGAACCCTGAGCAGTCATTTTTTTTAAATTTTTTCAATTGTCAGTTCTACTTTTCCATTCTATAGATTCATTCCTGTCAGAAGTAAAGTGATTTTTATCAGCCTTAACACAAATTTTAGTCAAAAATAAAAATAAATATTAAAGCCCTAATAAGCTTGCTATAAAATTGTTCTCTTGTAAAATGGATTAATTTTAAAACTCTTATTTTTTAAAGCTATTTTTGTCTATGCCTGAGTTGTAATAAGGGATAATGGCCAGGAGATGGTGCCCTCTTACCTGTCAGGATTAAACTTGGGTCTTGAAACCTTGAAAGCTTAAATTTAAAGAGAAAAGTATAAAAAAGCATATAAAAATATGTTTCTAATGTCCCGCAAAATTGTTGGTATGAATGGAAAATAATTAGCTTATAAAATGCTGATGCTGAGAGAATTAAATGTCCTGATTATTCTCATGTCACTGAACAATTACTCTCTTTGGCACAGAAATAGAACTTTCTAAACATATCACTTAGTGGAAAAAATGAAAGAGAAGTGAAGAAGTAAAAAATAATTATAATTCCTTAGAATAACCTTAACAATTATCCAATTCATAGTAAACATTTAACTTGCAACAATTTACAGTGCACTGGATAGCTTCTCAACTACAAAAGCATTTTAAAGACAGATAAAACTACCTTTCACCAAAATAAATTTGACTCTTACAGTTCTGTCTTTTTTTTTTCAAATCAACTTTTGTTTCACAGAAAATCATTTGGAAAGAAAAACAAACAGCTTTACCTAATTATTGCTAATAGGTGGTTTTCAACATTTCACTTTAGAAACATAACATTTTTTAATACAGGATCATTACAAGGCACACATTGTCAAATGCTTCTTTCATTAAAAGTAATTCAGTAATTCTGGTCAAATTGAAAACATCATTATACTGCTTGAGGAAAAAACAGTTTTGAGGACAGATATGTCACAGCATTGGCAACACTTGCATGACTCCCAAAATGTTCCACAAAAAAAGGAAAAAAAATTACTGATTTTCCTGATTTAATCTGGAATAGAGTCCACTACTGGTCACTGAGCCCTTGCTGGTAAAGCAAGAGGCATCCCTGATCATTCCTGAAAATGAGTAGTCTATAGCCGGCTGGAAAGGCAAAGCTGGAACCAGCCCAGATGTTAGGTAGGGTGACATAAAACCAGACAGTGCTCTTCCTGGAGAGGAATATGATAGGCGTAATGGACTGATACCTAGCCTAGGATTTAGACTGTAGAGATTTGGATCGCCACCAAATGGAGTAGAACTACTGTGCAAAGGAGAAAAGGCTGATTTATTCCCTAGTGTTCCTATACCTAGCCCAGCTAGGCTAAAATTAGTTCTTTGCAAAGCTGTCAATTCAGCTCCCATTGAGTTTGCAAGGTCTACAGTATCTCGTTTGTGTTCTTTTCCATTCAGGATTTGTTCTATGGCTTGGACTACATCTCCTTTGCAATATTGCAGAATATTTTCTAGCCGGCTGCGTTTGTAACTTGGGAAAATCTTAGTAAGAATATCAAGTGGGTCTCTTGGTCTGGAAGAAACTGTGGGAAGACTGGACCTAGCAGCAGCAAAGTCTTTGGCCCATTCACTTTCATTTCCTGATTCCACATCAGAGGACGACAATGATCTAGGACTCTCCATACCTTCTGACTGTTCCTCAGGGTGAGGGGACTGAATGTTCTCTTCCTTGTCTGAGTTTTCTGATCCAGATGGCTTCTCTTCCTCATCTACATTAGCACCAATAGACTCAGGAGAGAGCAAGGAAAGCTGATGTGAGGTGATTATTGAACTATCTAGACTACTGTAGTATGAGCCAACTTTCTGAACCTTTGAATCTGAAAGGAAGAAAAAAAATCAATTAAGTATAAACTTTTCCAGTTAATATTCAATCCAGCTAGTAGTTATACTTAAAACCAATATATCCATACATAGCAAATTCGCAGTATTTCTTTACAATAAGTAGTTTCATTTATATTTCACTTTAATGTCCTTTTTGAAGGGGAAAAGGAAAAGAAAACTATTTTTAAAACTTCATAAGGTTTTTTTTTGGTTCATAAGACCAAAAGTTTTACAATTCATATTAACAAAATAGTTATTTAGGATTCAAAATGTATAAAATGTGCTATGACCTGAGATATTTTTTTTATTTATGGTTTTGAAAAGCAATAAAAGCTACTGAAGTTGGCACAGAGTATTATCACGTAATAAAAAGAGAACAAAACAAAATTATTAAAATTGGGTCATGAGCTAGAAAAATCTACTTTTTTGGCTGGAGAAAAGCTTCCTACTAAGGTTAAAATTTCAACATCGAATATTTAGTGTATATTCTCAAATTTCAGTTTGTATTTTTTTTCCAGGACTTGTAATTTCATCGTTGTGGGAAACTCTTGGCAATGGAGTTCCTATACTAATGCAGCTCTATACCTTCTCTTCAATTTATGATCTTGAAAAGTTCACTTTAACACAGAGAGTTTAAATTAATTGCCCAGGGTTACATAGTAGGTGGCAGAAACAAGACCAAGACCCAAAGGAGGCCACTATATCATCCTACCTCTCATGCAATGTACATGGGAATGTACAATGAAAATATGTGTGGTAAAATGGAGAAATACAACTACACTTCAACAACTGGCTTTTTAAGACATCTTTAATCAAAGATGCAATGGGTCTCAAGTACAGGAAGTATGTGACATTTCTTAATTATTGATGAGTATATGCAATCTATTTTTCTTATAGCTAATTTCTCCTAATACCGTTTGGAAATAAAGTAAGTTCATATATATATATATATATATATATATATATATATATATATATATATATATATAATCGAAGGAAATTTATAATAAAATGGCACCACTGATTTTAAATGGCAGTACTCTGAGCCTTCAAAGCTTCTTTTTAGATCAAAAGTCATTACTCAGGTGTTTGTTTTTTTTTTTTAAATGCAACAAAACAAAAAGTTATTTGGTTACTAACAAAACAGAAATTTTTTTCTGCCACAAGTTGAAAGTTAATACCATAAGTACTTAGAAATTAATAGTACCAAAGTAATTTTATTTAGGGAGAAATGATTGAGAATGAACAATAATAAAATATATTATTCAGATATGTTAAATTATTTTTATTTTAATTTCTAATTAATCTACAAAAAAATGTTTCAATTATATTTCCATGCAAAGGGGGGAAATGAGAGAAGTACTCAGGATGTGTATTTAGTATGCTGCCCTGAAAATTATATGATTTAATATTGCCTGGCTTCTGAATACTGTATAGTGAAATTCTGTCACTGTCTAAAGCAATGGTTTCCAGTCTCAGTTTTGCAACAGCCCAAGCGACTCCAGTTTTCTCAAAGGGGTATTCCTCATTTAAAAAAAATAATTATAATTTTTAAAAATGTATGGATAGAGGCTAAGAAGTTGAACAAATAACTGAAAGAGACTAACTGACATTTTGACTCCAAAATATCTCAGAATTGTACTGCCTATAATACCAACAATTTTATTTTAAATAATAAGCTTTTAAAATCACTCATATGGTGAAAGACTAACATCATTCTGTGCTGCATACTTTCTTGTAAGTAGGTTGACCAAATTTGTACCCAGCGAAAAATGAAAACTTTTAATATCTTTATCACTATAATAATTAATTTTGTATAAAAATATTGTAAAGTAACTTTTTTCATCCATTTATGAAATATATTTCCTTTAAAATGACAGGTGAAAAATTGGTATGTGTTTAAGTTCTGTTATTATGATTAGTGGGCTTTATGCCTTTGAATTTGTTTTACTCTGCTAATAACAATTACCATGTGTTATTTTGTATGTGTTACCTTGTATGTGTTACTTGTATACATGTTCTTTTGCCTTTTGATTATAAAAATCTGTGAAGGCAAATGTGATATCTTACTCATCTTTTTTTATTACTCTCCCACAGTGCCTAGCTTAGTACCCTGTGCAGAGTACTTTGTAGGTCCTCAATAAAAGATATCTAAATATAGTCCTTGGATAAAATTAAAGTAGTTAACTAATACAAAAATCCTCAAAGCTTATTCTTTTTCTAAACAAAATGTCAGCCTGTAAAAGTAAATTGAGGTTGCACTAAATATCTAACTACATAGAACAACCAAACATGACTCCGGTTCATTGAAGCAGTGGTCCACCCTCCACCTTCCCTACCTCCAAGCTTTGGGGCAGACGTTCTTTACTTGGTTCCTTGGCCTTGTATTTTTTGGTTGCTGTTGTTATTTGGATAACTGGATTTCAACATAGTAAGTTTTCTTTAATCATATAGATTTTGTTATACATTTTCAAAACTTTATCCTTTGAAGAGATCCATAGGTCTCACCAGGCTGCCAAAGGAGTCTATAGTACGAGAGAGAGAGAGAGAGAGAGAGAGAGAGAGAGAGAGAGAGAGAGAGAGGAAGAAAAGAAAGAAAGAAAGAAAGAAAGAGAAAGATAAAGAAAGAGGAGAGAGAGTAAAAGAGAGAGAGGAGAGGAGGAGGACGGAGAGAGGAGAGAGAGAGAGGAGGGAGGGAGGGAGGGGAGGGAAGGAGGAAGGGAGAAAGGAAGGAAGGAAGGAAGGAAGAGAGGAAGAAAGAGAGAAAGAAAGAAAGAAACCCTGCTCTCATCAATAGGTAAAATAATAAAGAGGGCAAGAATATAATCTTAAGGGTCTCACTCATCCTAACAGGGCTAGTTTATAGATACGAGCTCTCTCTGGCCATCAATTGTAGGAAGACGATGGGCCATCTGTTTTTCTTCTCCCCTCACATCCCTCTAAGGGTTAGAAAGCGGTGGTGGTGGGGATAGATGCATGCTAAACAGCAGGTGGGACCTAGGTGGGGCAGCTGGGGATTGCAGCACCCCACCTTGAGAGAATTTGTTAGGCTTAGCCCTGGAGCCTGAACCACTATTGGCAGCAGCCAAAAGAAGAAGAGATGACAGAGTCATAAACAGCACTCCTCAGCAGACCAGGGCCAGAGTGGCTTTACAGGTCCAACAGTTAGCAGGTCACCTTGGGGCCACTGGCCATTTCCTTTCTCTCTCCCCATGTTCCTCCAAGTTCTAGGCACTTATTGTGGCTGGGACAAATGAAAGCTGAGGAAAGGTGCTAAGTAGGGAGTGTTGACAAAGACAAAAGCAGTAGTGGGCTCACAGGCCTGGTGGAAGACAACAATCAGCAAGCACTTACAAATTACCTAAGTTGTCTTAGGCACTGTGCTAGGTATTAAGGATACAAAGACAAAAACCTGAAAAAACCCATGCCCTTAGGAATCTAACCTTTTAGTAAAGGAGACAATGGGTAGAAATATAGGCATAGACAAAAAAAAAGATAAAATGTAACTTAGAAAAGAGGCACTAGTATCTGGGTTGATCAGGAAAGGCCTCCTATAGGAGTGGCATTTGATCTAAGCCTTGAAGGAATTCAAAGAGGAATTCCAGGTCTGGAGCATAGCCAGGGAAAAGGCTGAGAGATGTAAGATGGAGGGTCCTGTTGAGGAAACAATTACAAAAGGAGTATGACTAGTGAAAAAAGTCTGTGAAGGGGAATAATAAGGCTAGAAAGATAGGTTGGTTGGGACCAAGTTGGGAAGTGCTTTAAATACCAAAGAGAGGACAATGATGTAGATAAAACTTTATAAAGAAGAGAAAAATGAAATAAACCCCCCAAAAGGGTTATTGAAATCCATTATCAATATATTTTTTTAAAATCAAACAAATCTCTTTATACACTAAACCCAGCTGTATGTCAACAGCCAACTAGAGTTGATATTTAAGCATAGGTCTTCCCTTTTACATATGGAATTCATATCATGACACCTGGTAATGAAGTAGAAGAAAACTAGAGCAGTCTCTTTTTGTGATTAATATCAAGATCTTAAGAAAGAAGCAGAAAATAATGGCAAAAAGTTACAGGGAGGGCAGATGTCCATTTACTGCTTAGCTCTTCCAGTGGCTTTTCACAGTTTCATTTTGTGGAAAAAATGAATGGAATACTACAGCTTCATTTCCTGTGCTAATGCCAGTCCTCTGAACTATGAGTCACTGGACTGAGCGTAACTCAGCTGCGGTAAAAAAAAACAAAACAAAACAAACAACACCAACAAAACAGTAGAAGGTATCAAGGGACTGAGTACACGAATGACTGGCATGTGAGAAGTTAAGGAAGGACTACTACTTCTGATGTGAAGGCTTGCTGACCCCTTTTTACGGCTGCTCATGTATTTTTGTTGTTCATCTTTCACCCAACTCTCACCTGTAAGTTCAAAAAACTGTAGCATGTACAGACAACACACCCCAGTAAAACTATCTCAGCAAATGGCTAAATCAGGTTGAAGAAACCTGACAGGTCTGAAGCCCATTGGTAAGTCAGAAGGATGCCAACCCCAAGGACACAAAAATTTCCCCCCAGGCAAAATGGGCAAATGAGAACAATTTGTGCCAATGGCCTTTGGCCATGAAGGCAGCAGAAGCAGGGGCTGTGTGGAGCACTTAGAACTTAGTCAGATATCAAAGATGTCAAGGTCATCCAATGTATCCTGGGCCATTGCCAGTCATCTTGACTTTTGTCTTGCCACTGGACTTCTATGAGTCTGAAATAATGTAACTAACAACTTTGTGTAACTCTGTCTCATTAAATCCAATTTATGCACAAAGTCAAGACATCAGCCCATTATGCTATTGATCCTCTCTGAAAATAAAGGACAAACGACAAGACAAATGATCTGGCCCTTAGAGGGAATTAGAGGGGAAAAGCATATAGTGAGTGACGACTATATTCCAGTCACTGTGCTAAGCACTTTACAAATATTATCTCATTTCTTCACAACCACCTGGGAGGTAGGTGTTATTATTATCCCCATTTTCCAGTTGAGGAAACTGAAGCAGATAGAAATTAAGTAACTTGCCTAGGGTCACCAAGCTAGTTAAGTGTTTGAAGTCAAATTTGAACTCAGGTCTTCCTAAATCTAGGCCCAGCACTCAATCTACTGTCCAACTAGCTGCCTAAATTCTAATGTAATACTTAATGCTGCCAGTTATATAGTGCCCCAAGTAAAGACAGACTTGGACCACATTCTTTGTAGTCTTCTCAGAAAATGGCTCTTCCACTGAAGCCAACTGGGGACCACTAGGATGGAGGACTGCTGCTAAATTTAGATACTTTCATGAAGGAGGAAGATTATAGCACTCTGAGAATTGAGATATCTCAGGACCCCAAAACCAAGAAAGAGAGGAAGGTGGTCCAACAGAAAACTGTTCCTAGAAAAGTATGTGTTATTGAATCAAAGATTTAAAATCTTAACCATCATCAAGTACAGAAGAACTTGAAGACTGGATGAACAGAATGCTTTACTAAAGGGGAAAATGTCTGAACTATCACAACTGACTTAGTACTTATGGGTCCATTCAAGGGTGAGATACAGTACAAGATGATGGTCCAGGAAGAGCTATCTATAACCATACCGCAAATCAAGATTCCAGCATCATTATTTCAGTTTGCTTATTTCAATATTATAGGAAACAATGGATATAATAAAATCAAGAGGCTTATTCTAATCAATCATTCTTTTTAGCCTAGAATTCTAACAATATGACTTTCTTAAGAATGTTGCCTCCTCCCACTCTGTACTCCCCACCTGTTAATAGTAAGATACAGGTTCCATCCAGTCTTTAGTGTTTGTTTATAGCAAATCAGGTGCTACAAAACAGTAGGAGCCAAAAATAAGGTATGATTACTGATTATACATTGGGAAGGGGATTATAAATGCAGGCAAAAAATTAAATTAAAAATAAAAAAGAAATTAAAGTTTATTATCATGTAATATATGAGTTGAAACGGATGCCCCCACTTCAGTCATATGCCATATGGTTAGTCAGTTCTAAACTACAATGCACAGAGTAGCTTGAAGAAAGAGTGGGAGATTTTTAACACAAAAGAGTTAACAGGAGTGTTCTCAATCAATTATTTATTGACTACATAATGTGATGTATTCTTGTTTCACAATGTTATACCGATTTTTAAATGAAGCAAATTCAATAACAACTTAATAATACTTTACTCAGAGCAAAAAGGATTTTGAACCACTAATAAATTTTAAAATATGCTCATTTCAGCTTTAATCTTTCAAATTTAAATTTTCCTGTTTAATAATATATGCAACATACCAGCACAGTAGTCCACTATATAATTTATAAATAAATATACACACATTGGCATACTTGCAGAACTTTTTTTCATGGATTAACAGGTTTTATGTAACATAATACGCTAATGAAGTTCAATTTATATGTCTCACATTGTTATCTTTCTTTAATGACTTCACTGTCTTTTCATTTCTTGATTTTCAATGTTCTTTGACCTTCTAAAAGAAAGGCAGTAAAGTCTTGATTCTACATTTTAATCTTATAAACTAGGAAATTTCTAATTAATAACATATATATTACATATATACACACATATGTACATAGACATAGGTCATTTAATTCCCCTTTCATATATAATGATGATTTGTCTGTAATGGTGACACAAGTCCAAGAATTGCCCATGAGCAAATTGCTTTTATTAGAACTGTATTTTTTCCTAGTGAATAAAATTAAATCATTGTTTTTTAGTTTGCTATTATTTGTCTTTCCATTATGTTAAAATACTAAAATGTATGTTTTCGCCACTTCTAGGCCTTATATACAGAAAATTCCAATGAAAAGAATTTTAATTTTAATAGCAACCCATTTGCTTTAAGAGGTAATTATAGACTTTTTCCCAAAAAAAATTGTTTTACCTTCATGTTAAAAGTATCATCTGCATAAAAACTTTACTACTACATTGTTAAATATACTATTAAAACAACAGCTAGAAAACACATTAGGTAAGAACTAAGATGGTCTTTTAAATGTTTTCCAGAGTTCAGAGTGTCCTAAAGTCTTAATTGTGTTATTAGGGAGGAGTGGGGAGTACTAAGAATTTTCATTGTTCCAAGGAAAACAGCAAATACAGAGATAATGGAAAGAATGACCAAAAGAGTTTTCAAAGACATCAGCTCGATGTATTTGACCGTTTTTTCCACGAACTTGCTAAATCCCCAAGTTAAGATCTGGTCTAGTTGCTAGAGTATTTAAATTTTGAAGAGATGAGTTTGCATTCTAATTCTCTCCATTACTATGTGTAAATTTGGGAAAGTCACTTCCGTTCTCTGGGATTGAGTTAACTCAACTGTAAAATTCAGTAAACTCTAAAGGTCTTTTACTCTGTGTGTGTGTGTGTGTGTGTGTGTGTGTGTGTGTGTGTAAATATGAATAAAGTGCCTGTTCAGAGCTGGATACTGACATGAGATTACAGTAGAATCAAAAAAGCAATGATAGTTTTCCAACTAACCGGTATCAGAAAGGACACGGAAAACCTTGGAAGATTTGATTTGTGATTCAAAACCTACCTTTTCCCTATGTCACCATTACATCCTTGACTTGCAGGTTTTGCTACCTCAGTCAGTGTGCCAAACTGATTAATCATTCCCAGAAAAGATTCAAACCAATTACCAGTAGGAGAGGAATAAATCCTAAGGGTCACTTTGGGCCTTCAGTCTTTAACGCCATTTTTTCTTCTTTTCTATCTCCTATAGAGACAATAAACATAGCACAAAACTATCCCCAGTAGATCAGCGCATGCTTTTCGAAACAGCCTTACTGCTACACTGTTGGGTTACCTAGCACTTGCTAAGTGATTTTTAACAACTTGTTGAAAATTCCTGATAATATTTTTCAACGCAAATAACTCTTTATGTGCCCCCCAAACCGGCATTTTATAATCCAAAAGAGGAGACACTTAAGTACACCTCTCGCTTTTGGTAAGTAATTTACAATGTTGCAACTGGTCTTGAACAAGGAGTAAACCAACTCACCTCTTTTATCTTCCTGATAATCTGGGTGGAAAATATCGAAGGTAGCAGCCCGCCGACTTCCTAGACCCCCAGCGCCCAGGTTTAGCCCTTCGGCAGCCCCCACTCCACCCCCCGACGCTGAGGAAAGCTCCGAGCCAGCGCAGCCTCCAGTTCCCCGACTGCCAGTGACCTGCCCGGGGTAGAGGAGTCTCTGCAGCCCTCGGGCTTCGCTCTCCTCCTGAGCCTGTTGCCTGCGGAGCGCAACTTGCGCTGCCATCACTCGCTGGCGCTCAGCGATGAGGGTGCACTTGGCGCAGGCACAGTCCCGCCAACGACAGAAACGCTTGTGGCCCTTGAGTGCAGACACCACCCCGTGGTTGCGGCAGCGGGCGCACTTGGGTGTCCGCGGGTACCCTCCGCAGCCCAAGGCCCCAACCCTCCTCTCTAGCCCCGCAGCGGGGGTACAAGCTCCACTCCCGGCGGCTGCCACTGCTGCTGCCCGCAAGAACAGGCTAGGAGGCCGGAGGAAGGCTGGAGGGATGGCTACCCCAGAGGCCATGGACAGCGAAGAGGAAGCTGCTGCAGGAGGTGGAGACGCCAGCCCTGAGGAAAAGGCCGGTCTGCTAGAGTCACTGCTGCTTCCGTTGGCAGCCTCCATCCCCGGGACGCTACTGTGAGACAGAGTACAAGAAGTGAGGAAGGTCAACTTTCTCGGTGCTGCCCACAACCAGCCCCTCTTAAACTTGAAGAGGGGGAGTAGGGTCAGGCACTTAGCAGGGTTACCCCTGACCCAGCCAGAAACAAAGTTGTCCGTTCTTTCCGTAATTTAAGTCTGGGACAGCAGCTTCAGAAGCTGGAAAGTAGAACTACGGCAGCTACCAGGGCCGCCTCCCTTTGCCTTGTGTGCTCTTTCGCCTCCTGGTGCCTCTATGCGGGCCAAGTGGAAGCGGCAACCTCTGTTGATTGGAGCACCACGCCCACGCCCACTCCCAATCACCTTTAAAAGCTGTGAGATCAAAAGAGGGCGTGGGGCTGAAAGTGAAGACCAACGTGGATTTGGGGGCGGTGCTGGAAAGGGAATTGGAGGTGGTGAACAAATGGAACATAAAAGCCAATCCTCACCTCATTATCTTTTCTTTCTGTTGTCACTTGAGGAATTTCTAAAAGATTCTTTTGTACCGCGACGACACACACCCCTAACCCACCCTAATACACATATTCAGATAATACACATATTCGGATAGAGTCGCCTTTTTCTAGTGTAAGAGCCTTTCCAGTCACAGTAGTACCCAGAGCAAGTTTGCATGATTTCACTTTCTTTGGTATGACTATATCCTTTAAATCTGAGTATCTCAGGTTAAACATTCACATTGTCTCTTTTGTTAATTCAATCTTTTAATATATGTATATTGAAACACTCATATTGGCCTTCCCCATTTAATGCTGTCCCTTCACCCCCAACCCCTTAAAAGAAAAAAAAATTCGTTCATCGAAGTTAATCCGTGGGGAAAATCCCACTATCTATTCCCTACTTTTTTTATTCCTTAAGAATGCTCCTTTCCCCATTCACTCCCTTTGACTGTATCCACTGCCAAATTCGTTCAAATACACCAGTCTTTTTAAAAATGAGAGAAAACCTTGGAATATAAATTATCTACAATGGAAGCAAAACATATGCACAACACTACTCTGAAAGTAAACTATTAACTCTGCTTTGCTTTAAATAATTAAAGTCTCCTCTAAGCAGTCCTTGTTTCTCTTCCCATTCCAGGACCTTCTATAATCCTAACACTTGGGGGTATCCTAAATTGCTAGGCAAGATCTTTTCGATCTTTAACTCTCACCAAGATATGCATATCTCTATACAAAAAGTTTGATAACAATGAAGTTGTAGACATAGAGATAGGTAGATTGATAAATGACAGATATAAATAGAAATATATAGATACAGACATCTGCGTGGGTGTTCACATATATACAAATGTTTTTACAGTTTGCAAATTCTTTACATTGTCTCTTTTGAGCCCTGTATGGCAAGTCTAAACTTAGTTTCAAAGGTGTGAATTAAAACCAAGTCTTAGGATTTCAAATCTACATTGCCCACTCTGCCAACACTGCCTCTGAATATGTTGGGAATAGGGGAGGAAGTGAATATTTCTAGCTGGAACCTGGACATATTAAAATGAGATGGAGTTTCCAAATACATTAGTGCTGTAAAGGACAGGAGGCATTTGGTATTAGTCCTGAATTTGTCACTAAGTACGTGACCTTGGGCAAATCATTGCAGATAGGATACTTTCTTTTTCTTTATCTATGAGGTATTAACCAGATCTCAATTTTATTATTTGGTGAAAATTGCTTTTGGAACAGATGTTTGGCAGATATTATTAATTAATTCCTAATAAAGAATTGCAAAATTACTAATCGGGCATATTTATGCAAATTTCAATCTTTTGTTACTGAGGTATAAGGGACATGAAAAAAAAACTTGCCTAAGTTTATAATATTTTTATCTTTAACATATTAATATTAAATAATGCATACATTAGATATACTTATGCATTCAATACTTTTTATTATAAAATATTTATTTTTTACCAAGTTCCCCTAATCTTCCTTCTGCTCTAGGGTATTCCATAAAAACATTGTACTCTGAACCAATAAGGAAAGAATCTGTTAATAGTAATGTTAGAAGTGTCCCATGGTCATTAAGTGGAGAAAATGTTGATCTACTCTAGTCTTCTCCTTAACAAAGATTAAGATATTAAAGATGTGAAACAGAAAAGGGAAGAAGAATGTTAAAAGGGGAAGAGATGTCTCATAAAAAACCGAGTAGTTTTGGTCCCTCTATGTTAAATTTATTATACTCCTTTAAAATTCTCTGCATTTCATTTCATATGAAATTTTTTTCTTTGCCTACTGTTTTTTTATATATATGGAAATGTTTGCATTTGGTGATATTTGCTAAGTTAGTAGTAAAAATTAAAATCGTTTTAAATATGAAACTACAAGTAGTTCTACAGATTAGATTTAAATTGAATAAAGGAAAACATTTCCCCATACCCTCTTTAAAAAATGGCTCTCATAGAGTATAGTTGGAGAGAGTTGAAACAAATCATCATAAATGTTCTAGTCATTGTAATAGACTCTAATGACTTCTTGAGTAAATTACACAGGCTATTGTGTAACTACTAATTTAAACAATTCCTTTGAAAAGAGTAGAGTTGACTTAAATGACCATAAGGGGAAACCTTGCTATTATGTTTAATTGCATAAATGTACTGGGTGCATTTAACGCATTTACAAAAAGCATATCCTTGATTCAGCTTACTTTAATGAATCATCACAGAGTTATATATGCCATGTCAGTATGCATTCAGTACATGAAAATTTGGTATTATCATGTATAATTTGTTGGGATGTTTAAGGTAAATTTATGCTCTTGGATTGAGATAATCTTTTCGAGTTGTAATTATCCTGAGAACTCTCCTCTTGGAATAATAGGGAAGTATATAAAAAATTGGAATGCAAACCTACACAAAACATATACAAATAAAGAGTGAGCATGACTTATTATAATAAATTGTTTCAGACTGAATAAAATACATCAAACTTTGAAGCATTTTATAAGATACACGATTAAATTATTACTATTTAATTTTGTCCATAAGTACTATACTATTATAAATGTAATGAAATAAAGTATAAGAACCAATGAATACATTTTATCAAAATTGGTACAATTTAAAAATCCTGTCCCAATCACATGGAAAGTGTGTGGTTATGGACAAAGATATATGCATATAATGCAGACAGGTTAAATTATTTACCACTATGCCTAAAATTCCTTCAACTACATAAATATAAACCCTAAAAAGTCTGTACCTGAACTGGCTTGCAGAAAAGGTTTTCAATATGAAAACACAAGGAACACTTCTTTCAGATAGATAGATAGACATAAAGATAGATAGATGATAGAGAAACATATACATATGTGTATGAATATGGATATATACAAATATATACATGCACATACATATACATGTGTGTATATAGTCATATATATATATATATACCATATTAGTTCTTGTAAAAGATAATTTTTACATCAGAAAATCCTTCTCATAATGTAAAAGTGTTTATTTTGAGATCAGTCAACTCATATATGTTATTGTAATGGGGACTTGGAGCATGCCCAGATTGCCTTACATGGAGGCACTCTGCTTTTCTGTATTCTCTTAAGGCTACATCGTGAACAGATTCCTTTAATGGGCTGTGTAGAATGAATAGGCTACCCCTTTAAAACTGTCAGCCTGGGATGGTCCTATTCTTTTTTCTCTGCTGAATCCAGAGATTACACACCATTCACTTATAGAGCTGGGACCATAAGTTGAACTGGGAAGAGAGATTCCTTCCCTCCTCTTCTCCTTTTAGGTGCTATGGTTTTAAATGTTTCTATTTCTGTTCTACTTCCTTTGTCCTTTTCAGCAGTAATCCCCACCAAGTCAAAGCCATGGCAACCTTAGAGGAGGACTCCAGGAAGGATGTTGTAGTCAGCCAATCAAGAAAGGCCTGAGAACCTAGAGTACCTGGAACTTGGGTCCAAGGGGGTTTTTGGACTTGGAACTGGCACTGCACTATATAGGAACTGAGCTAAACTGTGAACTTGATCCCCTTTGCCTCCCCAAAGTCTAAGGTAGTATTACAGTAAGGAAGAAATTGTGCCCCCAAGTGTTGTTAAGATAGATAGAGAGATAGACAGAGATAGAGATATTTGAAGTAAAAGGTATATTTTATAAAACCTAGACAGATTTAGTGACTAAATGGAACTGGAGCACAGGGGATACATACCCTGTAATTGAGAGAATCATTAGTAGGGGCTGGAGCCATTGGTAGAAAACCTCTTTAGAAAATCCCCTTGGAGAATACTAGAAAACTCTGGCAGAAGGGTGAAATATAACATGCCTGGCCAGCAGACATTGAAAGCTGTGTTAGTCAGTGTTGTATTTTAATGAAATTTCAAAGCTTCTAGTCAACAGTACCATAACAAGCTAATACCAACTTGACCTGAGGTGCTAACAATGGCAAGTGAGTGAAAGGAGATCATGACGGTAACAAAAATACAACTTGTACACCTTGTCTAGAGTTCACATATGTCTTGATTTCCCTTAAATGTCTGAGTATATGCCTTAACTAGTATCTTCAAATGCCCAAATTCTAGGGCATCTTTTATTTCAATATCCACTCCCCAGTAGTCCATGAAGAAGCATTATGGCTAAGCATATAGCACAGAGGTGCACTGTAAAGTAAGAAAACTTTATGGTTGGGAAGATTGTCATAATCTCAGCTCAAGATAGTAAGTAGTGATATGGTATAATATATTCTGGATAAAATTATTCACTGTTATTCTAGAGTTATTTGAATAGTTGTGGTATACAGAGAACAATACTGAAGCTTACGGGAGCAGGTAGACTTTAGGGAAATTGATATGAGAAGTGAGAATGATGATTAGTCATTTAAGACATTGTTGAATATCAGAATTATATCACCATCATATACAAGTGGGTATTCTTGGCAGCACAAATAAATTTTAGGTATTTATACACAATCCTTTAGATTGGGATAGACAGGTGTAAAATTATTCATTCATTCAACTACTATTGCATCTAGTAATGTGTAATGTATAGTGCATTGTGTTAGGCACTGGGAGAGAAACAAAGAAAAGGCAAAGCAAAAAGCATTTATTAAGCACCTACTACACATTAGGCATTGTGGTAAGCTTTGGAGATACAAATAATAGCAAAAACCAAGTCCTTTCCTACAAGGAGCTTATGTTCTAATGGCGAAAGAAAGCATACAAAAGGGAGATTTAAAAAAAAAGGAGGGAGTGGAAGAGGAAGGTACCTGTAATAGGGACATGGATTTAAAGTCCTGAGGTCGGTAAAATGCATAACCAGGAGAATGAAAGCTGGTCAGCCTAAACTCCTCCCCAAAATGGAGACCCTAACAGGAATTCACCAGTGGATGTTCCAGGGTTAAGACACTGTGGAGTCTGAGAGAAGTCCCAATGTGAGACAGTAGCTGAGATAAGATTGATAAAATCCAGAAAGTCAGAAGCATAGCTGGGAGGGAAACAAGCAAATGGAGAAAAAAAATGAAGTTAAGAATGATGGTGAAGATTCTAGGACGAGTTTAGAGAGCTCTAGCTTAAGTGAGAATTACTGGATAAGTAAAAAGCCAAATAAAGCACAAATATAGAAAGGACTACAATTCTCTGGTTTATCTACTTTTGCTTCACTGGTTTTTAAGGTACTGTAGCCTCATTGATTTTTATTGCTAATCAACATTTGAATTAAGTTCAAATTAAGTCATTGGCAGGTGTTCCATTTCTTTCACATTTTCTCCATCCTTAGCTTTTTTCCATGGTAGTGAGTTACTTTATGGGAACTGAAATTGTAGTCTTTCATTCCCAAACTACTTCTTAGCTGGAAGTCATGAAGGCAGGGAATAGAGAAAGAAATAGGAAAAAATGCTTTCTCTTCTGATTTTCCCATTCCTTTAAACTCTGACCATATCCCAAAACTTTAACTCTCTATCCCCTGGGTATAATTCATTCTCTCTTCTTCATAGATTCTCTGTGGAGAAATTCCCAGAGGATGTGTACAAGAGCCACAAGAGATGAAAAGGTGTAGGTAGGCTGCAATCTGAACCATTAGAGAAATTGTATTCATTGACATCACTAATCCAACATAGCATTTTTCTTTCTTCATTTGAACATATATCCAAATTATTTTCATTTTAATACTCTAAGAAGCACTGCTTTCTGTAAAAGGTGGAGATCATCTATGATTTGTTACAAGGTGGCCAACTCGTTACAGTTTAAATCATTTAAATAATTTTAAAGGATAAAATTACATTTTGCACATACTTCTAAAGTCCTGACTTCCACTTGCTACAAAAAATAATGGGTCTCTTTGCAATGAGGGAAACTAGCAAATGGTTGCTCTTGGTAGCAATATCTAAATTATGCTAGTTTAATTTTCTGAAGCACTCCATTTGAAATAACATTCATTTAGGGATATGGTGTGGTGATGACTAGAATGCTACAAAATTATATTTGCAATACATTTTAGAGACATTATCTTTAAATGAAACATTTTTGTACACACAAATAAAATTCATGCAAAATCACCATGAAGATGTTGACAAATATACCAATTAATAAAAAAGAAAAATGAAGAACGATTTTCAAAAAGAAAAAGGCAAGACAGCAAGTGTAGCTAGCTTATGGAATAGCAGACTACTTTCCTTAACAGGAGATGCCATGCACAAAAGCAAAGAGACAAGCAGCCTGGGCTTTGATAAAACAATAATCTGTGGTTCATGGTCAACAAAAATGAATAATTTGATTTTTAAGCTATAGCTGAACATAAACTCCCATGTCATTGTTCCTCTTCATGCCACTCCACAAATTTATCCAACAAAACCTGCTCATATTCTGACTTCATCACAGTTACTGATCAGTGGTTCTGCTAAACTCAACCGCATCATACTGTTTATAACTTTATATATTGGTTATGCTAGAAACTGGTGGTATGGAGGGGAAAAGGCCAGGTTTTTCCTAATAATATCCAGTTGGATGCAGATTTTTCACTCTTTCCAAAAGTTTGACATTGAAAAGCTCTCCCTTTATCAAGTTTATTGTCATAGAGCCTTGATATTGAAGGTTGGAAAACTTATGATAATGAACTTTGTAAAACAAAAATTTTGCCCCTGACAAGCACTATTTGTAACCAAATTGGTAAGCCCAGGAGATATATTTCTCCTTTATTATATCTCTTATTATGCTCAATGCTCGTGAAAATAAATGAAAGTTAAATACGCACATCAGTGAGAGACTCTTTCCTCAAATGTACGCAAATCCTTAGCTGTCTCTTCCCACACATCTGTTATTTCGGTTTAGGAAATTAGTGTTCTCTAATCATTTGTGGTATAAACTGTGAGAGAATGAGTTTGTAAAGCATCAGTGGATTTCCCCTTCACCCCCCACCCCTGTCTTTTCCATTGACCTCAGTTCCTTCTGCCAGTCTCTCCTCTGAAGGATTCATTAGGATTGTTCCAATTAAAAGAGATGTGCTGTAAGAAAATGGTATACATTCATAAGTAGAGTTTTGAATAGGAGGCAAAGTCAATTCCTCTTTGGCAATTTGCCACTCACATCTTTTGGTTTTGTGTTGTCTTTGAAATACGTTTCTTTTGTGAGCATAAGGTTGTTGTTATGAGGTGTTGTCAGGCCTTTGACAGGGTTATTGTGTGTGGTAGAAGGTGGTAGTTTTTGATCAATGTCTTCAAAGTCAAAGCTTGCAAAATAATAGCTGCACATCAAAACTGAATGCCACAAACTAGTTAATATTAGGCCTAGTCTGGAATCTCTTGGGGAAGAATGAATTCTCTTACTTAGCCTTATTGTAATTAATCAGTTATAATCCTGTACACTACTTATATTGAATCTTTAAATAAATATTAAGATTTGTCTGTTTGGATTCATTATACAAGAAGTTTTTAAAATCATGCCCTAATCAAATAACCTTGCCTGATAATTATGATTGCTATTTTTAGATCAGTTCTAATTATTTTGTTATGTTAATTTTAAAGACACTGCAGTTTTGTTATAAGACAGTAACAATTTAGTCTAATTTCAGAGGCCACTTGAGAAATTATCCCATGAAAATTTAACCTTACAGATTATGGTAACAGTGATGACAGTTAATCATTTTTAGCTAATGCTTCTCCAGGAAAGCATTGATGTTTGCAGTTATTTTAAAGTAATATTTGTTCTGAAGTTGCTGGAGTTTTAAATGTGATCACTAGAATGGAGGAAGAGGGAAATAGTACCTTAAACGGATAATCAGATACCTAATTATGACTATACCACTTCTTATCTCATATCAAGACCATGGAAACGTGCTGCAAAGTTTTGGGAGAAAAAAAAATAAAACATCAGAACAAGTCAAATGAGATTCACCATTAAGGGTTAAATGTGCCATATGTTCCTCTAATACTGAGGAACAATGAGGTGCATTAAGAAACTCATTAAATAGATGGAAAGAGCAGCTGAGCTGTACCAGGCTGTCTGTTCTTTTCACTCTTGTGATAGAACTGAAAAGAACTGGCCACAAACTGTTTCTGTCTGCTCTGCATGCATGATGTTAAAATATAGGTATGCCCATACCTCCTGCTACAGTATCTTTATTCTTATCATCTCATTTTATAAACTGCTTTTTAGTGTTACCAACTTGCTATAAACTATTTGTCTGTTGGAGAGAGTTATTTCCCAACTGTATTTTTTTTCATAATAGCATAGCAACCTTCACAAATACTTAGGTACTCCAAAACTGATGGATCATTAATAAATGTGCACATAGCCTTGAGTTTTAGAAGCTATTAAGCAAAAACCAAGAAAGTTATGTATTGCTTTGGGCTTTTCCCCCCAAAGATTCCTAATTGATTTTTTGCAGAAAACATGAAAGGTAGGCAGTGAGCATGTTTCAGATGAGGAAAATAAAACTGAGTGGTTAAGTGATTTGATCAATTTCACATAGAAATAAGTGGCAGAGAAAGGAATTAAAACCAAGCCTTCTCATATTGAACTTAGTTTTTTCCAAAATAAATGTCAAAATCATAATAATTCATTCGAGAAAGAACATTGACTTTTGGGGTGAAGAGGCCTTGTTTCTCTCAAGTTCTCATTTTGCAAACTGGTTGAGTTAACATTTCAGAGACTCGGTTTCCTCATATATAATATAAAATAGCTACATTGGATGAATTCTAAGAAATTTTCCAGCTCTAAAGTCCTACCATTATATCATTCAATAAATATATCATAAAATGCCTAGATACAAAAGGAAACATGTTTTAGCCCTCCAAATACAAATATTAGCCTTTAATATTATAAGCATTATGGAACGCCAATACAGAATGTAAGCAAAATCGTATAATTTGGGGGGTCAGAGAACTTAGAGATTATTATAATTCTTTCTTGTTAGGTCATGGCTTATAAATATCATATTGATACCTCTGGCTTCTAACAACAACAAATCTACAAAACAAAATGGAAGAGGAGCATAAAAATAAAATACACATAAATATTTTTGTAATAACACTAATTCATATTCAGTAGGCTTCCTCTTATCATTTGGGATTCTTGCTGAGATGGAACTATATGTTACAACCACAGGGACAAGACCAATATGTTTCCCCTACTTGGTAGTCACCACATTACTCATTTAAAATCCTCAAAGAGTATTCAATTTTTCATGTCTCAATAATGAATTCAAAAATACAAGACTAAAAATTCTAAAGATAAAATCCACTGCAAGGCCAGTAATGGATTCAGTCATTTGATATCACAGAACAGGGGGATTTCTGTGCCTAAAGATTATAAAAATGACTATCTTAGTGAAGTTGTTTTTATTTGTTTTTGCTTTTGAACTTCTTTAGATCATTTAAGCCTAAAATAAGTGTTCATTTTGAACATTCTGGCTTGGAAAATTTTAGCAATTTCTTTTCTTCTTGTTATTAGAAAAATTCCTGTTCTATTAGAATTATCGCATCTTCCATCTCTGATCCCATGACTCACTATACTTTACTTCCTGCATCAAAAAGCAGGATGATATAGGAAATTTCACACTACCTTGTCATTCCACATCTCCATCTGCCTAACATTTTTCATTCTTACCATGATCTCCAAACCTTCAACCCTTCAGATCGTTCCCAAGGCATCAGCTATATTATTTTGACTTCCTCATCTTAACCTGTTGGTGAACCAGTACAATTCTACACTGTCCATCAAGTACTTTGCCCTCTTATCCTATCATTGATCTTACCCTGTAAAGTCTCAGCTTTGTTTTACCCCTTCACCTTCACCTTACCTCTCTGTGGCCTTCACTCCCACTCACGTGCTGCTGAAGGAAGTTGTAGAAAATAATAAAACTGCTGAGTCTACTGCAAATTTATATTACATAGCCTCAAATGGCCCTTACTGCCTCAAAGGCAATACTTTTACATCTCCCTAATATAGTCACTCTCCCACTCACCACAGCGACTTTTCCACAAACCTACCATGGCTTCCTCTGCTCCCAACCTCTCAGACAAGAAATTTGCCTCATATTTCATTTTTTAGAATGGAGGAATTTGCCAAGAACTCCACCTTCTTCCCTCCTACTCATTTCACATTACTCAGATATGTCCTGCCACTAACTCCTTCTTCATGTCTATCTCACTCAAAAAGATGGCCTTTTTCTTTGCCAAAGCAAAACTCTCTATATGCACAAGTGATCCCATCTAATCCTTTCTCCTGTAGTCTATTATGCCATTTCTCATCTTTGCCCTCTCACTTATCTTTGATCTTGCCCTGCTTAATGACTCTTTTACCTATCTATAAAAGTGTTAATCTACAATAACCTCAAAAAACCCCATCCCCATTAGATACTGTCCCATAACTCTCTTCCCTTGTGTCACTAAACTCATTGGAAAGACCGTCCATAATCATTGTCTTCACTTACATCCTTCTTACACTTTTCTTAATTCTCTGCAGTCTGGTTTTCAACCTTCAAATGAAATTGATGTCTCCAAAGTTACCAGTTGATCTCTTAGTTAACAAATCTAAGTGTCTTCTCTCAGTCCTTATTCTTCTTACCATCTCTGAAGCTTTTGGCAGTGTTGACCACTTTCTTCTTGATTGCTCTTCTCTCTAGGTTTCCATGAAGCTACTTTCCTGGTTCTCCTTCTCCCTGTCTCATCACTCTTCAGTCTCTTTTGCTGAATCTTAATCCAGGTCATGTCTACTACTTTTGAGTGTCCCACAGAGCTCTGTCCTGGGCCCTATTGTCTCCTCCTCCCATGCTATTTCATTTGAAAATTTCAGCAACTCCCATGAATTCAATTGTCTTTTCTATAATGTTGATTCGCAAATCTACTTATCCAGCATTAACCTCTCTCCATCGACTTTTAATCTTCCATTTCTCTTTTAGACATCTGAAAGTTAACATGTCCAACACTGAATTCATTAGCTTCCTCCTTCAAACCCTCCCCTCTTTTAAACTTTTTAAAAAATTATTGTTGAAGGTACCACTTCCCTCTGAGTCACCAAGACCCACAACTTGATTGCCATCCTCAATTTTTTGCCATCTCTAACCTACCCCATTCTAAATCAGCTGTCAACTCCTCTCATTTTTACTTTCAAACTAGTTGATATTGGGAAAACTGAAAAGCAACAATTCAAGTTCTAAGAATAATTACTGAAATAAATTTCAAATGGATATGTGACCAAGATATAAAACCTAACATTATAAATAAGTTTAAGGAGCAACAACAACCAAAAAATGTTTTGTAACTATAAATAAGCAAAGATTTTATGATCAGACAAGGAATAGAGAAATGTATAGATAATAAAATAGACAATTTTGATTACATAAAATTAAAATGTCTTGTGAAAACAAAATCATTGCAATTAAAATTAGAAGGAAAATTGTTGATTGGTAAAAACAAAATCTTCTCAGTAAGTTTCTCTAATAAAGTTCTCATTTTCAAAGTATATAAGGAATTCATTCTAATGCATAAGGATTAGAGCAATTTCCCCAATGAATAGTCAACAGAAATGAATAAGCAGTTTTCAGAGAAAGACAAAAGTTATCAACAACCATATAAAAATGTTCCAAATCATTAATAATTATGGAAATAGAAATTTAACTACCTCATACCTGTCAGACTGACGAAGATATAGAAAAGAATGTGACAGTTGTTAAAGGGGCTGGGAGGAAAGAGAAGAGACTGAGGGAAGTAGGAATTGATTTGGACATTCTGGAAAACAATTTGAAGACACACATAAAATTTCACCAAACTTCCCATACACTTGGGCCCAGTGATGCCACTAGGAGATTCAAAAAGCTATTTCCTTTGCCTAGAATGAATATAATTCAATTTAATTCAAAAAATATCATTTTTAAAAATACAATTATTTGTTATCTTCACCTTTTAGAATTCTTATCTTCTTTCTTCAAGCTTAATTCCAATGAAAATTTCTACCAGAAGTCTTCCTTGACTCTCAAGCTTCCCAACTCTGACCATTTTTGGACCTCTTTCTTCTTTTGAAATACCTTAGTGTTGCTTATCAGTGTACATGTTATATTCTTCCAATAGAATATATAAAAGTCCTATATGGAACTTTTAATTTTGGCATTTATATCCTCTAGCACATAGCATAGTGCCTTAAACATAATAGACAACAAATGGTTGTTGAACTAAACAGCTGCCAAAACTTTGAGATTTATATTTTAGTCAACCCAGGAAATTTTGGCCACTTCAGCTTCTAATTTCTTCATCAATATCCAAAGCAACCTCAAAAGCATAGAATACTTCTCATTTCATCTATATTCAAATTTAAATTAAAACTACATGTGTGTATATGTACACACATATGTATATCTATGTGTATGTATGTATGTATTGAGATAGAGAATTTAGCATGTAAAACACACTTTAATATCTGCTCTTTTTGGATAGAAGAAGGGGTGCTACAAAGATAAATGTCACAGTACCAGCCCACAAAGACCTTGCAACACAGTAAGTTGAATTAGAAAGTGCAGAAATGCCTATACGTTTGGGGACCGGCTCATGTGGAACCAATTGTTAGAGAATGCTAAAATCTAAGCAATATCTTGATGAGGCATTTTTCTGGAAATGGCTCATAATGAAGGGGTCCTGCCCTCAATTACGTAGAAGGTATCTCCACTGTTTCCTATGTTCTTGCTAAAAGGTGAGAGAGATTGTTGGTGGTGGTGGTGGTGGTGGTGGTCCTTTGAGAAAACTTAAATAATGGTTGAATCAAAATTGAGAGTGCACACAAAAGCCTCCAATCAAACAACTCAAACTCCCTCAAAGGTTTCCAGTGAGGAGAAAGAAATATTTTAAGTTCCAAGATGGGGAAAGAGGTAAGAGAAGCTGCCTTATCTCCTGATGGGGACCTTTCTGTGACTATGAACACATGGTACTTATAATTCTTCTGATTGTGTTTTGTGTATTCTTTCGTGATCTTAGGGGAATGATTATTGAAAATGGATAAACTCAGTTGTCATTTTGTGATCTCTTTGAAGTCAGAAGAATCGAAAGAGATCTAGAAACAGAATTCCATAAATGAGTGACCTATAACTACACTATTCAAGACCAGTGAGCAGACAACCCTGAGGAGAGACCTGCATCAATCCAGTCTGGCAGTGAATGGACCTGGTGGCTGAGACACCATATTCTTTAAGCAAGCTAGCAAACTGGTCCTTTGACTATACCACATCTAGTAGTGAATTTGACAGAGAAAAAGTTTTAGTAAGAGCCACTTTAAATTTGAATCCACTCTCTTTAGGAACCAAGTGGTAGAAAGGGGTGTGTTTCCATTTTTTGAGATTTTTGTACTTCAGGTATTGCTATGGCTTCTGAGTAAATGCCCCCTTTGTAAAATCTAATTGGTTTTCTTGGTTAATTAATACTAAAGAGAAACCACTGAGTCTACCAATATAGGAGTACAAATACACCGTATAGGGGCTGTAATATTAGAGGAAGATACTTCCAAATACCTCTGCATTATCCAAATAATTCTGAGGGGAAAATATCCAAACTCTGTAGAACTGACTTGCTAATGAAAGTGGTGATTGGGACAATAAGCTCCAGCATACCTTAATTGAAAGACTTTATTCTGATTTTCTCCTTTTCTCTATCTCCAAAAGAATATATAGATATTTGAAATCAGTCAAATAAAAGGATTATTATCAAAGTAAGTTCTTCAAAGTCATTATTATTTTTATGTGAGCCTTACTTACCCTTTCCATACCCACTGCTGCTAACCAGAATTATGTGTATATAAGAGTCAATCCATTCCTTATTCATAGTTCATCAGCATTGGACTATCTCTGTGGCATGCAGTTAGATTGATAAATTAAATCAAGGGTTCCAGAGTCTCAATAGTCATTTAACCTACAAAAAGGAGATTTTAAACCATTGTCTCTCTGTTTGTTCCTCAATTGCGCATAGATGTTCAGGTCTAGCAAGATTCTTTGCTTCCTCTGAGAGCTGCCCTTCCTTTACTCTCCCTTTGTTACCCCACTTCCACAACCTCCCCTCCTCCACTCACTTGATGACAGACTGACAGGCAAAACTAAGCCACCTTGTTTAAACATATGATTTATTACTCTTGAGTGGCTGCCCATCACCAGAGTTTCTTTTCTCCCTTATCTTTCACTAAGGAATTCAAATGGTCTAATTAGGCAACTGTACAAGGAGGGAATCCTGACAGAGATGCTTAAAAAAGCACCAGGAATTCTTAGGCAAACCTCTCACACAACTTTGAGCTATGAAAACACTGTGTAGTTAGGTGCCTCCACAAATCAAACAAGCACTTAAGAGAGGAATTCCCAACCCATCCACCCAAAGATTAATTTTCTTTTTGAGAATAATAGAACAAAGAAGTATTTTGTCTTTAAACACTTTGGAGCATATTTGAATTACTTGTTGCAATTGTATGGTTGAATGACTTTTAAAAATAAGAAATATTTGTAAGGGTGAAATAAAATCCAGACCAAGGGGAGAGAAGAAGCTCCAAAATATAATTCACAGCATAAGAATAATTTGCACATTATTTATGGCCTGAACTTGTAATTTCATCAGTGTAGAAAAATGCATAGTGTGGAAGCCCCACTCCTGATACAAATAGAAATCTCATCTCTAATTTTGTGTGAGAGATTAAGTGGATAGTCCATGGTTATAATGCTAATTTAGATCAGGAAAAGAGAATACCAGGTCCCAAACCCAAGCCTTTCTGAATCCTTAGCCTACTAGATCTGAATCATTTTGAGCAATCACTTAACTTCTGATTGCCTGACAGAATGGATCCACTGGATCTACTGGAAAAGAGAATGGCAAACCACTCCAGCATCTTTGCCAAAAAAATGGGGTCACAAAAGGTCAGACACAACTGAAAAATGCAATATCTATCTATCTACACACACACATACATTTACATATATATGTATATATAAAAACACATGCAGTTTTGAAGTATGTGTAATGATATTTGCTAAAAATTTTCCTCTCATGCCTTACTGTGGTATGTAAAGGTAAACTGTGAATCTTTAAAGCTATTACAGCATAGCACAAGCTCTAACAGTTCCTACCCATGTGGATTTGGCATTTACCCAGTGGTGGCCTATACATTTCTCATCTAAGGACACACCTGGCTAAGTTTGGTGGAGCTCATAATGAGAGAATTAAAGTGGTGTATTTTTTAATGAATTCCATCTTCAAAGACATGGAGGAGCTTGTGATAATTTTAAGTGGAGGGACTATCTATGCTGCTGCGATCATGAATCTTAAGTCTTCAAGAAAACATTGTAATGAATTAGCATGGTTTCCATGAATTGATAGATGTAAATTTTCTGGGCATGCCCCAGATTACTACACATACTGTAAGTGTTCAGACATGATCGTTGAGTGAATTTAGGTATAGGTACTGGAGCATATTCCACAGGATTTCAGGTTTATTATGATATTCTAAAGTAGGGTTCATGATTCATGGACACTACAACTACTGAATTAGACATGGCCAAATGCATAATGTAGTTTTAGTTCAGTTATTTGTTAATACGAATCTGTTGTCCGTTATCATAAATGGCTTCCAAAAACTCTACTCAATCTCCCCTGGAATTGCCTCTCCTTCATTCTACCTGGCACTGATCTTTAGATAGATCCTAGCTCAGATAAGAACCAGAATTCTTCTGAAATGAGCAAAGAAAAGGAAAGATTATATTATATAATACCCTTTCAATAGCTTAGGTGTCTGCCATATTTTCTATAAGGGCAGCAGGGATTATTTACAGCATAGGCATTCTAAGTTGTTTCAGGATATTATTGGATTGTCGTTCAGTCATTTCAGTCATGTCTGACTCTCCATGACCCCATATAGGGTTTTCTTGGCAGATATATTTGTGGAATGAAAAAATTAAAGAATAAATGATATCTCCATTTGTTAATTCCTATTTAAGTTTCTATTAATAAAAGTGATTAATAGACTTTCGATTAAAAAACATTTAAGACTCCTAAAAGATAATCTACAAGTTGGATTATAGAAAAACAAGGAATTTACTGCCTACGTACTAGTATAAACTACTGTTATAGCAAAAATAGGCTCATAGTGAAACATGAAGTATATTGCTAACATGCTGTTAGAAAATACTTTGTATAAGGATGTGCTAAAATGAAATAATTGTACTTCCCACTGGATATTAAAAAGATACCCCCCAGGAAACTTATAAGGTAGAAGTTAGCTTTTCCGTGGTGACTGGGGGTATCTCTCAAAGTTCTTAACTGAAAATTCCTGCAGAGCAGTTCTTAACTTCAGCTCACCTACTTATAGAGATAAAGTCAGCTTTGTACCAATGTGGATTCAAACCTGGTCATCTCACTGGTTAATGCATTTCAACCAGATGTGCAAAATCCTTATTTGGGCAGCACCATTCAGTGAGCCAAGTGAATTCCTGGGGGTATATTATAATCAGGGTTAAGGAGCTAATCCCCAGCTGGAATTCTTCCACTGAGCAAACTAAGATTTGATTGTTTCAAGCACTGTAGCAAAAGGATATAGATGAAAAACATTCAAGTTATTGTAAAGCTGTAATTTTACCTTGTTTTAAATTGTAAATTTACAATTTACCTATAATTTTGCTGTTGTCCTGCTAATAGAGCTGTTTCTAAAGAAATGGGGCCCCCGAAAGAAAAATGTTTCCTTTTTTTTGTTATTCTGACTTGTATGTTTTTTGAGCTAATGAAGTGCTATACATTTTTCCAGTTCCTATTGAAAAGGTAACAAGGGGCAGCTAGGTGGTGCAGTGAGTAGAACACCAGCTCTGGAGTCAGGGGCACCTGAGTTCAAATCCAGCCTCACTTGACACACATACTAGCTGTGGGACTTTGGGCAAGTCACTTAACCCCGATTGCCCTCCCTTCCCCCCTGCAAAAAAAGGTAACATGTCAGTTGACTTAACTAATAAATGTGTCACCTAAAGTAGAATGAGCAATTTCTTTTTAAATGTTCTCTGTTTTCCTGCGGTTTGACCTTCATTTATTCCATTATTCCACTATAAAAGCACCGAACAAAGAAATATTAAATAGAATTCAAAGAGACAAAGAGCAATACATTTAGGAACTAATTATGAACAAGCTATATTCAAATCAGAGATACAAGGATAGTTAAGCATGAGGAGGAAAAAAGAATAATTAATGATATAAATGCCAAAAACATGATTATTTTAATAAATGCAGAAACATATTTTTTGCAAAATAGAAGAGCATTTTCTTATATTTAAATTGTATGTTATGCTTTAATATACTCGCAGTGCTAATAATATTTTGTTAAAATGTAAGCTTCTTGTGATTGTTTTATTTATAATCTTATGCCAAGTGCCTAGCACACGGTTTGTCAAAGAGTGGGTGCTTAATAAATACTTTTGATGGATTAATTGATTGATTTATAGTGAATTAACATTAGAAGCATTCCAAATACACCATGAGTAGCCTCAAAATTCTCTTTTTTCATCATTACTTAAAGTATTTTCAGAAAAATCATCCATTGCTTTAAAACAAGATAATAAAATGCAACAGCATTGTCAAGAGGGAGACAAAATTCTGCCATTTCCAAATGATATAGTGAGATCGTTAGAACACCCCAGAGAATGAGCAAAGAAAATAAGGTGATGAATTGCTTTCACAAAGTAGGAGAAAATAATTATGCAAAAATAATCAACATTCCTATGTAGTAATAACATCTGAGAAAAGAATAATAAAAGAAATTCCACTGAGAATACATACTTTCTATGTGTTTAAAGACCTGTTAGAATTCCTTCTATGATACTTAGCAGTTCTGTTACCCTGGACTAGTTTAACCTCTCTAACCCTGTTTCCTAATCAGCAATATGAGCTTTAATAACAGCATGTAGCTTTCAGGGTTGTTATGAGGATCAAATTAGATAATACAGATAAAGCATTTTCCCAACCTGAAAATGTTACAAAAACAAGCTATTGCTATTATTGAGGTTCAGAGCCCTGTCTAATGGGTGTATCCCAGCTAGTCACCTAGATCACCCATGGCATTTCCTCCACTTCATGCAATTAATTCATAGACATACATCACAAAGCAGTAATGAGTGATCATGGTATTGTTTTTCTGTACCACAGAGTAAAACATTTCATTTGCACTTTGAGTTCTTTTAGCCATAAGTTGAAAGGAGAAGCAAAGTGAAGCTTTAGCTTCATCAGCACCTATTATGATTAATATTCAAAGCATCTGCCATCACATAGCACCTCACTCCAAATTTGGTATCTCTCTTGTCACAGTGATATTATGAAAAATATGA
This sequence comes from Trichosurus vulpecula, assembly GCF_011100635.1. Classification (NCBI taxonomy): domain Eukaryota; kingdom Metazoa; phylum Chordata; class Mammalia; order Diprotodontia; family Phalangeridae; genus Trichosurus; species Trichosurus vulpecula. The sequence goes on from NC_050581.1 coordinate 28,219,099, forward strand.
TGGGAGGGAGGGAGAAAGGAAAGAAGAAAGAGAGGGAGGAAGGAAAGAAGGGAGGGAGGGAAAGAAAGGAGGGAAGAAGGACCATAAGGAGATCCAATATGTCACAACTCCCTCCTTAGCTCAGAGCCTCTCAGTCCTTCCCAGGATAGGGAGAGAACACTGAGTCCAGGAATACAATTCCCAGAATTCACAATTATGTTTCAGAAAATTTACTCTCATCCACAAGGAAACAATATGAAACTTCATTATGAATTACTCCACAAAGGTCACCAATTCAACAGAAACATACTTGGATGTAATTTATCTAGGTCAAGTGATTCAAACTCATTGAGGGAAGCTATGTGCTGTGTTACATCTCCAGTCATCTTGGGTTTCAGTTTCGTCATAAGTATTTCTATTTTATCTTTATATAACTTGTAAAGAAGTAGAAACAAAATAATAATTGAGTAATTCTGCTTATTCTGTGTAACACATAATCATTTATCATACAACTGAAACAATATTATCTTTCCCTTGTGCTTCCTTGCCACCAGCAGCTAAATGGTCCTTTTTGTTGTTTTTAGTATTTTCTTTCTTTCTGTTCGTTTATGAGATTTTCTTATTTTCTCCACTACACAAACTGTAAGTAAGTAAATAAGTAAATTAGTAGATAAGTGAATACAGAAATAAATAAATACACTTTTTACTGAATAAAGACTCCCCATTGACTTTGGACTAGAAAAGTGAAAACGGCTCAGAGATATATGATGGAGAATTAACAATGTCCATGTTGTCCAATCCTTCATAGCATTGCTTTTGTCTTCCAGCAGCAGGATCCTCTTTAGTCAGTGGTCTCCTCTGAGAAACTATTAAGGAAGTTTTCTCATGCTGTCCCCCTAGATGACTTGTGTGTCTAATCTTTCAACACAAGAACCTCTTTTTTTGTTTTGTTTTGTTTTTTTGCAGGGGGGAAGGATGGGCAATTGGGGTTAAGTGACTTGCCCAAGGTCACACAGCTAGGAAGTGTGTCTGAGGTTGGATTTGAACTCAGGTCGTCCTGACTCTAGGGCCGGTACTCTACTCACTGTGCCACCTAGCTGCCCCCAACACAGGAACTCTTAAACTTGGAAATTACCCATTAAGTAATCCCAAGACTTGAAATTCAATTCTCAGAATGGAAAAGTGACATCATAATCATCCCACCTCATTTATCCCTGATGTATTTTTTTTTCTGAGAATAGGTCTCAAAGACATTAAACTAAGTATGAAAAGTTCTGTAAAGTCATCAGATGAATTGCAGTGATACTGCATAGGAAGTCTATTCCAATTGGAGGTGGTCTTTAGTAATTCTCTGTGGTATTGGTATAAAACCAGGTGGCTAAATCAGAAACTGAAGAGATTCAAGCAATCCAGGAGTAGTGTTCTAGTTAAAGCCTTGAGGGAGGATGAGCTAGAGTTGTGGCTTCAGTCTTGGCATTGATCCCTACATCCTTGACTAGAGTAGAATTTCATTCAAAAATTCAAAGGGCTTTCCATCTTCCCATCATTTTTCCTACAAGCATCCATTGATAAGTTGATGGCAGTAGCTACATCAGGAATTAAGAATAGATTATCTGCAGATTTAAGACTTGCTGGGGGACCCAAAAGAAAACAACTTTATATAGGTGGTGGCTGGAAAGCAGGGACTTGCATGAGCTCCCCACCACGTCCCTCCAAAAACCTATAAAAATGTCTCTGAACAAATTCTAGAACTGCAGAACCTACAAAATAGCAGAGGGAAGCAGGGATCCAGCCCAGGACAGCCTGGATGGTCACTGGATGAGGTCTATCATGCACGGAGTAGAGGAGAGCAGAGGGGAGCAGAGCTCAGCATGGGAGGCAGCAGGACCAGCCAGACCAGGAGCTGGGCAGAACAGGCCCTAGCACCCTGAATCAGTGAGCTGTGGCAGCTACCAGACTTCTCAACCCACAAACACCAAAGACAACAGAGAAGGTTAGTGGGAAAAGCTGCAGGGGACAGAGTTCGGGGTTCAGCCACCACCCCAGGGGCAACGGGGGAGGTGCAGCTACAGAACTACAGCTGCAGTTACTTTGAGCCCCAGGCCCATCTGGTGGGAGGAATTAAGTGGCAGATCAGAGCAAGAGTGAAGAGCTTCCTGAAGATTTGTGTCAGGTCCTGGTTGGTGGTTCTTGAGGAAGGAGGAGTCCTGGTGTGGCAGAGCTGGCTGTATAGAAATAGCTCTGAAATCAACGGCACATCCCCTCAAGCTTGGAACAAAGTACTCTTTGCTCTACAAGCAGTCATACCCCGACGAAAAACTCAAGGGTCAAGTTAGTTGGCTGGGAAGATGTCCAGGCAGCGAAAATGCACCCAGATTCAGTCTCAGACTTTGCAATCTTTCTTTGATGACAAAGAAGACCAAAACATACAGCCTGAAGTCAACAAAGTGCAAGAGTCTACACCAAAAGCCTCCAAGAAAAACATGAACTGGTCTCAGGCCATGGAAGACCTCAAAAAGGAGTTGGAAAAACAAGTTAGAGAAGTAGAGGAAAAATTTGGATGAGAAATGAGAATGATACAAGAAAACCATGAAAAACAAGTCAATGACTTGCTAAAGGAGACCCAAAAAAGTACTGAAAAAAATATTGAAGAAAACAACACTTTAAAAACTAGACTAACTCAAATGGAAAAAGAGCTCCAAAAAGCCAATGAGGAGAAGAATGCCTTGAAAGGCAGAATTAGCCAAATGGAAAAGGAAGTCCAAAAGACCACTGAAGAAAATATTACCTTAAAGATGAGATTGGAGCAAGTGGAAGCTAGTGACTCTATGAGAAATCAAGATATTATAAAACAGAACCAAAGGAATGAAAAAATGGAAGACAATGTCAAATATCTCATTGGAAAAACCACTGAGCTGAAAAATAGATGCAAGAGAGATAATTTTAAAATTATTGGACTACATGAAAGCCATGATCAAAAAAAGAGCCTAGATATCATCTTTCAAGAAATTATCAAGGAAAATTGCCCTGATATTCTAGAGCCAGAGGATAAAACAGAAATTGAAAGAATCCACAGATCACCTCCTCAAATAGATCCCCAAAAGAAAACTCCTAGGAACATTGTTGCCAAATTCCAGAGCTCCCAGGTCAAGGAGAAAATACTGCAAGCAGCCAGAAAGAAACAATTTGAATATTGTGGAAAAACAATCAGGATAACACAGGATCTGGCAGCTTCCACATTAAGGGACCGAAGGGCTTGGAATACAATATTCTGGAGGTCAATGGAGCTAGGATTGAAACCAAGAATTGCCTACCCAGCAAAATTGAGTATCATGCTCCAAGGCAAAATATGGAATTTCAATAAAATAGAGGACTTTCAAGCTTTATCAGTGAAAAGACCAGAGCTGAATAGAAAATTTGACTTTCAAACACAACAATCAAGAGAAGCATGAAAAGGTAAATGAGAAAGAGAAATCATTAGGGACTTCCTAAAGTTGAACTGTTTTGTTTACATTCCTACATGAGACCTCAATATCATAGTAGTTGAAAGGAATATGCATATGTGTATGTATACATATATATACTTTTGTGTGTGTCTATGTAGGTATATATATACATACCTACATAGACACACACACACACACACACACACACACACACGAAGGGCACAGGGTCAGTTGAATATGAAGGGATGACATTTAAAAAAATAAAATTAATTTAAGGGATAAGATAGGAATATATTGAGAGAGGGAGAAAGGGAGAGATAGAATGGGGTAAATTATCTCGCATGAAAGTGGCAAGAAAAAGTGGTTCTGTAGGAAGGGAAGAGGGGGAAGGTGAGGGGGAATGAGTAAATCTTGCTCTCATTGGATTTGACCTGAGGAGGGAATACCATACACACTCAATTGGGTATCTTACCCCACAGGAAAGAAGGAGGAGGAAGACAAAAAAAGGGGGGATGATAGAAGGGAGGGCAAACGGGGGGAGGAGGTAATCAAAAACAAACACTTTCATAAAGGGACAGGGTCAAGGGAGAAAATTCAATAAAGGTGGATAGGTTAGGAAGGAGCAAAACATAGTTAATCTTTCACAACATGAGTATTGTGGAAGAACTTTACATAATGATTCGCATGTGGCCTATGTTGAATTGCTTGCCTTCTTAGGGAGGGTGGGTGGGGAGGGAAGAGGGGAGAGAATTTGGAACTCAAAGTTTTAAAAACAGAAGTTCAAAAAACAGCAACAACAAAAAAACGTTTTTGCATGCAACTAGGAAATAAGATACACAGGCAATGGGGAATAGAAATTTATCTTGCCCTACAAGAGAAGAAGGGAAAGGGGGATGGGAGGGGAGTGAGGTGACAGAAGGGAGGGCTGACTCGGAAACAGGGCAACCAGAATATACACCATCTTGGTGTGTGGGGGGGTCTAGAAATGGGGAAAAAATTTGTAATTCAAACTTCTGTGAAAATCAATGCTGAAAACTAAATATATTAAATAAATTTTAAAAAAAAGAAAACTACTTTATAGCCAAGGAGAACATTTTAAGCATTCCAATAAAAGGATTCTGAGGATCTATAATTTGCCTCTTTGACACATGTGATCTTGTAATAACAATGTTGATAGCAGCTACTGTGCAGGTGTAAGGCCAATAACACCAGCCAATAATACCAGCACACAGGAGGTCTCCTGGCACAGGTTCTTGGATCTGCTTTTCTAAGGAAAGCAACTTTAAGGGGTTTTCAATCTCACTTTAATTAAGCATACATATATCATTCACTTAGTTCAGAGGAAAAAGTCAGCACCCCGAACTTCAGAGAAAACACAAACAGAAATTACAAACACAACATATATAAACACAGCAAATAACACAAATCAGCAGACAGGGCTTCTAACTGTCTGTCCATAGCAATACATACATAGCTATGAGAGAGAGAAGCACCAGCATTTGGGTTTTCAAATCCAGGGAGCTCCTTAACAGCTACCCAGAGTCTTGTCTGGTCAAATCACATGAACACTCTTCCAGCGAGTGAGCCCCAAAGCAAAATGCTAACCTCAGAGTATATATATACATACATACATATATATATACACACACATATGTAAATATACATATATACACACATATATACATATATACACATACATATATATGCATGCATGTGTATATGTATGTGTATATATACACACACATACGTATATACATGTATACATGTGTACATATATATATGCTTCTTCAGGGTCAGAGGACATCACAAACATATGACTCAAACTCATGTGACTTAGGCTTTCCTGTGACTTAAGCAGGACATCAAAGACTGTTGATTCAATCAAAGGCAAGGCTCAATCGAAGGCACTTGGTTGCCTTAGTGCTGAGAAGCATTGTAAAAGAAAAAAACAGTGAAAAGTCCCACTTTGCTTGACATTACAGATCCCTAAGACTAAACTCACCTTCCCCTAGACCAGTAATTCTGAAATTCTAGTTCAAGGATAAACTTTCCAATATCCTTTCAGTGTGTGCATGAAGTCAAAACCACTTTCATAATATTAAGAAATTATTTGCCTATTGAAATACTCTTCCATTTTCTAACTATATCTCTGTATGGCTAGCTTTTCTTCATATACTACAACCAAAACAACATATAACGAAAGGTTGAATGCAGTAGGAAATATATCAATGATCTTCTACTATGCCAGATGTTACAGATATTAACCAAAATATTTAATTCCATGACACTTTTCCCTAATATTATTGTTTTAGAAAAAATAGTTCTTTTTTTCAAAAATATAGATTTATATTAAGACACAATGGGTTCATTACTATTTTAATAAATTAAGAAATAATTTTGAAATTTGCCAAGTTTAATTTCTAACAGTAAATATTGATGTATACAACTCATATAAGCCAAAGCTCTTTAAGGACATCAATAACTTCTAGGATTGTAAAGGATTCTTGAGATCAAAAAGTTTGACAACTTCTGCCCTATATATTGCATTTATCTGTGGGAGAGTATGTCTTAGACTTGGGGAATGGAGGATGGTAGAGAAGGATACTTTATTCCAATTTTTCTTATTCTACTACCATATTAAATATTTCTTCATAAACTTGCTAACAGCTAATTAAGATTGGCTTGGTAATTAATAATTGACTCAAAACCAACACTGGAAGCACACCAGGGAGAGGTCACAAGCCCTTGCATTAGGAAGACACCTGCGGCCCTTCAGTGCTCCCCTTAAAACACTGAGGGATCTTATTAGGTATGTTCTGGTAACTCAATGTGCTTGTGCAAGTGGAGACTGTGAGAGCATTCTTAGAGCTTGTCCTATACTTAGTCACTGACCTAAACTCAGAAACTGGAACAGAGTCAGAAAAAAATATTGGGGGGTCTGAATATTATAATCTCAGGCCTTGTGCAAGTATCACCATTAACCTTAGCATTTTGGAAGCTGCAGAACATTCTTGGATTTAGCCTTTGAGTTATTATTGTCATAGAACCACCCCTCTCTCATTCCTCCACTTCTAGATGCCCTTTCTTCTATCATTGCTTTTTTGTTTTTGTTTTGTTTTAATCTCTGTTTTAGGATAGTGAAAAGAGAACTGGATTTAAACCCAGAGGACTTGGATTCAAATTCTGCCTCTAAGATTTGCTAACTGTGTGATCTCAGACAGTCATTTAATATCTCTGGGCTTCAACTCTCTCATCTGTAAAATGGGTCAGACTAAGTGGCTTCTGGCATTCCTTTAAGCTCTAAGGCTATTTTCCTATAATGAGCTCCCTGTGAACCCACAGTGATCCCTTAGATACTTTCTCCTTTCATTTTTCTTTGGAATAATTTGAAATTACTTGGCAGAGTCTTTATCTTTATGACTTCCCTCCCTTCTTGTGTATACTTCCATTTTAATAGTCACAGGCCACATTATCCTATTGTTGTTGCTGAGTATTTTTTTTAGCTGTGTTTGATTCTTTGTGACTCTATTTGAGGTTTTCTTGGCAAAGATACAGGAGTGGTGTGCCATTTACTTCTCCAGCTGATTTTACAGATGAGGAAACTGAAGCAAACAAATTTAAGTGGCTTGCCCAGGGTGACACATTAGCAAGTGTCTGAAGCCAGATTTGAATTCAGGAAGGTAAGTCTTCCTGACTCCAGGCCTGGTGCTCTATCCATTGTACTACCTAGTTGCCCCATATTATCCCGTATAGCTTACTTTTACAATCTTTAAAATTTGCTTATTTTTTAAAACAATATAACCCTTTAAAATTTGTAGATAATTTATAAATTCTCATCATCAAATGACAAGATTGGGAATAGTTTTCGATGGAAGACAGATTGGAAAATAACCCGTAAAATAGACCACAACAAGAATGGAAATACATATTTACAAAAACTTGGACTATTCTATTTGAAAGAGTAACCAATATGAACCAATATGAACTTTAAAATAAAGTAATGTGTTCTTTGAAGGGAAGCTAATATAAATAGAAGCATGTTGTGGAAAAGAACAAAATAGCTTCATTCAAAATCTTCCATTTGGAATATTGATTTGAGTTTATCCAGAGGGAAGAAAGTAGAACCAAAATAGGAAATTGCACAATATAACCCTAGTTTAATTAATCTCTTATCATAGAGACAGGATTTTGTTACTGTATCTTTAAAAGAAAGGGAACAGAATATTTGGAAGTGACCATACCATCTCTGTTGCATGATTAAGCACAAACAAGGTTGTTAAGTTACAGCTCACTTGTAGGGGTTCCACTCCCCTTGACATAGAAAATAAATAAATTTTAGTGCTTTTTACAAATCTTAATTTTTTTATAATACCTTTGAGATGATTTTGATTAGTTGAACATTTTGTCAAGCTTTCTTTAAACTGGTTTTTACTTTTCACTGCTTCTCTCTTTTTTTAAAATGATACTACTTATACTCATCTATCATCCTTTTTCAAGATTTTATGAACAAGTTTATATTTGAAAGTGATGTTGTCTTTGGCAGTCATGTCTCCTGCTTGGCAAGACAGTCAAATGTTTTAATACTAAACTGCTTTCTGGACTTTTTTGGTCTCCTTGCTGTAGTAATTAATTTACATTGGCTAAATTTCTGAATAAAATTAACGTGGTGGATATTGATATCTTTTCTATGGTCTATATATCCCATTCATGATTGCAAAGTCAAGATTAAGTTGTTTCAATTACTGCTATATTTTTTCTCATTAATCTTTATATACGTGTGTGTGTGTGTGTGTGTGTATACACACATACATGTGTGCATTTTTTTTACCAATTCATATATTAGCTTTGAGCTGTTGGTTTGAGTGTATGCAGGCAGTTGACTCACTGGTAACACACATTTATAAAAAGTCTTTTCCTTTTGGTCAGTATAGGAATGCACCACTATTAATTTCTAAGGATGAAGAGGTAGAGAAATAAATGAATCCTTCTAAATTAAAAATAACATATACTCTGATACTGGGCAATTTCAATGCAAATGTGAGAAAGTGTGAAGATGGGAGAAATATATAGAAAAGCATGATTCAGAAAAAAGGATTGGCAAAGACCAATGATTTGTAGGTTTCATAGAATGCTTATGTTTTATATCACATATGCTTTCTTCAAAAAAAAAAAGAATTGATTGATGCTAGACATGATAAACATGAAATAGTACCCAAAAATGAAAGAACCTATACATTATCACAGCTAATATATTATGAAATATATATATGTGTATACACACATATATATACATAAATATGTGCATAAATATATTTTACATGGTCTGTTGCTGTTTATTCTAGAGCTAACGATGTTGATTTACAATTATTAATAATAGCTAACATTTATATAGTAATTCCAATTTGCCAAGCACTGTGCTAAGCACTTCACAAACATTATTTCACTTGATCCTCACATCCCAGAAAGCAGAGGAATATTATTCCAACTTTACAGGTGAGAAAATGAGGCAGGCAGAGGTTAAGTGGCTTGCTCAGGGTCACCAAGATATTAATTGATTGAGACTAGATTTGAACTCAGGCCTTCCTGGCTGTGATGATAATTTTGATAACCTCTACTCCAATTAATCAACATTTACTCAGTTTATTGTGATTTGATGGGTATTAGTGATTATATTAGTGAATTAAGCAGCATAGGATTAAGTTTGTCAGTTATATATGTCAATGCTGTTAGGATAAGAGTTATATGTGTTAGAACCAAATAAATATATTAGTGATATTGACATTATGTATTAATGAGATCATTGTAGATTATAGGATAAAATCATATGACTGTAACATTACATTAAGCCTGGAGCTTCTTATTGCAGCATCAACACCCCTCACCCATATGAATCACTGTTACTGCTCCATTGTGACCTTTCCTTTCCCCTAAACTTCCTTATTTCCTAGGATATTGCTGGCCAAAACAACAGATATTTTGATTTCTTGTGAAAACGCCTGCTGAAGGGGCAGGTACAATGCTTTCACCAGGAAAAACCTGCAGTCTAGACTTAAAAATCTTCTGACAAAGGGTTAACACTTGATGGGAAGGCACCTCAACCAATCATAGAATTTTCCCTACTTCTGGTGTTAAGCAATCATGAAATTGCAATGTCTTATTCTATTCTTAGTGCTCATCCCAAGTCCATAATTTGGGGCAGTGGAGGGGAGGGAACAGACCATGTGGAAAGTCTTGGACTCAATTAATTAACGAGCCCCAGACTCCCTAATGAATTGATTAATCATGCTTGGACCTCTCAGTGTTACAGACTGAAATTTTCTGGACCACATGACATGACTCCAGACCCAGCAAAATATCCTCCATACCACCTAGCTGCACCTAATTTAAACTTACGAAATTAGATTTGAGAGAGAAAAAAAAAAACAAATGAATTTCGTGGGAAAAGAGGTTGTTTTGGTTTTTAACATACCTGGTGGGGATTTAATACTATTTCTTATAATTATTATTACATATAATTGATTATTAATGTATTGCAATACAATTAGATAATCTAATTAATCCACCTGATTAATTTTTATATTTGTGTAATTTATGAGGTAATTTTGGAATGATTCTCTTGCTTGCTTTTGAATCTAATACAAAAAAAAATTTAAGTAGCATATTGAAGGGAAGGGGATTGGTGTCTTTGACCCCCCAAACCCCAGAAAGATACTGCTTAATCTCTAACACTATCATAAAATCCCTAAAGCCCATAGAATCATTTCATGTGGTTTTACAAAAAACCCATTTCATGTGGGATATAGCAAAAGGCCTGGTGACACCTATAGCATGAAAGGAATACTAGAAAGCAGGAGAATGCTGGTCAAATAGGATGAACAATATTAGTTCCAGATATTAGAGTTTAAAAGACACATGTATTATTAATAAATGATAAGTTGTGAGTAGCAAGTTATAAGACAATTATTATATATGGTTTTGCTTAATGATTTTCTTATGGCAAAGTAATATGGGATTTATATATTGGGAATTGACCTATACATAAGAAAAAAGTGCATGTTTTTTTTAAAACTTCCATTTAAATAAAGATTGGAATAATGAATAAATAAATATATAATGAATGATCCAATCAATCAAAATGTATTAAGTGCTTATGATATTCAAAGTATTGTGTTAAGTACTGGAGAGTCAACAGAGGAGAAAAATGGTCTTCATTCTGAAAGGGAATTTGAATTGCTTGATATATATTATATTGCTGGTTTGGATGCAAGTGAGAGGCAAAAGTGCTATGGTCCATGTGGTTCAATGGCAAAGTAAATGGTAATGCATTTTTGAATAATTTTACATAATTACATAATTACACTTATTTCAATTTATTCATTCATTCATTTATTTGTTTGTTTGTTTGTCTGTTTGTTGTTTTTTTAATAACTAACAATGTTTATTTCAGTCTTCAGCAGGCCACCAGGCATTTCTTTTTTTGTTAAGATTTTTTTGTTTTTAATTTACAACACTCAGTTCCACATGATCCTGAGTTCCAGATTTACTTCCCTCCCCCTTCTGCCCCTCCCTTCCCATGACATCATGGAACCCAATATATCTTCTACATATAACTTTACATTGAACTAAATTACACAATAGTCAAGTTGTAAAGAAGAATTATTACCAATGGAATGAATCATGAAAAAGAAGAAATGAAACCAAACAAAAACAAAAACAAAAGAGAGAAATAAAACAAAAGAAAAAATAAAGGAGAGCAAACAGTTTGCCTCAATCTGCATTCAGTCTCCATAGTTTTTTCTCTGATCTAGATATCTCTCTCCCTCATGAGTCCTTTGGAGTTGTCTTTGAACCTTGTATTGCTGAGAAGAGCTAAGTCTATCAAGGTTAGTCATCACAGAATCCATATATCTGTGGTTGTGTATAATGTTCTCCTAGTTCTGCTCCAGTTACTCAGCATTATAGCATGTAGGTTTTTCCAGGTTATTATGAAGTCCGTATCTTCCCCATTTCTTATAGCACAATAGTATTCTATTACCTTCATATACCACAACTTGTTCAGCCATTCCCCAATTGATAGGCATCCCCTTGATTTCCAATTCTTTGCTACTACAAAAAGAGCTGCTATAAATATTTTTGTACATATGGGTCTTTTTCCCACTTGTGTAATCTCTTTGGGATATAGCTCTAGAAGTGGTATCGCTGGGTCAAAGGGTATGAACATTTTTATAGCCCTTTGGGCACAGTTCCAAATTGCTCTCCAGAATGGCTGCATCAGTTCACAACTCCACCAGCAATGTAACAGTTGCAATTTTCCCACATCTGCTCCAGCATTTATCATTTTCTTGTTTTGTCATTTTGGCCAATCTGACAGGAGAGATGTGGTCTCTAAGAGTTGTTTTGATTTGCATTTCTCTAATCAGTAGTGATTTTGATCATTTTTTCATATGTCTATAGATATCTTTAATTTCTTCCTCTGAAAACTGCCTGTTCATACCCTTTGACCATTTCTCAATTGGGGAATGACTTGTATTCCTATAAATTTGACTCAGTTCCCTGTATATTTTAGAGATGAAGCCTTTATCAGAGACACTAGTTGTAAAAATTTTCTCCCAATTTTCTGCTTCCCTCCTAATCTTTGTTGCGTTGGTTTTTTCTATACAAAAACTTTTCAATTTAACACAATCAAAATTACCCATTTTGCATTTTGTAATGCTTTCTGTCTCTTGTTGTGTCATGAATTCTTCGCTTTTCCATAAATCTGATAGGTAAACTATTCCTTGCTCTCCCAAATTGCTTATAGTATCAGCCTTTATTCCTAAATCATGAACCCATTTTGACTTGATTTTGGTATATGGTGTAAGATATTGGTCTATGCCCAGTTTCTGCCCTACCATTTTCCAATTTTCCCAGCAGTTTTTATAAATCAGTGAATTCTTAGCCCAGAAGCTGGCCTCTTTGGGTTTATCAAAGAGTAGATTGCTATAGTCGTTGCCTACTACTTCTTGTCTACTGAACCTATTCCACTGATCCACCACTCTGTTTCTTAGACAGTACCAAGTAGTTTTGATGACTTCTGCTTTATAATACAGTTTAATATCTGGTGTGGCTAGGCCACCTTCCATAGCATTTCTTTTCATTAATTCCTTAGACATTCTAGACCTCCTGTTATTCCAGATGAATTTTTTATTATTTTATCCAGCTCTGTAAAATAATTTTTGGTAGTTTATTGGTATGGCACTAAGTAAAGTAATTTAGGTAAAATTGCCATTTTTATTATATTATCTCAGCCTAACCATGAGCAACTGACATTTTCTCATTCATTTAGATCTGACTTTATTTGTATGAAAAGTGTTTCATAGTTATGTTCATATAGACCCTGGATTTGTCTTGGCAGATAGACTCCCAAATAGTTTATCGTGTCTACAGTAACTTTGAGTGGAATTTCTCTTTCTATCTAGTTCTGTTGGCCTTTGTTAGTAATATATAGGAATGCTGAGAATTTGTGTGGGTTTATTTTATACCCTGTAACTTTGCTAAAGTTGTTTATTATTTCAAGTAGTTTTTTACTTGATTTTCTAGGATTCTCTAAGTAAATCATAATATCATCTGCAAAAAGTGATAATTTAATTTCTTCTTTGCCTATTCTAATTCTTTCAATTTCTTTTTCTTCTCTTATTGCCACAGCTAACATTTCTATTATCATATTGAATAACAGGAGTAATATTGAACATCCATCATTCATGCCTGATCTTATTGGGAATGCATCTAGCTTATCCCCATTACATATAATCCTTGCAGTTTGTTTTAGGTAGATGCTATTTATAATTTTAAGAAAGGCTCAATTTATTCCTAGTATTTTTAATAGGAATGAGTGTTGTATTTTGTCAAAGTCTTTTTTTGCATCTATTGATACGATCATATGATTTCTGCTAGTTTTGTTGTTGATATAATCAATTATATTGATAGTTTTCCTAATCTTGAACCACCCTTGCATTCCTAGGATAAGTCCTACCTGGTCATAGTGTATTATTCACATGATAAGTTGCTGCAATATTTTTGGTAATATTATATTTAAAATTTTTACCTGTCGGTGCATATGTGTTAAATAATGATATTGCTTCATTGTTTATGGTGCCTTTTAGCAGGATGTAGTGTCCTTCCTTATCTCTTTTAATTAGATCTTTGCTTTTGCTTTGTTGGAGATTAGGATTGCTAACCCTACTTTTTTTTTACTTTAGCTGAAGCACAATATATTCTACTCCAGCCTTTTATCTCTACCCTGTGTATATCCCCTTGTTTCAAATGTGTTTCTTGCAAACAGCATATTGTAGGACTATGGTTTTTAATCCATTCTGCTATCCACTTCTGTTTTATGGGAGAGTTCATCCTATTCATTTTCACAGTTATGATTACTATCTGTGTCTTTTTCTCCATCTTATTTCCCCCCTGTTTATGCTTTTGTTTCTCCCTTCTCCCTTCCACTCCTTAACAGAGTTTTGCTTTTGACCGCTGCCTTCCTCAGTTTACCCTCCCTCTTGATTCCCCTGCCTTATCTTACCATTTTGCCCTTGTTACTTCTTCCCTCCCTTCTGACCACCCCCTTCCTTTTTTCCCCCTTTCCCCTCCTACTGCCTGTAGGACAAATTAGATTTCTATTCTTTTCAGGGTACGTTATTCCCTTCTTGAACCAAATCTGATGAGAGTAAAGCTCAAATGCTGCTCTTCTCCCTTCCTTCCTTCCCTCTACTACAATATGTTTTTATGCCTCTTCATGTGATAAAATGTACCCTTTTCTACTACCTCCTTACCTCTTCTCCCAGAGCCAACCCTTTACACCTCTTAATTATATTTTTATCATTATGTCTGTTATTTTAGACTGATACCCACAGTCTGTGAATATCCCTGTCAATGGTCATAATAAATATACAATTCTCAAGATTGACATATATATAAAACATAATAATCCTATACCAGGATGTAACTAATTAGCCTTATTGATTAACTAGGGTTTTTTCCACCTGTTTACCATTTTGTGTCTCTGTTGAGTTTTGTATTTGGAGATCAAATTCTCCATTGACCTCTGGCCTTTTTATCCGGAAGGTCTGGAATTCCCTTATTTCATTGAATGTCCATCTCCTTGCCTGGAAAATTATGCTCAGTTTTGCTGGGTAGTTGATCCTTGGTTGTAGTCCCAGCTCCTTTGCCTTTTGGAATATCATATTCCAATTTCTCCTGTCATTTAAGGTAGAAGCTGAAAGATCCTGCGTGATCCTGACTGTAGCCCCATGATATTTGAATTGTTTCTTTCTAGCTACTTGCATTTTTTTTCCTTGACCTGGTAGTTCTGGCATTTGGCTATAATATTTCTTGGAATTTTCCATTTGGGATCTTTATCAGGTCATGATCAATAAATTCTTTCAATGATAATTTTACCCTCTGACAGGAATTCTGAGCAATTTTCCTTAAGGATTTCATGGAAGATACTATCCAGGCTCTTTTTTTCACTGTAGCTTTCAGGTAGATCAATAATTCTCAGATTGTCTCTCCTGGATCTATTTTCCAGGTCTGTTGTTTTTCCAATCAGACATTTCACATTTTCTGATATTTTTTCATTCTTTACATTTTGTTTGACTGATTCTTGATGTCTCATAGAGTCATTAGCTTCTACTTGCCCAATTGTAATTTTAATGTTTTGTTTTCTCCCTTTATCTTCTCTATCTCCTTTTCCAGTTGGTTGATTTTATTTACAATGAGACATTTTCTCCATTTGTATTCTGATTTTCCTTAACCAATTCCCCTATTTAAAAATTTGTCTTCCTCATTGAATTTTTTTTCCATTTTTTTCCACTTTTTCTTTTGCCTCCCTAATTTGGTTTTTAAAGTCCTCCTTGAGTTCTTCCAGGAATGCTTTTTGGTCTGGAGATGAGTTCACTTTTCCTTTTGAGGTTTCAGATGTGAGTGTAGTGTCCATGCTGTCCTCTTCTGAATTGGTATTTTGGTCTTCTCTGTCTCCATAATACAAATCAATCATCTCTGGCTTTTTAGCATGATTTTTCATGGTGTTTTTTTTTCCTCCTGGCTTCTAAAGTGGATCTCTGTTTCTGAGGCTCAGGGGGCTCTGTCCCAAGTTTCTTGTGTTGGAATCAATGGGTCTGCTCACTGGCTTTATGTTCTATAGCCTCTGGTTTCGTGAAGTCTGGGAGAGGGGTGATCTGGCTGCTGAGGGGTCTCCTCTTCCCCAGGACTGTTCTACAGAATGGGTGATCTCAGCTCTTCTCTGTGCTGGTGTCTGCCACTTCCCCTGGCTGTGCAAAGCCCAGTCTGGGTTCCTGGCATTGATGCTTGTTAGCTCCACCCCCTGGGGCTCAGTTACTCTCATTGTTCTGCTGTGGTGAGGGCTGCTGGCACACCTCTCTTCCTGCACTAGTCTCCTTCTGCCACCACAGGAAGGGCCCTCTCCCCCACTTCTGTCACTACTGAAGTCCCCTCTTCTGGCTCCTTTGTTTCTCCTGAGGTATTATTCTCTCATTTTATTCAAGGGAGGGATATGAGCCATTTTACCTGCACATCATGGCTCACAGAGGTTCAAGAAGGTGAGTTTCAAATCTCTAGACTGTGGGTTGGAGGCCTCCACGCTGACTGCTCTCACAGCTGCAGGCTCTGTGCTCCAACAGACTCCCGTCCTGGGCTGAGAGGCCTGTGGCACGATCACGGCAGTAACCAGTCTCACTTATTTTTTTAAAGTAAGTTTCTGATGTTGAAATATTTAACATTTCTAAGGAATTTTGTAGGAAGAACTTTCTTTTCCAGGTCTTCAGGAGATATGTAGTCTGAGGAGGCACCTAAAAAGCAAGATTCTAGGATGTGTATCTAGAAAGATTGCTTTTCTACTGGAAGGCTGTACAAGCCGATTTCAAAAAGGAATTGGAAGGAAGTGCTGCTGTTTTCAAAATTCTTGCACTTACAGCCCATCAGTGTCATTTAGTCATCAGCTAGTGTTTTAAAGGTGGGGTAGGTAAAAGAGAAAATGTCATCAAACTACAAAATCTCCTTAAGGGAAATCTTGTTTTGCCTATATAAGACCAGGAAGATATGATATTATTTATGGCTGAAATGAAAAAAGCTTTTGGGAGAAGAGATTTATGTAGAACCTTATGGCCATGGTTTCTAATCTTTAAGCCAAAGGAAAAACAAAACAACAAATGAACAACTTTACACATGATTTTTGATTCATCTAAAATAGTTTTAATTCTTAGTCTTTAAGGCAGAATTATTGGGGGCAAAAGCAGCTTCAGAAAAAAAATCTCCTTCCTGGGACAATACCATCTTAGGTCCTTAAGATCAAGGGAGAAAATGGAATATTTAAAGTAGAAAATGAAAACACAAGTGTGTTTGGATCATTCCCCACAGTCTTCTAGAATTTAAAGCCATACTGCTAGAAGAAAAAAATGTTTAAAGTGGAAAAAGTAAAAGTACTTGAGTAATGGCTCTTCAATAATCTAGAATTGCCTTCAAAAAAAGAATATATTTCTGGCCTTTAAGTTTAAGTACTAGAAAAGAAGAAAAAATTATGAAAATTCTGATTGATCAGAGAAGAAAACTGAAGATTTTGGATCCAAAGTGGGGAGGGGAGAAAGCACATATTTGAGATGGAAAAGGAAAGAGTAATAACACTATGAAGTTGTCTAAATTATCAGGTCCCAGGAGCTGGAGCTGATAAAATATTAAATAAGGCCTCACAAAATCACAAAAAGAGCCAGAAGGGACCTTCAAATCATTTAGTCCAAAACTCTCATTTTACAGATTAGAAAACTGAGGGTCAGAACAGTTAGGTGATTGCTCAGATGGAAGAATGAGGACAAGAATTCAGGTCTCTCAACTACTGTTTCAAAATTCCTTCCATTACACCTGGTTACTGGCAGGAGAAAAATAAAATATTTGTAATGGAACAGGGAAAATGACTTATTTCTACAAATATGACATTGGTGGTTTCTAGCTCGACAGAGTTAACTGTAGTTATATTTCTCTTCTCAACTCTTGAAGCATTTAAAAAAAATAAATCCTTAAAGAACTTAGTTTCAAGATAGCCAAGTTACCAAGACTTGTAGTGAGGCAGAACACCTGGACTGCTGCAGTGGTGAAAGACCCATTTTGAATAGCTGCAACAATTGAATTCATGAGGCTTCATGATAGAAAATTAAGTTGTCACAGGATTGGATTGGTAAAACCAAGCCTACTAATTAAATCACTAAATTACAAACAGATGAATATTATTAATCAGTTAATGTCAATTTGAAAGATTGAAAAATAAATGAAAAGTTTAGCTACATATGCAAAATGAAGAGAAAAGAGTAAAGGTGTCCCACCTTAATTAATGGGCACAGCTTCTAAAGCATGCACCACAAGGATGGATGCCCCATCCAGAAGTGTATGCCCTGTTCTTTCAATTCTCTCAGTGCTAGGGAATTGGGAAAACTTCAGGTACCTTTATGTGGTTTTTTGGTCTAGTTTTGTTTCTTTTTTGATGCTTGCTCCTACATTCTCCTTTATGGAGGAAGGGACTTCCAGCCCCCATGCCTATAATTGGTCAATCCTTTTTAATTCCCAAAAGTTCGCCTTTGAGTTGTCTTTTACAAAATTGGGAAAAATTTAATTTCTCTAAAGAACTTAAAAAGAAAAAGCTGGTGTTCTTTTGCAACACTGTTTGGCCTCAGAAACACCTAGAGGTCCACAAAGAGTGGCCCAGTTTTGGGACTTTAAAACAGTTAGAATCTCTTGCAGTTAGAATTATAGTCACAGAGAAGGAAAATGGATAGAAGTTGCCTACGTGATGGCCTTCATTGAGCTCTCTAGGAACCCTGTCCTAAGAAAAGTTTGTAAGATGCTCATAGCTAGAGCCACCCCACATAGGGGTAATGGGGGTCAACAAGACATTTTGGATGTCCCCTTTCTTATGGTCCCCAGGGCTTCAGCCCTTCCCCCCTTAGCCACTCCCACTCAGGTCCCAGCCACTGGGCTCATTGAAGCATCTCCCCATTCGGCCCCTCTCCCTGAGGAGACCCCTTCTCAGGTTCTGGACTCAGGCCCAGCCCCCATGGCAGTCTCTGGGGTATCTCCCCCTCTGACTAGTACCCCTCCTCAGATACCAGCTGATCTTTTCCCTTGCCAACCAGATCCCCCAGTCTTGCAGTCCAATACAGATCAGCAGGCAGTCCCTAGCCCCTCCCTCACAAGAAGTAGGACTTCCTATCTCCCTCCCCAAACCCCTGTCCCTAGCAGTGATCGTTCAAGGCTTTTTACCCTGAGGGAAGTGCCAGCCTTGCCCAGCGGAACAAAAAGAGAAACTGGGGAGATACTTGGAAGACCCCACTAAGTTTACTGAGGGTTTTAAGGATCTGTCCCTACATTTGGAACTTTATTGGGATGATTTCCATATCCTCTTCTTGACCTGTTGTACCACTGAGGAGAAGAGGAGAATTTGGGAACAATCCCCAAAATTTGGGGATTGTTTGGCTAACAATGACCCCACAAACTATCCCCTAGGAATAGCTGCTATTCCCACTAGTGACCCAGGATGAGATTATAAAAATAGTAAAGATAGGGGAAAGAGGGACCATATGGTAATTTGCCTGTTTGAAGGTCTAAGTATGCATTCCAAAAGCAAATAAATTTTCAAAAAATTAGGGAAATTACCCTGCCCTTTTCCAACACTGGCTAATAGAAGCTATTAAGAAATATACGAGCACTGGCCTTGGAGTCAGGAAAACCAGAGTTCAAATCTGGCCTCAGACACTTGACACACTAAGTAGTTGTGTGACCTTGGGCAAGTCACTTAACCCTAATTGCCCTGCCTTCCCCCCTCCAAAAACAACAACAAAAGAAATATATGAGTTTGGATCCTGATTCTATTGAAAATGTGGCAATCCTTAGCATGTATTTCATTAATCAGTCTTCCCCAGATATTAGGAGGAAACTGCAGAAATTGGCCATGAGACTCCAAACACCTCAGGCCCAACTACTGGAGACAGATTTTGGAGTCTGACAACACAGACATAGTTGCAACAGAGGAAAGAGAATGCAGTGAAAGAGCTATACATAGAAAACATGCTCAATTCTTGACTGCTGCCATGGCCAGGAAAAGACCCAAGGAGTGCCTCTCCAGGGCGCCCCCTTGGAGGAAGCCTGGATACTTGGGCAGTAGGGAAACCTGCTTTCAATGCCACAAGGAGGGTCACTGGTCCAAGGAGTGCCCCTCCAGGGTGCCCCCCCAGAGGAGGCCCCCAGGACATATGTCTCCAGGATCATGCCTAACATGTGACCAGGAGGGACATTGGAGGAAGGATTATCCCCAAGGTTGGAAAAGTGGTGGAGCTTCCCCTCAGTACTCTGTCCTCCAGTCTTCTCAAGACTCAAAAAGACAGGAAAGCCTGGGGTTTGGCAATGCTCCCACTTTCTCCTCCTCTCTAGCTGAGCCCTGGGCAAAATTGCAGCTGAAGGTAAGGTTATCCACTTTATCATGGCTATGTTCTCTTGTTACTAATTACTCTGGCCCTACCTGCCCCTTGACCCATTGGATCACAATTATTAAAGGGGAAATTAAGGGATGTCATGAGACATACTTCCTCCCCTACCTATTTGAGGATCTGTTGTTTGAACACTCCTTCCTTATCATCTCCTCTTGTCCTGTCCCCATCTTGAGAAGGGACCTGATGGTGAAGTTGGGGAGCCACTTTTTTCTAGTTAAACCTCCCATCCTCTTTTTCCGTCTATTCACCAGACCCCATCAGTAGCTGAAACTGTGGACCAACAAACTTTTAGTGTGCACTAGGTGGTGTAATTGAAGGGAAGGTCTAATTCTTGCCTTTCTGAGATGAACTTTGCAAGCTTCTGATCCTGTTTTGGTCTGAGTGACACAACATTAGATTTGCCCTTGGTTGGAGTTAAAGTAAACTACTGTGGTCCCAGATCCTGTTAGCTAGATTTATGGCTCTGCAATTTCAGAGTGACAGAACTGTGATGTTTAAAAAGTTCAAGAGACAGTTTATGAGTAATTAATCATTTTATTAATAATGTTAGCATATTACCAATAAAATGGATCAGTGATACTCTCAAATGTCAAAGACAATCATGGAGGTGGGCTCGCAGTTTATATGTCCTTGAGAGAGTGGCTATTCCTAAGAGTGGCAGTCAACTCTGATGGGTTAACAAGTAAAGAGAGAGAATAAATATTATAATGAGAGGTGGATCCATTCTAATCAGGGACTAGGGCACTTGACTCAGATCATGTCATTTACTTTCAAATCACCCCCAGCCTTGGTCAAGCTAAACAAAGGATCTACCCCCCTGCTCAAACCTGCCTGAGTAGAACGCAACGGGCATGAATTCACCTCAGTTTAAATTCTTTGTAAGGTTTTCTAGTTGAGTGAGGCAACAACTGCAGCTAGATAAGATAGTCAAGGTAGGGTAAATTTTGGGGAAAGGTCAGGGATCTCCCCCAATAATTTGTCTTGACATGCATTGCATGGGAGTTACAGCCCAGAACTGGGCTCCCCTAAGATGGCCAGTCCAGAACTGGCTAGATATGGGATTTGGAGTGCCCAGTTACACACCTTTTCAACAGGGGCTCATATCACCCTGCCATCATTTTGCCTCCTGTTCTATCAGAACACTCCCACAAACACACACGTATCCCATACCAGACCACTCCCAGTCTTGTGATATTTAGACAGAAGAATCTGTCTCCACCCAAACCTGAACAGATTAAATCAATTCAGACCTGGGTTGGAGTTTGACCAGGATGAGACTCCATGCAATGTCATTATCAGTAAAGAAGTTTGTAAAGAAGTTTGGAGAAGGGGATGGCTGGGGAGGAAGCTCTGAGAATCATTTTTCATACAATATAGCTACTAAAATGGTATTCATAAAGTATGTCTGACCACGTCACCTTCATGCTTAAGAATCTTCAGTGGCTCTTCATTGCCCTTAGGCAAAAAAAAAATAAGAGCAATTAACTTTGGTATTTAAATCCCTTCAAAATCTGACTCTCACTTTTAGTTCTTAGAGGTTTACACATTGTTCTATTCTGCTCTATATTCTAGACAATGACTCTACATGTTTCCCTCATACATTTCATTAAAACTCCAACCTCCAGGTCTTTGTGTAGGTGTTAGCATTCTGGAATGCTCTCTCTCTCCTGATCTTCCACAATTTAGAATCCCTAGTTCCCTTTAGTCAGTCAGTCAATAAACATTTATGAAGGCCCTGCTATATGCCAAGCACCATGCTAAATACTAGGGATACAGAGAAGCAAAAGACAGTCCTTGTCCTCAAGGGGTTCATGATTTAACAAGGGACAAAGCAAGAAACACAATTGTGTGAAAAAGTTATATATGGGATTAATAGGAAGTAATTAAAAGAGGGAAAGGTATTAAAATTTAGAGAGGTTAGAAAAGGCTTCTTGCAGAAAATGGGATTTTAGTTGGAAGTTCAGGTAAGTATCTCCTCCTTCAACACAACTTTAATAGTTACTCTTTTTGTTAGAAATCTTGACAATCGGGGCAGAGCCAAGACGGCCGCTGGAATGCAGGGACTTACGTGAGCTCCCTGCCAGGTCCCTCCAAAAACCTATAAAAAATGGCTCTGAACAAATTCTAGAACTGCAGAACCCACAAAATAGCAGAGGGAAGCAGGGATCCAGCCCAGGACAGCCTGGATGGTCGCTGGATGAGGTCTATCATGCACGGAGTGGAGGGTAGTGGAGCCCAGCGTGGGCGGTGGCAGGGCCAACCAGACCAGGAGCCAGCCAGAACAGGCCCTAGCACCCTGAATCAGTGAGCTGTGGCAGTTACCAGACTTCTCAACCCACAAACACCAAAGACAACAGAGAAGGTTAGTGGGAAAAGCTGCGGGGGGACAGAGTGAAAAGAGTTCACAGTTCCGCCAATGCCCCAGGGGCAGCGGGGGTGGTGCAGCTACAGAACTACAGCTGCAGTTGCTTCCAGCCCCATGGCTGGCATTTGGCCTATGTTGAATTGCTTGCCTTCTTACAGAGGGTGGGTGGGGAGGGAAGAGGGGAGAGAATTTGGAACTCAAAGTTTTAAAACAGACATTCTAGGAAACAGATGCAACTAGGAAATAAGACACACAGGCAATGGGGCACAGAAATTTATCTTGCACTACAAGAGAAGAAAGGAAAGGGGTATGGGAGGGGAGTGGGGTGACAGAAGGGAGGGCTGACTCTGGAACGGGGCAACCAGAATATATGCCATCTTAGAGTGG
This sequence comes from Trichosurus vulpecula, assembly GCF_011100635.1. Lineage (NCBI taxonomy): Eukaryota > Metazoa > Chordata > Mammalia > Diprotodontia > Phalangeridae > Trichosurus > Trichosurus vulpecula. Next base: position 28,241,802 of record NC_050581.1, read on the forward strand.
GCGAGAGGGTAGAAATGGGGAGAAAATTTGTAATTCAAACTCTTGTGAAAATCAATGCTGAAAACTAAGTATATTAAATAAATTAAATTTAAAAAAAGAAAAAAATAGAAATCCTGACAATCATTGTTTCTTTATTTTATTATATCCTGTATTTTATTATTTGCGAACATTTGCAAACTCCTTAAGATCAGGAATTGTCTTACATTTGCATAACTAGAAACTCACTGAGTGCATGGCAAATTATAGCTACTTAACAATGCTTGTGGATTGATTGCTTGAAACCTTTGTGATCAGGAGGACTCTTACACCCTGTATTAGCAAAGCAACAAACACAACATCGATGATAATTCTGAATAGGCCTACCATCACAATTATCATTGATGTTGTGCTTATTGCCTTGCTAATACACAACCTCAAAGAAAATACTGAAATTCCAAGTGGGCATCTTGAGAAGGTGTGTTCAGCTTTGAACACATTGAGTTTGAGATGCCTATGAGATACACAAGAGTAGATGTTCTACAGTTAGTTGAAAGCGCTAAACTGAGTCATGGGCAGGAGGTGTATTGTTAATATATTTTTGCTTAATTTGAAGATCTTCCCATTTATTAAGAGGTCAATGTGACCTGCTTAAATCACATGGAAACCTAAGTCACATATGGTGTGAGGAGGTTGCTGAATGGGTAGAATAGGAAGGGTGGAGCCAGGAGTTGGTCAGAGCAGTTAGAGTGGTGGGAGAGAGAGGATGCAGACAAGCAGACAGCTAGGATTGTGAGTGTTTGTTTGTGGGAAGACCTGGGGGTGGAAGCCTTAGGATGGTGTTGCTCTGGGCTGTGATAATGTGTTTTAACTTATTTGTTGCTATGATGGATTTTGGTTTACTGGTATTGGGATTTGGCTTTCTGGTGTCTGAATAAATGTTTTGGTTCTGTCTTCTATATAGAGAGCCTTTTGTATTTTGTGATTCAGAACTGTATCAGCATATTCATAGTCAACTTTGGTGCTATGAATATTGTGTTGGTGATACATTTGGCATTTTGAACAGGATTGCAAGGTATCAGATCTCTATTTGGAGGACTTTAGAGGAAGATGTGGATATCCCAGAATGGAAGCATTTACCTTATTCCTAACTAACAAGGGAATAGGCTAAACACACCAGACCCTGTGAAAACTGGGAATGAAGGCTACAGAAGGGACAACCTAGAGATTTAGAAAGATGTTTGCAAGGAATACTAATAAAACCAGGGGAAGAACTGGCAGGGGTGTGTAGGAGAGACTGGATTTTGCTAACAAGTTATTGACTCATTTGTGAAAGCAGAGCTGTTGGAGAAAATTCAGATGAAAGAAAGTCGGCTGGGTTGCATGGGAATTTTCAGCATTTGGGCCCTTCTTTAGAAGAGTAAGCTGGAGGGTCTCAGGTGGTTGAAGAACAAATTACTGTTCAGGAGTTGGCTTGTTTGCACAAGAATTTTTCTCTTCATTTAACTAAGAGAAAAAAAGTGAAAAGCTAACAAGAGGAATGTACATGCAGCACTTATTGTAACAACAATGCTACTTGCCACTACTATGGCTGTATAAGGCCAATAATATAAGCATACAGGAAGGCTGCTAGAACAGGTTCTTTGATCAGTCTTTTTTTTTGGAGGGGAGAAGGCAAGGCAATTGGGGTTAAGTGACTTCCCCAAGGTTACACTGCTAGTAAGTGTATCAAGTGTCTGAGGTTGGATTTGAACTCAGGTCCTCCTGACTCCAAGCCTGGTGCTCTACTCACTGCACCATCTAGCTACCGTGATCTGCTTTTCTAAGGATAGCAACTTTAAGGGGTTTACAATCTCACTTTAATTAAACATACATATATCATTCACTTAGTTCAGGGGTAAAAGTCAGTACCCTGAACTTCAGAGAAAACACAAACACAAATTACAAACACAAATTATATAACCAGAGCAAGTAAACACAAACCAGTAGACAGACGTCTAACCATCTAACTATAGCAATACATAGTTACCAGAGAGAAAGAAGCATCAACATCTGGGTTTTCAAAGCTGGGGGGCTCCATGACAGCCACCAAGAGTCTCGTCTGGTCAAATCACATGACACTCTTCCAGTGACTGAGAACCCACCAACAAAACACCAACCTCAGATCTTATATACCCTTCTCAGGGGCAAAGGGCATCACAACCATGTGGCTCAAACACATGTGACCTAGGCTTTCTTGTTTGTTAAGCAGGTCATCAAAGACTCTTGATTCAATCAAAGAAACAAAGGCAAGACTCAACAAAGGCAATTGATTACCTGGGTGCTGAGAAGCACTCAAACAAAAAACAGCAAAAAATCCCATTTTGCTTGCCATTATATTTGAAAGGCAAGACTCAGAGGTACTTGATTACCTTAATATTCCAAAAGAGAAAACAGTAAAAGGAGTCCCACCTTTTTATCACTGCAACTTATACAGGCTTAACCTACTTGCCACAACAAATGCCAGGAACATGCATAAGAGGAAAACCAAACAGTTGTAGATGAGGCTCCCCAGGCAGAAGCTCGCTCAATACTAGGAAGGAAACAGGAGAACAAGGTGTAATAGTAATTAAGGTGGAACTTTTTGCTTGTCTTTTCTTAAGTGCCTTTAATGATTCTGGCCTTTGTTTGAATGGGGCAGATAAAGTGGGATCTTTTTGTCTTGGCTATTTCTCAGCACAGAGACAATTGGGAGTCATTGATTTGTATATGATGTGATACTGGGGATGGGAAATTATTCCACATCCAGCCTGGGTGAGGTCAGAGCCCTCAGGGCTCTGAACAGGATATAATTGAAGAGAGTTTGGCGTTTGACTTTTGGAAGGAGTGTTGAGACTCTGGGCAAACTGCAAACTGTCTCCCAGCTTTGCACCCCAGATGTTGGTTCTTCTCTGGTTACTAATAATTGTGATTTGAATTAGACAAGGTCTGTCTGTTGATATTTGTAATTTCTATTTGTGTTTGCCTTGAAGTTCAGGGGGCTGATCTTTTCCCCTGAACTGTGAATGATATTTGTATGTTTGATTAAACTGAGATTGTTAACCCCTTAAAGTTACTTTCCTTAGTAAAGCAGATCAAAGAACCTGTGTTGGCAACTTTTTGTGTGCTGGTTGTTGGCAGGTCTTACACCCTTACAGCAGCTGCTAGAAATATTGTTACAATACAAGGGTGGGGAAACACAGTGTTCAGGGAGATACTTGAGGATTTTACTCAGCAGGAGGTCACAGATATTTTGATTTGGTTCACCCAAAGGATGGGAGAATTGTTAGTGTCTTGGATGGTGAGAATCAGTGATGAAGGAGCTGGAGGAGTATAGGTAGATAGCATAGATTGCTTGAAATTCATAGGTATTAGAATCCTTTTGCACAGCAAGTTTTTAGGGATTACCGTACACAAGGAGGTAACAATAGGATTAATCTTTTAGCTTTAGCAGCAAGAGGATACAACAGAGATTATCCTACTGACTCTGTGGCTTAGTGGAGATAGACCCTGGTATTCACTTAGAGACTATATGAAAAAGTCAAAGGAAGAGGTAATGAAGACAGCAATCACAATGGGAGATGCTAAAGCTTATCATAACACTCCCTTAGCAGTTTCTCATAGAAATATAATAGTGAAGATGGCTTCTCCTGCATATAAGCACCTAATTAGGGAGATAGGGCACCCTCTTTCAGAGGTGCTAGATAAGATTTCACAGTTAAGTGACTTAGGGGACTGGTAAAAAGATAAGTTTCCTCAAAAGAGAAAAGTAAATAGTGAATTCAAAGTCAGAACAGATTAACAAGAAAAGAATTGTTACTGCTCTATTGAGAGCAGGGGCTAGATTTTGGAACAATAGATGGTATTCCTAATAATGAGCTATATAAGATGTACAGAGAAAAGGTACTTAATATTAGACAGAATAGGGAAGTAAGAACTGCCCCTACAGATCCTCCTGAATCCTTATATCCAAGTTTGTCACTCCTTCAGGGAGAATAGGAAATTGTCCAAGCCACAGCACAGATTAAAGAAATACATAGATGGGACTATAGACCCCATATCAATTTAACCATATATTGGAAAAATAGATCAAATACTGTAACTAGGGCATGAATAGATACTGGGGCAGAGGCTTCCCTTACATATGGAAACCCCAATAAGTTTAAACATGAAAATCCTATTACCACCACAGGGGCTGAAATATCAGCCAGACAAGTAAAACTAACGATGAAAATTGGACAATTACCTAAGAAAGAATATACCATGGTCATTGTACCAATTCCTGAATTTATCATTAGAATATATTGAAAGGTATGAGTCTAAATTTACCTGAGAGGAGATACCAATTTACAATAGGGAAGATAGGAATTAATACAATTTTGGTGGGAAAAATAAAAATGGATCCAATCACTTTACCTGGACTTTTTGAAGTAATTACTTTAAAGCAGTATCATGTGCCGGGTGGACAAGATGAAATTATCATTACTATAAAGGAACTTGTTGAATCAGGAGTCTTAGTTCCTACAACCACTCTATGGAATAATCTTGTCTGGCCAGTATGAAAATCAGATGGGACATGAAGAATGACAGTGGATTATAGATAATTGAATAATGTGACTCTTCCCTTGTATGCTGCTCTTCCAGATACCATTAGATTAATAAAAAGGATCCAGAAATATGATGGGACTTGGTAGCAGTTATTGATTTACCCAATACCTTTTTACTATCCCAATAGATACTAAACAATAGGACCAGTTTGCTTTTACTTGTCAGGGCTGACAATATACTTTTACCCACTTGCCACAGGGATAGCTGCATAGCCCCACTATTTGTCATAGGATTGTGACTGAACATTTGGATGAATCAGAGCTACTTGTTGTACAGCTTACTCACCACATAGATAATATTATGATACAGGGGGGAAATGTAAAAGGAGTAGAGAAGAGTTTGACACTTTTACTTGAGCATATGAGAAAAAAAAAGATTCAAGGACCATCTCAAATCATAAAATTTGGGGGTGTACAGTGGAATAAGAGACTGTAAGAGATTCTCCCACAAGCCCAAAAAAGATTCAAGATTTTCCTACCCCTACCAATAAGAAAGAGACCCAAAAGTTTATAGGATTATTTGGATATTGGAAGCACCACATTCTGCATCTAGGACAGATTTCAAAACCCTTATATAAAGTTACGAGGAAAAAATATGAATTTGATTGGAGACTTGAGCAGAGCAAAGCTTTTGAAGAAGTTAAGGCTGCTATACAATTGGCCCTAGATTTATGACTTATGCAAAGTAGTCCCTTGGAATTACAAGTGACTGTACAAGATGAACATGTAAACTGGAGCTTATATCAAAAACAACAAAGCTCAAATGTGCCCTTAGGATTGTGGTCTAGGAAACTTCCTTCATCTGGAGTTCAATATACCCCTTTTGAAAAGCAGTTGTTAGCTGCATATTTGGCTTTGGTAGAGACTGAACACCTGACTCTGGGCCATGAAGTAAAATTAAGGCCTGGAATCCTGATTATGGCCTGGGTAATGAGTGCCCCAGCTTCTCACAGAATTGGACAGACTTGGCATAATCAAATGGAAATGGTATAGAAATAGATGAATGAATGAAACAGATCTTAAACAGGCAAAAGTGGAATTTCTGCCCTATGTGAATCTATAGTAAACATAGGTAGTGAGGGAAATGATATACTCCCAGAACCAAAGCAATAGTTGGTACAGTCCTTCATAGAATGGAATGAGGAATGTGATGGATTAACTGAAGAACAGGAGAAACACACATGGTTTACTGATGGAACAGCAAAATATTTGGGCCACAAAGGACATAGGAAAGTGGTACCTTATAACCCATGTACTAGGTCGACTTTGGAAAGTACTGGGATAGGTGTAAATAGTCAATATGCTGAACTTATGGAAGTACATCAAAATAACAAGGAGGGCAGTGTCATATATTCACTGATTCATGGGCAGTAGCTACATGGATGCCCATGGGGAAAAATGAAAATTGGGAAATTCGTAGCAAACAAATAGGGGATGAAGAATTATGGAAAGATATTTGGGACATGTCTTTGGTTACTAATTTGTCAGTTTTTCATGTAGATGCTCATGTGGCCCTCAGCATGCCAGAACATGAGTACAATGCAAATGTTGATTGACTAACAAAGATCACTACTCAACATATTTTGCCCACTCTGAAACAAACTGTTGATCCGGTACTAGCAAAATGGGTCCATCAAATGGCTGACCATTTATGAGTCTAGGCCACACACCAGGAGGCACCAGATCAAGGCATTAGTATCTCTCATTCATTGTTAAAAACAAACAGCAGAGGAATGTTTCATATGTCAGTTGGAAAAGAAACAAACTGTTCCTTGAGTACTAACTGGAGAGACAGCAAAGGGAAAAGTTCCAGGCCAAATTTTGCAGATAGATTATATTGGACCCCTACTGCAAGATAAAGGATGCAAATTTATATGTACTTGTGTTGGCACCTATTCAGGTGTACTAGTGGCTTGACCTTATAAGCATGCAACCCAGAAAAACATCTATAAAACTCTAGATATTATAAGTCTATATTACAGAACCCCCTCAAAATAACAATGGGTCACATTTCAAAGGTAATGAAATGAAGAGATACTGTATATTAAACAATATAGAACGGATATATCATATTCCATATTATCCATAAGAATCTGGGTTAATTGAAAGAATGAATGTATTATTGAAAGAACAGTTAAGGAATTTAAGTTCTAATAATTCATATCAACATTGGATGGATAATTTGTTCACTGCTTTACATAATTTGAATAATAGACCTTTGGGAGAAAGTACACCTCTAGGCAGAATGATGACCCCAAATCTGCAAATTAGAAAACAAACAAACAAATCCCAAACATTGAGTACTGGACTGTGAAGCAGGATGTCCCAGTACCATATCCATGAACACCTGGCTTGGCAGGATATGATTTACATTGTTTAGAGGGCTTTTAGTTAGATAGAAAAGAAATAAGAAAAATCTCTACTGGAATACATATGAGAATCTCTAAGAATCATTTTGGATGGATATTACCTAAATCAGAATTAGCATCTCGAGGAATACATGTATTCGCTGGAGTGATAGATTCTAATTGAAAAAATTATTGTGACATTCCAAAATTTGGATAAAGAACCTATTGAGTTTTGTAAAAATGATAGAATAGTTAAAGAGATTATTATTCCTCGTGAAACAATACCCCTTGTGAATACTGATCCTCCTTCCAAAATAACTGAGGAACGAAAGGGTTTGGTTCTACTGATAGAATCAAATTTGGTTCTACTGATAGAGCTGAAGTATGAGTGAAACAGAAGCCAGAGGATGTTCCGAAGGCTGCAGAAATTATAGCACATTGGAAGGATAATACTGTAACCATTGTTTATTCAGGAGAAAGTGATTATCAAATTATATCCTTAACTCATATACTCTATTGTGAATGAGCCTATGACAGTGGGTTCATGGACTCCAGAAGCATGACTGACCCTATATATACCATTGTCTCCTTGTTTCTTTCAGGCTTTTTTTCTGTTAAACTTGTGTGCTAGATTTGCTTCCTGAAGGCTTAGCACCCTCCACTTACAGATGCCTGATGGCTTAAGCCAGATGTCACACCCTGTCCACAACTGTGATGTGTCACCCCTGGACCTGGTTTCAACCAAGCTCCAGATGCCAGCTAAAGAACTGACCTCTCAAATGGGACCTCTTGGGGCAAGGACAGCTCTACATCCAATTTCAGCAGGAAGTAGCTATGGCAAAAGAGACTTTTGCCCCTTACCCCCAAGATTTTTGGCCTCATTCATTTGAGGGGGGGGTGTTGATATTGTTTATGTGTTTATTTTGTATTATCCCTGTTATGTTGTTGTAAAGTTACCCCATTGAGCTATGTAATAGATAAGAAAGATCTTGGGGCCAAATGTATTGTTAATGTATTTTTGCTTAATTTGAAGACCTTCCCATCCATTAATAGGCCCATGTGACCTGCTTAAATCATATGGAAACTTAAATCACATGTGGTGTGAGGAGCTTGCTGAATGGGTGGAACAGGAAGGGTGGAACAAGAAGTTGGTCAGAATAGTTAGAGCAGTGGGAAAGAGAGGATGCAAGGAAGCAGACAGCTAGGATTATGAGTGTTTGTGGGAAGGCCTGAGCAGGGGATAGGATTTAGGATGGTGTTGTTCCCTGCTGTGATAATGTGTATTAACTTCTTTGTTGCTATGATGGATTTGGTTTACTGGTGTTGGGTTTTGGCTTTCTGGTGTCTAAATAAATATTTTTGTTCTGTCTTCCATATAGAGAGTCTGCTATATTTTGTGATTCATAACTACGCCAGTATATTTGTAGTAGCCATTGGCACTGTGAATATCATGTTGGCTGAGCAAATTATGGAATAAGAATACATAAAGAATGATAAATATGAAAAATTAGAAAAATAATAATACATGTATGAAATGATACAGATTGAAGAAAGCAAAATGAGAAGAAAATTAAACATAATCACTACAAAGATGTAAATATAGTAAACATAGAGAAACAACAAAACTCTGGCAAACACAGTTATCACAATTAATGCCACATTGTCACAATTGGAGCACACATTCCCCACTTTGTGTGGAATCATAAACTGTTTTTCAAGGAACTTACTGCATGAGATATTTGGATTTTTGGTGGAAAGTTTCTCTCATATTAGTAAAATTTTAGGACAGGAAAGACAGAAATGTTTCTTGTTCTTTGGAAAGGTCTTCTACCTATAGTTCCGAGGATTTTGTTTTACTTTTAAGAAAAAAAAATGAGTTCTTTTCATCTTCAAACAAGAATCAAGAAATAACTATATTAATCTTTCAATAACTGCAAGAATTTAAAACCAAATCCTTTTGTTTTCTTCTCAGCAAGCTCATTATTGCTATATTAAGATACATGAAACATTTTCACTGACATTGCTTTATGGATCTAAAGGCAAAGACCAATCCTACATAATATAGTCATCAGAGGATGACTATTTGGAAATATTTACATTTTTATATTTTAGATAAATATATTTTACATATTTATATATCATATATTTCATATTTATATTATATTATATGTGTTACATATTTTGTATATGTAACGTATATTGTATGTAAATATATATTTATAAAAATGTATTTTATAATACTTACATTTTTAATCATGGTAGTTTTTTATTATTTGTAATCATTATGAATAGGTCTATTAGATTCAATTATGTTCCTTTTTTCTACATAGCACAGATCATCAGAATATAAAGCTTAATAAAAACATGAAAATTTGGTACTCTGTGTTACAAGTGCCCCTCTGCAGCTCTTGGTGTCTTTCTAGCAAAAGGAAGAGAATTTAAAGAGCTAAGAATGATTTTGAAAATTGACCTTAATGATTCCTCTCCCTTCTTTACCCACGGCCCCTTAAAGTTAAATCCATTTCCTGATTTTGAGCATAACTGAATAAACTAATTTCTATGGTTCCATCTACCCATTAAAGTATGAACAGAATCTCACTTCCTAAAAGAATAGCTTATTTCAATTTATTGTTCTGGCAGCACAGTCACAAACGGATCATGGTTAATATATGCAGGTATAATTATAAATTTTCTTCACTTAAAGTGTGATGACTTCTGTGATAGCAGTATCCAAGGTTCTCTATTAGCAGTTAGTCATTTATTCATTCATTAAGCATTTATTAAGCATCAATGCACCAGACATATTGATAGGCAATAGAAATACAACGGCAAAAGTAAGTAGGTCCTGCCCTTAAGAAGTTTACATTCTAATGGAAGAGGGAGGATGATATGTATGTAGATATGTAAATACAAAGTATATACAAAAAAATGCAAAGTTATTTGTCTGAGTTAGGCAACATTAATAACTGGGGGACTCAGGAAATGCCTCTTTTAGGAGGTAACATTTGAACTGAGGCTTGATGGAAGCTAAGAGATCAGAGAGGTTGAAATGAGGAAGACAAGTAATCCAGGAGTGAGGGACAGTCTAGGGATACAAAGAAGTGGAGATGGGTGATGCAACATCAAGGATAGAATGGGATATAGATTGTATGAGGGGGAATAATATGTAAGTATCTTGGAGAAAAAAAAGGTTAGCTCCTGAATGACACAAACATTTATATGCTACCCCAACCATAAAGGAGCAAGGAGGGCCTTCAACTTATTTCAAATTCCACTAAACACTGGCATATTACTTACCATCCTGGGTTTTTATCTTCTGTAGGAACACTATTTATTCAATCTCTGAAACAATTACAGTCCCACCTACTTGTCATGGCCTTTCCTTCATATTTCAACATGCTAGGTTAATCATGAGCTTCTTCTCAAAGGATTATTACATTAGTAAACACTTTCAATGGATTAGATAAGAGTTGAAAAATACAAAGCAAATAAAGGTACTATGGGTGCATAATAATAACCTTACATCTTAGGTGCAACATTGTCCCAACACAGAGGCAAGGAAAAGTGTCAATCATATTGTCATCCATTTTCCTCTCTGAGGATGAAATCACAAAACACAGTTTAGGGTCATAATACATTTGGCGTCTTGAATGCTAGGAGGCTTGCTCTGACTGTTAGAATAGTACTTTTCAAAGTTTACAACATATCAAGGCTTAAATTAGAGGACTGAACTGCATTTTTCTTGGAGAATTTCCCACCTATACTGTAAAACTTGAGGCAGACATTCTGTTTAGGCACAAAGAGTCAAATATATGTTGGAAGACTTCTCACTTTTCTCGTACTCAGCATATGAAAGCCTCCTCTTGTAAGTACATATAATCATCACAATAAGTGAGCACATATCATAATAAAAATCGCAAGATTCAAAGAATGAACAGGCTTATTTACTAGTCAAAGAATACAAATAAGGCTCATAACAGAGTCCATACAAAATAGTCCTATCACCAGGATGCACCTTTCTCCAGTCCCAATCACATAAAATGTTGTTTGGGGTATTATTTGCTCTACCATACTGGCTTCTCCCATCACCTTTACCCTTTGACTCTTAGTTTAGACTTCCTGCCTCTTTTTCGCTTTCTCCCGAAAATCAAAGAATAATAGGTTTGAAGCTAGAAGGGAACTTGAAGGCTATGGAATCCACCATCCCTTCATTTTCCAGGTAAAAAACCTGAGGATAACTGAGGTTTACTTTCTTGCTCAAAATAACATAGCTAGTAAGTTTCTAGGGTATGTTTTGAACTCAAGTCATCTTGACTTCAAGTCCAATGCTCTATCTACTATACCATGCTGTTTATCAAGCAGATTATACCAATTGCCTCTTCTAATCATAGTCCCTTTTGACATCATCTATAGCATGTCTCTCTACCCACTTCTCTCTGTAGCATGCAGCACTTGTTATTTTTCTTGTTGCAAGATACTCTTGTATATATTACACATACCTTCAGTTCTTAGCTCTCAGCTTTGGGCATCAGTTACATCTTTTCCCTGGGAACTGATTTTCTAACCTAGACTCACAGGGGAGGACCATTTTAGAGTTCTTGTCGATGTAATACTTATGGCTCAAAGCTTAGCCTTGACTAGGTAGTTCTAATTTTCAGAAGATTTTTCTGTACCACACTTCTGTGGCCTCTGACCTCTCTGAAGTTTTCTTATATGTTGGTAACCCTTTCAACCCTACAGCTCCCACTGAATCCCTGTCATATTGATTCAAGTTGAATTGCAACCTCACATATGCTTTTCCTGAGCAATTCAGTGATGCAGCTTTTCCCCCTTGGTATCTCCTGTATATCTAATAGTTAAAGAAAGAATTTTAATACCTCCTCAGTTGCCTTTTAGTCTTCTAGTATTGTCCCTGGGCAGCTAGATGGCACCACAGACAGAGTGCCAGGACTGGATTCAGAGGTTCATATCTGGCCTCAGACACTTATGAGCTATGTCACCTTAGGTAAGTCACAGAATCCTGTTTGCCTCAGTTTCCTCATCTATAAGAATATTTATAGAAGAAAATGGCAAACTACTCCAGTATCTTTGCCAAGCAAACTGCAAATGGGGCTACAAAAAGTGGTATGCTACTGGATTGACTGAACTATAATAAAATTGCCCCTGTGCCCACTAAGTGGGTTATTTAAATTTCCCAGAATTTTTTTCTGGGCACATCTATGACAGCATCGAACTGTTACTTATTACTGTCTTAATTTTTGTGTTTGATAGAAAAATATTAAAATATTAAACCATTTTTGTGATGGCTACAAGGGTCTGAATGCCTCTTCTTGCTTTAAATTCTTCCTTTTTTCTAAATTTGGCACCAGATCATTTTTTTCTATTTTAAAATCTACAAAAATATTGAGTTTATGTGAAAGAGAAGAATATTGTTTCTCTTTATGAATAATTCAGAGTATGATAATTGAACTTGAATAGTCTAACTCAATTTAGTACCTCCCATCACAGGCTACATTGACATTTGTGGACAGAATGGTATGTATCATTTGACATCCAGAAGAAAATATTTTACTTTGCTTCCACAACCACTGTTTTACTCCCAAGGATAGTGGTTGGCAATTGGTTATTTAAACATTTAAAATGATACCTTCCCAATTTTATGAGAGTGAAATACCAAAGATTAAAGGGAAGAAAAGTGGATCCATAATTTTGAATGCGAAAATTATAAATAATCTGATCTCTTAAAATAAATACATAGAATTAACTTGGAGATCTCTTCTGTACTCATTTTAATTTATTAAATGGCACTTTATTTTCTTTCTACGTGAAAAATACATCACAATAAGGTAGAATTAAAGAAGCATTTTTAACCATTGCTTCCTGAATTTTTACTATTTGTTTGTGTAGGGACTTTATTCTTCTAAAATGAGGAAGGCTACACCTCCAACTTGGGATTTTAGGGGTAACTCTGAGGATATGGAAAAGCCTTTTTCTAATGTTATCATCTCAAGTTCCCATTCTGGTATATCTCCCTCATGATTGAATTCTAATGATTAGCACTCTAGTTTTATTTAACCAGTTGAATCAAATATTAGTTTTTACAAACAGATATTCACTTTGAAGAAATAGCAAGAGAATCAAACATTTCCTCCACCATAAATGGAGCAAACTCCCCTCTTTACCACCTAGGTTCCAGGTGAGAGTGGGCTCAAGCTTAATGTAATTTCTAAGTGGGATACTTCATGTCCATATGAGTCATGACCTAGGTTTGGATGAGTCTGAGTCTCTACTGTTGCTTGGCTACATCAAGTAAGATGTTCAGGACTTTGCTCCTCATAATTTGATTTCCAGAAAGTCCTGACATGGGCTCTAGCTCCCAAACTGCAGTGGCTCCTTATTCTGACTTGTTGAAGATCACAAGCTCATAGCTGTCTCCAAATGCCTTCAACTAAAACAGGAAATATTGAACAAATATGAAAATGCAAAGAACAGGGATTTGTATTCATATTAGAGCTTTGTATTTCTCACCCAAATAGCAGCTATGTGGGTGAGGGGGAAAGGGGAGAGAGTAAAAATCAAAAGCCATGGATGATTGGTACTACTTGAATGCATCCCACTTCTGTCTGTACTGAAATTTCCATATCCTCCTAATGTAGTCAGTAGGTTGGAACTTTCTCCATATCATTTTATGGATGAAGAACTGAGGCAAACAGGATTAAGTGATTTGCCCAGGATCACACAGATAGTAAGTATCTGAAGCCGGATTTGAACTAGGAAGATGAGTCTTCCTGACTCCAAGCCTGATGAGCTATCCATCATACCACCTAGCACCCAATCAGTGAACTACCATAAAAAAATCATGAAGAAGCAACTATTGTCTTAGAGAGGTAGTGGAACAGAACTTGTATATTAGTCCTCAAAAAATACTGTTGATCCCTAAGCAAGAAAGCAAAGAGACTATAAGTCATTATGATATACGTCCCAAAGCAGGATTAACTCAATACATAATCAGAGAGGTTTACACTGAATTATACTTATAAATATTTCATATATTTTGGGGGGGATTTGCCAAAATGGGGATTGCAAAGGCAGATTCATCAAACAACAAGAAATAAATCAATCCCACTCTACGCAGGGACTTGGGCCATCATTTAGTCTTATGCGTCTACAAGAAGGAATTCATACAACATTGGCACTTTGAATTGTAAAGTGCAATGTAGCAGTTATATAACGCAGTGGTAAAGAAAAAGACCACTTACAACAGTGTGGCCTAAAATTCCTCTCTTTTCACTCCCTCTTTTACTGGCTCCAGTGAAAAAATTACTTGATACTAGGTCTCAGAGTTATTCATGGCCAATAGTCAGAACCACTCATAGGCTTATCTTGATTGGTCTTTGTCTTATCTGCATGAAGATATTTCATGCATGTGAGTGGAAAGATGGACTCAAGTAAGAAATGTATTTGAAATTCCATGCTCTGGTGGCCAGGTCTGCTCCTAAAAAATAAATTCAAATCCCATAAAAAGTTCACATCTATCTATTCTTTTCGAGATATTATGTTTTCACTGACACAGACTTGTAGTCAGAATTCTGAGCTAGAATAATAATTTTGTCATATCAAATAAATCAGAATCAGGATTAAAAATGTTCTTGCAGCTGTATTTGTGCTTTGAAGTATTAGGGGGCAAATGCCTTTAAAAAGAAAATATAAATGCTAGGTTCTAATTCAATGACTGATGATTCTCTTTCTCTTCCTCCTGGATGCATAAATATAAAATTCTTTCATCTTAGAAACTTTGAACCTTAGAGGATAAAATGTCATATTTATATAGGTGTCCTGAGTTGTCATCTGAAAGTCTTAGAAAAAGCCAGTGATGGAGTAAATTGTACCAAAAGAAATGCTATTTTTTGACTGAGAATGGGAGACTGATTTTTAAAATAGTAACTTTAATCCATGTTTGTATCTGTCAGACTTTCAAAGCACACTTTACACTGTACTGAGGACTTAGTTATCTATGTTACATAACAAAGTTTTTATTTAGCAAGATAACCATGCTTGAAGAGAAATATTACTACAGCACCATAAGTGGAATACTACATGTTCCCAAAATAACACCTCACTGAGCATCCAGGAAAATGGGATACGGCTTCCACGAGCTATTTTGCCACAAGGTATTTTACCTTATCCACAGACAGGAAATGTTAAAAGATCAGGAAGTAACATAATTTTTCACAAAATATCTCTCATTTCTTTTTTGAAAATGTTTGCAAGTAAGGCATGAATATCTTAGCCCCTCCTTGGTGAGTACAAAGTTATATAAATATTTTCTTTTTGCTTGTCAAGCTCTCCATACTTATGCCTTACTAACCAAATATATGATAGGGTGATCAATCAAACTCATATTCTCATGAACAAAACAGTCGTAATAATGTTGATGATGATGAATCACCAACAACATAAGCAGCAGCAACAAACATGTATTGAGCTCTTGCCTAGTTGTAATGGTAATCAGGGCAGGACATTTTTTTTTGCTGTTGTCTTTTGGGATGCTAAGGCTATCAAGTACCTTTAATGAGTCTCACTGTTGTTTGAATGGGGCAGGTGAAGTGGACCCCTTTTTGTTTTGGAGTGGTTCTCAGCACTAAGGAAATCAGGAGTCATTGATTTGAAACAATGTATATGATATGGTACCAGTGACTGAAGAACTTCCCCACACCCTGGTACTAGTAATCGAAGAGTTAACTTTCGCACACCCTAGGTGCTAGGACCCCAGCCCTTAGGGTGCTGAACAGCATATATGTACTGGAAGGTTAGAGTTCGACTTTTGAGGGCACACTCATTAAAAGAGTGTGGGTGATGAGACTCTGGGCAAGCCATTGAAGCTTTGATATTGGTGCTTCTCTTTCTGGTAGCTATGTATGCTTGCAATTTCCATTTGTATTTGCTCTGAAGTTCAGGGTACTGGTTTTTTCCACTGAACTAAGTGAACAATATATGTATGTTTAATTAAAGTGAGATTGTTAATCCCTCAAGTTGCTTTCCTTAGAAAAGCAGATCAAAGACCCTTTGTTAGCATCCCTTCTGTGTGCTGGCATTGTTGGTCTTACACAGCCACAGCAGCTGATAGCAACATTGTGGTTACACTAGTGCAGTTATTATTCTAAGGGGGCAGATAATAAGCATTTATTAAGCATCTACTATATGTCAGATGCTGTGCTAAGTACTTTACAAATATTGTGTGGGGATACAAAGCATCTGTCCTCAAGAGAATATCTAATCTAACTGAGGCATCCACTTAATACTTAAAGAGATAGTAAACACTGTGAGGCTTAATAATGGGTCAGATGAATAGTACACACAGAATTATGGAATTTTGAAGATGGGATGGACTCAGAGGCCATCCTGCCAAATATATACCTAAACTAGAATTCCCTCTGAAATACATCTGAATATATTCATCTATCTCGAAGACATCTAGTGAAAGGGAACTGACTATTTCTTGAGAAGATTCATTTTACTTTGGGATAGCTCCAGTCAATAAAAAATTTTCCTTACAAGAAGCCTAAATCTACCTCTCTACAACTTCTACCCATCGCCACTAGTTCTGGACTCTAGACCCAAAGAGAATAAATCTAAGTTCTCTTAGGTTTGACCATCACATATGTATATTTAACATATGTGTAGACCTATAAAAAGTTAGTCACATTTATATTAAATATAGAATATATAAAGAACATGAACATGAGCTCCCCTGAATAGCATACTTATATGAATATGTAGATATAGATCATAGAGATAGAGTTAGATATTGATATATACATAACAGATACAGATATAGACATAGCTATAGACTCAGACATAGAAATAAATATAGAGATAAATGTAGAGATGTAGTGCTCTACATAGGTAAAATGAATTCTACATGTTAAAAAAAAAAAGTAGAAGCTCCCACTTGAAAGAAAAATCCTGAATAGAGAGAATGGAATCCCGCATGTAAAAGAAGCTTGAACTAAGTCTCACCCACTTCACTGACCAGGAAGAAAGAATCAATCGATATTAAGCACCTGCTGGGAATCCAGGCCCTGTTCTGCTTGCTTCCAAGGAAAGAAAAAAAATTGCCTGAGGAAGAACATAGATAAGGATACAGTTGATATGGCAAACTGCATTCTTCTTTGTACAATAGACCGAAGCTGGTCTCTTTCCAGTTGGCAACAGCAGCAGCAGCAGCTTAAGAATCACATTCCTTCTCCTCAGCCAAATACAAATCTCCTTGTATAATCTGTCACTTTTTATTTTTTTAAGTTTTATATAAGTGTTTAGGGGTTTGGGGTAAAAATAATAACCTGATACAGTATTTATTTTTCCTTCTTAATTACCAGAAAGAGGGAAAAGAAAGAACTGTGACTAAATATTTGCCTTTTAGAACCAAACAATCTCAATAAACATTTACTAAGTACCTACTATGTGCCAAGCTATGTGCTAAGTGCTGTACATACCA
Source organism: Trichosurus vulpecula (assembly GCF_011100635.1). Lineage (NCBI taxonomy): Eukaryota > Metazoa > Chordata > Mammalia > Diprotodontia > Phalangeridae > Trichosurus > Trichosurus vulpecula. The sequence continues at coordinate 28,259,249 of NC_050581.1, forward strand.
AAAGAGTTTTTTAAAAGTCTGTTGCCTCAAGGTATTTACAATTTAATGTGAGAGACAGTATTGAAACAAATGTATACAAAGCAAAGAACAAAGAGAGAGAGAGGTCACTAGACTTAAGAGGAGTTGGGGATGACTTCCTGCAGAAGGTAGGATTTTAATTGGTACTTAAAGGAAGCCAGGGATGTTAGTAGTCAGATAGGAGAAGGGAGAGCATTTCAAGCCTGGGGAACAGAGTATCTCATTCTTTGAACATCCATGAGGCCAGTGTCACTGGATTAAAGAGTACATGTACAAAAGTAAGATGTAAGAAGACTGGGAAGATAGAAGAAGGCTAGGTCATGAAGAACTTTGAATGTGAAAAAGATCATTTTGTTTTTGTTCCTGGAAGCAATAGGAAGCCACTGGAGTTTATTGAATAGGGAGTGACATGATTGGAATTATGCTTTAGGAAAATCACTTGGAGGGGATGGATTGGAATTGGGAGAGACTTGAGGCAGGCTGATCTAACAGCAGGCTATTGCAATAATCTTGGCACAAGGTAATGAGGGACTGTATTAGAATGTCAATCACATCAGAGGAGAGAAGGGGAAGAGAAATGTTAGAAAAATGAAATCTACAAGCCTTGGCAACAGAATGGTTATGCGAGATGAGAGATAATAAGGAGTCCAGCATGACTGCTACGTTATGAGCCTGAGGGACTGGGAGGATTATCTTGTTCTCTATAAGAATAGGGAAGATAGGAGGCGGGAAGGTTTATGGGAAAAGATAATGAGTTCCATTTTGGACTTAATGAGTTTGAGATGTCTACTAGATATACAGTTTGAAATGTCCAAAAAGCAGTTGGACATGCAATAGTAGAGGTCAGCAGGGATATTGGGGCAGGACAAGTGGGTTTGAGAGTCATTGGCAGTGAGATTGTAATTAATCCATGGGAGCTGATGAGATCACTAAGCAAAGTAGTAAAGAGGGAGAAGAGAATAGGACCCAGGACAGAACCTTGAGGGTCACTTATGGTTAGAAGACATGATCTGTGAAAAAATCTAGCAAAGGAAACAGAAAAGGAGAAGTGAGATAGGTAGAAGGAGAGCCAGAAGAGAGCAGCGTCTCCTCCAAAAAATAAAGAGAAAAGAGTATCAAGGAGGAGAAAGTGATTAGCAGCATCAAGGCCTGCAGAGAAATCAATAAAAATGAGGGTTAAGAAAAGGCCATTGGACTTGGCAAGTAAGAAATCATTCTTAACTTTGGAGACAGCAACTCTGCTGTAATGATAAGACCAGAAATTGAATTGTAATGGAGTTAAGAAGAGATTTAGAGGAGAGAAGGTGGAGACACCTACGGTAGACAGCCTTTTCCAGGAGTTTAGCTGCAAAGGGCAGAAGAGATATAGAAAGGTAGTTAATGCAAGGCTTCCTCATTTCCAAATTTTTTTTTTGTTTCTTTGAGCACATTTGTGGTTTTCTTGGCAAAGATTCTGGAGTGTTTTGCTATTTCCTTCTTCAGCTCATTTTAGACATAAGCAAATTGACGCAAACTGGGTTAAGTGATTTGCCCAGGGTCACACAGCTAGTAAGTGTCTGGATTTGAACACATGCCTTCCTGACTCCAGGTGTGGTGCTCTATCAACTGCACCACCTAGCTAGCTCTAAAAGCTATTACCAAAAAAAGATTTTATTTAAAGAAACATTCTGTCCATAGATCTAATCTCATTCCATTCCTAAGAAATCTCTCCTCCAGCACACCATATTATGTTAATAATAATCAGAATGACTGCTGCATTAATTAGTTCAGTTAGGATCAGTTAGGCTCACCAATAGTTGTTGGGCAATATATAGAAAATTTTACTAAGTGGACACCAGATATCATGGGCCATATCAAAATATGAATAGCTGTTATGATTTCTACCTTCACAAAGATGTCTGGAAATGAGGAACTCCCCCCACATTCCAAGTGTAGTTATGAAACACTATGTAGTCGCTGTTGCATGAGCCATGAATTATTCATGATAAAGCATAAAAAGTGTTCCTTTTAGAGGAAATCCTACTCCTGCAACAGGTATTTAGCTCCTCTTCTTTAGTGTTTTAGTCCATGAAGTTACTGGACTAGAGCAAAAGAGGTTTCCTTGAAGGGGACACAAGAAATCCGAAGAAGTAAGAAGTGAAAACTTCTGAGTCACCTATTCTTCTATTACAGTCAGAATGTTGGCCTAATGTCTGAGGAATAAGGTCTTTCAGGTATGAGGCAACTATCAGAAATGGGGCCTAGTACATTTTAGGTTTAGATTATTTGGCAAAAGAGGATCTCTAAAATTATAATCTAATCCAGGGATCTGTAATCTTTCCCCTAGGTATTGTCTCAAGTCTCTCTGTACTCATTCTCTCATGGGGATATGAAGGGAGGGAAATTATCACCTACCTATACAGGAAGAGGTGAGGAGGAGCTGCCTCGCTATGTTGGGAGAGCAGCCTAACTTCACCTAGACATATCCACATTACAAGTCTTTCTACACAACCTTAGCTACCATTCCACTAAATGACATCTTGTGTGCTTTCTATGACACAATCATTCAATACAAGAGTATTTATTAAATGCCTACTATATGCCAGGCAATAGAGATGCAATTGCAAAATGAAGTAGTCCTTGATTTCAAGGAGCTTTAATCTTCCCAAAGAGGAAATGTGTGCTTCTACAAATACATTATATATTATGCACACTATATATGTGGGTGTTTATTTATACAAAACATTCTTTCTCCAGATCTCTCTTCCTCCATGTGTGTATACACACACACATACACACATATACATATATACATATATGTTTATGTATGTATATGTATATCTTCTCCCAAAAGAAGATTTCTAATGCAACTTTACCTTTCATTTTGAAAAGTAAAGGTTATCACTAAAACCTAACAAAAACCAAAAATAATTATTTATCTAAAGTAAGCTTTTAGCGTCTAAAATTGAGGTTATTTCTTAGATATGGATTCTGCTTAGATTCTGTAAAAACTCTTCATCAAAGTATAAATTATTGTTGGCTTTGGAATAAGGTATAACATTTAATAATTCCCAAAATTTAGTCAAATTTTCTCTGCCCTTCCTTTTTTTTGGATGATACTTATTGAAAGCATCTATTTTTCTCCTCTTTCTTTCACTGTTCTTACCTGATATCAGTGTTCCTTCTTCGGGGAGGGTGAAGGAAATACATTCCACCGAGATTAGAATTCATTGGAGATTGTGGACTCTGAATTAAGAGTTGGCAAGAAGTAACTTTCTGAATTCATAACCTAAAAATGCATGACTTGTTTTACTTCAAATGACTGAGGCATGTACAAGCAGATTGAATTTCCTTCAATGTCTTGGGGGAAAAGTGCCTAGTAAAATGCACTGGGTTGCTAATAGTAGAGCCTCCAAGCCACTCTCCTCCCCAATCTGTACTATGACCTTCTCGGATATAGATGGATTCAATTTTCTTGTCAATAGCAAAGGGTGAATTGGTTACCTTGTACAGGAAAATTAGTTCTTTGGGCAATTAGTACCCCCCTGAGTGCTAAAATCAGGAAACATATTAAATCCGCTCCATCTCAAGGTAGAGCAGAGACACTTTAAGAAAAAATTGACTATTATTTGAAAAAAAGATTTAAAAAAGTCAGTGATCCAAATCAAGTCTCTCTATGAGATATTCTTGATAGCCAAACAATATATTTCATCTTCCCTCTGCAATAATTCCAACCCTGAAATAAGTTAACGCTAGCGGAAACATAAAGGGGAAGATAGATGTGTTACAGCACGTTTCTGATACTATTCCAAACAATTGATATGATCATTTTGATCAGAAAATAATATATAGCCATATGATACTTACACCAAAAGTTTAGGGCCTAAGTTTTATAGATTTCAAGAATAACACTGTTGAGTCAGAATAAAGTAAATTTGAACATCTACTAGATGCTAGAATGGCTTATTCCAATGTTATTCAAGCATTTATTTTAAATCAACAACAGAATCAACAACAGAAAGCATAGCTATAGAGGTCACAGATAGTGTTAGGAACCCAGAAATAATTCACTGTCTCTAGAAGAAAAAATAGTATTAGGATAAGAGGAATTAGAGGAGAAGATGCTCAAGAATTTCTCTGGACTAAGGGAAATGAAAGGAATTGATAAGGAATTGAAAAGTGTTACATAAACTTTCCATTGTCTAAAAAAGCAAGAATGTCAACATGGAGAAATGCCAAAAAGAGAAAAATTGCCAACATTTTCAATTCCTGTATACTGGCTCTTCCTTAGACCTGGACTGCACTCCTTCATCTCTGCCTCATGGAAACCCTCTCTTCCTTCAATACTTAACTCAAGCATCACTTTCTAAATAAAGCCGTTTACAATCCTCTGACCTTCTAGTGCCCTCTTTTCTGAACTGCTTTGTATTTAATTTTTGGGCATTTCTTATTCTTCTTTTATAGGTAACCTATTTCTTCCCCAGACAGAATGTAAACTCTTTGAGAATAGGTATTGTTTCATTTTTTGCATTTATAAATTCAACAACTAGCACAGTACATGGAACATAGTAAGTAGTTAACTGCTTTTTAATAGCTTGATTCAGGCAACTCCTCCATTTCTACTAATCAGGATTTTCAATGTCTTTTAATTTCTACTTCTTTCCTTTTATCATCACTGGAGATGCAGATCTGAAAGAATAAGAACTTTCCTTTTCCATGTAATCAATGGAAATGGATTGATACAGAAAGAACAACGTTCAATTCAATGAATTAACAAGCATTGAGAAATTAATTTGTGTGAGGTACTGTGTTAAGAGCTGAGGATACAAAGATAAAATAAGACCAATTCTGTTCTCAGATAGCTCACAATTCAAGAAGGGGATGAAGCATATTCAGAATAATTATGATATAAAGTAGGATGCAATAAATACAATAGAGAGAGATATACTTTCGTTACTATATGGCATTTCATGATTTGACCAAAAAACATTTTACTCACAAACCCTATGACATAGAAAATACAAATCATTAACTCCATTTCATGCATAAGGAAAATGGAGCTCAGAGTATTTAAGTGACTTGTCACAAGTCACACAACTAGTAAAAGTTAGTGCCAAGTTGTGAACATAGTTCATGACATTTCTGACTTTGAATTCTTGACCTAGATCTAGTGCTCTTTCCAATGCATCATGAAGCTGGGGAAAACACAGATGGTTTATTGAGAAAGTTTTTTATAGGCAGAATTATTGACTTTTCCCTCACCCTTACCCCACACACCCCATTAGTTACCAAGTCCTAGAAATTCTAGTAATAATTATTGATAGTCTTATAGCACTGTGATGTTTGCAAATCATTCTACCTAAATGATTGCATTAGAGCTCTTAAAAAACCTGTGAGGAAAGCGCTAGAGGTATCATCCCCCTTCTCAAGTAAAGATACTAAGGCAGAGAGGTTAAATGACTTCTCTGCGGCCACATAGATAGCAAGAAGTATGATTTAAGCTCAGTCTGTCCTAATGTCAGCACAGTGTACGGTAGCAAGCTGTCTGTACTTCTAGCATATCTCTTGCATAAGTTTCCTACCTTCCACTACTTTCATAAGCAACCCTTAGAATCCCTCACATGGACAGTTAAAATTATTTGCTAAGGGTTCTTCCTGTTTTGTTGTCTGTGTTTGCTCTAGTCCACTCCTAATAAGACTTTCTGCATAATCATCCTAATGGAATATTCTGAATATATCACTCCTATAGTCAAACAACTTTAGTAGCTCTATCTTATCTGGTGAAAGAAGTATAACCGATATTTCAAGGCATAGAAATCCCAGAATGCACAGTAATCTAGAAGTGCATAGCAATGGTAATTTTCGTTAAATAAAACATATTTTGGAGCCGTTCATAGGATGATATGATAGCAATTGATGCGTGGATAATTCTGGAAAGATAATAGATAAAGTGATGGAGTTTGAGAAGCCACTAAAGTGATTGTATAGACTGGCATTTCTTTGACTTCACCTGACCCTGACACTTGACCTCTATCTGTTACTAGGGAGCCACTTAAATCTCATGATGCATAGAGCACACTTAAGCTCTATTAGCAATGTATAAACTCCTAATTTTAGCATTCAAGGATTACCACAGTTGTCTTTTTTTCCCCACTATCTACCCATCTAGTCTTTTCTCATGCCACTCCCTCCCTTTCACTCTGACCATCACTCCTTAATTCCTAATCAGACCCTCTCTTCCAATATTCTGAAATGGTACTTCCCCACTCTACCATTGTCCTATCTGGAATCCCTGCTCTATTGTTAGGTTGACCTTCATATTAAATCTATGCATTATCCTCATAAAAAACTTAGTGTTTGGGGACACAGGCCTTTAGTGAAAAGATGCCCTCCTACCACTTAGATGTAGATTCTGACTCTCTAAACTGAATGCTGTATTGCAGTTGGCTGTCCCATAAGGGAGGGTGCTTAGAAGCATTTCAACCTCATCTCCCATTCTATTTGGGTTTTCCACTTGGCTTTATCCTTACATAGAGTTTAATACCAGAAATTCTGTCAGTTTTTCCTTACTGATTTCTCACAATCATTTAACAGTAAATGAAGAACCTAGTGGGGAATGTATAATCTACCTACAAGTTTCAGTACCCCCAACTCAATCCCACAGATGGACTTTCAAACAGACATGAAATAACACAAAGACATTTTTTCATGGTTCACTTGCAAAAATACATATGGGAAAGGGGGAGTGGAATGAAGACTAAAGCAAAAGAGAAAAAAGGAGCTAATTTAGGGATAATGAGTGCAAGAATGATTCAGTAAAGAAGAACAAATGTGGGCCAGTAGATGTAAAGCTTAGCCCTTGGGCAGGATTACACTTACAGGGGCTGCTCCAATTACATGTTTTTGAAGTAGTAGTGAAGTGGGAATGAAGGAGAGGAGAAAAGGTTTATTCTTCTAAGACTATGATAACATCTAGGGGAAATTAACTGTTACTCATACAAACAGATTTTTCTTGCCAAATGCAAATACCAAAGCTGAGAATTCTTCCAACATATTCTCCTTTTCTTAACCTGGACAATATTCCTCCCCAAGGACTTAGAGTGAATTGGAGATGAGCAAAAAAGTACTTTCCCTGCTTTCTGCCTTCCCCCTAGCTCCTGGACATCCACAAAGTCTTGTGGAATAAAAATGACACAACATAGTGCCTAATGTGAAGTGACCTGCTTGGAGCATGGGTCAGTTGATGAGAATGTGACTAATTTTGAAACAAGGCCTAATGATAGGTCAGGAAGGCCTGCTGATGAGAAAGATTTGATCCTGGCACAATGCACACAAAGGTCTTCATTAAGAAGAGCTTCTAAAGTCATTCCTTCCTAGGACTATCTCTGAACATTATGGACAACAGTTGAGATGGGAGGAGGTGAAAATGAAGATGATAAAGCAAAGGGGACTGTAATAAGAGGTTTGTCTCTGAATGAATGAAAACTTTCCCCCTCCTCCCCCACCAAACATCAACTCTATTACAACTGATTACCTTGGTAATTGTTGGGGTTTTGCAAAATAAAGCAGGAGATATTATTTTCACAGTTGCCTGCTTTTCTGAAGTGTCCAGCTTCCTCAAATCCCTTTTAATAAGGATTACTCAGATGTAAGTCAGCTTCCTTTTTGATGGCATAACAACTCTTTTCCTTGTAATCTGGCCAAGTATGGGCTTTTAACTGATGTCAGCAACAAGTATGTGTATCCTAGTCACAGGTGAATTTGGCAGCTGCCCCATATGTATAGGTAGTTTCCGAAATTGATTCAACTTACGTTATTCCCTTATCCTTTCTCCCAAATGAAACTATAGAATGAGAAGAAGGGGTTTTCTTGTATTTGGAGTATTTTAATCATTGGCCTGCATTGGGGGAAAAATGGACTTAATGACCTTTTGTGGGATAGCTTGCTCTTTGAGATTGCTTCTTAAATGGTTCCCCCCCCCACCCCAGGTCTAACAAAGTATAGTCAGAGTTGAGCTGGCACAGAAAATCAAGGTGAGTTTAAATTTAGAAGTTTGGAATCTCCAGTGAGTCCTTTAAAATAAAGAATAGATCTATTCTACCTACTATCTGACAGAGAAGTTATATATATATATATGTATATATATATATATATATATATATATTATGAATGAGACATACATTTTTGGACATATACAATGTAAGAATTTGTTTTGCTAGACTACAAATATTTGCTGCAAGGGTTTTTGTTTTTTTTAAATGATTTTAAATTAATTTTAAAACTCTAATTTAAAAAAAAATTAGTAGGTTCCCAAATCTGAACATATTAGTCCAAATGAAATGTGATGAGAGCAGAGTTTAGCAGGACTCTCATCTTCCTATTCCCAGGAGCTATGCCTCTCTTAATGCTGCTTAAAATTGCATTTGCTTTTCTGGCTTCCACACCACACTGCTGACTCATATTGGTTCTGTAGTCCACAAATACCCTCCATTCTTTTTCAGAATAATTGCTATCTGTCAATGCTTTCCCCATCCAACACTTGGGAAGTTGAAGTTATCTTTTTTCTTATCCAAATGCAAGACTTTAAATTCATCCAAATAGAATTTCACTTTATTAGATTCAGTTCTTTAGTTCATCAGGATCCTTTTGGATACTGACTGTCATGAAGTATGTTAGCTATTCCTTCCAGCTTCATGTCCTCTCTAAATCTGATGAACATACTATCTTCCCCTTATCCAAATCACTGAGAAAAATATTAACTAGCACAAAGTCAAGCACATATACCTGGAAACTTCTTGATAGGTTGATATTGAACCATTAACAATTACTCTATGAGTCTTCTGGACATACAATCAGTGCTGAATCCATTCATTCATTCAGGCACTCACAGCATGTAGAATATAGCACATACAGCCTCTGCTACAAATAGAGAGAAGCATGGAAATGGGGTGGGGAGGGCAGATGGAGACAGAGAAAGAGATAAAGACAGTGAGAGAGAAAGAGAGAAGAAACAGAGAGGCAGAGACAGAAAGATACCCTGGGCAAATCACCTAATCCTGTTAGCCTCAATTTTCTCATTTGTAAAATGAGCTAAAGAAGGGCAAACCACTCCAGTGTCTTTGCTAAGAAAATTCCAAATGCAGTCACAGAGTCAGCCCTGACTGAAAAATTACTCAACACCTGTGGTCACAGGGGCTAATGATCATTTCTATTTCTGATCTTTGAGAGTATCCCTTTCTCACTCAGGTTCTAACATTAGTTAGCCCTGTATCTGGTCAAGTAAATCTAAATGAAACTGTAACCTGTCCATAAATGGGATTCAGGTTTCATCAACTTGCTTATATATTTCTTAATTGACATTAGTCATACCACTGAGAATCCAAATTTTCTTAGGATTCACACAAGTCAAAATAGGTTAGGCCCTTTCTGAAAATGTCATAAAGAATAATGTAGAGAATGTACTCTATCACATATGACATAGTGGGTAGAAAGCAGGCCTTGGAGTTTTAAAGTCTCTCTGTTGTAATTGGCTATACAATCCTATCTATACAAGTTGCTTAACCTCTCAGTGTCCCAGGCAGATCCATAAGATAATGTTACATAAAATGTGCTGAACTGCACTGATAAGAGGATGTCCTTGGGGACTTCCAGGGGCAGAGAAAAAATGATGTAGTAGAGGAAGCAACTAAGCTCTCCCAACAGCAATATTGTAATGATGATCAACCAGGAAAGATTAAGCTATTCTCATCATGACAATGATCTATGTGACATACCAAAAGTACCTATGATCAAACAGGCTAACCACTTCCAGAGAGAAATGATGAACTCTGAGTGCAGATGGAAGTATCTTTTTATTTCTTTTATGTTTCTTTATTTTATTAGTTTGTTGTTGTTGTTTTGCAACATGAACAATATGAAAATGTTTTGTATAACTTCACATGTATCATTGATATTGCTTGCCTTCTCAGTGGGTGGGTGATCAGTGGGAGGGAGGGAGCGAATTTGGAACTCAAAATCTAAAAATGTAAATGATAAAAATTGATATTTTTAAGAAAGAAAAATAACAACAACAAAACATATGTCCTCACCCAGAGCTCCATGCAACAAAGAAATTATCAATCCATCTGAGCTGAACCAAATTGCTTTATAAGAAACACTGTTCCCTATATATAACATCCTATCTTCCATCTCGGTGTGTTTGCTGTAGCCCATATATGTATAACTCAAGGTCCAGGGTTTACTCAGGATTCTGAGTTCACAAAGATCAATTCTGAAACTGAAGGCTGATGCCTTAAAAGTCTTTGTCTCTCTGGCTCATTGTGCACACATGGAGTTCATTAGGAAAATCTGCTAATATAATGAGTATATAGGTCATGTCTTAAGTTTCTTTAAATTTGGGTAACATAGTGAATGTGATCAAGAGCAAGAGTTCTCACATCTCCCTTTTTAAGACCAATAAGAGCAAGTCCTGTTTCTCAACCAGCCAATGATATTGAGCTCACTTTGCCTCATCACCAAATCCACCAGTGGACAAGTTCACAATCCATAGGGAGGTTCTTCTCAGATGTCTCTGAATACAGAGAAACATCATTAATTTTTTTATAGGCTACCATGATCAACCTCACCTTTCTTCTTTACCTAAGTTCCATTTCAGTTCAAGTGCCTATTCCTACATGACATGTTTCTTGATCCACTTTGACCTAAAATTACTTTGTATTTACTTTGTGAATATATTTTCCTATGTGCATGCTGTTTTATCCCCAATAAAATGTAGACCCCCTAGAGGGAAAAGACTGTTCCACTTGCCTAACACCTGCAATGGGTCCTGGAACACAGCAGGTGCTTAATAAATGCTTCTTGAATTAATGAATTGGAGATTTGATAAGCTGCATAAAAGTTTAGACATTTAGAATGTCTCACTTATTAAGATTTCCCCTATATAGGAATCCTGACTCCATAGCTTTTCTGAGCAAGAGGGGTTTTAGTAAATAGTTTTATTGCGTCTATTGTTTGAGAAAACTGATGTTCAGAAAAGTCTTCTAATATTAGAGTTTCTAAAATAGGAAAAAATGTTAGCGGTAAGCAAATCTATCCCACTTAATTTTCAGATAAGGAAATTGAGAACCATAAAGTTTAAACAATACACCCAATGTCGTTTAGATTGTAAAACACAGGGATAGGTTTCAAACCCCAGGTCCTCCAACTCCATACCCGGAGTTCTCTCCTCTGAATTATGCTGCATCTTAAAATAACTTGTCTAAAGTCACACAAATTGCTGATAGCATAAAGAACACTAGAATATAGGTATGTCTACCAGTGCATTGTCAGCTGACATAAAAAGCTTGTAGCAAAAGGATTTTTTTATACATGTCATGCACAGGAAATTATAAGGAAGCCTGATCTACAGTCTGGAATAGAAAATATTTTAAAGGGAACAGGCACTGAGAAGTTAGATGCTCCTTTGCACATGTATAGTCACAGAAATGGAAATGCACAATAGTAAAGAAACAACTATATGATGAATACTGTATTGTTATGGGTTTTTTAAAAGGTATTTTGTTTGTTTCAATGTGTTCAAAACCACATACATAGTAAATATAAAAAAGACAAAAGTCTAACAACTGGAGTCATAAAAGTAACAATTTTAGTACCCTGTGGAACTGCTACATTAGTTAAAGTAATATGCAAATCATACAACTTTGTTTTATCACAATATGTGAACTATCCCTATTATTAAAAAACCCCTTACAAGGCTACTATAATTATTAGACTTGTATCCTCAAGATATTATTGAAAAATATTATTTTCAATCACTAATGAAGGCCTTTTATAATTGCTGCAAATTTACTATTTACTTTTATGATTTTGAATGCTTTGTTTTATTGTCAATTTCTTTCCTTCTGGACTATTAAATATGTACTCGACTTGAATATTCTCAATAAAACAAAATTCCTAAGAACAGAAATTTGTGTTTTACAACTCACATAAGTTTAAGAGTGGTAAATGTTAATAGCTATTAAATTAATCATATGAATGTTGGTAACATCTTAAAAATGAAATATTGGAATATTTTCTGGAGTCCAACATAAGCAAAATCATAGGTCTGTGACCGAATAGCACAGTAATTTAGAGCAGAGGTAGTGATAATTTTATTAATCTGAATTTTTTTCTACAAACATGTCCTGCCTAATGGTATTGATTCCACAAAAGTGTGATGTTAGACAAAGCATTACAGAGGATACATCTTTTCATAGGAACAATGCTGTGACTGGATCATTGTCTCAACAATGCCACAGTAGCTAGTGTTTTGTAACACTGGAGGAATTTCTCAGTCCCCCACCCACTGCTAGGTCTTTATCCTCTAAAATTGCCTTCCATCTTCTGTATAAATATGGTATGTACATGTTTAGATACATGTTGTCTCTCCCATTAGAATGCAAGCTCTTTGAAGACAGAGGCTATTGTTGCTCTTCTAGGCAGCTAAGTGTCATATTTGGAGCTGAAAGACCTGAATTCAAATTCTGTCTCAAACACTTGCAGCTATGTGACTCTTAGAAAGTCACTTAACCTCTCAGCCTCAGTTTCCCCCGTTTCTAAAGTGGAGATAATATAGGACTTACTTCTGAAGGTAACTGTGAGGATCAAATGAAATAGTTTATCTAAAGGACTTCGAAAAACTTAGGTGGGGGGAGGGGAGTCAGGGGGGGAGAGGTACCTGTAACCTTGAAGCCATATGTAGCCCTCTAGGTCCTCAGGTGTGGCCTTTTGACTGAATCCAAACTTCACAGAACAAATCCCCTTAATAAAAAGATTTGTTTTATAAAATTTGGACTCAGTGAAAAGGTTGTACCCAAGAACATAGAAGGTCATATGTGGCCTCAAGGCCACAGGTTCCTCACCCATTAGATAAATGTTAGTTGTTGTTTGTTAGTATTAATAGTAATGTTTCTTTTTATCCCCAAAGCTTAGAACAGTGCCTGGTCTCTGACCGATATATAATAAGTGCGTGTTTATTGGTTAATTAAGTTCCTTTAAAAATCCTACTTACATCCCTCATCACAGCTTAGAGGTAGCCCAGGGTTCTCAAATGCAAGTCTGCTAAGTGCAAACTCCAGTGGTTGGTCCTAGAAAGCTGAAACGGCTCTGAATATTGACTCACCTGGTGACAGATTGTACACTTATAATCTGAGGACCAACCTAGCTAAATTAGGAGAAGCTCATCAGTTGCTTGGATGCTAGTTCATGAAATTTTCAGTCATAGTAACTATCCAAGATCATTGTGCCTGTCTGATTGAACAGTTTAAGAATAATTGAGTGCTAAAAATGTATTTTACATTCTATAAGTACAATAGGAATTTAAAGTAGGAAATGATCAGTATCGCCTAGAGTAGTCAAAGAAGTTTAGTTGAACAGGAAGCTTCATCAAGGGTTTGAGATTTACTTTAATTATAGTATTTTGATTAAAAGTAATATTTAATTTAATTCAAGTCTCATGGGTATTTCAATATCTTTTAAAAGGAAAAATAGCCTAGCCTACATGGCACGGACCTTGTTAGATATTGCTTCTGTTGTTGTTATTTAGTTATTTCAGATTTTTCATGACCCTATTTGGGGCTTTTCTTGGCAAAGATACTGGAATTTCCTTCTCCAGCTCATTTTACAGATGAGGAAACTGAGACAAATGGGATTAAGTAACTTGCCCAACCTCATACACTGTCTGAGGGCAGATTTGAATGCACAAAGATGAGTCTTCCTAATTCCAAACCCAGTGCTCTATTCACTGTACCCATAGCTGCCTGGTGTTGCTTGTACCACACTCTAAATCATATAACTATTAAGTGAAAAAACCAGGACTTGAAACCAAGTCTTGAAGGGTTTCTATTTTCAAGTCCAATGTCTTTTATACTACACTACAGTTCTTGCATCCTCATCAACAGCAAGTGCTTTCAAGTAGAAAATAGTTTGACAAGTGTGAAGATATCTTTTATTTTCGAAAAATAAAGACAGGGAACAATAACTAAGTGTATCAAAATATCATCATCAGAATGTTTTATCCCATTAGATAAAAAATGGAATTATAACAGTAAATGTTATACAGCTCACAAACTGGAAAGAGTTCCAAAAAGTTATGTGTTCATTCCCCACTGCTTCCAGATTGGTGACCATCTAAACAAGTCATGACCAATGATTGCAAAATCTGCAATTTAATTGAATCACTTCCAGTCTAATGTTGTGGCAAGGAAAATGGTATAATTTCCACAGTGAGGCAGTGTTCAAGATGCAGAAGAAGATTTTATTATTCTTAAAATATATTCTAGACACATGCTCTGTGATCTGTGATGATAATATTATAAGGTGAGCTTCTTTGAATAAAAATAGGAAAGTTTTATTTCACTGTTCCTGTTGCCCCCAGAAATCATAGGTATTATAGAATACAAGAGGACCTTGGATATCATTTGTTCTAACCTCTTCATTTTATAGATGAAGAAACCGAGGACAAGAGTGGTGATGGAATTAGCCCAAGAAAACACCGCAAATAAATAGCAAAGTCAGTATTCAAACCGAAAGCTTCTGATTCCCACTCCTGCGTTGATTTCGTCCTACTTTGAGTTCTAATATAAAATTACTGTGTTGTGATTGCTATTATAACTATCATGTACATACTTTGTGATTTTTTTCCTATTGGATTGCATGCAGCTTGAAGTCAGAGAACTTTTCATAGGTATGTATAAAGATTTTTAGCCATATCTGTGGCTTCATCCATGTAGGGAATCCCTCCTCAGTACAGATTGACACCTACTATACAAATTACTGTCTTAAAGAGTTGTATTAAGTGACTTGCACCAGGTCACGTAGCCAGTATATGGAAAGAGGGACTTGGAGTCAGCTCTCGCTAACTCCCCCCAAACTATCCATTTGTTATATTACGGGCCAGTTCTCCACAGTTTGTATTTTCATAAAGCATTTTTATTGATGGCCTTTGGGTTTGTTGTTGCTACTGCTACCGTTGTTGTTTTGTATTACAGTGATTTCTATATACAGCCTCCACCAACCCAGTGAGCCTCCCCTTGTGACCAAAAAAAGAGTTACACAAAATGCATCGGTACCACCATGACTACTTACGGTATATGCAACACTTTGCATCCATAGCCCCTACCTCTCCAAGGAAAGGAATGGAGATTATCATGTATTCTCCGGAGTTAAAACTGTTACAATTATACAGTATTTGGTTTTGTTCCACTGTTCTTTACATTCCCAATAATATATTCATTGTGTATGTTGTTTTCTTTATTACCGTTGCTTCATTCTGTCATTTCATGTTTCTTTGAATTCCTCAATTTATCATTTTTATGGCACCATGGCATTTCATACATTCATACATCACAATGTGATAAGAAATACTCTCCTCAGAGGATGCACACTTTGTTCCTGGTTTTTGCCAGTGTCTTTTATTTACATGTTTATCTTCCACAGGCATAAGCATGAGATTTTCTACAGATGCCTAATAAGTGTTTGTTGAATGGGAGCCACTGAACCAAATAGAATTTACAAAAGCCCTGAGATACTTTTTATATCATGTCTTACCTCTGCCATAAAAAGTGGCATACAGGCATATAATATGCATTACAAATGAGACATTTCAGATTCCACCCAGAATCTTCTGTCTTCAAAATATCCAATGCTGAAGATAATTATTTTGAAATTTTTGTTTCATACTAATATTTTTCTACTATGGTTTTTAATCTCTTATTGTCAAGGTCTTTTTATATCACATTTATTTCTATATATATTCTTCCCTCCAAATTTGCCAGCAAGCCAACCTTTGTCATGAATACTTTTTTAAATTAAAAAAAAGTGATAGGAGAACAGTTTAGCATGGTCTATTGCTTTAAAGAGTTGGTCTTGCATGTAATGATAAGCTACAGCCTTTACCCAAAGTCTTTCTTTCAGAAGGTTCTTGAAGCCATTAAGATAATCTGAGTACTGCAGAGAAAGTTTAGTTTTGTTCACTCTGGGCCCCTTCTCCATTCCCTACATAAGATTTACCACTTATTTCTCCCTCACCTTCCATTTTATGGGTCACTCGCTTGCCTCTGAAATCAAAGCCCCCAAACTCCCCAGCTTGCTCTCTCATTCACTGAGCAACAAATAACAAAGAAAGGGAAAGGATAAAGACAAATCAGAAGATAACACAGGAGAGACAAAGGAAGGAATAAGTAAAGAATTTGATGAAACTGTTACCTTCATTCTGTGAGCTAGATGTTTTTAGAATTCCACAGTCATTTTTAGTTAACCCATTCTTATCCATTTGACAAGGGTTTTAGGACTTTAATCTGGTAGCATCTGAGCTGTATCATAGTTCATTAAGCCCCAAGGTCTCTTTTTTTGGTGTTGTCCTCTCTTCAATTTTTCAAGTTAGGTATTGATTTATTACAGCAACACAATATTTCCTAAAGAAGGAATTTAACCCAAAGCTCATGGATAAAAATATAATTTTTCCTATTGTCCACACTGTATCATTCATAACTTTTTTAACTTTCTTTTTTTTTGTTTTATTCTTTTAAAGATTTGTCCTCTTTATGTCTTCACTTTATTTCCCTTATTCTTTCTTTTATCATTCCTTTTTACCACTGTTTACCTCTGCTTTACCTTTTTCTTGTAGCAACATGGTGAAATGTGAAGAGCAATTAAGCAGGG
The DNA here is from genome assembly GCF_011100635.1 of Trichosurus vulpecula. Lineage (NCBI taxonomy): Eukaryota > Metazoa > Chordata > Mammalia > Diprotodontia > Phalangeridae > Trichosurus > Trichosurus vulpecula. Next base: position 28,275,944 of record NC_050581.1, read on the forward strand.
ATTAGGACAGCTGGTTTCTAGTCCTGTCTCTACAACAAACTGTATTGGACAAGTCCTTTATCTTGGCCTCAGTATCTTTATCTATAAAATATCAACTAAATGATCTCTAAGGCTCCCTTGAAACCTGAAGTTATGTAGTACTACTCTCCTTTCATCTTTTGATTGCCCACTATCTCAGACTCCCTTCTTTATGATATCTTCCTTTTACTTCCTCTTCCCTCCTTTAGCTTTTCCTCCCTTCTTTTCATCTGATCTGAGCCATAACTATCAAGTCCTTCAACTGAGACAAAATTGTTAAGAGGGTGAAGCAAGAGTAGTAATGCCTGGATAGTGTTTGACTGGTTGAAAAAAATCTGCAATAGGGAAGAGGACAGTGTGTCCATGAGATAAACCCACTAGGAGCTAGGGCAGCTCATCCCCTACCCCCTGCAGATCTTCTGGGAGAGAGGTAAACTATGGGAGATAATTGCCATGGATCCTGATTATTGGGGTCCCTTGAAGCATAGATGACAGGGAAGACCATTCATGGGAGGAAGCATGGTCCACCAGTAAATGTCCATGTCCTGGGACAAAGTCATAATTATTCTGATCTTCTTTGTAACTTGGTATCTATACTAGTATCTGACAGTTTTGTCCTTATTTTAGTTCTTCTGTTGTGTCCATTGCTTGTGTTCTTCAATTTACAGCTTTTACTACTATAACATTTGTTGTCATCCATGTATACTGAGGTTTCCAAACTCATAATTCCAGAAGGTATTTATTTCCACTCAGATACTGTTTTTAAAAAACTAGAAACTATAATAAGCTACCTTCAGAGAAGCAGTGGCACCTCTTGATGTTCTCAGTTTCTGAATAAGTTTTTAACTATAGATATGGTTACTGAGAGGTCATGCAATGATTCTCATTGATTTTTTTTAATTAAAAAAATAGAATTTTAATGGCCAAAGGGCTATAAAAAGGTGCATACCCATTGACCCAGAAATACCACTTCTAGGTCTGTATCCCAAAAAGATCACACAAGTGGGAAAAGGACCTGTATGTACAAAAGTATTTATAACGACTCTTCTCATGGTAGCAAAGAATTGGAAATCAAGGGGATGTCCATCAATTGCGGAATGGTTAAACAAGTTGTGGTATATGAATGTAATGAAATACTATTGTGCTGTAAGAAATGGGGAACATATGGATTTCATAGTAACCTGGAAAGAGCTACATGATCTGATGCTGAGTGAGGGGAGCAGAAACAGGAGAACATTGTACACAACCACAGATATGTTGCTTCTGTGATGACTAACTTTGATAGACTTGGCTCTTCTCAGCAATACAAGGTTCAATGACAGCTCCAAAGGACTCATGATGGAAGAAACTATCTACATCCAGAGAACGAATTATGGAGTTCGAATGCAGATTGAGACAAACTATTTGCTGTCTCTTTTTTCTCTTCTTTCTTGGTTTTGTTTCTTCTTTCTCATGAGTCATTCCATTGGTTATAATTCTTCTTTACAACTTGACTATTGTGTAGATAAGATTAATGCAAAAGTATAGGTAGAACATATATCAGATTCCATGCTGTCTTGGGGCGAAAGGGAGAGGGGAAGGAGGGGAAGAAAATTTGGAACTCAAAAACTTGTGGAACTGCTATAAACTAAAAATAAAAAATATATGAAAAATAGAAATTTGATAAAATTACTTCTTGGATATGTTATTTTAACATCTCAGGGTCTCAGTTTCTTTATTTGTGCACCTCCTTTTTGTAAGACATAGTGCTAGGTACTATGGAATATACAAGCTAAGGTCTTTAGACCTTTGACTGAAAGGGCCAGGGTCTCCCAATGCACCCTAGGCCATCTCTAGTCATCCTGATGAATATCAGGCCATTAGACCCAGCTGGCTCTGGAGGAGAAAGTGAGGCTGGTGACTGTGCACAGCCCTCCCTCACTCAAATCAAAGTCAACCGCAAGTCATGTCATCATTTCCCTGATGTCATGGTCCTCTTCAAAAACGAAGGACAAAACAGAACAACAACAACAATGGTATATACAAAGAAGAGTAAGACATGTATGGCCTTCACCTTCATGGAGTTTATAGTATCACTGAGAGAAATAAGATAAATATATGAACAGTTAAATAACACTAAAAGATTGAAATATATTCTAATAAATCATAGAAAAAATGTCACAACGGTGTATACATGTATTGCCAGAAAAAGTCAAAGGAAGGAGAAATGATTTCAAAATGGAAGGAACAGAGAAGGCTTGGAAGGGTGAGATTTGAGTTGATCTTTAAAAATGGATAGGGTTTAGGTGGCTAATGAAAAGTTGAAAGGGCATTATGGGTGGATAAAACTGTGGGGAAAAAGCATAAAGATAGAAAAACACAGAGGGTATTCTGTTAGCCTATTGGTTGAAGTGAAAGGCTTGAGAAGAACACTACAGTGGAGAAAAATATGTTGAAAACACAATATTTATAAAAGCCTGTGTTTATGTGTGATGATACAAATACATGTGTGTGTTTAGTGTAGGTAATAAAAATGTATGAGTGAGATTGAAGTTTTAGAGTTCAAAAATTTACAGTAATATGTTGTCTTTCTCCTTCTAGTAACGCTACACACACACACACACACACACACACACACACACACACACACACACATTATCATAAGAGAAGGGTCACTTCAGTTAATCAGTTGTGTGTGTATCTGTGTGTTTTTTACATGAGGCCCTTTCAAACAATGTTTTAGATAAAATAGAGATAATAGAAAAATTCTGAGAAAATTTCTGAAGAAAGGAGAGAGTATCAGTTCTGATGTTAGGGGATAAAGTTGAGAACATAGGAGAGAGATAAGCTGTGAAACAGAACCCAATATTGAATAAGAAGACAAATGAGGTATTACAGGTAAGTAAATTACTTCAGGAATAAGAAGAATACCCTAAGAGAAATATGTTATTGGATATTGGGTAGCAGGGCATGTGACTTGGTCAAACCTGTGATTACATATAGAAAATAGTGACATATTAAACTTATTATATATACTTCTGAAGGACTAAAGTAGAGGAATAAAGATTTCCATTCCATAAAAGGAAGCAGTTCCTATGAATTAAAACTGTCCAGCTTCAGTGAGATGGCCAATCAATAAACATTTAGTATGGAGTTACTATTGTTCCGGGCTTGGTGCACAGTGCTAGGGATATACATATAATGAATGGCCTATGAGCAAAGCACTTACTTAATGGAGGAAAGAGGAAAAATAAATACTATGTGTATACTAATATGTACCCTATACATATATACTATATATATATAAACATATAGAGAGAATAAGTTTAAAGAAAATAGCTAAAAATAAAAGAGTAGTGATACTGTGACTTTTCAATTGTAGAAAGCATTAAGCCAAAGGCTAGATGATCATTTGTAAAGACGATCGTAGAAGTGGTTTTGACAGTGTCAGAGGTGACATTTGGGTTAGATGACTTCTAAGATTCCTTTCAACTTGAAGAGTCTGTGATTCTATGAATCATGAGTTAAAGGAAAATGTGACAGCAGAATTGGGATAGTGATTAGCTCAAGAACTATTTCTAAACTGATAAGATGTCAGTTTAGAAATTCTTGCACAGCCAAGATGATTACATTCTCTCAGCAGAAAAATACAGTACTAGATATAATTGGAGAAACCTAATAAAATTTGATCAGCATCAATCAGCAGTGGAAGAACAATATTAATTAGATAGAAAGACTACTTGACATACACATAAACACACACACACTTATCATATGTATGTGTGTGTGTGTGTGTGTGTGTGTGTATACACTGTGCACCAGGCCTGGAACACAGTAGCTTCATACTAAACATTTATTGATTGGTCATCTCACTGAAGCTGGACAGTTTTAATTCTTAGGAAGTTCTTCCTTTTATGGAATAGGAATCCTTATTCCTCTACTTTAGTCCTTCAGATATGTGTGTGTGTGTGTGTGTATGTATGTATATTTGTATATATGTGTATATGTACATTTTTGTATATATATTATATATGTGTATATTTGTGTATGTGGGTATATGTATACATAGAGATACATAGACACACATACTAGGTTTATTTACAGGATTACTTTTTCTGAATTACAGTCATAGGGAAAAGAAAATTATTAGGCTTTCAGAATGCTTTTACTTTCTCATAATAAACCTAAACTCCTTCATCTTGGAAATTCTTTTATAAGGATAGATTATTTATTAGCCTCCTACAGAGTAACTCTGACTCCAGGACTGTGAATCTGATACTTTCTTTCTAAAAACCTGATCAAGTCATTTCCAAAAGAATAATAGGGTACTCTAGATAGGATAAGGAATGTGTTCTATGCCTTTTTTTACCTTCCTGGTGTGAAAAAGTTTCAGAAATCTGTAATCTCATCAAAGGAAGCTAAGTGGCACAGATCTTCTCAGCAGGGTGGGACTAATCAGAAAAGCCTCCTTCACTTCCTTTCTATTTGCCTAAACCCAGGCATTATTTTCATGTGAAAATAGCATACAAGCTCCAGAAATTCATTCACCCCCCTGGCCCTTAGTCAGCCTTTAGGGAAGCCTTATCATACCCGATAGGCTGATATAGTACCAAAACATTTGAACCCAGAGAATGGGCTCTAAACAAGTTTCTGATGTATTACCTTGAAAAAGTCATTACCTTTCTAGATGTTGCTTTTTTTCATCTGTAAAATTAGGGAGCAAGGAGAGAGGATCAATAAGGTCCCTTCCTTTCCCAATATCTATAAAATTTTTTTCTGAAAATGGTCTATACACATATCTAGGAGATCACTGATGAAGACACGAGAAGGGAGAAAAAGGGTATTTTTGGAAAATGAAATGACAGAACATCAGTGTCAAAGGAGATTCAAAGAAGCCATATGCTTACTGCAGATGATGTCTTTTAGTTGTACCAGGAAATCTCTAACACTAAGGCACATATACAGAATTATCTCTCAATAAAGGTCCCTTCCCCTCTCCTGCTCTGCCCTTCCTTCTGTAATTCCTCTCCACATCCTTCTCTAAACCCTCCACAGCAATCTGAAAGCATTGCTCCAGTGCTTTTAATATTTAATGCAAATTAACACTAAGGCTATTGCTCATCTTGTTCGACATGTGACCAAACTCCTTTTCCAATCATATATCCTTAGTGACAAATCTCATGTATGTCCTCATTGATAATATGGTGGTCCACTTATGCCCATCATGCATTTTGCCAGCGTGCTCTGTGCTATTTCTGATTTTGATTCTTTGGTGATCATTGTGTTCCATGATTTACAATCTTATAATAGCACCAGGAGACACTCAATAGCAAAATGGGATTTTGTGTTGAGAGCAGTTTGAGATAATTGAAAGAAATGTGTAATTTCCTAAAGTTACTTATCCTATTAGTTTCAGAATTCTGAACTTGGTACCTATTCAATATATGGATTCTGACCCAATGGGCTAACTATCCAACTGCGTCTAGATGATATATGTTCTTCATCTGCTTGGTTTTTCCTAGACAGCTATTCACTTTTGAGTGGCCATCAATCTCAATAAAAGACCTAGTAGTTATCTAGGGCCTGTTATAATCAAAAATATTTGTGAACAGGAGCACTCTATAGCCTCACTATCTATAGAGGATAACTCTTCCATAGGAGTTGAGGTAGGATATGCTGAGTGGTAATGATCAATGTCAGCATCAAAAAGGGAAAATCCAAAAGCTTGGGTAAGTTTATAGATGTTCTAATTTCCAAAATAAGATAACTAAGAAGAAATAAGATACTGCTGAACCACATGTCTATTTCCCAATATCTATAAATTTTTTTTTCTGAAAATGGTCTATACACATATCTAGGAGATCACTGATGAAGACACGAGAAGGAGGAAAAAGGGTATTTTTGGAAAATGAAATGACAGAACATCAGTGTCAAAGGAGATTCAAAGAAGCCATATGCTTACTGCAGATGATGTCTTTTAGTTGTACCAGGAACTCTCTAACACTAAGGCACATATACAGTAGGTGATACCTTAAGTAAATAAAGTAGAGTAGAATTTCCTGAACTCAGAATGAAAAAAGATTATGACAAACCTAAGGAATGCATTGATCCATAGATAGATGAATAAATGGATGCAATATATGAAAAGCTTTTATTTTGAGAAATAAAATAATTTCTCCTGTGGTTAAAGAAAGTCTTTCTATTAAGTAAATAAATCAGAGATTAATTCCATAAATACATTTTCCTTGATTCATTTTTTTCCAAAATAGAGCCAGTCATGTACTTTTCCAAGAGAATACTCTTGAGGCAGAGCCAAGATGACTGAGAAAAGCCAGCAACTCACCTGAGCTCTCCATAGAACTCCTCCAAATAACTTTAAATAATATCATGAAATAAATTTCTGACATGACACATAGAAGAATGAAATGAAATAATTTTCCAGCACAACACAACAGGAAAGGTCTACTGCACTAGGGTGGGAGTGGAGCACAATCCAGCACAGGAGATAATAGCACAGAACCAGACCCAGCAAACCAGAAAAAGGCCTTGAGATCCACTGAATCAGCAGTGGCAGCAGCTGCTTCCAGAGTTCTCAGCTCATAGAAGGCAAGGGGGTCAAACAACTACTCAGAAGGGAGATTATAAGGGTCTTTTGCTGGCACTGGGGGCAGAACTCTGTTGTTTTACTCATGCTCGGATCTGTGTCACAGTACTGGGTGGCAGTTCCAGGGTGAGGAGCACCCACGGAGCTTGCATCCAATAGAGCAGGGTCCATCCTCACAGTTTCAGGGCAGAAAAGAGTGCATGTGGTCACTCACAGAACAGGGCATAGACCAGGAGAGGAGTAAATACAACTCTCTTTAGATCATACAACCTAGGAAGAACTGAAAACTCATAGTTCCCTAGAAATATCTCTGAAAACAGCTGCACAAACCCCCTGAAGTTTGAGAGAGTGCTCCCTCCACCCTGGAAGCAAAGCCCCACTTTAACAAAGAGTTAAAACTGAAGTAATAGGCAGGAAAAAATGAGAAAAAAAAAACAGAAAAAAATTCGGACCATAGAAAGTCACTATGGTGACAAGGGAGATCAGGAAAAAAAACACTCAGAAAAAGATACAAAGTCAAGGCTCCAACATCCAAAGCCTCCAACAAAAATATGAATTGGTCTCAGGCTATGGAAGAGCTCAAAAATGATTTTGAATATTAAATAAATGAGGTAGAGGAAGAAGTGGGAAGATAAATGAGAGTGATGCAAGAAAATCACGAAAAAAGAACCAACAGCTTGGTAAAGAAGAAAAAAATTATGAGGAAAATAACACTTTAAAAAATAGATTAGGACAAATGGTAAAAGAGATAAAAAAAAAACCAATGAGGAAAAGAATACATTGGAAAGCAGAATTGGACAAATGGAAAAAGAGGGACACAAATTCACTGAAGGGAAAAAAAAACTCCTTAAAAAGTAGAATTGGCCAATTGGGAAAGAAGGTACAAAAGCTCGTGAAGAAAATAATTCCATAAAAAGTAGAATTTGAGTAAATGGAAGCTAAGGACTTTATGAGAACTCAAGAAACAATAAAACAAAACCAAAGGAATGAAAAAATAGCAGACAATGTGAAATATTTCATTGGAAAAACAACTGACCTGGAAAATAGATTCAGGATAGATAATTTTAAAAGTATTGGATTACCTGAAAGCTGCGATTAAAAAAAGAAAAAGAACTGTCCAGTGGGTTTGTGGCAACCCAGTGAAGGGATCAAGGAGTTGTTGTGGGCCTCTCTAGCCAGAAGTATGCCATCTATGATCGGTTTGCCCAAGCAGTGGTTTTATGGTGTCTATAGAGGTGGTGGTGGCAGCTGCTTCCCTGGCCTGAGGGCTCATGTTTCCTAAAGGTTGCTGTGGAGTGATTATGTTGGGGTCCTTACCGCCCCCCCAAATCCCAGGCCTTTGTCCAGCAAAAACCTGATCTCATGGACAATGAATGAGGCAGGAGGCAAGTTGGTGAACAACTCCGTTTATTCAGGTTAGTAGCAAAACTTTTATATCTTTGGTTATATAGGCACCTCCTACTCTCCTTCCCTCTCCTTCCTTGTGATCAGGCAAGTCCAGACAAAGACCCGGAAATGCCACATTGCCAACCAAGGGGAGACCCTTCCTCCTAGCTCCATCTTGTCCCACCCTTACCTCAGAGCCTTGGGTTTACCTCAGCAGGCCCTGGGCACGGAGGTCCAGCGAGGGCAGGGGTCAGCTCTAACTTGCCCTGTTACATGATTACATCCTAGCCAGCATTCTGGAGGATGTAGGGATACTTAAGTAGATCATTGGAAGAGTTACAGACTGCCTCTGCAGAATGGATAAAAATAGTGTGGAAGCTTCCATCAAGATCTACCATGTCCAACTGCAGCACGTGGAGCTGGCCCTGGGGACCAGCTTGCACCATACTGAAAAAGGTCACTTGCTTTAGCTCCAGGCTGACTTAAAGCAACTAATCAAACTAACTGAGTCCAGTATTGTGTCCATCGAGAAGAATAAGCTCCTGGCCACACTGGACCCAAGACTTGGCCTAAATGAGAGTGCAGCAAGGGATGATGATAACTATTTGGCTTTCCAGAATGCCATTCATGAAGTGACAGGAGATTCTGAGACTCAAGGTGCTGAAACTGAGCCTGACAGATCTGGGCGTGAAGAGGAAGAAGAGAAAGAGTTGAGTGGGATGAAGGTGAATGCTCCCTACTACAATTCATGCAACACTCTGGAATACCATAATGCCATGATTGTTGGGTCAGAGGACTCAGAGGTTGGCACAACAGGGGTTCATGTGCTCTATGTCTACCCAGCTCACAAGTCCCTAAAGCCCTGTCCATTCTTCCTGGAGGAAAAATGCTGATTCAAAGAGAACTGCAGAGTTCTCGCATGGGCAAGTAGTTACTATGGATAAGCGTCACCCCTTCCAGGAGCCAGGTCTGAGGGCCCTGAACACAGGATCAGCCTGTCTAGCTAAGTATGATGAGGGAATTTGGTATCCAGCCTCAATCACAGATGTGGATGGTAGCTACTACATGGTCAAGTTTGACTCACTGCTTCTCAAAGAGAGTGTGGTGGATTGGGATGGCATTATGCCTCCCCTATGCAGTGAAGACAGTACACCCTTGAAGTCTGATGGAAAGGATGTGGATGATTCCAGCTATGCCAAACTTGCAGAGTCAGATGTCTAGGAAAAAGGGGCTTGGGGCCCTGCTTGTAGCTCCTCATTCACTGGCTGGGAGGCACATACCTGAGGCATCGGTTCCAAACTTCTTGCTCAGATTGATTATGAGTTTGGAAAAGGTCTTGGAAAGAATGCTGAGGGCCAGGTAGAGCCCATCTATGCTGTGGTGCTTCCAAAGGTGAAGTCCTTAAATCAGTGTCTTGAAATTCTCCAGAAGAGAACAAGCAACAAGCTGGACCTTGGCAAGTCAAGGAAAAACCAGGCAAAGGGGAATGGAGTCAAGGGACGCCCACCCCAAAACATTGTGTTTGATTTCCTAAATGAGAAACTCCAAGGCAAGGTTCCTAGGGTCCAAGAGGAAGGGAAGTTCCCATCCGTTAAGAAGAGTAGCAAGGAGTTCTACCGTGCCAGCAAGAGTACCTATGCGATTCCTGAGTGTACAGCTCTTCCAGATCTTGGAACAGGTGGAGCAAACTCAGAGGGATATCTGAAGTATAGAAGAAGCCCTGGCCCAGAACACTGGCAGGCATAGCATGGCCGCAGCCAAGCTGGAAGGGAAGTTAGTTGGAGCCCAGAAGGAACTGAAAAATATCCAGGCACAGGAGGCAGATTTTCAGTGGGAATAAAAGACTATTGACACATGCAAGAAAATGGGAGTTTTAGTGCTGAAGAGGGAGTTCTTTCTTGGCTCATAAGTCCATTCTTCCCCCTTTCTCTTCACTGCCTATCCCCCACCTACTCATCCCCACCCCTACAGTGGATGTGGCCCAGGCCAGAAAGCTGGAGTTTCCTCCATTCTCCTCCTCTGCTCCTAGACCCTGGGTACTTGAGGGGGTAGGCCCCACTAGAAATACCTGTGCCATCCTTAGTGAGCTTTGCTTAAGCTCACTGACTCAAGACCCCTTCTTTTGGGCCATAGGTATGGATACTAAGGGATGGGGGGTTAGGACTAGCTGGAGGCTCCCAGTGAATGTGCTGGCTAAAACTATAGTTTCTACCTCCTAAGCTACTAGACTTGGGGACCTGAATTATGCCTGCTTTAGACAGACCCAGGAAATTATAACGAATCACCTTTTCCCAAATTCCCCTAGAGCCAGACTCCCTCCCAGCCTCGTGTATCAGCCAGTTTGTGGCCTCCACTCTCAGAATGGTGAAGCCTGAAGCATGTTAGGAAGGTCAGGTGTCACTCCTCCTCCCAAAACACCCCTGAGAGCAGATGGAACTGGAGAGGAGGCCCAGAGGATCAGGGCCTGCAGACCAAGGTCTCCTTCACTTTCCTGGTGACCCCAGGCCTGTCCAAACACAGACCTATATGTGTTAATGGCACTGTGTCTAAGGGCAGCCTCTTCTTGGGAGGGGGGAACACTTTTCTTGACACTTGTTTTCCAGTTTGTTCTGCCACAAGGCCTTAGGAAGGAGTTTTTCTTAAACAAAATTATTAAAGTGATGTTGTTGCTGTGTCAAAAAAAAGAGGGGCAGTTAGCTGGCACAGTGACTAGAACACCAGCCCTGGAGTCAGGAAGACCTGAGTTCAAATCCAGCCCCAGACACTTAACACACTGGCTGTGTGACCTTGGGCAAGTCACTTAACCCCAAATGCCCTGCCCTCCCCTCTCAAAATAAATTTTTAAAAAAAGAGCTTAGACATCATCTTTCAAGAAATCATCAAGGAAAACTTCCCTGATAATCTAGAACCAAAAGGTAAAATATAAATTGAAAGAATCCACATATCACCTCCTAAAAGAGATCCCCAAGTGAAAACTCTCAGGAATATTGTAGCTCCCAGGTCAAGTAGAAAACATTGCAAGCAGCCTGAAAGAAAAAATTCAAGTATCAAAAAGCCACAGTCAGGATAACAAAAGTTGCAAAAGCTTCTACATTAAAGCTTCAGAGGGGTTGGAATATAATATTCCAGAGGGCAAAGGAGCTAGGATCACACATAAGAATCACCTGTACAGCAAAACTGAGTATAAATTTTTTACCCAGAGGGAAAAATAGACATTCAATGAAATAGAGGACTTTCAAGCATTCTTAATGAAAAGAGTAGAACTGAATAGAAAATTTGACTTTCCATTACAAGACTCAAGAGACGCATAAAAAGGTAAACAGAAAGAGAAGTCATAAGGGACTTAATAGGTTAAACTGTTTGCCTTCCTAAATGAGACGATATTTGTAACCATAAGTAACTCATTATTAGGACAGCTAGATGGAGTATATATAGACAGAGGGCACAGGAGTAAGTTGAATATGAGGAGATGATGTCTAAAAAATAAAATTAAGGGATAAAAAGGGAGATTCACTGGGGGAAAGGTGCACATAAAAGGTGCAGAGAAAAGCTTTTATAGTGGAGTGAAAGATAGAGGATGTGGGAGGGGAGAGAGAGTGAACTTTACTATCATCAGAATTGGCTTAAATCAGGAATAGCATACACACGCAATTGGGTATAGAAATCTATCTTATCCTACAAGAAAGTAAGAAGGGAAGGGGATAAGAGAAGTGGGGTTGGGGCAGCCAGGTAGCGCAGTGAGTAAAGCACCAGCCCTGGAGTCAGGAGGACCTGAGCTCAAATCTCAGACACTTGACACACTTACTAACTGTGTGACCTTGGGCAAGTCACTCAAACTCAATTGCCCTGCCTTCCTCCCTCCAAAAGAAAAAGAGAAGGGGGGTTGATCCAAGGGAGGACAGATTGGGGGAGGCAGTAATCAGAAGCAAACCACTTTTGAAAAGTATCCATGAAAGGAGAGAGAGAATAGAATAAATGGCTGGGGAGGATCAGATGGAGGGAAATAAATCTAGCAATCATACTTGAGAAAAAATAATTTGAAGCAAAGTTTCTCTGATAAAGATCTCATTTCTCAAATGAGAGCAGAGTCAAATTTATAAAAAATAAGAGCTATTTCCCAATTGATAAATGATTAAAGATACGAACAATCTCCAGATGTAGTAATCAAAGCTATCTATAGGCATAATTATTTTTAAAATGCACTAAATCACTATTGATTGGAGAAACGCAAATTGAAGCAATTCTGAGGGACCTATGAGATTGGCTAATAGGACAGAAAAGGAGGGGATGTGACAAAAAATGAGACATAAATGCAGTATTGGTGGAGTTTTGAACTGATTCAACCATTCTCTAGTGCAATTTGGAACTATGCCCAAAGGGCTATAGAACTTTGACCTAGCAATACTACTACTAGGTCTATATCCAAAAAAGAGTTTTAAAAAGAAGTAAAAGGACTTCCATGTACAAAAAACATTTATAGCAGCTTTTTTGGGTAGGTAGCAAAGAATTGGAAATTGAGGCCATGCTCATTTGGGGAATGGCTGAACAAATTGGGCTATGTTATTGTGATGGAACACTATTGTGCTATAAGAAAGGATGAGCAGGATGCTCTCAGAAAAACCTGAAAGGACTTACATGAGCTGATACAAAGTGAAATGTATTGTGAACAAAGTAACGGTAATATTGTAAGATAATTAGTTGTTAATGACTTAGCTATTCTGAGACATACAGGGATCCAAGATACCTCAGAAGGACTTATGTTGAAAAATGCTATCTATTCCCATAGAAAGAACTGGTGATGTCCGAATACTGATTGAAGTATAATTTTTACTTTATTTTTCTTGAATTCTTTTGGTCTATGTTTTCTTTCATAAAATGACTAATATGGAAATATGTTTTGCATACCTATACATATATAACCTATATTGAATTGCTTGCCTTCTCAATGGGGTGGAGGGGGGGTGATGGTGAGGTAGGAAGGGAGAGAATTTGGAACTCAAAGTTCTAAAAGTTAATATTAAAAATGTTTTTATACATAATTGGGGAAAATAAAATACCAAACAAGTTTTTAAGAGCATTCTTTTGTAAACCAAACTATATGCTTAAGGCTTCCTGAGTGCTGTAAAATATATTATTAACACAGAAGGAAGAAGACGTATCTCTTCTTAGAGTAGAACCAGTGCATCCTCAGCTCTATGATGTGATGATGACAATGATGGCAATTATGGGATCATAGATTTAGAGCTTAAGGAAATATTGGAGCCCATTTAGCTTGACCTTTTCACCTTCTAAAGGAGGACACTGAGGTCTAGAGAGGCAAATTGACCTGCTTTATAGGTCATGCAGGAAGTAAGTAGCAGTGCCAAGATTTGAACCCCACTCTTCTAACCCTAACTCCAACATTCTTTCTGCCATCCACTCTGATGCTTTAAACTTTCACATCTATTATTTATCTGATAAGAACAGTCCTGAAAAATAACTAAGAAAGGAAGATATTATCCCCATTTTACAGAGGAAGAAGCAAAACTACAGAAAAAAAGAATAATTTATGTATATTGACCTCAAGTTTTACAAGTCACTGATGAAGCCAGAACTAGAACCCAAGTCTTTTGATTCTTACTCTTTTCCTTTTCCCACTCACCGGCCTAAACACCAACCACCATGGCAGATGACACTTCTCCTTTTCCATAATAGCATCTCTTACAAGTATGCCACAATATAACCAGAGTGAATATAGCCATGTCTCTACTTTATCAAAAGAATTCCTGAAGTAAGTTTGAGGAAAGCAGTCCCATAGAGGGTCTTTCTATTCTTGCACAAAGGAAGATAAACTATTAACTACCATTCCATGTATAAACCACAGGATCATGACAGGTTGCCTCCTATTGACTCGCAAGTTGGAGAGTCAAGGTCCATGCCTCTATGAGAGTCAGAATAAAACAGAGAACAGAACAAGTATTTATTAAGTACCTACTTTGTGACAGGCACTTGTGCTAAGCACTTTACACTATCATCTCATTGATCTTCATAATAATCCTGTGACGTAGATGCTGAGCTCATTAAGTAGTAGCTAGAAGTAAAAAATAAGTAAATGGAACAGTTGATTCTCTACTGTGGCTCATTCTTTTTCATTAATATTTTGAGGACCTGGTCTCTGGAGTCCTTCTCTCCCTCCTGAGGAGATATAGATGGAACTCTGGAGCTGGTATCAAGGAGATCTGGGTTTGAATGCCACCTTATGTATTTACTAATTGCATACCTGATCATCATACAATATTGCTGTTATTGTGTAAAATGTTCTCCTGGTTCTGCTCACTTCATTTTATATCTGTTTGTGTAAGTCTTTCCAGATTTTTCTGAAATTATTCTGCTCATCATCTCATAGCACAGTAATATGCTATCACAATCATAAACCACAACTTGTTCACTCATTCCCCAACTAATGGATATCCCTCAATTTCCAATTCTTAGGCACCACAAAAAGAGTTGCTATAAATATTTTTTGTATATATATGTCTTTTTCCTTTCTAAAAATTTCTTTGGGATACAGACCTAGCGGCGGTGTTGCTGGGTCAAACAAATGCATAATTTTATAGCCTTTGGGGCATAGTTCCAAATTGCTCTCCAAAACAGTTGGATCAGTTCACAACTCCACCAAGAGTGCTTTAGTGTTCCAATTTTCCTACATCCTCTCCAGTATTTGTCATTTTCCTTTCTGTCATGTTAGCCCATCTGATAGGAGTGAGTTGGTACCTCAGAATTATTTTTAACTTGCATTTCTCTAAAAATAGTAATTTAGAACATTTTTTAATATGACTATAGATGGCTTTGATTTCTTGACTTGAAAACTGCCTGTTAGTATCCTTTGACCATTTATCAATTAGGGAATGCCGTGTATTCTTATAAATTAAACTCAGTTTTCTATACATTTGAGAAATGAGTCCTTTATCAGAGAAACATGTAAAAAATTTCACAGTTATGATTTTTGTGTATTTCCCTCCATGCTTTTCCCCTGTTTATCCTTCTCTCTCTTTCCTTTCACCCTGCCTCTTCTCAAATCCACCACCTCCCCCAATCCATCCTCCCTTCTATAAATATCCTCATTCCCTAACTCCCTTCCCATCATACTTGTCTACAGAGTGAGATGGATTTCTATACACAATTGAGTGTGTATGTTATTCCTTCTTTGAGCCAAGTCTGATGAGAGTAAAGTTCATGCATTGTCTGCCACTTCCCCTCACCCTAGCTGCATCTTCTCCTCCACTGTAAAACCTCTTTCACACCTTTTCATATGAGGTAATTTACCCTGTTCTATGTCTTTCTTCCCCTTTCTCCCAACGCTTCCCTCTTTTTCACCTTTAATTTTATTTTTTTTAGTTCCATCATAGTCATCCCTTTTTTCTTATCCCTTAATTTTATATTATTGGATACTATTCCATCATAGTCAATTCATACTGGTGTCCTCTGCCCATGTATTTTTCCTTTTAATTGCAATAATAATGATAAAGTTAAGAATTAAAAGTATCACCTTTGCATGTGGGAATGTAAACATTTTATCCTTTTTGAGTCCCTTATGATTTCTCTTTCCTTTTTACCTTTCCATGCTTCTCTTGAGTCTTTTATTTGAAAGTCAAATTTTCTATTCAGTGCTGGACTTTCATCAAGAGTGCTTGAAAGGTCTCTATTTCATTAAAAACCCATTGTTTCCCTTGAGGGATAGTACTCAGTTTCACTGGGCAGGTGATACTTAGCTGTAATTCTTGCTCCTTTGCCCTCTGGCAAAGTGGCTTCACAATATCTGAATTGTTTCTTTCTGGCTGCTTATAATATTTTCTCCTTGACCTGAGAACTCCAGAATTTGGCCATAATATTCCTGAGAGTTTTCATTTGGGTATCTCTTTCAAGAAGTATTTGGTGGATTCTTTCAATTTCTACTTTAGCCTATGCTTCTAGAATATCAGAGCAGTTTTCCTTAATAATTGCTTGAAATGTGATGTCTATGCTCTTTTAAAAAAAATCATGGATTTTGAGATAGCCTAATAATTCTTAATTATCTCTTTTCAATCTATATTTCAGTTTAGATGCTTTTCCAATGAGATATTTCATATTTTCTTCAATTTCTTCATTCCTTTGATTTTGTTTTATTGTTTCTCAATGTCTCATGAAGTGATTAGCTTCCTTTTCTTCCATTTTAATTTTTAAGGAATTATTTTCTTCAATGAGCTGTTTTACTTCCTTTTCCATTTGGCCAATTTTAGTTTTAAAGTTCTTTTCTTCAGTATTTTTTTACATCCTTTTCTTCTATTTCTCCTATTCTGTTCTTTAAGGTGTTATTTTCTTCAGCACTTTTTGTGCTCCCTTTACCAAACGGTTGCCTCTTTTTCATGATTTTTTGCATCATTATCACTTTTCCCCAATTTTTCTTCTATCTCTTTTATATGACTTAGATTTTTTTGAGCTCTTCCTGGCCCTGTCAACAATTCATATTTTTCTTTGAAGCTTTGGATGTAGCTGTTTTGACTTTGTTGTCTTCTTCTGAGTTTGTTTTGATCTTCTCTTTCACCATAATAGATTTCTAAGGTCAGGTTCTTTTTTTCCCTTTTTTCTCATTTTCCAGTCTATTTCTCAACTTTTAACTTTATGGTAAAGTTGGACTCTGCTCTGAAGGCATTGCCTCAAGCTTCAGTTTTTCATGCTGTTGTTTTTAGAGCTAATTGTTGTGGTCTATGAGTTTTCAGTTCTTCTAAGGTAGTATGATTTAAGGAGAGATGTAGTCACTGTTCTCTTGGCTCTGTGCTGTGTTACATAAGTGACCACAAGCACTCACTTCCATCCTGTAAGTGTGACCAAGGTCCCTGCTCCCCTGTGGCTTCATGTTCTAGTGTTCTAGTGCTTCCCCATGCCCTGGACTGTGACCCACAAGCATGTATGCGCAATACAACAGAGTCCTGAACCCAGTGCCAGCAAAGCTTCCCCTGTAGTCTCCTTATGACTAGTTCTCAGACCCCCTTAACCTCTGTGGGCTAAGATCTGTAAACTGCTGCTGATGATTCAGTCACTCCCAAGACCTGCTGTTGGCTTCCTGGGGAAAACCTGTACTGGACTGTGATCCACACCTACTCCAGGTAGACAGACATTTCCCACGAACATTCTTAGTTGTCTTGGGCTGGAAAATTGTTTTGCTCCATCCTTTTATTGGTTCTGCCCCTCCAGAATTAATTTTGAGGTGCTATTTTATAAGTTTTTGAAAGGGAATTTTGGGTCTCTGCCTTTACTCTGCCATCTTGGCAATGTAAGCTGTTGTTGAAGGAAAAAGCCAAGTGAGCCCAGTGCTTCTTTATGTGTCATTCTTTCTCAAAAATGACCTCCTTCCCTATTAGCCAGTTGCCTTTCACTGCCTCAGTCCTGTCCGACCAGGGAGTGAAATGGTTACACAAGAATATAGTGGAACTCAATTTGTTCCCTTCCTGCAAAAGAAACACCAGATTGTACTTTTGTGAAATGAGTTATCCTGCTATCTGACAATATTGCAACACAATAAGCCAGGACAGACTAGGCATTGTGTGGCTTAAAAGGTCTTTTGATTTTCATTTTCCAAGTGCCACTTCAGAGATAGTTGAAGCCAAAACCAGATCATGAGAAATGTTTCTGCTTGAGTAAGAGTCCTGTGGGGAATGCCCACTTAATTACCATCTTTCAAACTAGCACCAAGAGAATGTAACACTACCCCAGTCTCACAATAAATGTTAGCAGTATTCAAATGATAAAGTTTCCTTTTTCTTCGTTTTAATTCTCCATTGCTGCAAAAAAAGTATTGTGTTGTGTGTACACTTTCCAAGCCATGAGTCTAAAGACATATTTAAATACAGCTATTTGTACATGCTGGAAAGCAGCTGTTCAGCTTCAAGTTGTAGGTTTGGGGCTATTCTTGGGAAATTAACAGAGTGCCAAGCAATGAGAATCATGAACAGTTGAATTATCTCTTGGCAACTTCTCACACCACCTTCAGCAAACAGGGTACCCATGCGTGAAAGAAATAATGAGACATGGGCTTTTTGCATGTAACAAGAAAAGGAGATTTAATCTGTGGTGCCTCCCCTGCCATCTTCCCACCCCTTTCCACTCCACTTGAGAAATCCAGCAAGGTACAAGTTCAAACATTTTTTTTTCTCAAGAAACACTTGTTCTCACCTCAGGATGATATTTCTTTTTGGTGAACAGCCTGCAAGAGCCACTAAATAAAGTAGGGAACTTGGGTTAGAAATAACTTCCTTACTTGCTATCAGCACCTTTTTTGTGATGGAAAAGGTCTTTGATCTTGCTTTCTGCAGTGAACCTAGAATAAGGAGACTATAACCAAATAGTTAATTATCAATGGAGGACAAACCTTCTACTTTCTGCATTAAATTGAAAAGGGTAGTTAAGGGGGAAAGAGGGCATTCTATACCCTGAATGATTAAAGTAAGCACATTTTAAAAGTAAAGAAAAAATTGCATACATATGATGAAGCATGAAAGAGTAGATGAAAACCAGTCAGGAAGGCCTGGATCTTACTTCTTATATTGAGCGTGAATCCCCTGAGCCGGTCACTTAACTTCATTCCCCCAGGCCCAAGAAACTCCATAAGACTAAGTTACCTTTCAGAATGACATTAGTTGAGGGAGTTTCTTTGATGGGAGTTATCTACAGGAATGAAACTACAGGCCAAATCTAAAAAAAGAAAAAGAAAAAAACACACATATGCATACAAGCACACAATTGTTCTATTGGCTATTAGCAAAACAGTCAAGGGATGAACAGACAGACCTTTATTGATGTAAGCCAAGAAATTCAAAAAGAAAAACAAAATATCTTATGCCAGCATACCCCAATATTCTCCCATTAGCTAACAATCTATTAGTCAGAAAAGCAGCATTATTTTTCAAGATTTTCTCTATGTGTTGATCTGGTGGGTGGATAAATATCCTACAAGTAAATTTATTTTTTTAAATAAATTTATTTATTTTTAGTTTACCACACACGGTTCTACATAGTTTAGAGTTCCAGTTTTTCTCCCCTCCCTCCCCCCTTCCTCCCCAAGACGGCATGGAGTCTCATATAACTGTCATGTATAACTTCGCATTGAATTAATTTATGCACTAGTCAAGTCGTGGAGAAGAATTTTGACCAATGGAATGAATCATGAGAAAGAAGAAACAGAACCAAAAAAAAAAACCCAAAAACAAAAACAAAAGAGAAGCAAAAAAAGGCCAGCATGTAGTGTGCCTCAGTCTGTATTCAAACTTCGCAGCTCTTTGTCTCGATGAAGATAGCATTCTCCATCGTGAGTCTCCTGGAGTTGTCCTTGCCCCTTAGGTTGCTGAGAAAAGCGCAGTATGTCCGGGTTGGTCCTCACAGAATCCATAGATCTGTGGCTGTGCACAACGTTCTCCTGGCTCTGCTTCGCTCACTCAGCATTATATCGTGTAGGTTTTTCCAGGTTGTTATGAAGTCTGCATCATCCCCATTTCTTATGGCACAATAGTATTCCATCGCCTTCATATACCACAGCTTGTTCAGCCATTCCCCAATTGATGGGCATCCCTTTGATTTCCAATTCTTGGCTACCACAAAGAGAGCTGCTATAAATATTTTTGTACATATGGGTCCTTTTCCAGCTTGTGTGATTTCTTTGCGATACAACCCTAGAAGTGGTATTGCTGGGTCAAAGGGTATGAACATTTCTATAGCCCTTTGGGCATAGTTCCAAACTGCTCTCCAAAATGGCTGGATCAGCTCACAACTCCACCAGCAATGCAACAATGTTCCAATTTCCCCACATCCCTTCCAGCATTTATCATTTTCCTGTTTTGTTATTTTAGCCAATCTGACAGGAGAGATGTGGTATCTAAGAGTTGTTTTGATTTGCATTTCTCTAATCAGTAGTGATCCAGAGCATTTTTCCATATGCCTGTAGATAGCTTTAATTTCTTCCTCTGAAAACTGCCAGTTCATATCCTTTGACCATTTCTCAATTGGGGAATGGCTTGTATTCCTATATATTTGGCTCAGCTCCCTGTATATTTTAGAGAGGAGGCCTTTATCAGAGATACTAGTTGCAAAGATTTTCTCCCAATTTTCTGCTTCCCTCCTAATTCTTGTTGCATTGTTTTTTTTTGTACAGAAACATTTCAATTTGACATAATCAAAATTATCCATTTTGCATTTTGTAATGCTCTCTATCTCTTGTTGGGTCATGAATTCTTTACTTTTCCACAAATCTGATAAGTAAACTATTCCTTGCTTTCCCAAATTACTTAGAGTATCAACTTTTACTCCTAAATCATGAACCCATTTTGACTTTATTTTGGTATATGGTGTAAGATATTGGTCTATGCCCAGTTTTTGCCCTACCATTTTCCAATTTTCCCAACAGTTTTTGTGAAATAGTGAATTATTAGCCCAGAAGTTGGCCTCTTTGGGTTTATCAAAGAGTAGATTGCTAAACTTGTTGATTTCACCTACTTGTGTACCTATCCTATTCCCCTGATCCACACCCCTGTTTCTTAACCAGTACCAGGCAGTTTTGATGACTGCTGTTGTGTAGTACAGTTTAATATCGGGTGTGGCTAAGCCCCCATCTCTAGCATGTCTTTTCATTAATATCCTAGATACTCTAGATCTCTTGTTTTTCCAAATGAATTTTGTTATTATTTTGTCCAGCTCAGTAAAAAAATTTTTTGGTAGTTCAATTGGTATGGCACTGAATAGATAGATTAATTTAGGTAAAATTGTCATTTTTATTATATTAGCTCGGCCTAACCATGAGCAACTGATATTTCTCCATTTATTTAGATCTGATTTTATTCGTGTGAAAAGTGTTTCATAGTTATGTTCATATAGGCCCTGGGTTTGTCTTGGCAAATAGACTCCCAAATATTTTATAGTGCCTTCAGTAACGTTGAATGGAATTTCTCTTTCTATCTCTTGCTGTTGGGCTTTGTCAGTAATGTATAGGAATGCTGAGGATGTATGTGGGTTTATTTTATATCCTGCAACTTTGCTAAAGTTGTTTATTATTTCAAGTAGTTTTTTACTTGATTCTCTAGGATTCTCTAGATAAATCATCATATCATCTGCAAAAAGTGATAATGTAGTTTCTTCTTTTCCTATTCTAATTCCTTCAATTTCTTTTTCTTCTCTTATTGCTACAGCTAATGTTTCTAGTACCAAATTGAATAATAGGGGTGATAATGGACATCCTTGTTTCACCCCTGATCTTATTGGGAATGCATCTAGTTTATCCCCATTACAAATAATGCTTGTCGATAGTTTTAGGTAGATGCTATTTATAATTTTGAGGAAGGTTCCACTTATTCCTATGCTTTCTAGTGTTTTTAATAGGAATGGGTGTTGTACTTTGTCAAAGGCTTTTTCTGCGTCTATTGAGATGATCATATGGTTTCTGCTGGTTTTGTTGTTGATATGGTCAATTATGCTAATAGTTTTCCTAATATTGAACCAGCCTTGCATTCCTGGAATAAATCCTACCTGGTCATAGTGTATTATTCTCGTAATGAGTTGCTGCAATCTTTTTGCTAATGTTTTATTTAAAATTTTTGCATCAATATTCATTAGAGAAATTGGTCTGTAATTTTCTTTCTCTGTTTTAACTCTACCTGGTTTGGGTATTAGTACCATATTTGTGTCATAAAAAGAATTTGGTAGGACTCCTTCTTCACCTATTTTCCCAAATAGTCTACAAAGTATTGGAAATAGTTGTTCTTTAAATGTTTGATAGAATTCACATGTAAAACCATCTGGCCCTGGAGATTTTTTCCTAGGGAGTTCGTTGATGGCCTGCTCAATTTCTTTTTCTGATATGGGGTCATTAAGAAACTTCACTTCCTTCTCTGTTAGTCTGGGCAGTTTATGTTTTTGTAGATATTCATCCATATCTCTAAGGTTGTCAAATTTATGGGCATACAGTTGGGCAAAATAATTCCTAATTATTGTTTTGATTTCCTCTTCATTAGAGGTGACCTCACCCTTTTCATTTTTTATACTGGTAATTTGATTTTCTTCTTTCTTTTTTTTAATCAAATTGGCCAAAGGTTTATCAATTTTATTGGGTTTTTCATAAAACCAGCTCTTTGTTTTATTTATTAATTCAATAGTTTTCTTGGTTTCAATTTTATTAATCTCTCCTTTGATTTTCAGTATTTCTAATTTGGTATTTAATTGGGGGTTTTCAATTTGCTCTTTTTCTAGCTTTTTCAGCTGTATGCCCAGATAATTGACCTCCTTTTTCCCTATTTTATTCATGTAGGCATTTAGGGATATAAAACTTCCCCTAAGAACTGCTTTTGCTGCATCCCATAAGTTTTGGTATGTTGTTTCATTATTGTCATTCTCTTGAATGAAATTATTAATTGTTTCTCTGATTTGTTCTTTGGCCCACTCACTCTTTAGAATTAAATTATTTAGTTTCCAATTAGTTTTTTAGCTTATTTTTCCATGGTACTTTATTAAAAATGATTCTTATTGCATCATGATCTGAAAAGGATGCATTGACTACTTCTGCTTTTCTGCACTGGATTGTGAGGTTTTTATGCCCTAGTACATGGTCAATTTTTGAGTATGTGCCATGTACTTTTGAGAAGAAAGTATATTCCTTTTTATCCCCATTCAGTTTTCTTCAGAGGTCTATCATATGTGCCTTTTCTAAAATTCTGTTTACCTCCTTAACTTTTTTCTTATTTATTTTGAGGTTAGATTTATCAAGTTCAGAAAGGGGGAGGTTGAGGTCTCCCAATATTATAGTTTTGCTGTCTATTTCTTCCTGTAACTCCCTTAACCTCTCCTCTAAGAATTTGTATGCCTTACCACTTGGTGCATATATGTTATGCAATGATATTGCTTCATTGTTTATGGTGCCTTTTAGCAGGCTATAATGTCCTTCCTTATCTCTTTTAATTAGATCTATCTTTACTTTTGCTTTGTCTGAGATTAGGATTGCTACACCTGCTTTTTTTACTTTAGCTGAGGCGCCATATATTTTACTCCAGCCTTTTACCTTAACCCTATGTGTATCCCCCTGTTTCAGATGAGTTTCTTATAAACAGCATATTGTAGGATTATGGTTTTTAATCCATTCTGCTATCTGCTTCTGTTTTGTGAGAATGTTCATCCCCTGCACGTTCAGGGTTATGATTTCTCTCTGTGTCTTTTTCTCCATCCTAATTCCCCCTGTTTATGCTTTTATTTCTCCCTTTCCCCTTCTCCTCCTCAACAAAGTTTTGCTTTTGACCGCCGCTTTCCTCAGTTAACCCTCCCTCTTAATTCCCCTCCCTTATCTTACCGTTACCCACTTGCTACTTCTCCTCTCCCTTCTGCCCACCCCCCTCCCTTTTTCCCCCCTTACCCTCCCACTTCCCGTAGGACAAGTTAGATTTCTAAACTTATCAGAGTATGTTATTCCCTTCTTGAACTAGATCAGATGACAGTAAAGCTCAAATACTGCTCTTCTCCCTCCCTTCTTTCCCTCTACTATAATATGTTTTTGTGCCACTTCCTTTGGTGTAATTTACCCTTTTCTACTACCTCCTTACCACTTCCCTCATAGCCCTCCCTTTATATCTCTTATTTATATTTTATATCATTACATCAGTTAATTTATACAGGCATTCACAACCTATGTATATCCCTTTCATTTGTCATAATAGTTGTACCATTCACAAGAATGACTTATATATGTATATGTATATATATATATACACATATATATGTGTATATATATATACACATATATATGTATATATATATATATACATAAAAAACATACATAAGATGATATAATCCCACATAAAGATGTAAACAACCTAAGCTTATTGGTTAATAAAGTTTGTGGGGTTTTTCCCCCTGGTTACCTTTTTATGTCTCTCTTGAGTTTTGTATTTGGAGATCAAGTTTTCCATTGAGTTCTGGCCTTTTCATCAGGAAGGTCTGGAATTCCCTTATTTCATTGAATATCCATCGCCTTGCCTGGAAAATTATGCTTAGTTTTGCTGGGTAGTTGATCCTTGGTTGTAGTCCCAGCTCCTTTGCCCTTCGGAATATCATATTCCAATTTCTCCTGTCTTTTAATGTGGAAGCTGAGAGATCCTGCGTGATCCTGACTGCAGTTCCACGATATTTGAATTGCTTCTTTTTGGCTGCTTGCAGTATTTTCTCCTTGAGTTTATAGCTCTGAAATTTGGCTATAATATTTCTTGGTGTTTTCAGTTTGGGATCTCTTTCAGGGGGTGATCGGTGAATTCTTTCAATGACTATTTTGCCCTCTGGTTCTAAGACCTCTGGGCAGTTGTCTTTGATAATTTCTTCGAAGATACTGTCAAGGCTCCTTTTTTCATCGTGGATTTCCGGTAGACCAATAACTCTCAAATTGTATCTCCTGGATCTATTTTCCAGGTCAGTTGTTTTGCCAATCAGATATTTCACATTTTTTTCTATTTTTTCATTCTTTACGTTTTGTTTTATTACTTCTTGATGCCTCATAGATTCATTAGCTTCCACTTGCTCGAGTCTAATTTTGAATGAGTTAGTGTTTACATTTTGCTTTTGAGCCTCCATTTTCAATTGGTTGATTACACCTCTCAGGGTGTCCTTTTCTCTCTCTAGATTCTGAATCTCCGTAGCCATTTCGCCAATCTTATTCTTTAGGGACTTGATTTCATCAGTGGATTTTTTCTCCCTTTTTTCCATTTTTTCCATATTTTCTTTTAGCTCCCTAATTTGGTTTTTAAAATCCTCCTTTAGCTCTTCCAGCAGTGCTTTTTGGGCTGGAGACCAGTTCATATTAGCTTTTGAGGTATCTGATGTATCTACCGTGTCATTGCTATCCTCTTCTATGTTGATATTTTGATCCTTCCTGTCTCCATAAAAAAAATCTATTGTCCTCGGTTTTTTTGTATTCTTCTTCATGTTTGTTGTTTTCCCTTTTCCTGGCGTTAGGATGAATTTCTGTCTGTGAGTCTCAGGGCTTTCTGTCCCAGCTTTCTTATTCTGGGGATTGTGAGTCTAGAATTATAACCGTCAGTTTCCTGAGGTGTGGGGGAGGGGTCTGGCTCCCTGGCGTCTCACTCCCTGTGGGTGCTCTCCAGCACTTGCTTTTCAGCAATGGTCTCAGCTGTTTGTTGTTTGAGCTGATGTCTGGCACTTCCCCTGGGGGAGCAAGGTTACATCTGGGCTCCTGGCGTTGACCCCTGCCGACTCTGCCCCTCTGGGACTAATGAGCTTCTAGTATTTGTCCTGTGAGGCCCCACTACTTTCTCCTCTGTTTCAGTTCTCTTTTTTTTTTTTTTTCCGAGGAATTCTCTGGGTGAGGGGGGGAGGGATTAGAGCCTTTTACCTGGCCATTGAGTCTTCCGGAAGTTCAAGAAGCCGAGTTCCTGGGTTTTGCTAGCGTCAGGAGTGGGTGTTTTCACGGCCAGTGGCGTTGCGCTGCCTCTCGTCGCTCCCACAGACTGCCGTCCTGTGTTGGGAGTCCTGGGGATCTCCGCCAGTTTCGGGCGCCCAGCTTTCTCCCAGCCCGTCTCCCACGTGGATTTCCCGGCCAGCCGCTTCCGCCTTGGTCTGGAGCAGCTCCGCACCGAGCACTCTCCGAGCCTGCAGGATCGTTCCTCCGGCCTTTCAGACTCTCCCGGCTCGGAAATTTGCCCCACGCAGACTGCTCGCGGTTTCTGACTCTCTCAAATCTGCTCAAATTCACTTTTTTATAGGAATCTGACAGACCTTGTGAGAGAGCTCCGGTAAGACGCTGCCTTCACGCGGCCATCTTGGCTCCGCCCCCCTGTACTTCTCCTACAAGTAAATTTGACATCAAAAATATGGATAGCCAAAAAAGAATTTCTTCTTCCTTTTCCTTGAGATTGTGGGGAGTTTTCAGGCAGTAAGTATGAAAAATCAAAGTTAAATATTTTTGTAGTGGATGTTGTTAATGACTTTGTTGATGTCACATCACATCAAGAGATATAGTTTTAAAATTAATTAAATAGCCATGCCACACTTGTCACTTTGTACTCTAGCCTTTGAGTGAGAGAATTCACATGGACACATTTAAAGTGACAGGAATTCAATTTCATTCAACACAATGATACCTTGAAAATGTAAATGTTGTGTTAAAAAAGAAGATAGAGTTCTGGCTAGGTGTAGGCAGAGCAGCATCCAGAGCATAGTTCTGTTTTGTTTAAGTGCTCAGCTAAATTTTGATGGAGAGAGTAGAAGCAAGTCCTGAGGTTATTCCCTTCTTATTTTTGTAGATCTAACTCCCTTTGTCCATGATAGTGCTATATTAAACAGTGGAGTTCCTAGAACATGAGCCAGGTGTGCCAGCAGACTTTGGGTTGACCATTAATATTGATGATCCCAGGGGGTCCTCCACTTCAGACATTTCCCTCAGCTTAGATCATGGTGGTCTCTGGGCAAAGTGCACATACAACAAGTAGTAGCCTATTAGATAATTGTGGTGCAGTATTCCCTCCGGAGTTTCAAAAGGATTTTGACCTTATTTAGATCTAAGATCGCTACCTACCAAATTTGCAGCAGAGTCTAGAAAATGCAGTTAAATATTCGAGACACTGTGGATTTGGAATGGAATATACCTGTCATGGGAGATATAAAGTTTTGGAAAATTAATTATACACACCCATGATGATTTAACCTTCATTTAAGTGATTCTTGAGCTGCCCATAATTTTGAAAAAAAAATCATGCTGAAATCTGAACTTTGATCACAAAGTTGGGCCAAGGGTTTTAACAGATACTTCAGCCTACTTCTTGCTGCTTAGAAGCTTATTGTTCAATGAAGGATCCATATTGGGCCAGAGGAAGCCAGAGTAGGGTACAATGTCTGGCCTAGCTCCACCACCCACATACAATTCCAAACAAGAAAAGATTATTTCATGTCATGGACTTCTAGTCATTGTTGTAATAATAGAAGAAACAAACCACTTTCCTTCCATCCCAAAACAAATTAGTACTCATCTTCTAGCCCACAGCCTATATATTTATGAACATTGAGAACAAAGTACAAAGATCTTAGTCATTGCACATGCCAGCAATGGCAGATTTATGGTCCTGTGCACACTTTGTGGACTTAGTCCCACAGAAAGAATGAGCATCCCAAAGACTCTATACCAGCTGGGGAAAAGTCAAAATGAATTCCAGGTGTCTACCTCAGTCTGGGCCATTACCAAGAAGACCAAGCCACTATGAGTCTGAGTTAGAAAATATTGCAAAACATTCAGCCTAAATATAGCCTGCTCCATCCATTTCCCAATAGTGCTACGGAATATTTTACTGATGCTGCAAAATCTAGTCATTGATTAGAATTTGGGTAAGGTTACATTATGCTCTCACTAAAGATAGACACATTGCCTAGAATAACAGTATGCTAGTTCAACTATCATTATTTCCAACCACATTCCTTAACCAGAACTAGGACATATGTTTAATGTAGTTGAAGCCAAGAATCTATTTGATTCTTCAATGAAAGTAGTCTCAGTGTCCCATCTGGCAAGGCTTACTTGTTGAACTGTCCAAAGATGAAGGTCCTTTGGAAATTACTGGGGGAAAAAACCAGAAAGGAAGGCATTTAATCAGCACTCTCTGCCTTTCATACTGGAGAACCAATGATCATCATTAAAAAATAAAACAAAAGATTTTGGTTGACATAACCAGAAAGATGGTATTTAATCACTTTTTCCCAAAAGACTTCAGCCCTTAAAACAGGAGAATTACGCACCAAATGCAAAATAATTACACATAAATACACAAGAGAAAGATGACAGAACTCAACAGAATAAAATCCTTAATACTGGAAAATCTAATTTTAATTTTTCCTTTTAAATTTATTTATTTATTTTATTTTACAACATTCAGTTCTTCGAGTTTTTGAGTTTCAAATTTTCTCCCCATTCCTTTCCTCTCCCCTCCTCATGCAAGATGGTATGCAATCTGATATGGGCTCTACATATACCTTCACACTAAACATATTTTCATAATAGTCAAGTTGTAAAGAAGAATTATAACCGATGGAATGAAACACAAGAAAGAAGAAGCAAAACAGAAACAAAAACAAAAAAAGAGAGCAAATAGTTTGCTTCAATCTTCATTCAGGCTCTAATTTTTTCTCTGGATACGAACCCTTTTACCATCATGCGTCTTTTGGAGTTGTCTTAGAACCTTGCATTGCTGAGAAGAGTCAAGTCTATCAAAGTTAGTCATCACAGATACAATGCGTCTCAAACTGTGTATAATGTACTCCTGGTTCTGCTCCTTCACTCAGCATTATTTTGTATAAGTCTTTCCAGGTTGTTATGAAATCCACGTGTTTCTCATTTCCTAGAGCACAATAGTATTCCATTACATTCATATACTACAACTTGTTTAGTCATTCCCCAATTGATGGTCAGCCCCTTGATTTCAAATTCTTTTTCAACACAGAAAGAGCTGCTATGAATATTTTTGTATGTATGGGTTCTTTTCCCACTTGTATGATCTCTTTTGTATGCAGCCCTAGAAGTGATTTTGCTGGGCAAAGGAAAAGTCTTATTTTAAAAATGCTCACACGTCACTTCTTTCCCAACAGCCTCCATGTGCCTACAGCAGAAGTACAAGCTAACTCTACCTGCCAGAAGAGATGCCTACTGTGTAGGCATGAATTGGTGGTATTGAAGCCCATGTGGCACATGAATGATCTCCTTGAAAGTTGATCAAAGCATGAACCCATGTTGGGGAAGCATAAATCCCTCAGTCAGCCTTGTAGCCCTATCACAGGTTTCTACTCATCAATAAGGAAGAAAAGCATGAAAGTTAGTAATTGGTGAACTAAAATGTGCTGAAACATCCAAAATTTCAAGATTAAATGCCTTAATGAGGGCACAAAGGAAAAGCAGATAAATCAATAGCAAGGATTCTAAAACTAAATTAAAAGATAAACTCAAAAAGAGAATAAAGTTTTCTTAAGTATTATAATGCATAGGAAAAGTAAGTGATACTTGAACTCCCAAGAGAACATAGAACAATAACAAAAACTCCATAATGTTCTAAAAGAGAAAAATGAAATACATTTAAAAAATTAAGAATAGATAAAGGTCATATCATAGCCTTTTCAACAAAGAATATAAAATTCAATTTTTGTAATTTTTACTCAATCCTTTCAGTGATGTCCAACTCCTCATGACCCCATTTAGGATTTTCTTGGCATAGACACTACAGTGGTTCACCATTTCCTTCTCTAGTTCATTTTACATATGAGAAAACTGAGGCAAATAGGGTTAGGTGACTTGCCCAGGGTCACAAAGGTAGTAAGTGTCTGAGACCATACTTGAACTAAGGAAGATGAGTCTTTTTGACTCCAGGCCTGGCACCATATCCACTGTGCCACCTAGCTGCCCAAAAACTCAATGAACAATTTGGAAAAAAAATAAATGATGGAGAATGTCTCTAAAGAAACTAAAAAGAAATTAAAAGACTTAGAACAGAAAATATTGAAGTAGAAGAAAATGTGATAGGAAAAATCAAAAGACAATATAAAAATATGAATTTTAAATAAACCAAAGCAATCAACCTAGAAGACAAGATGGACAGAGACAACTTAAAGATTATAGCTCTCCAAAAGGGTTGTTGAAAACTTAAAAAAATACTTTGAGGTAGGAGCTATTTTTATTCTCTTTTTACAAATGAGGAAACTGAGCCTGAGAGAATTTAAATTTGCTCAAGGTAACATGGCTAATCAATGTCTGAAGAAGTATGTGAAATCAAGTGTTCCAACACTAGTCACTATATAAAATGATGGTCTGCAATCTAGAGCCTATTAATCAGTGAAAAAAAGATGAACATTCAACAAAAGAAAGGCATTTACATCACTCCTACAAAAAAAAAAAGAAAATCACAAATGAGTAAAATATGCAACTTGCAACATCTCAAAAAATAAAAACAAAAACATAAGTATAACTTAAAAGAAGGAAAAAGAGTAAAAATTTATTATTCCTTGTTAAGAGATTTTGGGTTATTTTTTAAAGAAATCTAT
Source organism: Trichosurus vulpecula (assembly GCF_011100635.1). Taxonomy (NCBI): domain Eukaryota; kingdom Metazoa; phylum Chordata; class Mammalia; order Diprotodontia; family Phalangeridae; genus Trichosurus; species Trichosurus vulpecula. Next base: position 28,306,002 of record NC_050581.1, read on the forward strand.
CACCCAATAGGAATGCAAAAGATCACAAAGGAATAAGATTTCTGTGAAATTTAAAGAAATATAAAAAGTAGAAAAGAAGAGGTAGAGTACAATACTAAACAAAAAAAAATTATGTAAAGGAGCAATGAAAGAAAATTAATAAATATAAGAAGTTGGAGGAAATATGTAAGGGGAAATTTTGGACCACCCACTCAACTAAGATGAAATAATAATTTAATTGAAACCGCAAAGTAAAAAATCAAAAGAAAATGTTAGTGGGAAATAGGGAGAGGGTCTCTGAGAACAGATTATCATCAAAATAGTTTAAGTTAATCACAAGATAAAATCATGGAATAAAAGAAGAGGATGAAAAATTAAGTAATGCTGTGGTTCACCATTTCCTTCTCTAGTTCACCTTACATACAAGGAAACTGAGGTAAATAAGGTTAAGTGACTTGCCCAGAGTCACAAAGGTAGTAAGTGTCTGAAGCCAGATTTGAACTAAGGAAGATGAGTCTACTTGAGAAACAAATGGATGAAGAGACAAGATCTATATTCCTACTTTAAATGATTATAAAATGAACAATACAGAGGGGGGGCAGAGCCAAAATGGCAGCTGGAAAGCAGGGACTAGTGTAACCTCCGTGCCGAGTCTATCCAAAAACCTATGAAAAATGGCTCTGAACCAATTCTAGAACTGCAGAACCCACAAAGCAGCAGAGGGAAGCAGGGTTCCATCCCAGGACAGCCTGGATGGTCTCTGGGTGAGGTCTATCCCACACGAAGCTGGGAGCTGGGAAAGGAGTGGAGCAGAGCCCAGCCTGAGTGGCGCGGACCAACCAGACCAGGAGCCACATGGAGCAGACCCTAGCGCCCTGAATCAGGGAGCTGCAGCAGTTAGCAGACTTCTCAACCCACAAACACCAAAGACAGCGGAGAAGGTTAGTGGGAAAAGCTGTGGGAGTGGAAGGAGTTCAAAGTTCAGCTTCCAGCCCTGGGGCAGCGGAGGTGGGGCAGCTGAGGTGGGGCAGCTACAGCTATTGTTGCTTCCGGCCCCAGGCCCACCTGGAGGGAGGAATTAAGTGGCGAATCAGAGCAGGAGTACACAGCCTGCTGAAGATCTAAGTCCAGTCTGGGTTGGGGGTTCTTGGGCAAGAAGCAGTGCTGGTGTGGCAGAGCTGGCACATCCCCCCCAAACGTGGAACATAGAACTCTTTAGTCTACAAGCAGTCATACCCCACTGAAAAACTCAAGGGTCAAGTTACTTGGTTGGGAATATGGCCAGGCAGTGAAAACACACCCAGCTTCAGTCTCAGACTTTGGATTCTTTCTTTGGTGACAAAGAAGACCAAAACATACAGAAAGAAGTTAACAAAGTCAAAGAGCCTACAACAGAAACCTCCAAGAAAAACATGAACTGGTCCCAGGCCATGGAAGACCTCAAAAAGGATTTGGAAAAGCAAGTTAGAGAAGTAGAGGAAAAATTGGGAAGAGAAATGAGAAGGATGCGAGAAAACCATGAAAAACAAGTCAATGACTTGCTAAAGGAGACCCAAAAAAATACTGAAAAATACACTGAAGGAAACAACACCTTAAAAAATAGACTAACTCAAATGGCAAAAGAGCTCCAAAAAGCCAATGAGGAGAAGAATGCCTTGAAAGGCAGAATTACCCAAATGGAAAAGGAGGTCCAAAAGACCACTGAAGAAAATACTACCTTAAAAATTAGATTGGAACAAGTGGAAGCTAGTGACTTGATGAGAAATCAAGATATTATAAAACAGAACCAAAGGAATGAAAAAATGGAAGACAATGTGAAATATCTCATTGGAAAAACCACTGACCTGGAAAATAGATCCAGGAGAGATAATTTAAAAATTATTGGACTACCTGAAAGCCATGATCAAAAAAAGAGCCTAGATATCATCTTTCAAGAAATTATCAAGGAGAACTGCCCTCATATTCTAGAGCCACAGGGCAAAATTGAAATTGAAAGGATCCATCGATTGCCTCCTCAAATAGATCCCAAAAAGAAATCTCCTAGGAATATTGTCGCCAAACTCTAGAGCTCCCAGATCAAGGAGAAAATACTGCATACAGCCAGAAAGAAACAATTTGAGTATTGTGGAAACCCAATCAGAATAACCCAAGATCTGGCAGCTTCTACATTAAGAGATCGAAGGGCTTGGAATACTATATTCTGGAGGTCAATGGAGCTAGGATTAAAACCAAGAATCACCTACCCAGCAAAACTGAGTATCATGCTCCAAGGCAAAATATGGATTTTTAATAAAACAGAGAACTTTCAAGCTTTCTCAGTGAAAAGACCAGAACTGAATAGAAAATTTGGCTTTCAAACACAAGATTCAAGAGAAGCATGAAAAGGCAATCAAGAAAAAAAAGAAGAAAAAGAAATTGCAAGGGACTTACTAAAGTTGAACTGTTTTGTTACATTCCTACATGGAAAGATAACATGTATGATTCATGAGACCTCAGTATTAGGGTAGCTGAAGGGAATATGCGTATATGTTTATGTATGTGTGTATATATATATATATATATATATATATATATATATATATATATATATATATATATATATATATGTGAATGTGTATGTATGTATATATCTATGTGTGTGTATATATATATATATATAGAGAGAGAGAGAGAGAGAGAGAGAGAGAGGGAGAGAGAGAGAGCAGACACAGGGTAAGTTGAAGATGAAGGGAAGATATCTAAAAGAAATAAAATCAAATTAAGGGATGAGAGAGGAACATATTGAGAGAGGGAGATAGGGAGAGATAGAATGGGGTGGATTATGTCACATAAAGGTGGCAAGAGGAAGCAGTTCTGTGGGAGGAGGGGAGAGGGCAGGTGAAGGGGGAATGAGTGAATGTCGCTCTCATCAGATTTGGCCTGAGGAGGGAATACCATACATACCCAATTGGGTATCTTACCCCACAGGAAAGAAGAGGGAAGAAGATAAAAAGGGGGGGTATGATGGAGGGGAGGGCGGGTGGGGGTGGAGGTAATCAGAAACAAACACTTTCAGAAGGGGACAGAAGGGTCAAGGGAGAAAATTCAATAAAGGGGGATGGGTTGGGAAGGAGCAAAATATAGTTAGTCTTTCACAACATGAGTATTGTGGAAGGGTTATACATAATGATACACATGTGGCCTATGTTGAATTGCTTGACTTCTTAGGGAGGGTGGGTGGGAAGGGAGGAGGGGGGAGAATTTGGAACTCAAATTTTTTAAAAACAGACATTCAAAAACAAAAAAAAAAGTTTTTTTGTATGCAACTAGAAAATAAGATACACAGGCAATGGGGAGTAAAAATTTATCTTGCCCTACAAAAAAGGAAGGGAAAGGGGGATGGGAGGGGAGTGGGGGGACAGAAGGGAGGGCTGACTGGAGAACAGGGCAACCAGAATATACACCATCTTGGAGTGGGGGGGGGAGGGTGGAAATGGGGAGAAAATTTTTAATTCAAACTCTTGTGAAAACCGTTGCTGAAAAGTAAATATGTTAAATAAATAAATTAAATTAAATTTAAAAAAAAAAGAAAAAAATTTGTAAAGGAAAAATTATCTGAAATGCAAGAAGAAATAGAAAGTAATAAAATAATGGAAGAAAAAAATAAAATAAAATGAATAATACAATAAAAGGAAAGAATTTATTCTGATTTATAAAGAAATAAAAAACAACCGTTTGTTGTATACTAGAAAACAAATCTACATATACATTAAAATTTAAAGCTTAGCAAAACTGACTATGTATCAGGTGAATAAGCAAAAACAGAATCTGGAACCAAAATATCAAAGTAAAAAAAATTTAAATCCATTATATCAATTAAGATAAAGAAAGAAATGTCATTGGAACCTCAGGCAATGCATCAATACACACACACATATACATATATATGCATTTATATAGGTGTGGGTGTGGGTGTATACATACATATGTATATATGTTTACAAGATATAAAAATATGAAGGTAAATGTAAGTGAATGTTAAAGACAGAGATGAAAACACAATGGTAATAGGAGACTTTAATACTTCTTTCTCAGAGCTTGAAAAATCTAACAGAAAGGCAAAGAAAAAAAGTATAGAATTGTAACAACAACGTGGCTAGCAACCGCTACTGAGGTGTAAGACCCAGCAAGACCAGCAACAAGAGCTGCCAGCAGAGGTTCTTTGATCTGCTTTTCTAAGGAAAGCAACTTTAAGGGGTTAACAATCTCACTTTAATCAAGCATTCATATATAATTCACTTAGTTCAGGGGGAAAAGCCAGCACCTGAACTTCAGAGCGAATAGAAACAGAAATTTAAAATGAAGACAATATAAACTGATCAACATTTCTGTCTAACCAAATCACAATATACATAGTTACCAGAGAAGCACCAACATCTGGGTTTTCCAATACCGGCGGGCTCCAGCAGCTACCCAAAATCTCATCTGATCAAATCGTACAACACTCTTCCAGTGAGTGAGAGCCCCAAACAAAATGCTAACCCCTGAGTTTATATACCCTTTTTAGGGCCCAAAAGCTTCACACCTAATCACCAAAAGGATTTGAGCATAGGGCTTAACACCTAGCTTCCAAATGGGTGTGGGCCTGGGGCTTTGCACCAAGTAAGACTTAATCAAAGGCACTTGATGACTTCAGCATTCTAAAAGAGAAAATAATAAAAAAAAGTCCCACCTGAATTAATATTACAAGAACTGACTAAACTGTTGGAGAACTTAGAGTTTAAAGATTTATGATATAATTGGAACATTAAAGTATAAAAATATTTCTCAGAATTGAATATTTTTACATGTACTTTCACATAAATGATAAATATAAAAACAGAAATAAAAAGTGTTTTACAGATGATATGATAAAAATACTAATCAATAGAAAGCATAATCAAAAGATGCACAACTAAAAGGAAATTGAATAACAATATCATATATATGTATACACACACATATGCACACACACACACACACACATATTAACACACACATATATTTCAGTAATTTTGGCAAAGATACTGGAATGGTTTGCCATTTCCTTCTCCAATGAGAATACTAAGGCACACTGGGTTGAGTGACTTATCAGGGTCACACAACTAATAAGTGTCTGAGGCCAGATTATAATATACGAAGATGAGTCTGACTCTAGGGCCAACATTTTATTCAATGCATTTGTATGATTTCTTCTTTGTAACTTCCTTTTTCACTTTTATGTTGTGTTTCATACACATTCATGGTGATGCACAGTGGAGAAAAAAATGAGAAGACTGATACTGCAAGTTTGTGGAGCAGCTAGTACCTTTTACTGCTCTTGTTTGTCCTACTGTTCTCCACTTGTCCATTGCATATTTTCATTGTTTGCCTCTACAATTCTAGTTTTGTGTTACATCCCCAAAGCATAGTGCAAGCCCTTTCAGCTACAAGCCCAAGCCTGTAAAAGTCAGTGGGGCAACTTAGTGAGAAAATAAAGTTGTTAGAGAAACTTCCTGCCAGCATCTCTGAAGCCTCTGTCAGCTCTGAGTTTGGTGTTAATGAATAGACAATTTGTTATATTCACAAAAAAGTAGAAAATATTCATGAAAGTGTTAATGAATCTGCTCCAGAAAGTTCTAAAGTAACCTCTTAAGTGTAGGACGAGGGAATTGGAAAAAGTGGGAAAGAAGTTGTTTGTGGGAAGCAAGATGGTGAAAGAATGAAAAAAAATGTTGGACATGAAAGTCCAACAGATTCCTAATCAAAGAACCAAGCAAATGTGAAGCCTTTTGTACCTAGCCACTTATAGGTGGACTGTTTTCAGTTATGGTATGGTTTCAAAAATGTGGAACTTTCTGTGAAGCTGGTTCTACTGATACAATATCTGCTGGCAAATTTCGAAACATGTACTATATTTGATGGGCTACTTCATGGTATCATGTTAGGAAAAGCACATGTTATCAGAATTAATGCTTTATTATAAAGAATTATATGAAGAAAAGTGTATTTCTAACAACCTCTAGTTAAAGAGAATAGTTTTAGAGGTCAAAGGAACCTAATCCCTGATATCTCATAAATTGAATGGATCAGTCCTGACACTTTTGACTTTCTTATAATTGTCTAGGAACACTATCCCTGCAAAAGTTGTGCATTGACTATATGTGTGTTTATGTTTGTATGTATACACACACATATGTATGTAATCAATAATAATATGAAAGGCTACAAAATTTTTCTAGGATACAGCTAAAGCATCTCAGGAGAAAATAAACATGTATAAACACATATATACACATTTATACACATGTATAGATCCTAGAGGGAGGCACTGGAGTTTATTGAGTATGGGTGGGATTACATGAACATACATACAAATACAAATACACACCCCTAAGGAACACTAATTTTGGAGAACAATTTGGAACTATGTCCAAAGGGTTACAAAAATGTGCATACGCTTTGATCAAGCAATACCACTACTAGGTCTATATCCCAACTTGACCATTAAAAAGGAAACTGGATCCATATGCACAAAAATATTTATCGCAGCTCTTTTTGTGGTGGCAAAGAATTGGAAATAAAAGGGATGCCCATCAATTGGAGAATGGCTGAACAAGTTGTGATATATGAAGGTAATAGAATACTATTAGAGTTCTGAGAAATGATGAGCAAGCAGATTTCAGAAAAACATGGAAAACTTACATGAACTTGGGATGAGAGAAGTGAGGAGAACCAAGAGAACATTGTAAACAGTAGCATTGTGTGATGATCAACTATGATAGACTTAGCTCTTCTTGGTAATACAGTTATCCAAGACAATTCCAAAAGACTCTTGATGGAAAATGCTATCCACATCCATGGAAAGAACTATGGAGTCTGAATGAAAACAGAAGCATACAATTTTCACTTTTTTTCTTTTTTTTCTTTCTCATGCTTTTCCCCTTTTGTCCTGATTCTTCTTTCACAATATGACTAATGTGGAAATACATTTAACATGATTGTATATGTATGGCCTATATCAGATTGCTTGCTGTCCTGGGGAGAGGGAGAGAAAAGAAGGAAGGAGAAAAATTTTGAACTCAAAATCTTACTAAGATGAATGTTGAAAACTATCTTTGCATGTAACTGGGGAAAAAATAAAATACTATTAAGTGTAAAAAAAATAAAATAAAGGACTGAGGAAAAAAATAAAATACTAAACATGGTTTCCTATGGCATGGTTTCTCAAATAACTGGGCTAATTTCTTTATCAACTTTTCAAGACCCAGAGACAAAAAAAGTCCCTTCCCTCCTACTGAAATCACTTCTTAGTATATGGCTACAGCTGGTGTGCTTGTTAGATTCCAGACAACTTTTTTTTTCTTTCCTTGGACTTTGATCCACATGGTGTTGTTAACTCACTGGAGCACAAAAGAAAAGTTGCTTTAACAACAAATGTGTTGTGCATTTTCTTTTTCAAATTAGGTAGTGTAAAATTTGTGTTTACAGGGGTATTATATTGGTAAAGACCATTTGTTAACTTGTAACTTTGCAAGATGGCACTCAGAAGTGAGAGGGCTTCAAGGAATAAGGAAAGCTCCTTTTCAGTGTTTGCTTAATACTAATAATCCCCCCCTCAAATCCACTGACTGAAACCAGACAAAAGACAAATTACATGGCTGTTGAGTAGTTTATTTTTCCAGATGGTCAGCTTGAAGCTATAGTTCACTGGCAAATAAAATTGACTAATACAACTAAAATAAACCACACAATGTTGCCCATGCCAGCTTAATAAAAGCACAACTTGTGCTTTTCAAACAAATTATTTGGAAATGTGAAAAGTACTGTTGAAAGTGTGTGAAAGGGATCACTTCACCACATATTGGGTTTCTCATTGAGTGTTTGGTCAGTTGGTAAAAAAAAAAAAAAAAACAAAGCTGTGAAAACTACTTTCCAATTGTTCTGAGGATTTCTATTTATAGTGGTGCCAGCTCTTTAAAGATAGGCTCTTTCTTGTCTGCTTTCGGCAACACAGATGTCGGTATCCTTTGTTTCATAATTATCTTCCTTGATTGCTTTGCCATAATAATGAAATATCTCAAAGGAGGTAAGTATTAGGGGACTGAAGTAGGCAAAAGTGAAAGTTAAAATTGGTCCCTCACACAGACTAGCATATTTAATATTAACTACTGGATTTCCAAATCAGAGACATTTAGGGGACTGGTTCTTGAACTGAAAGTTTTATCTCTATTATCAAAATTAGAAGCCATAAAAGCCATTTGGCATTTGGCCAAATATCATTAATTGGATCCAGAGCAGGTAGCAAGAATCACACTCCCTGAAATCAGTGTTGTAATTCATTATGTGAAATAATACAAGAAATAACTAACAGAAATTAAGTTGAGTAAGAGGCTGAATTAATGATCATGACAACTTTTTGGATGTTGAAGAAGTACATTGTTAAATTTTGTGTCCTCTAAACTTCAGAGGAGAGGCAACATGGCATACGGCCCAGAGAGTTTATTTTAGATTCAGGGAGACTTGGGTTCAAGTCCTTTCTCTTACACATACTATCTTAGGCATGTAGCACACAATCATGCAAAAGTCATTTCACTTCTAAAGGTACCAAATAACATTCTAAGTTTTTAAGTTATAGATGTGTAACAGGGGCTTTGGAGAATGCCCAGATTATCTAACATGAAATCATCCTAAGAGGTTTGCTTGGGCATTTCCAGAACTCCTAAGATGGAGTCAATCTTTGTCCTCTACCATGTGGGCAGATGTAACTTCCTTTGATGTGCTGTGTAACCAGAATGAGTTGTGTCTTTAAAACTGTGTTCCTGAGGTAATCACTGTTTATATGGTAAGCTATCTACCTTGTGATCTTTCCTGATGCATTCAGAGCCATTGACTGAAGTGGTTAAAGGAGAAGGATTTCCTTCCCCTGATCTTCTTTTGGCCCATGGCTGGTGTTTCTCTTGGCCCAGGGCTTCTAACTTGACTCTGTGTCAGTTGTCTTTCTCAGTTATAGATGCCAGACAGTGATCCCCACCAAACCTGGGAATATGAGCCATGGTGACCTTGGAACCAGGATGGTAGGTGGGATGGTACAGCCAGGTTGCCTGGTATGGAAGCCTTGAGAAGGCAGGGTGCCCTGAAACTTGAGCCCAAGGGAGGGAAGTCGGACTTAGAACTGGGACTGTGTTAAAGGAACCAACTTAAAGTATGAATCTAACCCCTTACTCTCTTCAGATCATAAGGTAGTATAACGGGAATAGGGAATTATGCATTCTACTTACTGAAGACTAAAGTTTGTATATTTATGATTTTATTTTTTGAAGTAAATGTTTCTTTGTGAAAGCTAATCTGACTGTTAGTGGCTAAATAATATTGGGATTCAGGGGATCATGACTTACAATTGGGCAAGATATCTGTGAGGGCTGGAACAATTGGTAGGGAGCCTAGATACCCCACATCCCCTTTAAGAGCACCAGAGAACCCTAGGGGAAGGGTGAAGTCTAACCTACCTAGACATTCAAGCAGTGGAGGCCAAGATAGTCATGGTTAGAGAAGAGGGGCTGGATATGCGTGAATTTGGTTGTCATCAAGAATTTCAAATGGTGACAAAATTGTGACTCTCCCTGATTTCCAGCTCCTCTTTATGCATTATTTTCTACCATTAGAATGTAAACTCCTTCAGAGTAGCAATTGCCTTTTTTTGTTTGTGTTTGTATCCCTAAAACCTAATACTGGACTTGGCATTATAGTGAACACTTAATGACTGTTTTGTTTCCTCCTTAGCTATAAGGCATGCCTTCCCAATTGTGGGCTCCCATCACTCCACCCTACATATGGCTCCAATCACAGGGAATAATTTCATTCTCAAAACTTACTCTCCCTAATCTTTGCAGTAACCAAGAACTGGAAATAAAAGGTAAGCTCATCATCTAGGGAATGGCTGAATAACTGTTGAATATGAATGTAATGCAATAATAATATTCTGCAGTAAGTATGAGTATGAGGAATTAATAGAAAGATGTGAAGATCTGTATGAACTGATGCAGAATTAAATAAGCAGAATATAAAGAAAAATATATTCAATGACTACAGCAAGGTAAATGGAAACTGAACTCTAGCTACAAAATTAAACATGGCTTCCAATTACATATACCAAAGCATGTTGCTCTCCTCTTAGGAGAGAAATGGGATGCCATTAGGACAGAAAGTGTGAAATCTTTGCAGTTTCTTGGACTCATAAAATGTCAGCACTGGAAGGGGTGATTTGCCCAACCTCTTTATGTGAGAAAAAATATAGTGAATTTCTAGGGTGTTGAAGTGAATCGATTGAAGCCAAATGGCTAATTCAAGCAGGATACTACTTTTTAAACTATGCTCCTCTGACTTTTAGACCACTATGCTGTTCATTGTGTCATGGAGCCTCCTAGTTCTGTTGCATTTAAAATTGAACTTTCATTTCAACATCTCCTGAATAGTCATCAGATGATTTCTTTTTCTCTCTTTTTTTAAAAAAAGTTTGGTTTTCATATCATCTTCATTTCCAAATATACTATTCCATCCTTCCCTTCCCAGTGACCCATTCTTTGCAGTAAAAAAATTGAATAAGTAAATAAATAAAGAGAGAAAGAGAAGATCAACAAAACTAATCATTATTTCAACCAAGTAAAACAATACATGCAATTTTCCATACCCACAAATTTTGATCTCTACAAATAATACCTAATGTTTATATAGCAATATGAAGTTCACAAATAGCTTTACCTCTATTATCTCATTTGTGTTGGCTTTCATCCTCACAATTACCCTGTGAAATAAGTTCTATTGTTCACATTTTAGAAATGAGCAAACTAAGGCAGAGAGAAATTGATGATTTGTCCAGGGTCATATAGCTAGAAGGTGTCTAAGACAGGATTTGAACTATGATCTTACTGAGCCTATCCACTGAGTCACCTATCTTCACTGGAAGTGGAGAATTGCATTTTCCCATCTTTTCTTTGAGGACGAGCATTCTTCTGATGATTTCAGCTTTCTATAGGTCAACAAAATTAACATCTTGCTTTGTTGTTGTTATTGTTCAGTCATTTTTCAGCTGTGTCCAGCTCTCTGTGATCCCATTTGGTGCTTTCTTGGCAAAGGTTCTGGAGTGTTTTGCCATTTCCTTCTCCAGTGCATTTTACAGATGAGGAAACTGAGGCAAACATGGTTAAATGACTTGCCTAAGCTCACACAGCTAGTAAGTGTCTGACACCAGATTAGAATTCAGGTTTTCAGGGACAGCATGGGATGAGATGGTTAGATAAGTGTTGTACAAACAATGAACATGAACATGGATAGACTTTGAGATACAATGGAAGATAGGACTGGTGTGTTATGGTTCATGGAGTAAAGAAGAGTCAGACATGACTGAAAAACTGAACAAGAACTTTCTGACTCTAGGCCTGGCACTCTATCCACTGTACCATATAGCCCAGTTTTGCCTTAGAATCCAGCATTTTTTTTCCTTTTTGTTTCTTCCCTCACCACATCCCTTAGAATAAGACCTTTAGAAGTGTGGAATACTGGAGGCATCTCCTAACTCTCAGTAAAAAGCGCTAAATTACAACAAGATAAAATTGACTAAGTTCAATGAATTTTAACATGACCTAAATGGTGATCACACCAAGACAGAAGCCTATCTGAGGCACCTTAAAAATAGTAACCCAAGGTATTACCTTGTTTTTATCTGAAAGGAAATTTTTTAGCTGGAAGGCATAAAAGAGAAATAAGTATCTTTTTCCTTCTCTCCACCCCTTCTGAAGGCCTCCCAACTTTCCTTTCTTTCTCCATGTAGTTTGAAGAGGTTAATGATAACAGGTCCTTATTAAAAGATGAGTAATTATAAGTATACTTTTTTACTGGTAGTAACTACATCAGCTTACACCAGCCCCACAATGTTAGAAGTAAGATTTCATGTAAATTTTTAAAGTCACAAAAATTCAACAACATATAAATCTAGTACCTACATGATATTCAACAGAGGATCTGTTAGATGGCAAAACCCTTAAGGGTAGTTTCTATGTTTTAACTTAATTTTGACTGCTCCATAGCACCTAGGACATTACTCCATGTATTGTAAGCATTTCAAGCACCTCAGCAAATATTTATTGAGTATTTTTCTGTGTAAAGTACTATATTTGGTACTTGTAATTCAAAGAAAAAAACAAAAATAATCCCTGCACTCAAGAAACTTACATTTTACTGAGGGGAAGTAACATGTAGAGATAAATAAGTACAATATACATATATGGATATGCATATTATATATGTATATACACGTAATGTACTGTGTATATAAACATATATATATGTGTGTACGTGTTTGTGTGTGCATAATACAAAGTCACATGGGGACAGGAGGCCTTACAATACAGCAGATCAGAAAAGGCCTTGTGAAGATGTCATTGAGCTGAGCTAGGAAATCTGGGAGGCACATATGAGGAAGAAGTACCTTCTAGGCAAGGGGAACAATTGTGAAATAAATGTAGTATATTAAGGAACAGTAAGTAGAGTAGTTTGACTGGTAGGTATAGTATATATATAAGGTATTAGTTTATGATAAGCCTTGAAAATTAGGATTATAACCTCTTTAAATCACGGATTGAAGAATCTGAATTTTATCTTAGAGGCAATGAACATCTACTAGAACTTCTAAAGCAGGATGGTCTAGAAATAGCAATTTGAAAACTGTGTGGAAGACAGAATGGAGAGAGAGTGAAACTGGAGACAAGGGGCCCAATTAGGCTACTGCAATGATGTGGGATGAGGGATGATGTGCACTTGTATTAAGGTGTGGCTTTGTAGGTAGAGAGAAAGTCATTTCTTAATCTCCAGCTATCTTGGTGTCTCATTTAGCATTATTAAATCCCTCCTTCTTCAGGATATTCTTCCCTTTCTGAGTTTTCATTACACTGCCCTCTCATTGTTCTCCTACTTATTTGGCTTCTTATACTCCTTTACTGAATCATCATCCATGTCCTCCCTTCTGATTGTGAATGTACCCCAAAGCTGTAGGGGATCTTCTCATCTCTCTCTACATTCTCTCTTTGGATGACCACATCATCTCACATGCATTGAATTATCATCTCTATGCTAAAGATATACTAGGAATTATAGATGGTGTGACAGAAGGCAGCAGCAAAGCCAACTCAAATAAAAGCTCAGTTGAAAGTAGGAATCATGCGAAGAGAATAATAGTGCTTGGAATATCACCTTGTATGTGGATAAGACTATATAGTCTTTTTTCTTTGCAGAGATAAGGGACTGCAGATATGGAACATTGCATATACTCTCACACTCAGTTGATTGATTTGTTAGATTTGTTGAACTTGGTAGGGGAAGGAAAATGCAGTTCTGTATTCATAAATAAAGATAATGTAAAACATAAAGTATAATTTAATTTTTTAAAAGATTTTTATTGGGGACAAAGTGGGTCTTGAATAATATTATTATATTTTCTTTACCATAGATGGACTGCTTCTTCACAATGGGCCTTTAAGCATGTTTACACCTTATTAAATGTGTATCTGGTGGACTATAATATAACATCAGTTCAGCATTTCCATGACCAAATATGGAATAGAATTAGACTTAAAGAGAGCTTAGAAATCATCTAAATTAGCCCTTTTTCTTACTCCATAGCCAAACAGTGTCTCTTACCCCAGAACTTTCCGAAGCATCAAGAGGCTTACATTCTGGCTCTTACCTTTGCTTGATGACTTGGCTAAGTCCCTTCTCCATTTTTCAATTTCCCTTTACAATAAATTTGAGATAATAATATCACCTACTTCATACATTTTAATAAGAATCAAGTAAACTAATATGTTTATCAAAGCACTTCGGCAATGGAAAAGTATTGTTATTTCTTCAGTGCTTGCTATTCATAACTGGGATGAATGGATCAGTATGATCTACATTCTCCAGCCCAGCACTAGAAAATAACTACATAAGGACCTGTCTTATTGTTGGAGAATCAAAGGAACCATATTCATTTATGGTAACTATTTTATTTAGAGGTCTCTTTCATAGTGTGGAATCAGGATCCTTTTGGACAACTGTTACATGTTATATTCTCCTAGTTCATATTTATACAGAACACTAAGTTTTACAAAATACTACATGTAACAATTGAATCATGTTGTATTGATCCTTTGTCAGAATGTCATATTTCAAAATATTAGAATACTGTTTGATGGAAAAAAAAGATGTAATGTGATTTTGCATCAAAGCTATCAAAGGTATTCATTGGTAGAATCACTTCAAGAGAGCATGGCAGAGGCATAATGTATTTTGGACATGACTAAAGGTCATGGATAACTTGGCTACCACCCTTACCAATTAAAAAGTAGTTGAAAAATTGAAGTTTTCAGCAATGATAACTGAGATGTAAAGTAATCCCCAAAAGATTAATGAATTGCCAGGGGCTGCTGATATACAAAGAAATATTGGCTTCAGCTGGTCTATAATCCTTAGGAAAAACTGTCAAAGCCAGTTTGTAGTGATAGTTGATTAGTGGGGAGTCCCCACAATTTGTATATATTAAATCTTTTTCATGTATATAAGCAAAACAAAATACATACAATAAATGTATTTACAGAATTTTGAACCCTTACTCTGGCCTGAATTGTGATGCAACACTTCCCCAGAGATAGGCACTATCTGTATGGAAAATTTCATAATAATAAAATCAATGACAACCTACATTTAGATGCTTTACATAAAGTTTACATGCATTATCTCATTTGATCCATAGGACAGCCCTGTGAGTAAGTGCTTTTACAGTTGAGCAAACTGAGGTTTAAGGCAGTCAATAGTTTCTTGGCCTCCCTGGATCACTAAGATACCAAAATTTGACTAAGTTAGAATTTTCACCTACGGTCTCATGTTCTGAGATCCTCTTTAGATAGGTCTGATCCCATGCAAATTCAGACTAAAAAACATTGCCTACTCACTGCCCACAACCTAGATGAAATTAATTTCTACCTTTTTTCCTTGCTCAGGTTATTGTTCCTAACCGGAAGGCCCTCCTCCTCTTTTGTCCATCCAAAATTTTATTTTTTTTTATTCTTTGATTATCACAACCATGGTATCCTTCCTTTCTTTGCACACTTACAACACCCATTGTAACCGTCTCAGAATGCTGAAAAATTGCTATGTATAAGAAGCTTGTTTCCTGTGTGGAAATTTTCCCCACCAGATTTTAAGTTCCTTAAAGGAGGAGACTTATCCTATCCTCCTGCCCTCCAGGCCTACCTAATGCAAAAATGTTTACCCTATAGATGCTCAAGGGATATGTAGTGATTGCTTCTTTTTTTTTTTAATTTAGGAGGTTCAGTAAGATCTCTTTAACAAAAATATACCTCACCAGCTTTCCAGTGGTACCTGAAATCCCCATATTCATTACTTTTTTGGCTTAAGGCATAGAACATCTTTGTTTAAAATGCAGAAGGCTTATCTAGATAGGGTAATAAAAATGTTTTATCACTTATTAAGACTTTAGGAATTATTGGCATCCTACTGTGGTGCTGCAGATCAGGTTCTAGAGATGACCTGGGGTCTCAGAGGCTATACAAGTGGAAAGCAAACTCTGTGAGTTGTTACTAGGCAGAAAAAATTTTCATGTGCTATATATATATATATATATATATATATATATATATATATATATATATATATATATAGGCTATAGACCTGATGGGCTGCCAGTCTGTAATACAGAGAGTAGCTGAGCTCAATTCAGAAAAATCCATCACCATTTTGGCTCTTAATCTAGGTTCCATGAACTACATTTTTTAAATGTGTATGTGGTTGTTTTTTTTTAAATAATTGCATTTCAACATACTTGGTTTCCTTTACAAGCCTAGGTATTTATTTTATCCATTGAAAAACATTATTCTGGGAAGCAGTCCATAGGCTTCACCAGACTGTGAAAGCAGTACATTACAAAATTGGTTAAGAACCCTGTCAGATAAGGTGATGATTTTTTTAGCCACAACATTTTCCAGAGACTATCTATCCAGTTACAGAGGAGTTCTAATCCATATAAGTAGAGAGATCACCTTCACTGATAAAAGTATAGATAATAAAACTATTAAAGTAAGACCTTAGCATGGGTGAAGTTTGAAGATTAACTAGACTATGAATTTTCAAGGCACTATGTAGATTACATATA
This sequence comes from Trichosurus vulpecula, assembly GCF_011100635.1. NCBI lineage: Eukaryota > Metazoa > Chordata > Mammalia > Diprotodontia > Phalangeridae > Trichosurus > Trichosurus vulpecula. The sequence continues at coordinate 28,322,185 of NC_050581.1, forward strand.
TCACATTATTATTGATGGGTGTGACAGGTGGTCAAGAATAGTGAGGACTGACTGTTGGTGCTACTTGGCTAAGGTAGATATGAGAGGGAAGTTATAACATGGAATATGGAAATGTATGAGGGCACTGGTTGTGGAAACCTATGTAAAGGGAGAGTAGTTTTGAGGGATACTGAAAAACAAAATGCCTGCTTCACATCTCGCCATATGAGAGGAAGCTAGATAGTTGAATGGATCAAATGATGGACTTGGGGCCAGGAAGACCTGAGAATCCTGCCTCTGAAAATTATTTGCAGTATGACAATGGGAAAAAGTTTTTTAAAAATTCTCTCAGCTTTGGTTTCTCCTCTGTAAAATCAGGATAATAGCATTTACCTAAAAGAGCTATTATGAGGATCAACTAAGAATATATCTGCATGCATGTATATGTGTATGTGTATGTTTATGTGTGTATGCATGTTATGTTTGTATGTATGTATGAATGATTATTTGTTGCTGCTTCTACAACTATTACTGCTTATCACCACCACTACCAGCACCACCACCATTACAACAATAGCATTTTCCAAGGGTTTCTTGTATTCCTACATATATAGCATCAGAACTGTTAACCCCATCCTGATGAATGTCTTACTCCTTGTGGCAGGTTCCTATGTTTTGGAGAACTTCTGTGTCCATGGACTCTTGGCTGCCTTTCCTCACTTTGACAGCACCAAGCTACTTTAGTTCAAATCCTGGGGGGGGGGGCAGAGCCAAGATGGCGGCTGGAAAGCAGGGACTAGCCTGACCTCCCTGCCGAGTCCCTCCAGAAACCTATAAAAAAGGGCTCGGAACCAATTCTAGAACTGCAGAACTCACAAAACAGCAGAGGGAAGCAGGGCTCCAGCCCAGAGCAGCCTGGATGGTCTCTGGGGGAGGTCTATCCCACAGGGAGCTGGGAGCTGGGAGCTGGGAGCTGGGAATGGAGTGGAGCAGAGCCCAGCCTGAGCGGCACGGACCAACCAGACCAGGATCTGGGCAGAGCGAGCCCTAGTGCCCTGAATCAGTGAGCTGCGGCAGTTACCAGACTTCTCAACCCACAAACACCAAAGACAGCGGAGAAGGTTAGTGGGAAAAGCTGCGGGAGTGGAAGGAGTTCGCAGTTCGGCTTCCAGCCCTGGGGGCAGCGGAGGTGGGGCAGCTACAGCTGTTGTTGCTTCCGGCCCCAGGCCCACCTGGAGGGAGGAATTAAGTGGCGGATCAGAGCAGGAGTGCACAGCCTGCTGAAGATCTAAGCCCAGTCCGGGTTGGGGGTTCTTGGGCAAGGAGCAGTGCTGGTGTGGCAGAGCTGGCAAATCCCCTCCAAACGTGGAACATAGAACTCTTTAGTTTACCAGCAGTCATACCCCACTGAAAAATTCAAGGGTCAAGTTAGTTGGTTGGGAATATGGCCAGGCAGCGAAAATGCACCCAGATTCAGTCTCAGACTTTGCATTCTTTCTTTGATGACAAAGAAGACCAAAACATACAGAAAGAAGTTAACAAAGTCAAAGAGCCTACAACAGAAACCTCCAAGAAAAACATGAACTGGTCTCAGGCCATGGAAGAGCTCAAAAAGAATTTGGAAAAGCAAGTTAGAGAAGTAGAGGAAAAATTGGGAAGAGAAATGAGAAGGATGTGAGAAAACCATGAAAAACAAGTCAATGACTTGCTAAAGGAGACCCAAAAAAATACTGAAAAATACACTGAAGAAAACAACACCTTAAAAAATAGACTAACTCAAATGGCAAAAGAGCTCCAAATAGCCAATGAGGAGAAGAATGCCTTGAAAGGCAGAATTACCCAAATGGAAAAGGAGGTCCAACGGACCACAGAAGAAAATACTACCTTAAAAATTAGATTGGAACAAGTGGAAGCTAGTGACTTGATGAGAAATCAAGATATTATAAAACAGAACCAAAGGAATGAAAAAATGGAAGACAATGTCAAATATCTCATTGGAAAAACCACAGACCTGGAAAATAGATCGAGGAGAAATAATTTAAAAATTATTGGACTACCTGAAAGCCATGATCAAAAAAAGAGCCTAGATACCATCTTTCAAGACATTATCAAGGAGAACTGCCCTGATATTCTAGAGCCACAGGGCAAAATTGAAATTGAAAGAATCCAGCAATTGCCTCCTCAAGTAGATCCCCAAAAGATATCTCCTAGGAATATTGTCGCCAAATTCCAGAGCTCCCAGATCAAGGAGAAAATACTGTAAGCAGCCAGAAAGAAACAATTTGAGTATTGTGGAAACCCAATCAGAATAACCCAAGATCTGGCAGCTTCTACATTAAGAGATCGAAGGGCTTGGAATACAATATTCCGGAGGTCAATGGAGCTAGGATTAAAACCAAGAATCACCTACCCAGCAAAACTGAGTATCATGCTTCAAGGCAAAATATGGACTTTTAATAAAATAGAGGACTTTCAAGCTTTCTCAGTGAAAAGACCAGAACTGAATAGAAAATTTGACTTTCAAACACAAGAATCAAGAGAAGCATGAAAAGGTAATCAAGAAAAAGAAGAAAAAGAAATTGCAAGGGACTTACTAAAGTTGAACTGTTTTGTTTACATTCCTACATGGAAAGATGATGTGTATGATTCATGAGACCTCAGTATTAGAGTAGCTGAAGGGAATATGCATATATGTGTATATATATATATATATATATGTGAATGTGTATGTATGTATATATGCATGTGTATATGTATATGTGTATATATGTGTGTATATATATAGAGAGAGAGAGAGTGCAGGCACAGGGTGAGTTGAAGATGAAGGGAAGATATCTAAAAGAAATAAAATCAAATTAAGGGATGAGAGAGGAATACATTGAGAGAGGGAGATAGGGAGAGATAGAATGGGGTGGATTATCTCGCACAAAGGTGGCAAGAGGAAGCAGTTCTGTGGGAGGAGGCGAGAGGGCAGGTGAGGGGGGAATGAGTGAATCTTGCTCTCATCAGATTTGGCCTGAGGACGGAATACCATACATACTCAATTGGGTGTCTTATCCCACAGGAAAGAAGAGGGAAGAAGATTAAAAAAGGGGGGGGGGATGATGGAGGGGAGGGCAGATAATGGTGGAGGTAATAAAAAGCAAACACTTTCGAAAGGGGACAGGGTCAAGGGAGAAAATTCAATAAAGGGGGATGGGTTGGGAAGGAGCAAAATATAGCTAGTCTTTCACAACATGAGTATTGTGGAAGGGTTATACATAATGATACACGTGTGGCCTATGTTGAATTGCTTGACTTCTTAGGGAGGGTGGGTGGGAAGGGAAGAGGGGAGAGAATTTGGGACTCAATGTTTTAAAAAGGGATGTTCAAAAACAAAAAAAAAAAAGTTTTTGCATGCAACTAGAAAATAAGATACACAGGCAATGGGGTGTAGAAATTTATCTTGCCCTACAAGAAAGGAAGGGAAAAGGGGATGGGAGGGGAGTGGGGTGACAGAAGGGAAGGCTGACTGGGGAACACAGCAACCAGAATATACACCATCTTGGAGTGGGGGGGGAGGGTAGAAATGGGGAGAAAATTTGTAATTCAAACTCTTGTGAAAATCAATGCTGAAAAGGAAATATGTTAAATAAATAAATAAACAAAAAAAAGGAAAAAAAATCCATTCTCCACCAGGGACTTCTGTCACTTCCAAGAAACCAGTGTGAATTATAAGCAACTACAAAACAAAGGGCCCATGTCTTGAACATCATTCGACTCCAACTTTGTCTCATTAGTGGAAAATGTAATTTCATTACTTAACTATTTTCAAATATTTCATCAATATTGCCAATGTTTTCTTCAGGAAAAGTAAAGTACTCTACAAATAAATTAAAAGATAGCAATTACCTTTTTTTTCCAAAATACTTAAGTCAGAAGCTACAAAATGCACCAATGAAAAGATCAAATGAATTGTCTACTTTATTCACTAGACAACCTGACTTTTCTTCCATTAACAGTATTTCTCCCCTAAAGGACTTGAAAAAGGAACATCTTGAGTCACACAGCCATAAGAAAATGAGAGTTGCATAAAATAATGGAAGCACCCTCAAGAGCTTAATGGTTCAGTTCTGTTAGAATTAACAAGATTCTTAACCTTGTCCTTTTATTTGCTATAACGAAGATGAGACATTAAATTTTTTAAAAAGAGGAAGAAAAGAATTAATTCCCTATGAACAACATAAAACCCCTTACAAAGTAAGATTAAGTATTTTCTTAGGGTTTTTTTGTTCATTTGCTTTACTTGGGCAGATCTAATAAAATATAATACTTTACGATTTGATTCAGACTCTTCAGTTGACTGGCTCCCTTGTATCATATATGTAGCATTTTTCAGAATGCAAACTCTGTACCAATTTGTAATCGGATTTATCATGTGCAATGGGAAATTCAATTGCAAGAATATTTAATGGTGAGGGACAATGCTAAATATATGTTTTCTTAAGAGGATGAAACTAATATCTATTAGAGCTTTGTGTTATTCTCAAATATCACTCATAAATACTCACACTTACCATTGCCAAAGCTGTACTCGATGTTGTATGTTTTTGTTTTTAAGGACTTTGTGATCTTTGAATGGGCCTGATCTCATGATATAAAATGAAAAGCAGATCTCAGTCATTTGGGGTTCTGATGTTGCTACCTCTGCTCATGAAAAAATTATCATGAAACAGCCAATACCTTGCCAATTCTACAAACACCCAAATATGTCCCTGGGGTGACTTGGGCTCAATTAGACTTATCGGTGAATGCTTTCACAAACCCTACAATTATGGCCAGATAACCACATTCCTCATACAATTTCAGGATTAATATTAGCCCCCTAACAGCCCAGAAAGCAAGATCATAATTATGGACTGCAATTTCTCCCCCATTGTCCAGGTAACTGGCCTACAATATATGACCAATTTGAAACCTGGGAATCTTGGGAGAAAGCTTCAGGTTTGATGTTGGGAAATTAAATTCAAGCGCAGCTCTGGCTCTCTGAACATTCATATTCTTCCTTTCCTTTTGTGCTGTGTGTTAGTTCCCATTGTGTGGTGATATCGTTTGTGCACACATTCAGTGTTGGATTTTCTACCCGATTGAGCTTGAAAAACCAAAGCTTAAGTACTAAATGTTTCCCTAAGGCCTGAATGGACTTAAAAGGACATAGGTGCAAAGAAAAAAGAAAAGAAAATGTGGAGGGGGGTGCGAAACATAGCTTGTTAAGTTGTTGCAATAATCTCATGCTGGGAATAAAGACCTTCAGAGTTAAGAGAATGAAAAACACTCTTCTAAATAGATCACTGGCTTTTGTTGCCCAGGTGGCAAGCCCTGGAAATACAAGATACACAGAACAACAGGGCAACCTGCTAGCATTTCATTAAGTTTGGAGAATAGCAGAATTCTAAATTGCTTTTTTCCTCCCCTTGATGAATGTCTTATACTGCTAGAATACTTGGACTTCAGAGACTTTTGCTGTTATGCTTTTAACACCAAGGTAGTTACAATAGAAAAAAAGCCCATCTGCTCATGTTAAGGAAATCATCTTTTCAATTTTATGTGTTTAGACTGAAGGTTTCTCCAGAGGTAGTCAGTTTTTTGGTCACCAATGTTGTGAGGATTCTGAGACTTTTCATAATAGGGTATCTGTCTAGTCTTTCTGTACACAATTAATTAAAGGCTTACTCTGATGCTTCATTGTGGCTTGGAATGGAGTTGAGATACAGCATCTTTTTAACATGAATAGTTTTCTAGTGAAATTGTGGCTACAAAATAGAGACCACAACACTCTCAAAATATCAAAATTGTGGGTAATCCTAAGGGTGGAGAAGACAAATATCTTGGGGCTAAGTTGGCTATCACATATTACCAACATTTTTTGAGTGTAAGAGGTGACATACAAGATATGATTTGAGAAATAAGTAATGAGAAAATTAAGTGGACCAGTCATATATGAAGAGTCAGGGAAAACAAGGAGACATACTGAGGGCAGTCTTAATATAGAATATTAAGACATGGAGGAAAAATCTCTAACTTGTTGAGTAGATCCTTCATGAAAGATTTTTTCTGAGAATATGGATAAGAATCACAGCTTGGGAAGATAATAGTATGATCTTCATCCTTGGAAGAAGTACTTAATTTTATAATTTCACATATTCATTCATATATTCATTATATAGTTTATGAAATACTTCATAAGTCTATTTCAAAGTGATATAGTGGAACATACAGAGGATTAGATGTTTAGGAGTCATGTAATTCTAGTTCTAATTTGAATTCTAACTTCCAATTCTGACACATATTATTTAACTTCACTGAACTTCCCCATCATCTGGAAGATGAATGCAGCTTTATTAACTGATTTCTAAGCCCCCTTTCAGCTTTAACATAGAATGACTCTAGAAAAATATTATGCTGTGGTAGAAACAGCAATGAATTTTGAATCATAACACCTGGGATCAAATCCCAGTTCTGCTATTTAATACTATGCAATCTTCAGGAAATCTTCAGCCTTTTTGTTCTGTATTCTCTTCATCTGTAAAATCAAGGGGTTGAATAAAGTGATTATTGGTTCATCTTTTTTAGTTTTAAATCTGCAGTATATTTGTTGCAAACTGAAGTAAAAAATTAAAGCTTACCTTTAGTTTGTATATCCCTTTCAATGATGGTAAACTTCTGTACACATTAAATGTCTTCATAGATCTAATATGGGATTCTGGACCAGGCCTTATACAGGTCACTCCAGCAATTTGAGGTTAGAGTTGGAATACAATGAGGTAACTGTGGATCATAAAATTCAACAGAAATGGCTTTACTAATAATAAGTGATACAAGAATAAAATTTATAAGGTCAAAAAATTGAGTAATTCAGGTTTTAAAAAGCCTGCTTTCTTCATTTCACATTCACCATAGCAACTGGTTCAGAAAAGTGATTTGACAGGATAGTGGGAATTCCATTAAAACACTTTTCACACAAATTAAGTCAGATCTAAACAATTAGAAAAGTGTCAATTGCTCATGGGTAGGCTGAGTTAACATAATGAAAGTGACAACTTTAACTAAATTAATTTACTGATTCTGTGGCAAGCCCAATCAAACTACCAAAAATTATTTTATAGAGTTAGAAAAAAATGACAAAATTCATCTGGAAGAACAAAAGGTCAAGAACATTAAGGGAAATAATGAAAAAATATGAACAAAGGTGGCCTACTTCTACCAGATCTCAAACTGTATTATAAGGTAATAACCATCAAGAACAATCTGGTACTTGTTCAAAAGTAGAGTGGTGGACCAATGGAATTGCTTAGGTAAATAAAACAATTGATCATAATAATCTAGTGTTTGATAAAGCCAAAGATCCAAGCTTTTGGGCTAAGAACCAAGAGATGGGCAACCAAGGGAATTGTTCTGTGAAGTTTGGAATCAGTCAAAAAGCTGCACTTGAGGACCTAAAGGGCCACATGTGGCCTTGAGGTCACAGGTCCCCATCCCTGAACTAAAATTTGACAAAAAAATTACTGATAAAACTGGAAAGAAGTTTGGCAGAAACAAGGCATAGATCAGCTAGGTGGTGCAGTAGATAGAGTCCAAGGCCTAAAATTAGGAAGATTAATTTTCATGAGTTCAAATTTGGTCTCAAACATTTACTAGCTGTGTGACCCAGGGCAATTCATTTAACTCTATTTGCCTCAATTTCTTAATCTATAAAATAAACTGGAAAAGGAAATGGCAAAGCACTCTAGTATCTTGGCCAAGAAAACTCCAAATGGGTTCATAAAGAATTAGACATGACTGAAACAGCTTAACAACAACAACAAAAGGCATAGACCAGCATTTCACACTGTATACTAAGATAAGTTCAAAATAGATAAATTATTTAGACATAAAGGATAACATAATAAGTAAATTATGGGAATATAGTAATATATACCTATCAGATCTATGGATCAGGGTACACTTTATGACCAAAGGAGAGAAAGGACCAAGGAGGCAAAAAGGATAATTTTGATTACATGAAATTGAAAATCTTCTGCACAAACAAAACTAATGCAACAAGATTAGAAGGAAAGTGGAAAACTGGAGGGGAGATTTTACAGCAAGTTTCTCTGATAAAGACCTCATTTCTCAGGGAACTGAGCCAAATTTATAAAAATAAAAGCTATTCCCCAGTTGATAAATGGTCAGAGAATATAAATAGGCAGTTTTCAGAAGAAATCAAAGCTATCAATAGTCACATAAAAATGCTTTAAATTGTCACTGATTAGAGAATTGTAAATTAAAATAATGCTGAAATACCACCTCACACAGATCACATTGTCTAACATAACAGAAAAGGAAAATGGCAGATACTGGAGGGGATATGAAAAAATGGAACATTAATGCACTATTGGTAGAGTTGTAAACTGGTCCAACCATTCAGAACAATGTCCAAAAGTCTAAAAAACTGCATACTCTTTAACTAAGAAATACAACTACTCAGTTGGTATGCCAAAGATATTAAAGAAAGGGGAAAAGGACAAAAATATTTATAGCAGTTTTTTGTGGTGGCAAAGAACTGGAAATCAAAGGGATGCCCATCAATTGGGGAATGGCTAAACAAGTTGTGGTATATGATTTTGATAGAATATTATTGTGGTATGAAATGATGAGGAGAATGGTTTCAGAAAAACCTTGTACAACTTACAGTAACTGATGCAAAGAGAAGTAAGCAGAACAAGAAGAACATTGTATCCAATAACAGAAATATTGTTAAAGACTCACCTACTCTGATCAAGACAATGATCCAAGACCATTCCAAAAGACCCATGATGAAAAATGGTATCCATCTCCAGAGAGAAAATCAATGAACTCTAAAGGCAGAGTTTTTTTTTATTTTGATCATAGTAATTTCTTTATTTTTCTTGTTTTTTAAACTGTTTTCTTCTGCAATTTGGCTAATATGGAAGTATATTTAACCTGATTTCATACGTATAATTGAAATAAAATTACTTAAATTCTCAAAAATAGGAAAGGGGAGGGGAGAGGAAGACAATTTGGAATTCAATTTTTTAAATGAATTTTTTTAATTACATGTAATTGCTTATGTGACTAAAATAGATAAAAAGGAGATCAATGAATTGGGCATGCAACCGAAAAAGCTAGAAAAAAGACAAATTAAAAATCCCCAATTAAATACTAAATTAGAAATACTGAAAATCAAAGGAGAGATTAATAAAATTGAAATCAAGAAAACTATTGAATTAATAAATAAAACTAAGACCCAGTTTTATGCAAAAACTCAATAAAATCGATAAACCTTTGGTCAATATGATTTTAAAAAAAAGAAAGAAGAAAACCAAATTACCAGTATCAAAAATGAAAAGGGTGAATTCACCTCCAATTAAGAGGAAATTAAAACAATAATTAGGAATTATTTTGCCCAATTGTATATCCATAAATTTGATAACTTCAGGGAAATGGAGGAATATTTACAAATACACATTGCCCAGGTTAACAGAAGAGGAAATAAAATACCTAAATAACCCCAACTCAGAAAAATAAATTGAGCAAGCCATCAATGAACTCCATAGGCAAAAATCTCCATGGCCAGATGGTTTTACATGTGAATTCTATCAAACATTTAAAGAACAATTAATTCCTATACTTTATAGACAATTCAGGAAAATAGACAAAGAAGGGTTCCTACCAAATTCTTTTTATGACACAAATATGGTCAATAATACCCAAACCAGGAAGAGTCAAGACAGAGAAAGAAAATTATAGATCAATTTCTCTAATGAATATTGATGGAAAATTTTTAAATAAAATATTATCAAAAAGATTGCAGCAACTTATCAGGAAAATAATACACTGTGACCAGGTAGGATTTATTCCAGGAATGCAAGACTGGTTCAATATTAGGAAAACTATCAGTATAATTGATTATATCAACAACAAAACTAGCAGAAACCATGTGATCATTTCAATAGATGCAGAAAAAGCCTTTGACAGAATAGAACACCCATTCTTATTAAAAACACAAGAAAGCACAGCAATAAATGGAGCCTTCCTTAAAATTATAAATAGCATCTCTCGAAAACAAACAGCAAGCATTCTATGTAATGGGGATAAGTTAGATGCATTCCCAATAAGATCAGGGGTGAAACAAGTATGTCCATTATCATCTCTATTATTCAATTTGGTACTAGAAATGTTAGCTGTAACAGTAGTGGAAGAAAAAGAAATTGAAGGAATTAGAACAGGCAAAGAAGAAACTAAATTATCTTTTTTTGCAGATGATATGATTTTCTTAGAGAATCCTAGAGTATCAAGTAAAAAACTACTTGAAATAATAAACAACTTTAGCAAAGTTACAGGATATAAAAAAACCTACATAAATCCTTGGCATTCCTATACATTACTAACAAACCTCAACAGCAAGAGATAGAAAGAGAAATTCCATTTAAAGTTTACTGTAGACAGTATAAAATATTTGGGAGTCTACCTGCCAAGACAAACCCAGGGTCTATATGAACATAATTACGAAACACTTTTCATATAAATAAAGTCAGATCTAAATAAATGAAAAATGCCAGTTGCTCATGGTTAGGCTGAGATGATATAATAAAAATGACAATTTTACCTAAATTAATTTACTTATTCAGTGCCATACCAATAAACTACCAAAAAATTATTTTACGGAGCTGGATAAAATAATAACAAAATTCATCTGGAAGAATAAGAGGTCCAGAACATCTAGGGAATTAATGAAAAGAAATGCTAGGGAAGGTGGCCTAGCCATACCAGATATTAAACTGTACTATAAAGCAGCAATCACCAAAACTACTTGGTAATGGCTAAGAAACAGAGTGGTGGATCAGCAGAATAGGTTAGGTACACAAGATGCAGTAGTCCACAACTATAGGAATCTACTCTTTGATAAAACCAAAGAATCCAGCTTCTGGGTTAAGAATTCACTATTTCACAAAAACTGCTGGGAAAATTGGAAAATGGTAGGGCAGAAACCAGGCACAGATGAATATCTTACATTATATAGCAAAATAAAGTAAATATGCGTTCATGATTTAGGAATAAAGGTTGATACTATAAGCAGTTCGGGAGAGTAAGGATTAGTTTACCTAGCAGATTTATGGGAAAGGGAAGAATTCATGACACAACAAGAGATAGAGAGCATTCCAAATTCAAAATGGATAATTTTTGTTGTGTTAAATTGAAAAGTTTTTGTATAAAAAAAAGCCAACGTAACAAAGATTAGGAGGGAAGTAGAAAATTAGGAGAAAATCTTTACAACCAGTGTCTCTGAAAAAGGCCTCATCTCTAAAACATGCAAGGAACTGAGCCAAATTTACAGGAACATGAGTCATTCCCCAGTTGAGAAATGGTCAAAGGATATGAACAGGCAGTTTTCAGAGGAAGAAATTAAAGATATCTATAGGCATATGAAAAATGCTCAAAATCACTACTGATTAGACAAATGCAAATCAAAACAACTCTTAGGGAACACATCTCTCCTGTCAGATTGGCTAACATGACAAAACAGGAAAATGATAAATGCTGGAGATGGTGTGGGAAAGTTGTAACACTGTTACATTGTTGGTGGAGTTGTGAACTGATCCAGCCATTCTGAAGAATATTGTGGAACTATTTCCTGGAAATCAAAGTGATGCCCATCAATTGGGGAATGGCTAAACAAGTTGTGGTATATGAATGTAATGGAATACTATTGTGCTATAAGAAATGAGGAAGATATGGACTTCATAATAACCTGGAAAGACCTACATGATCTGATGCTGAGTGAGGGGAGCACAAACAGGAGAACATTGTACACAACCACAAATATATTGCTTCTGTCATGACTAACTTTGATAGACTTGGCTCTTCTCAGCAATACAAGGTTCAAAGACAACTCCAAAGGACTCATGAAGGAAAGAGCTATCTACATCCAGAGAAAGAACTACGAAATCTGAATGGAGATTGAGGCAAACTATTTGCTCTCTTTTTTTCTCTTTTTCTCTGTTTTTTTTTCTTCTTTCTCACGATTCATTCACAACTTGCCTATTGTGCAAATAAGCTTCATGTGAAGGTATATGTAGACAATATATTGGATTCCATGCCATCTTGAGGTGGGGAGGGATTTGGGGAAGGAGGGGAAGAAAATCTAGAACTCAAAAACATGCAGAACTGAGTGTTGTAAACTAGAAATAAGAAATCTTAATTTAAAAAAAGAAAAAAGGGGAAAAATTACAAATTACATGTAATTGGGAAATATTTAATGAAATAAATAACAGTATGTTAAAAGAAAAACAATTACAAATATACAAAATAAGTGGAAAGGTATATAAACCAGGCAGCATCAAAACCAAAAAACATTATATAAAATTATCCCTAGTGAATATTGATATCAAAAAATTAAATTAAACATTAGCAAAGACGCAAAAATAAAATAACAGAAACATATCACAAACTTGATAACTATAACCTAGTTAGATATATAATAGAAATACAGAATTGGTTAAATACTGGGAAAACTAAACAGTTTATTAATCAAATTAAGAAAGAAATCAATCAAATCATGTGATTATGTCAATAGCGATAGAAAAAAAAAGATTTTACAAAAAACAACACTCATTTCTTTAAAAAACAGTAGGAATAAATTCACCTTTCCTTAAAATGATATCTTAAAATTGATATCTGAAACCAAGCACTACCATTATATGCAATGGAGATAAACTCTAATCATTTGTAGTTTAAGGGGGATGAAATAAGGGTGTCCATTGCCACCACTTTTAATAATATAAATGTTGACTATAGAAATAAATGGTCTCTGATTCCTCCAACTTTTTGAAAACTAACCCACTCTTCTCGTAATTCTTCATTCACATATTGCTGAAAACTAGCTGGCAGAATCTTAAGCATAACCTTGCTGGCATGTGAAATGAGTGCAAGTGTTTGGTACTTTGAACACTGTTTACCATTATGCTTTCCAAGGATTGGGACATAAACTAGTCTTTTCCAATTTATTGTCCACTGTTGAGTTTTCCAAATTTGCCAGCACATTAAGTATACCACTTTAATAGCATCATTTTTTAGAATTTTAAATAGCTTAGATGAAATTCTGTCATTTCCAGTAACCTTATCATTAGCAATGGTTGATAAGGCCCACTTGACTGTTCTCCAGGATATCTGGCTCTAGATCAGAAACAACATCATAGTGGTTATTGGTGTTGCAAAGATCTTTCTTGTATAGTTTTTTTTTAATTCTTGCCACCTTTTCTTAGTCTCTTGTGCCTCCATTAAGACCTTTGTGACCTTATTTGGGGTTTTCTTGGCAAAGGGTCACACAGCTAAGAAGTGTCTGAGGCCAAATTTGAACTCAGAAAGAGGAGTCTTCCTGACTCCAGGCTGGTTACTCTTCATCTGTGCCACTTAGCTGCCCTATTATTGTAACTAGCATTCATATGCATTTACAATGTGCTAGACACTGTACTAATCATTTTACAAGTGTTACCTCTTTTGACCCTCACCACAACCCTGGGAAATAGTTGTTATTATTATCCTCATTTTACAATTGAGGAAACTGAAGGAAACGGATGTGAAATGACTCGGCCAGAGTCACCTAGCTAGTAAATACCAGAGACTGGATTTAAACTCAGGTCTCTTTGACTCCAAGTATAGCACTGAATCCACTGCACAAACTAGTTGTACCTAGTTAAGTAATTTGCCCATGGTCACTAAAGAAAATTTTGCTTATCTACTTACTTATGTGCTTTATTTTTTTTAATTAATCTCTCTTTCCCACTCCTCTACCTTCTTACAAATGTTGAGCAGTTTTAGGAAAAACAAAAGCCTTAATAAATAGCTACATAGCCCAACAAAACAAGCACCTACATGAATCACATACAAAAACATAAGTGTCCTTCAGTATTTTAAGTATATCATTTCTCTGTCAGGAGGTAGGTGGCATGGTTCATCTTCATTCATTTGGACTTAAGTTATATCATTTCATTGATAAGAGTTACAAAGTCTTTTGGAGTTTTTTTTATAAAGTTCTTATTGTATAAATTGTTTTACTAGTTATATTCACTTTGCTCTGTAGCATTTCATATAGGTCTTCCCAGCTTCTTCCAAAATTATCCATTTCATAATTTGTATGCTATAACGTCTAATTATATTTCTATGCCATAATTTGTTTAGATATTTCCCAATAGGAAGGACTTCTCTCAATTAGTTATTTACCATGAAAAGAACTACCATAAATATTTTTGTACAAATAGATTATTTTCCTTTTCCTTTCTTTGGGGGTTTAAACCCAAATATGGGGTATATGCGGCATAGCTAGGTCAAATATACATGAATTGCTTTGGGAGCATAGTCTCAAATTGCTTTCTAGAATGGCTAGACCACTTCACATCTCCATCAATAGTTAATTAAGGTACTTATTTTCCCAGGCTCTCTAATATTTGCATTTTTCTATTTTGTCATCTTTGATGATTTCATAGGTGTGAGGTAAAACCTCAAAGTTGCTGCAATTTGCATATAGTAATAGAGATTCGGGGCATCTAGGTGGTGCAGTGGATAGTGAACCAGGCCTGGAGTTAGAAAATGTAAGTTCAAATCCATCCTTGGACACTTAGGAGTTGCATGATTCTAGGCAAGTCATTCAACCCCTATTTGTCTCAGTTCCTCAACTGTAAAATTTGGATACACTAGAGAAGGAAATGGAAAGCTAATCCATTATCTTTGCCAAGAAAATCCCATGAGCATGGTCCTATGGGTCATATAGAGTCAGACATGACTGAATGACTGAAGAACAAAAATAGAAATAGTGATTTAGATCATTTTTACATGATTACTGACAGCTTATATTTTTTTTCTTTGAAAAGTGCTTATCTTTAATCTTTATCTGTTGAGTAATTGTTTAGTCTTATAAATTGTATATCATGTATAAATGACCTTCATAAGAGCAAATTGCTACAAAGATTTTCCCCCAGTTACATATATACTTCTCATTTTTACCAAATTAGATTTGTTTGTGGAAAAAAGTCATTAGAGAGTGATTTCCTTCTGATTCCTCCTTTCTTCCAGTTTCCTTTCCTATATTTCCAATTTTTGTTTCATCTTACAAACCCACTTATACACCCTCTGAAATTTTGACCATTGTTTGTGACCCTTAGAGATATTATAAATTCAAGAAGATATTTGTTTCTTATTCCCTTATTAATGTATAAATATTTCATCCCCATGTATACCTTTTCAGTGAAACAAATGTGCATGGTTGCCTACATTTCTCTTGGTAACTACATTTGCCCTTCCAAATGTCTATTGAGCTTGGCACTTTTCATCCAGAATGTTCAAAAATCCTCTATTTCATTAAAAGCCCATATTATACTGCTATGGTAATTTATTTAGTTTGCTGGATAGGTTATTTTTTGGTTGTACCCTTTGTTGTAACCTTTATTTTTTCCTTTATGAAATATCATATTTCAAATTCCCTTCTTCTTTGTATTGGTGCCTGCTAAGTCTTACATAATCTTTATTTTTGTATCTTGGCATTTGAACTCCCTTTTTGTTACTAAGTAGTTTTATTCATTCATTTTGAACCTCTGAGTTTTCTCTATTGATATCCCAGGAAGTTTTCTTTTGGAGATTTCTTCCTAGAGCTGACCAGTAGATTACATTTTCACTTTGTGCTCAGGTTCTATTGGTTCTGTTTGGATTTCATTTACATTTTCTTTTTTATTATTATTAAATTTTCATTTTAATTTATAGAATAAAGCAAGCATTTCCATAACATAGTACACTAAAAAGAAAAAGATGATTGCACATGAAACTGCAAGTCTACTATGCTCTTGCTATTCCTTTCAAATATACAATAAAATTATCATGTGAATTACTTTTTCCCTCCCTTCCTACCCTAGAGATGGTTACCATTAGACACAAATCGATGTGTGTGTAAAAATAATTCTATACATTCTTCTATTTAGCAGTTCTTTCTCTGCATGCAGATAGAATCTTTCTTCATCTATCCTCCATAATTAATGTGGGTCTTTATAATAGTAAAAATAATATATTTGTTCAGAGTCATTCTATTTTCTTGAAATATGATTTTCAGATTTTTTTCTGATCATGATCTTCAGATATTCTACTAATTCTTAGTTATCTCTCCTTGACTTATTTTCCTAATCAATTCTTTCGATACTACATTTTTTATATTGTGTTCTGTTTAATCAATTGTTTGGTTTTATTTTACTATTTCTTGTGATCCTATTGAATTATTGTTTTCTTTCTGGCACATTCTAATTTTTGGAGCTTTCAGTTTTTGAGTAAAGTTTTCTACCATTTGTTCTCAGATGTCAATTTTCTTTTTCATTCTTTTCTCCATTCTATATCTCTTGTTCATTCAAAGGCAGCTAAGTAGCTGGGACTGGAGTCAGTAAGACTTGAAAGCAAATCTGGCCTCAGAAAGTCACTAGCTATGAGATCTCAGGCAAGTCATTTCACATCTGTTTGTCTCAGTTTCCTCATCTGTAAAACGGAGGTGACAATAGCATCTACTTGCAAGGATTGTTGTGAGGATCAAACGATGTATATTTGTAAAGCACTAAGCACCATGCCTGGAATACATTAGGTGATATATAAATGTTAATTGTTGCTGCTATCATCATTGCTGTTTCTTCCAAGTACTCTTGGAAGTCATTAGAAGACTTTTTTCACTAAAGTTTTACCCAGGGTTTCCTATGGGGTCACTCTCACTTTTGGGGTTTATCCTCCTCCTCAATATCTCTCAAATTAAGGATGTTTCTTTGTTACACTTGAAGTTTTACTTTGTTTTAATGTTGGTCCATTTATCTCACCTACCTCAGTATATAGGTTGGGGGTTCCTGTGCTGGGGTAAAGCTCTGCAACTAAAAGACTTGTCTGAAAAGTACTTGTCTGGTCCTAAGTATAGTGAGCTAGACCGGAACCTCCCTCTCTGGTTCTACTCAATTCTGGGCTTTGAGTGGGAAGTGTCTCATCCTAAATCTTCGGTACCTGTACCTGCTGAAGACTCTTTATGAGGTCCTTCCCTACTGCAATAGACTCTTGCCACAGGCTTTAGGGACTATTTAGATTGTATTTTTGCCATAGGCCCTTCTAACACAGCTTGTATGAAACCATGAGTGTCTCCCTGGGATCTGTAGCTGTTTTCTTGAGATTCTGAAAGGGTCAGGTTGGGCTCAAGTTGGGATGAAGTTCTGTTTGGCTTAGGTATGCAGTGTTTTGTGGAAACCCTTCTCTGAGGAGATAATCTCTGACAGTGTATGAATGATCTTTCCATTCCTGACTGACCAGAAAATAGAAAGTTGCTTAGAAGGTGAATGTCTGAAGTGAAAAGTGAAGGTCTGTTTGGCAGTCTGAAAAGTCTCCTGTTGATCTTGCCAACCTTTCAGGAAAGTATATAGGTTTCATGTTTTAAGTATTATAAATACAAGCTTATGAGTCTTGTGTTTTAAGGATTTCTTCTATAGTGTAGGACATAATCATCAGTCATATACTTTATTCATTGATTACTTTTCTAGATGTGTAGCTATTAATACCTTGTGGGGCTGCCCTCAACATGAGCTAAGGGTTATTTAATTATATTTTCCTGTAATAATTTCAGGTGCAGACACAACAAGACAGTAAGTATAAGAAAAGTCATATCCTCTTTATTTGAGGTCAGGCTCCCCCAAGAATTCTGGTTCACATGAGTCCAAAGTAGGAGTGCCCCTGTGGGAGAGAGACACCTCTGGGGAGAAGAGGCAGCTAGTTAATTCAGACCTAGTTTTAGCCAGACAGGTGGCATCCCTCCACAGATAGTCCCCATTAACTTCCCCACCAACAAATTCTATATATAGGGTATGGTATTATCTTCATTCACTCAGCTCAGCTACTTTGAACAGTGGTTTTGCGTTAAGTAGCTGCTGAGGTCCAGACAAAATTAGCTAGTCAATTGCAAGTTAAAGGAATGCCTCTTAATGGTAAAACCTCTTAAATACTGGGATCTTTGTAGATGAAAAGACCTCCATATAAAATATTACCTGGCTAACATTTTTGCTTCATGAGCCATCATTAGAGCACTCAGAGTTTATCCTTTAAACTTTGAAATCACTGGAGAAGTTTCTAAGCACATACAGAAACTTTATTTTTTTCCTCTGAGGCTGCCAGTTCTGTTATGAAAGAATGGTAAATATTTAGCAGTATGACAAATGTCCCTCATGCATGTTTCTTGAAAAATAAAAGAGACTTTGTGGGCTAGTTTAAAAACAAACAAATCACAGTCTAAGAGAGAGGAAATATTTGATAGGCTTTCCTCCCTCCATCCTTTGGCGTAGATTTCATATCTGGCACGCTCTCTCTCTTTACTTTTATTTATTGGAATCCTTAATTCCTTTCAAGGTTCAATACATGTGCCAACTCATGGACAAAGCCTTTTCTGATCTTCCCAGACAGCAATGTTCTCTGTTACCAAATTTTTTTGCATTTAATTATTTACTTTGTAACTACCTATCTACTTATGGTTTATGTCCTGCATGCTTTTCTGGCTGTTGCCTCCCTTTGCCTTCCCCATTTCTTCCCCCCTCCCCAGTACACGTCTCATTCTCTAGGAAGGATGTTATTTAAAAAAATATCTCCAGGACCTAGCATAATGTAGAATACCAAGCTAAGAAAATTACTTAACAGAACAGCCTTTATTCCTCTTCAGACTGTAAGCCTGACTGTCTCATACTTTTTTTACAAAGTCCCTTGGCTAAGTACCTTCTCCTCCCTTTCCCCCACTTCCAGCTTTCTTTTAAGCACTCATACCCGTTAGAGTGTAAAATCCTTGAGGGCAGAAACTTTTTCATCTTGTATTTATATTTCCAGTGCTTTGTATAGTGCCTGGCACATAGTAAATGCTTAATAAGTGTTTGATTTCAACGGTAGAAACTGACACTGTCCCCAGCTAAAGAGCTGTGCATGTTAAATGCTTTTAATATAGAGGAAGGAAAAAAAGGGAAAATTTTCAGTAGGAACTTAGGATTCTAGAACTAGAGCTTGAAGACCTCAGAGATCATCTAGTCCAGGTTACTCATTATTGATATTGTCGTTCAGTCATGTCCAATCCTTTGTGACCTCATTTGGGATTTTCTTGGCAAAGATACTGGAGTGGATTGTCATTTCCTTCTCCAGTTCATTTTAAGGATGAGGAAACTGAAGCAAGCAAGATTAAGGGACTTGGCTAGGGTTACACAGCTAGTAAGTGTTTGAGACTAGATTTGAACTCAGGAAGATGAGTCTTCCTGACCCAAGGTGCAACACTTTATCCACTGCACCACTCAGCTGCCCTTACTCATTTTATATATGTTTTAAATTTGTTTTTAAATTAAAGTTCAGAAAAGTTAAATCACTGGTCTAAGACCTTTCACATACCTAATAAACATCAAAGACAAGGCTTTTATTCAGATCCTGGCTCCAAAGTCAGTATTCTTTCCTTTGTACTACATTACCTAGTGTTTTCTTGTATCACATTTTGACACAGCTCATAGAATAGCTATTTTGATGTGACAAATAGGTTGAATATTAGAACAACCAGTACTTGACAGTTTTTTTAATAGCTGAGTTGTGCTGGTTTTATTTTTTGAATAATTATAGTAAGGTAACAATAATGTTTTATCTCTACCATGAAAATATCCTAATTGTTGCTTCTAAACTTGCCTAATTCAGATATCACAAGGAGTAATGAAGTATTAATTATGAAGTTTCAAAATCAAGAAGCATGAGAATACAAGAGCTTTCCTGGAAGGAAGGGTGGAAGGAGCCCTGAATTCAGATTTGGATTGAGGAGACCTGAGTACAGTTACCATCATTCCATTTACTAACTGAATTCTCTTATGTAAAATACGCAACTTCTCTGAGCCTGTTTCCTTATGAGAGAAAATAAAATTTGCCCTACCTACCTCACAGGCACAAGTTTGTATAGAAGATGGGCTCAGCATACTGGCACACTTTGTGGGAGCATCCCCATTGACTCTTCCCTTCAGGGCACGCCAACACACCAGACTCTGGCTCTATGGAGGCCTGTATTACCAGGACTGTTTTGTTTTGTTGAAAATACTTTGTAAACCTTAAGATGGTATCTGTGTCTGAGTTGTTCCTGTCCTGAATATTGACTTTCTTTTTTCTTACCAGGTTGTCCTTGATGTAATGATGTAATCGAATCCTTATGGCTAGGGAATTAAACATAGCTATACAATGTAACAGACTTTACTTTCCTATCATTTTGCCGCCAGTTTCTGTCAAAGGATTTGATATAATCTACCACAGGCCTTTCAGTCATTACAGATACCTGCAGCAGCTAATCTACTCAAAATGTGAGGGAGTGGGGTTCAGGGTGTGGGGGAGGGGGCAACATGAGCATCTGGCTAAATACTGGTTAAATACTGACTCAAAGTTTCCCTCTTTTTTGAAGTCTCTTTTTATTTTTTTCCAAATCATGTATTTAAATACTCTGTCTAAAGGACTTTCATATACAAAAAAACACACAAAACAGGATTATATATGAAACTGAATCTCCATTTCATACTAGTTGCATACGTGTGTATGTGTGTATATATATATACAAAGGCATGCACACACACGCATCCTCCATTTTCTTATTTAACTCTTTCAGTACCCTTTGAAGACATTAAAGTTCTGCAGGGATGCTTGTTTCTTCTCCTCCCTGCTACTGGGGCTCTTATCTTTTTTGTGTGTTGTGGATCTCTTTGACAGTCTTGCAGCCTAAGTACCCCTTCTAAAAATAATATTTTATATATATAAAATTAAATATATAACATTACAAAGGAAATCAATTATATTGAAATAGATCTAAAACTATTAAAAATATAATTTTATTCCCCAAGAGCTCCTGCCGTATTAGAATATTAGCATTATGTCACTATATAGTCCCTTCCAATTTTTCAAATAAATTTACCTTTTTAGTTTTCTCTTGATAGTTGTGTCAGTATTCAAAGTTCCTATGCAGCTCTGGTCTGTCAAAAATATTGCAAATCCTTTATTTCACTGAGTACATTTCCCCCCCTCCAATAGGATTATGCTCAATTTGACAGAATAAGTTACTCTTGGGGGTAAGCCATTTTATCACTTGTCTTTTGAATATTATATTCCAAAATTTCTCCTTCTTTACAGTAGAAGCTGCAAGGTCTTATGTATTCTGACTATGTTTCTTTAGTAGTTGAACTTTCTAGATACTTTCAATATTGTTTTCTTTCACATGGCAGCTTTAGATTTTTACAAATATATATAGTCTAAAATCTTTTAAGTTTTTTAGCTTAAAAGTTCACTAAGAGTTTTGGGATACCCTTTGTATATGTGTATGTGTATTTGTATATACACACATATATACTTATACATATGTGCATCTTTCTATACATACAGATACATGTGTAGACATCATTTATCTAACTCTCCATCTATTTTTCAGTCTTTTGATTTTATATTAACATTTCTTTCTGTCTGATGGTTTAATTTATTCCTATTTGATCAAATGTAGTTTTTAGGGACTCAATTTACTTACTTAGCACTTACCACTTTCTCTCCTAATCTACTTTTTCACTTAAGCCTTTCCTTCAGAGCTTTTATTTCATTTTTTTAATTTCTCAATTCATTTTCCTAAATATTCATGTAGTTCTTGTGGATAGTCATTTAGTTTTCCTTTGAGTGACTACAGTTATTACAAAGTCACTTTCTTCTTCTAAGCTGAATTTTTGGGCATATCTCTAGAAGTATAAGAATTTTTTTTTTAGTATAAGAATTTTTTTAATGATATCGGAGTCTTCATTGATTTACTCAACTCTCTATATTGGTCATGAATTATGACTTTCTGTCAAAGTCATGTTCTACCCCACACTGCAATTTTGGGTAGGTTCAAACTGATTATTTCTGTCTTGTGTCACCCAGTTTCTTGCACTGATCTCCCACTTCTGAAATTAGAATATCTCCCCACAGATTTTTGAGGTACAGAGGATTGAATCATCAGGGCCCTCTACAATGACTCAGGATGGAGAACTAGGGAACTCAGAGCCCCTGAGAACTCTGTATGAATGTGTAGTTATCAAAGTTAAAGTGAACATAGGAAACTCTTAGTTCTTGTGGCAGCTCTAGACAGAATACATTTACCATGGTTCACCATTCTTCCTGATATTTCTGTCAATTATTTCATCACTATTTATTCATGTCCTATAAAGCATATTGATGGTCACTAACTCTGCTTTGTTTAATGATGGCTATTGGGGAAAAAAATCAAATTGGATGAGACTATAGATTCATTTAATAAATATGGCCAGGTATCAAGTAAGGATGTGTGAAAAATGACTTTTTCCCCAGGAAGTTGCATAACTAGAGAAACCTTTCTGCTGTCTTTAGCCAGTCCTAAGTGATAAGCAACAGAAATAAAATTGGAGAGATTTATCTTCTGACATCATATTATTTTACTCTAGTATTGTTAGTGAGACAGAAGCCTGAAACAAAGCAGGAGAGGAAAAGTGATCATCGAAGTAAACTCTGAGGTTCCTCTATCATCCATGCCCTTACTCTATTGGTTGCCACATGTTGGCTGACCTTACCATGATATTTTGATTATACATTATTATATTTGAGTATTTATTTCATGTAGGATATACCTGTTACATCAAAGAAGTTTTTTTCTATGAAGAATGTCTTCTCCTATACAGCTTTAAAAAGTACCTTAGTGTTTTTCATAGAATTTAGAAAATGCCGTAAGCTAAGACATGTTAGAAACCTCTGTACTGTGTAACAATTATCCTACAATGCATAATTCTTTCTAGTATTTGTTTCTTCCCATCTCCAGTCATGTTTTCTATGGTTTTCTCAATAGTGTTTGCTGATGACAGAATAAATTTCAGTTTGATGCTATCATATTTTCCATGTATTATTACAGCCATTATTTTTACCACAGCAGAAAGAACAGACATTTCCCCAATGATATTTATAATTAT
Source organism: Trichosurus vulpecula (assembly GCF_011100635.1). Classification (NCBI taxonomy): domain Eukaryota; kingdom Metazoa; phylum Chordata; class Mammalia; order Diprotodontia; family Phalangeridae; genus Trichosurus; species Trichosurus vulpecula. The sequence goes on from NC_050581.1 coordinate 28,345,209, forward strand.
GTTTACACTAATAAGTAAGATAAGCCAAAAGAAGCTTAGAAACATTTATTGCTAATGTTAATGGAAATTTTCAACTATTATACTGAGAATTTAATGACTTTGCACATTGGTGGGAAAAATTGTAGAAGACTATCTTCATGTATTGGATGCTTAGTTTTTAAATGTCTTGCTAATCGGGATGGCTTTGCATTATCACACCTCAAGACTTACCCTTAGATAAAGTTCAGCATTAACAATAGTAGATATGAATTTATATTTCAAATCATTTTGAAGATTTCTTGGCTTTTTGGTCAATTTCTTGTCAGAACTTCTTACGAAATTGTTTTTACCTTAACATATGGCTAATGAAGAGCTCAGAGTAGGACAAGTGTCAGCTCTGTAGTTTTCTTGTCATTCACATGCTTTCATTTTATAAGTATTATCTTTAGTCATCATTTCTCTGAAAGTCATTTTAGGACACTTGTCCTTCATGTGAGGGTTAGTTTTGTTAAAACTAGAAAATATGATCTATTTAAGTGGACACATATAAATTGTGATCTGTAGCTATATACTAAAAGTAAACAAATGAGGAAAGATTTTCACTGTAAACCCTTCCTCATTGTGGATCTCCAGGTATTTCATTGTTCTCTCAAGGTATTTCATGTACCATGCATGACATATGGTCATCTGAAATATGGACCAAGTGAAGGCATCAGCATCAATTTGCAAATAAATATTACTAAAGCTCAATTTTTTTCCTTTTAAAATAGATATTCTAATTTAAAAATAAATGTAAAAAGAAATTCTAATATCTTCTTCCCATACCCTAAGGAGTTGTCATACACATTTCCTGGGATTCATATGCTCACTTGGATATACCCTAAGCTACCAAAATGCAATTTTTTGTCAGACTGTATTCAAGTGAGCCATGGACTAAACTAGCTCATAAAATCAAATTTAAAAACAAGTTTACTGATGAGAAATTAGAAGAATCAAGATGCTAAAGTTAAAAGCATATAAAAAATGTAACTTCTCTCCTTCTGTCATCTCCAAAGCAAATACCCACACTAAATCAGGAAGGAGAAGAAGAATGAGGAGGAGGAGGAGAAATGAGCACCCATCTTGACCAGTGATGACACAAATACAGCCCTGTCCAGAGCAATACAACAGCATAGCAATCCTTTCATGAGTTCCCAAAAACAGCCCTCAGCACACCACTAACTATCCACAGAAAACCATTGCAGCTCATACCACAGTTCCATGTTTTCATGGGACTTAGAAAGCTGTTTTCAAGCCACTAAGACATGTAGTGGATAGAGTGTCAGGAATTCAGAAGACCATAGTTCAAATCTAGCCTCAGAAACTTCCCAGCCGTGTGACCTTGGGCAAGTCTCTTAACCACTTTTCCCCTGGAGAAGGAAATGGCAAACTACTCCAGTATATTTGCCAAGAAAACCCCATGGACAGGAGTTGATGGGATCATGAACAGTTGGAAATGACTAGACATAAAAAGTTGTTGAAGTCTGGTGCTAAAACTTTCCCTTGCTCAAAAAAATGAAGAAAATTGTTGAAAACTAATGTTTACTCAATATTCCAGAAATTCTTGTAAATACCATTCCTTTCTCTTCCAGTGTAGAAATTCATCCAGGGGTGTTGTTTTTTTTTTGTTCTGTTATAATTTATTCCCAACTAAAGCTAGAAGGAAAAGAAGTGAGAAAAGTGAAAAAGGGGTAGGGAGGAAGGACATCACTTCTACTTTGTGGAAACATTGAAAGATTTGGCTTCTAATTTTAACTGAAAGTTCACAAAGCCCAATTTTGGTTTATTTCCACTAAGTGACATTCTTAGATACATCACAAAATCCTCTGCAACACTAAAGCAGAGAATCATAGATTTAAAGCTGGAAGTAGTGGTGGGGTGGTAAATGTTTAACCAAATGTTAATTATGGGGGGGGGGCAGTGAGGAATGTGCCTATGAGATACTCCTTTATGTTTTCTTAAGTTTAGGCAATCAACAAACCAATAAAGCAAATCCTAATTTGCCTATATGTATATAAGGTGTAAGTGCTCACACTGAAAATTTAAAAAATTTTTTGGAAGTCAGATCAAGCTAGCAGCAAAACATTCCAGAATGGAAAAGATGTTAGAGGTGATTGTGTTTACCCTCCACCCCAATTCATTGTAAAAATGAGGAAACTGAGGCCAAGAGAGGGGAATTGACATGCCCAAAGTCATATAGCCAGCAAATGTCCCCAATCTTTTTTATTTTATTTTTGAGAACAACATGAATTTTGCTAAGTCTGGATTAATAATAATAGTTCTCAGTGTTTTTTTCAGTAGATAATTAACAAGTTTATATCTTGACAATGCTTTACTATTTCCTTCAGATGAATATAAAGTTCTGGAGTGGAGTAATAATATAGCTATGAAAATATTTCATTCCTAGTTAGTTTTTCTACATGAATTTCCAGAGACTGAGAATTGAATGTGAAAATGAATAGACTGCATTTTCATTTGTCTGGGATGGTTGTTTTTTTTTTCTGTATTCACACCTGAAGGTCAAGAAATGGACTAGTTGGAATTCCTAAAGTTCTATCAGGTAAGTGATTTTTCAGATTCCTTTAGCATGATCTCAAATCATGATAGTTGATTTTCTTTGCATTCCAATTATATATGAAATCAATTCATTTGGGGCATGCCATACCATGAGAAATGAAGTGATGCCATGGAAAGGACAGTTTAAAACTATGTGAAATTTCAAGAGCATTTTTATTTTTTAATTCACTCAACTGTTTCCTTCATAGCCTTATTTTGTGCTCTGTAGAAGGGAGGAAATATTAGTTATCAACATAAAATCATTGTGGGAAGGGGAAGGGTCACCTGTCTAAGCTAACAAAATACAAAACTCATGGTAGATTCAAAAGGAAAATCAATGTGAAAGAGGAAGAAGAATTAACATATTTACTTTAAAGATTTAATCCTGTAGGAATGACAACTGAACACTTAGATTGAAGTAAATTGATATAATTAATACCTGTTAACTACTTTTGGCCTTAGGGTTCATCCTGACCAATGACGCATAATAATGAGAAGATTATTCGTTATTATTTGACATCAAACAATGCTCTAAATAGGCAATACATCAGATACCAACATGAAAAATGTATTTTTAATAATTTCACACTGGATTCTTCATAGCTGGACAAATAGCTGACTAGAATTTGCATTATACCAACTTCTGCATTCTCTATACATTATATCCCACCCCCTCTATCCATGCCTTTACACATATTGTGCCCTGTTTCTGGAATGTACACGGTCCCTAATTTCACCTCTTAACAATTCTAGGTTCATTTACTCAGCTCAGGTGCTACATCCTGCCTCCTACAAAAGATCTTTAATCATTCTAGTTGATGATATCCTTTTAAACTTCAAATGTATGTTAGTTTGTGTAGATATAATAGATAAAGAATGCTCAGCCTGGAATCAGGAAATTTCATCTTCCTGAGTTCAAATCTGGCCTCAGGCATTTGTTGCTGTCTGATCCCAGGCAGGTCATTTAACCCCATTTGCCTCAGTTTCCTCATCTGCCAAATGAACTGGAGAAGGAAATGGCAAACCACTCCAAGAAAACCCAAAATGTGTCATGAAGAATTGGACATGACTGAAACTACTGACCAATAACCGTGCATATACACGTATACACACATGGCGTTTAATTTGTACATATTTCCTCAAATAAATTACAATCATCATCATAATCATCTTTTAGGAGCTTCAGATGATGGGAAGAAATGATAGCAACTGTGCTGTCCATCACAGAAAATTCCCAAAATTTAGCAGTGACTAAACATAAATGATCAATTGGCCAGAATCATACACCAAAAACTCATTATCCTTCAAAAGCTAACAGAAAATAAATCCTCATAATACCAAAAAAAGGTCAAAGTCCCCTTGAGATTCAATAAACTGTACTGCAACAAGAGCACCTTCACAGATAGAGGTACTGCCCACAATGGGTCACTGATCTATTTAACAGATGTTGCCTGCCAAATGTTCATAATCTCCAAACTATATTGAATGAAAAATCTTTGACAATGGAAACCAAGTGAAAAAGATTAAAAGTATTCCAAAACAAGAGGAAATATCCTATCTACTACTGGAGGTTTTTCCAAAGATGCTTTTAGTATGTCTACATGGGATATATCATAGTATTTTATTCCATTACAAAAAACAGGCATTTGATCTACCCATGCAAAAAAAAATGCAGAATATTGCACATAAAAGAATAATAGCTACATATCAATATAACCCAAAACCATTTCTATGCGAACTATATTAAAAAGATCAGAATGAGAGAATTAGCATTATCATCATCCTTCTAGTGATCATCAGCTCTTCAGTTATAGGCAAAGTATTTCTGCAGCTTTTCATCAATAGTACCCTCAACACTGAGTCACACAATGTGTTGCTAGTTAATTTGTGATAGTCATAAAAAAAATCACTTGTTCCTTAAGCTTAATTTAAATGAAAGAGAAAAAGAAGGAGCTAATAACATTGGAAGAAGGAAGGGTGGAAGAAGCTAAGGTCATTGAAAATCATCACTTTATACAAACTCTAAACATCATGCCTAAGAGTAAGACAAATACCATAACAGCCATATCTCACATTATTTGGAAAGAGGTTGAATATACTTAGATTAAAATTCTAAAAAAATCCTTTTTGAGTTTGACAGCATGGATTCAACTAGCAAAAGAATTATACCAAAACTATAATTCATAAAAACTTATATTTGACAAGCAGCTGTCAGAGGAAGAAATGAAAACTATTTGATGTTTCAAAAGTTCAAGAGACATCATTTCTGGGTAAATAGTCATTTTACTAATAATGTTATAATAAATGTGGTCAGTAACACTCTGGAATGCCAAAGACCCTCCACGGAGGCAGGCTCAAGACTTACATGGCTTTGGAAAAGTGGGTGTTTCAGAGGATGGCAATCAACTCTGAGGGGTTAGCAAGTAATGAGTGGGAAGGAATGTTACAATGAGGGGCTAAACCTATTTTAATGAACTTTGACTGTGTCATTTACTTCTAAATCCCATCTTCTCCTCCCCCTCCCCTCAGCCTTGGGCAATCTAATCAAAGAATTTATCCCCTAGAACACAATGGGATTAAATTCTGTGTGAGATTGGATGGAGTCTTACCATGCTTGAGGAGAATTAATTCAAGAGTTACTTCCATCTCATCATCAGTAACATCCTTCCAGAGATTGAACTTTAAAATGAGGACTATAGAAAATAGGAAAATTCTAGATCCAAACCATTGGTTATTAATAATTTCTCTCAGCTGCCAATAATTATATAGAAAATAATTATTTAACTCACTCTAATAATTTGAGAAATGCAAATTAAAACAACTCTGAGGTACACCTGACAGAGTATAGGGTCTGAGAGCTCCCTTGAACTCTCCTTGAATCTTACCACTTGATGAGGTGTTTACCTGAGACCATAAGCCTTTCATTATCAGTAGGCCCAAATCTGTACGTTACTCTTAACCTATACGCAAATCTCCAGGTAACCTTCAGTTACTTCCCACCCTTAAGCCCATTCTCTTGGTTCCTGGAGTCTGACCTCTAGTCACCCCAATCCCGTCAAGATCCTCCTCAGAGTCATCCTCAAGACCTTCCCTAAACCTCTCCTCCCATCACCCTAGAACCACCTCTAGATCACTCTCACATCCTTTCTGTATATAAGTTTCATCTTGCCTCCAAGAAAGTGCTCAGATTCAATCTAGCTTAGAGCAGATTCAATATGGCCCACTGGCATTAGTGATACAAATGCTAAAATTTCTTAAGACTTTATCCAGTATGGCTAATCTTTAATAAACTTTGTTTTTCTCTTTGTCTGAGAGAAGGCTTGGGTTGAATTCATTAAAGCAGGACCCAGTGTGTCAGTATTTTGGAGTCCCTTAAACCCCTAACTTCATCACACCTAACATCATAAGACTAGCTAAGGTGACAGAAAAGGAAAATGTCAAATATTGGAGGGTGTGAGGGAAAATTGTTTGTTGCTATTGTTGTTCATCCTTCATTCTGAAAGAAGACCTATGACATCACAAAACCAAAGACATGTCTTGACTTGCCTGTGAATTTCATTTAAGTGAGGCAGAGATGTGCAGTCACCAGCCTCACTCTCTTTTCCAGAGTCATCTGAGTCCAGTGGCAAGAGAGGAGACAAGATGACTGGTCATTGTTCAGGATGCTGTGAGTGACCTTAGCCTTTCTAAATTAAGATCTTTCCCAGAATTCTGTCTGAGGCAATACCATTCAATGACTAACGGCTAGGTAAGAACTGAGACAAAATATTGCATAGTTTGCCATCACAACAGTATCAGTCTGGGAGGAAAAAACCATCAGAGTTTCTGGCCAGAACAGAAAACAATTGCTGTTTGCTCTTACACTGCACCATCACAACCCAAAGAATGAGCAACAGAGGCTTGGGCTGGGGCCAATTATTGACCATTCAATGAAACTCAAAATAATTTGGATTTAAAAACATAGTGAAGTAGCTCCTTTTGAATTCACAATTGGCTTTTAAAAGCCTATTTTTTTTCACAGTTGCATCTCAATAAATCATAAATAAAAACTGAACAGGACAAAGAGTAGATTGCCCCAGCTTTTTGGGGGAGGAGAGGGAGAGAAATAAAATAAATAAACAGAAAATTTTTAAAAATCTAGCCCCTAAACTCCAAGATATCTTTAAAAATGCAGCTCTTTTTGTGGTAGCTAAGAATTGGAAATCAAAGGGATGCCCATCAATTGGGGAATGGCTGAACAAGCTGTGGTATATGAAGGTGATGGAATACTATTGTGCCATAAGAAATGGGGATGATGCAGACTTCATAACAACCTGGAAAAACCTACACGACATAATGCTGAGTGAGCGGAGCAGAGCCAGGAGAACGTTGTGCACAGCCACAGATATATGGATTCCGTGAGGACCAACCCTGACAAACTGCACTTTTCTCAGCAACCTAAGGGGCAAGGACAACTCCAGGGGACTCACGATGGAGAATGCTATCTTCATCCAGAGAAAGAACTGCGAAGTTTGAATACAGATCGAGGCGCACTACATGCTCCCCTTTTTTGCTTCTTTTTTGTTTTTGTTTTTGGGGGTTTTTTTTTGGTTCTGTCTCTTCTTTCTCATGATTCATTCCATTGGTCAAAATTCTTCTCCACGACTTGACTAGTGCATAAATTAATTCAATGCGAAGTTATACATGACAGTTATATGAGATTCCATGCCGTCTTGGGGAGGGAGGGGGGAGGGAGGGGAGAAAAACTGGAACTCAAAACTATGTAGAACCGTGTGTGGTAAACTAAAAATAAATAAAGAAATTTAAAAAAATAAAAAAAAATGTAAGTGACCAAAAGTTATATTGCTTTGGACACTGCACCCATATGTAAGAATATGACACTCTAAGTGGTGATAGGAACCATATGTGGTAAGGGAAGGAGGAGGAGGAGAAAGAAGGAGGAGAAGAGAAGAAGAAGAGTAGGAGAAGAATACAGCCTTCCCAAACTCGAACTGGTAGGTTGATTCCCCAGAGGGCAGTTGTTACTACTCCTAGAATGTTGTTCATCCTTTGTTTTCAAAGAGAACTAATGATATCATCTATGAGAAATAGGTACACAAGCATACTGTTGGTAGAGCTTTGAGCTGGTCCCACTCTTCTTAGAACAATTTGGACTATAGACACAGTAACAGCAATAATATAAAAATAATCAAATGTAAAAGACTTAGCAACTCTGATCAATATAATGATCCAAGACAATTTTAGAGAAGTCATCATTAAAAAAAGTGCTGTCCACCTCCAAATAGAGAATGGATGGATTCAGTGCAAATTGAAGCATGGTTTTTCTTTTCTTTCATTTTTATTGTTCAAACATGGCATAATGTTAAAGGAAAAAGATTTTCCCTGTCCATTAATAGGTCTATGTGACCACATGTTTTCAATCACAGATGTCTTGCTGCTTTGAACTCCAGCCCAGCTGTGATACATCCTGAGTCACATAGAGCCCATTGGGGGAGGAATTTGTCTAAATGGAAGCTGGCTTCAGAGAGGCTTGCTTATAGGAAGGCTTTCACAGCTTTTGGTACTAAGCTAGTTACGCACTAGGGTCATGATGCCTTCTGGTTCTGAGCTTCTTTGCCAAAAGTGTATATATATTATGAGGTGAGATTTTGTTTGGGGGGTTAGCTCACAAGAAGGACCTTTTGATTCCCTGGATGGGACTCTGAATAGCTGTTTGTTAAGACACACACCCCCATAGTGTGATCTGGTGGTGTATGTAGGTGGTTATATTGCTTTATCCAGACAATTGGAGCCCTATCTGTTGATCATTGTGCTTATTTCTCTGTTTGTATTTTCTCCATGTTCAGGGTGCTGACGTTTCCCCTAAACCAGTGAATGTAATTAAAGTAAGATTGTTGACCTCTTTAAAAAGTTGTCTTTCCTATAGAAAAGTAAATCAAAGAACCTGTGCTGGCAGGCCATCTTGGGTGTGCCAGGGTGCTTGCTGTTACACATGACTAATGAAGAAATGTGTTTTAAATGACTTCATATGTGTAATGGGTATCATATGTCTTATCTTGACAATGGGTGGGGGAGGGTGTGGGAGAAGGGAGAGAATTTCGAACTGCCAACCTGAAAATATGGTTAAAAGAGGCAAACAGGCTAGGTGATATATAAATTCATATTGTTTATTCACTTAAGGCAGGTAGATACATGGTCTTGGAGCCAGAAGTTAAAGTCTGACTGTCTGATAAAAAGAATGAAAAGCCTTAAATACATTTTAGAACAACTGAAGATGTCTATGTCATTCAAATTTATGATCTCTATATATGTTTAACGACAGTATGAGAAAGAAATTTTCTTAATTGAATAGGTTGTAAATATAATAAGATCAGAGAGTTGACAAAGTGTCAATTGAAATTACAACCCAGGATATCTGTATTTCCTTTACCATTAACATCACATAACATAGTATATGTCCATAAAATATTAACATAAGAAAAGTCTCATTATTCAAGATAGTGTTTTGGGTAAAGGCACCTCATCCTTAATGGCCATAAATAAAGGAAAATGCTCTTAGTCAGCTCCATCTGGCCTTATAGTTGTTGACACAGGAAGATGCATTCTCTGGGTTTACTCAGAGAATGAAGAAGGGGGTGTCTGTTAGGCCAAGGTGCTTCTTCTGGTTTATTAGTTCAGGCTTTGGCCTTTATTGGGATTCAAATGATCTTAAATGATCATCAGAACTAAAAATAAAAGATGAAATTAAAAAACCTCGCATTTGCAATAATCATTATTCTTCCATAGTGTTTGGAAGAAAATGTAAAAAAAAAATAACAAAAACAAAAACAAAATTACACACACAGCAGTATATGCTGTGGCCATTGCCAGGAAAATAAAAATAGGAAGAAAGGCAGAGCTATTGAGCAATGTCCCTAAGGATAGGTGCCACATAGGACCTTGGCAGAAGCAAGTGAAGCTGGTGAAGATCTGTGGAAAGGCACTGAAAGAAACAATTTTTAGCTGAAAGATGTAGTAAAGCCTGGATAACATATAGCCCACTTAGAGACAATGGAAAAGAAATATACAAGAATGAATACAGAAAACAAAAGGACATTAGAAAACGGAGATTCCCTTAATCATCTGTGAAAGAAAAGGTTGAAATGTTAAGGTGTCAAGGACTCCTTTGACAAGGAATCAAAGCAGATAAAACAAAGGAGTTAGCATAAATAAAAATAACTTCATTGCAGAGGCTTGAGAAGCAAAGAAATCAGAAGTGAGAGAGCCCTTCCCAACCAAGAAGAATGATGTGGAAAAGTTCTGGTTTTCCCTGTGATTATATAAAGTCTAATACAATAAAAATGAAAATCGGATCAAATGAGTAAGGAAATTACTGAAAATCTAGTTTTTTCTTTAAAAGAAAACTTAGAAATTGATGGTGCTTAATATAATCCATATTTGTAAGCTTAAATGTTTCACCATGGTACATGAATTACTAGTAACACACACATACACACATACACACACACAAACACACACACACACACACACACACACACACACACACACACTATACGTTTAGAGGAAAATAATATATTATCTAAAGGGGGAGGGGGAAGAAAGTGCACCAAAACGTCCCAGGAGTGAAAAAGAACAATTTATTGTTAAGTTGGTAATTACTGAACAAGTTGTTCCAAAATACCATAATACTTGGGCTCTTTGTTGATTTAAAAAAAAAAAAACCTTTTAAACAGTTCCACAGTCTCAGCTTACTTCTGTAATTCAAATATATAATAGGGACCCAGGTATGGGAAGAATATTACAGTATTTGATGTCCACATAGAAAACTCTTCTCTATTTAAAACATACTACCAATGCAGTAGCAGCAAAAAACAATTGCTATATTACTTGACTTCCACTCACACCTATGTGCTGCTAAATATTTGGGGGAAGACATGACAGAATCAACGTTGAGCATGATGCCGCAACTGTTTAAGGGACTTACTGAGAGTGTCCAAATAATTCTTGGGAAGAAAAATGGTTATGAGAATGTAATGTTAATGGAATGGGAAGATCTTCTCTGCCCATTAATAGGCCTCACATGGAGCCCATTAAGGGAAGCTTAATTAGGGGATGCTTGCTTATAGGAAGGCTCATACCTTTTCCTAATTTCTGATTAGGCACTGAGTTGCAAAGGTCGTGATGCCCTGGGGCTCTGAGAAGTGTATATATACTCTGAGGTGAGATTTTGCTTTGGGGTCTCACTTGTGAGAAGGACCTTGTGGTTCACTGGTCAAAACTGAGTAGCTATATGTTCAGAGCTCCCTGACTGCTCAGAGGTAAAGGCTCTCTCAATCCAGTGATGTACGTAAAGTATAAAGGAATATTGCTTTGATTCAAGCAGTAGAATGCTGTCTGTTGGTCTTTATTTCTCTACTTGTATTTTCTGTTCATATTTTCTCTGAAGTTCAAGGTGCTGACTTTTCCCTTGAACTAAGTGAATGATATATATGTTTAATTAAAGTAAGATTGTTGACCCCTTAAATAGCTATCTTTCCCAGTAAAGCAGATCTAAGAAACTGCACCATCCTGGGTATGCCAGTGTGGTTGCTGTTACCTATGGCATAGTCAGTAGGATCTACAAACTAGAAGGAAAGTATGGGGACTGGGATAATTGTTTGTTTCCCAGTTGTGGTGGCTATGATTCTGTGGAGACCCAGGAACAGCAGGAGCCTAAGGGGCAACAGGCAACTAGCAATGACAGGAGTGATTTCCTGGGTGCCCAGAGCAAGGTCCCTGGGAGAAAACCTCTACTTCCCCTTCCCACTAGCACTGCTGAGGAGAGAGGTTGGAGAAGCAACTGTGGGAGGAAAAGTTTGGGGGAGATGGGGATGGCCTGAGCCAGGGCTCTAGTGGATTAGCCCAGCACTGGACTGTGCTGGAGGGGTGAGTGCCCTGAGATTGTATTGTGTTCAGAGCCCAGGCAGGAGTCATGAGAGCTTGGAATGGAGCCATGGATCAGGAGCAGAGAAGTGTGTGCATACCAACCCAGCAAGAACAGAGAACTGCCTGTGTGCTGACTTTGGTGAGGTGAGAGCAAAAGCAGAAAGCTGCTTGCATTGGGTCTCAGGCAGAAGCCAGAAGTGGACAGCTCCTGCAGGAGGAGGAGGAACCCTGGTGCTCAGAATTGAGCCTGGGGCAAGATAAAAACTTTTCAGCAAGGCAGGAGTGCTGAATGTGCTTTCCTGCTACATCGTCTATGATGAATGGGTGGAAGTGCCATGGACCCCCAAGAATTCCACCCTATTGGCTTTGTTGCCTAGCCACCCCCCAGGACTTGGAAATGGGAGCTGGAGCAGTGTTAAGATTGGGACTTGGCTTGTTAGAGCCTACACCTGAGAGTGCCAGGAGGAAGCCTGTAATAACAATGTGGGGAGAAGGGCTGTTGTAACAATCTGGCTAGCAGCTGCTGTGGGGGTGAAAAACCAACACAAACCCAACAACAAGAACACTGCAAGCACTAGTTCGTTTGATCTGATTTACTAAGGAAAATAGCATTAAGGGGTTAACAATCTTATTTCAATCAAACACACATATATCATTCACTTAGTTCAGGGGAAAAGCCAGCACCCTGAACTTCAGAGCAAATACAAACAAATTACAAACAGACCAAATACAACTCATAGTTACCAAAAAGCATCAACAACTGAGTTCAGCCAGGAGGCTCTTAAAGTGGCTGCCCAGAGTCCAGTGCTTCCAGGAGTGAGAACTCTGTTCTAGCTTTTTTATACCCTCTTTAGTTGTCATCAAACATCACCCGAGCCTCCAGAACTTTGGATCCTACTATTGACTCTGGTCTTAGCAACTCCCCTTAAGACCCTGAGGGCTTCACACCCACATAGGCTTAAGCACCTAGTAGATAGAGGTTTGGACCTGGGGCTTTGCACCTAGTAAGGCTCAATCAAAGATACTTAATCATTTTAAAACAGTAAGAAAGTCCTACCTTAATTGATATTACAAGGACCCACTCCCAAGAGAACTTTTAATTCAACTTTTTTGTTTGAGATTGAAGGAGGTTGCTCACTCCTCAAAGATTTCGACCCCCAAAGAATATGTTATGTTATATTATGTTATGTTATGTTACGTTATGTTATGTTATGTTTATGTTGTGTTATGTTTATGTTACATTATGTTTATGTTACATTACATTATGTTTACGTTATGTTATATTATGTTTATGTTATGTTATGGTTATGTTTTGTACCTTTGTGTTTTGTTTAAGGCTGCGTGGCTACCCTGGTAATAGGTTATGTTGCTATGTATTTTTGTGAAGTTCATGAAGTGTTTATTTTGTGGGAATTGGATTTATTTCTTAAGAAATCTTAATGCCCACCCAGATACAAGTTGCCTACGTAATGGATATGAAAGATCTTGGGGCCAAATATGATGTTAATGGAATGGGAAGATCTTCCCAGCCCATTAATAGGCCTCACATGGAGCCCATTAAAGGAAGTTTGATTGGGGAGGCTTGCTTGTAGGAAGGCTCATACCTTTTGCTAATTTCTAATTAGGCACTGGGACACAGGGTCGTGATGCCCTGGGGCTCTGAGAAGTTTATATATACTCTGAGATGAGATTTTGCTTTGGGGGCTCACTTGTGAGAAGGACCTTGTGATTCCCTGGTTGAGACTCTGAGGGACTGTATCTTCAGAGCTCCCTGACTGCTCAGAGGTAAAAGCTCTCTCAGTCCAGTGATGTACGTAAAGTGTACAGCAATATTGCTTTGGTTCAGGCAGTTAAGAGCCCAGTCGGTGGGTCTTTATTTCTCAACTTGTATTTTCTCTGTATTTTCTCTGAAGTTCAAGGTGTTGACTTTTCCCCTGAACTAGTAAATGTAATTAAAGATTGTTGATCCCTTAACCGACTATCTTTCCTAGTAAAGCAGATCTAAGAACTTGTACTATTAGACATCTTGGGTGTGTCAGTGTAATTGCTGTTACAGAGAGTCAAGCACTAAGATCTCCCATGACCTGAAGAAATTTAGGGAAGCGGGTACCTCAGCATGTTAGAGTTACAGAATTAGCAATTGAGAGAAAACTCTCCTCCAGTGAGACTATTCACTCTCTGTCTCTCTCTGTCTCTGTCTCTAACTCTGTTTCTCTCTGTCTCTGTGTGTGTGTGTATGTCTGTCTCTCTGTCTCTCTTTCTCTCTCTCTCTCTCTCTCCAAAAATATTTTGCTCCTAGATGAAAAACTCATCCACTCTGGTATATTTTTCGCTATATTCTTTGAAACCACTGAGCCACCTCTTCACATTCTGCAAATTAAGGCTCGTAGCTCTAAATTCCACCATTAAGCAAGGTCTACTCACTCATAATGGCTGTAAGTGGAGTAGCAGGTAGCAAACTGGCCTTAGAACCAGGAAGACCTGAGTTCAAGTTCCTTCTTTAACACAAACTGGCTGAGTGACACTGGGAAAGTGGTTTAACTTCCTACTTGAGATCTTTCCTGTGCAGTATCTTCAGTTTCTGTTTGCTCTTCCTTTGGATACGTGGTGTCACTCACTCTTGGTTATCTGTGATGGTCTTTAGTTTAATCAGCATTTGGTGTTAAGTACTTAAGTCGATGAGCATAATAATACATAATAGTAGTAATACTAGCTAATATTTACAGAGAGCCTACCACATGCCAGGCACTATGGTAAGGTGCTGTTATTATCCCCATTTTAAAATTGGAAGAACTAAGACAAAGAGAAATCAAGAGACTTGTCCAGTTTCTGAGACTTCATGTGAATTCAGATGGTCCTGACTTTAGGCCCAATGCTCCCTCAACTTTACCACCTAGCTGCCTAAGTATAAACTAAAGGCTGCCTTCTCCCTCCAAAAATTACCAATCAGCCGATGACTTGGCCAAAATCACCAATACTGGGCCAAAGACAGAAGTTTTGATACAGCAAACTGTACTGTATTGTTCAGGCCAACTGTTTAATGTAGTGATGAGTATTTAGGGAGCCTCACCTATACAAAAAAAAAAAACACTTCACATGTATAGCCATATTAAAACATGGAAAGCTTTTTATTTTTATCCATATATGTAAATATGAATGAAAAGCCAATTCATAATACGTTATCTATTTTATACTAATTAGTAGATAGGCAAACTGTTTTCAGTTTGTATTTGTCAATTTTCTTTATAAACTCTGATAATCTGCTTCATCAGATGTTATCAATATCATTTTATTATTTTGCTCCTTTCTGATAAAAAGGTTTTCTAAACCTAAAAAACACCTTACCAGGAAAAGTATCTTTTTTTTGTCCTGAACTTCACACTCCTAGACAATACAGATATTTGAGGCACGGCAAATAAAATTTTAGCCTCATACTTCTCTCAAAGACTAGAGGAAAAACAAAAAACTTCCATCTTTATTGAACCCCTTCCAGCTAGTACATAATCAGTACAAGCCCTTGGCTATCCTCCTCTCTACTGTCAGACCTTTAATAATATTTATCCATATCTCCAATGAGCTCTGTCTGACTATTCTTTTAGACAATCCAAAGTGCTCGTTTCTATCTTAAAGACATAGAGCATAACATTTTTGAGGGAATTAGTTTAGGCTTACTCTGATTCTTCCTAGGCTTGCATCACTACTTTTTTTTAATTACAAGAATTTGTTGTTGCTGTATATATGTTTTCCCAGTATAGATATTATTTTAGAAGTAGCCATAAAGTTCCATCTTCCATATTAAAGAGGGAGTTAGACCAAAACATACTCTTAATCACTTGATGTGCACGAATGATGACAAGCTACATGGTCCCCCAACCCCCAAAAAATTACACAGTTACTTCACCTCATGAATTCTTTCTCCAGTAATATCAAAATGTCATTTGGAGTTGATAAATTAAAATTCTGAGTGTATGCCTAGGTAAAATAAAGACCGAAGGCTTTGAACTTGAATCCAGAGGTCAAATTGAAGGGACAAAGTTGACATAAATATCTTGATCTTCTCCACGTGAGACAAATTGTGGATAAATCTCATAAGTAGAATATTGTGGCTAGATAATGTTTGAGACTTACTGGTATGAATAAGAAGAACATTTTTAAAGCACTTAACACTTACCCAAACCCAGACTTAAAGTATATTTTTGGAATGATTAAATAGACCATAAAAGATTTAGAAAGTATCATAGCAACAACAACTAATAACAGTAACAGCAACAATAATAATGAAAGGCAAGACGAATTGCCCTAAGGAAGGTATAGAAAGATTGACATTTCTTTGCCAAAAAAGAAGATAATTTATAGAAATTCTCAGAGCGTAAGAGAAATTGATGAAATTGCAACAAAAGCACTTTTGAATCAAATAGGTATCATTTTACCAAGCAAAGTAAATGGTGATAACAAGGACATGCCATTTGATTTACCAGTAACTGAAAGTAATTTATCTCCAGATGGTGTCCATTAAATAGTTAAGACACAAGAGTGGAATCAAAAGGCTATCTACCAAGCATAAACTGAGCAATGAAAGATTGACAAAGATGCATCAGATAACTGAGTCATGTGTATTTGTTTATAGAAATGGAGGGGTTTATTTTGACAAAGTAGGAACATGTCATTGCAACAAGAAGTTATCCTTAAGGAGTAGATCATGCAAAGAAGTGGTAGAGACTCCCTGGGGGTGGAGCCAAGATGGCGGCTGGAAAGCAGGGACTAGCATGAGTTCCCCACTGAGTCCCTCCAAAAACCTATAAAAAAATGGCTCTGAGCCAATTCTAGAACTGCAGAACCCACAAAAGAGGGAAGCAGCCCAGGACAGCCTGGATGGTCTCTGGGTGAGGTCTAACCTGCACAGAGCTGGGAGCAGAGGGGAGCCGAGCCCAGCCGAGCACAGCGTGAGTGGCACGGACCAACCAGACCAGGAGCCAGGCAAATCAGGCCCTAGTGCCCTGAATCAGTGAGCTGCAGCAGTTAGCAAACTTTTCAACCCACAAACACCAAAGACAACAGAGAAGGTTAGTGGGAAAAGCTGTGGGAATGGAAGGAGTTCGCAGTTCGGCTACCACCCCGGGGGCAGCGGAGGTGGGGCTGCTAGGGAAGTACAGGTTCAGTTGCTTCCAGCCCCAGGCCCACCTGGTGGGAGGAACTAAGTGGCTGATCAGAGCAGGAGTGAAGAACCTGCTGAAGATCTCAGTCCAGGTTGGGGGTTCTTGGGCAAGGAGCAGTGCTGGTGTGGCAGCGCATCTGCCCAAGCTTGGAACATAGTTCTTTAAACTCTACAAGCAGTCATACCCCACTGAAAAACTCAAGGGTCATGTTAGTTGGTTGGGAATATGGCCAGGCAGTGAAAACACACCCAGATTCAGTCTCAGACTTTGGATTCTTTCTTTGGTGACAAAGAAGACCAAAACATACAGACAGAAGAAGTTAACAAAGTCAAAGAGCCTACAACAGAAACCTCCAAGAAAAACATGAACTGGTCCCAGGCCATAGAAGAGCTCAAAAAGGATTTGGAAAAGCAAGTTAGAGAAGTAGAGGAAAAATTGGGAAGAGAAATGAGAAGGATGTGAGAAAACCATGAAAAACAAGTCAATGACTTGCTAAAGGAGACCCAAAAAAATACTGAAAAATACACTGAAGAAAACAACACCTTAAAAAATAGACTAACTCAAATGGCAAAAGAGCTCCAAAAAGCCAATGAGGAGAAGAATGCCTTGAAAGGCAGAATTAGCCAAATGGAAAAGGAGGTCCAAAAGACCACTGAAGAAAATATTACCTTAAAAATTAGATTGGAGCAAGTGGAAGCTAGTGACTTCATGAGAAATCAAGATATTATAAAACAGAACCAAAGGAACGAAAAAATGGAAGACAATGTGAAATATCTCATTGGAAAAACCACTGACCTGGAAAATAGATCCAGGAGAGATAAATTAAAAATTATTGGACTACCTGAAAACCATGATCAAAAAAAGAGCCTAGATATCATCTTTCAAGAAATTATCAAGGAGAACTGCCCTGATATTCTAGAGCCACAGGGCAAAATAGAAATTGAAAAAATCCACCGATCGCCTCCTCAAATAGATCCCAAAAAGAAATCTCCTAGGAATATTGTTGCCAAATTCCAGAGCTCCTAGATTAAGGAGAAAATACTGCAAGTAGCCAGAAAGAAACAATTTGAGTATTGTGGAAACATAATCAGAATAATGCAAGATCTAGCAGCTTCTACATTAAGAGATCAAAGGGCTTGGAATATGATATTCTGGAGGTCAATGGAGCTAGGATTAAAACCAAGAATCACCTACCCAGCAAAACCGAGTATAATACTCCAAGGCAAAATATTTATTGACTTTTAATAAAATAGAGTGCTTCCAAGCTTTCTCAGTGAAAAGACCAGAGCTGAATAGAAAATTTGACTTTCAAACACAAGAATCAAGAGAAGCATGAAAAGGTAATCCAGAAAAAGCACAAGAAAAAGAAATTGCAAGGGACTTACTAAAGTTGAACTGTTTTGTTTACATTCCTAAATGGAAAGATGATGTGTACGATTCATGAGATCTCAGTATTAGGGTAGCTGAAGGGAATATGCATATATATATATATATATATATATATATATATATGTTTATGTATATATATATGTATAAGTGAATGTGTATGTATGTATATATGGAGAGAGAGAGAGAGAGAGAGAGAGAGAGAGAGAGAGAGAGAGGGAGAGGAGAGCAGGCACAGGTTGAGTTGAAGATGAAGGGAAGATATCTAAAGGAAATAAAATCAAAATAAGGGACGAGAGAGGAATATATTTAGAGAGGGAGAAAAGGAGAGATAGAATGGGGTAAATTATCTCACATAAAAGTGGCAAGAAAAAGCAGTTCTGTAGGAAGAGAAGAGAAGGCAGGTGAGGGGGGAATGAGTGAATCTTGCTCTCATCAGATTTGACCTGAGGAGGGAATACCATGCATACTCAATTGGGTATCTTACCCCACAGGAAAGAAGAAGGAAGAAAATAAAAAAGGGCGGGGGGGAATGATAGAAGGGAGGGCCAGATGGGGGTGGAGGTAATCAAAAACAAACACTTTTGAAAGGGGACATAGTCAAGGGAGAAAATTCAATAAAGGGGGATAGGTTAGGAAGGAGCAAAATATAGTTAGTCTTTCACAACATGAGTATTGTGGAAGGGTTACACATAATGATACACATGTGGCCTATGTTGAATTGCTTGACTTCTTAGGGAGGGTGGGTGGGAAGGGAAGAGGGGAGAGAATTTGGAACTCAAAGTTTAAAAACAGATGTTCAAAAACAAAAAAAAAGTTTTTGCATGCAACTAGAAAATAAGATACACAGGCAATGGGGCATAGAAATTTATCTTGCCCTACAAGAAAGGAAGGGAAAAGGGGATGGGAGGGGAGTGGGGCGACAGAAGGGAGGGCTGACTGGGGAACAGGGCAAGCAGAATATACGCCATCTTGGAGTGGGGGGGAGGGTAGAAATGGGGAGAAAATTTGTAACTGAAACTCTTGTGAATATCAATGCTGAAAACTAAATATATTAAATAAATAAATAAAAAGAAAAAAAAAAGAAGTGGTAGAAACTGTACAACATATCACTGCAGGCTATAACCCCCCTCTGTTGGCAATCAAAATGGGCTCTTAGCTCTCAGTTCAACCAAGTGCCCTTGAAGAGTTTGGCCTTTATTTCCTTGATTAAATTAGGAGTCCTTGATGATCTCCTTGCCTCAAGGGAAAGCCTAGTTGTACATGGGTTTGAGTGACATGTTTGTGACATCAGAGGCTTTTAGATCACGTGGGTTTAAGTCACATCTTTGTGATGATTTTAGGTCACGGGGGTGAGTGGCATATGTGACTCACCCTTGACCCTAAAAAAGATATAAAACCAGAGGTTGGCTTTCTCTTTTTTGGAGCTCTGACCCACAGCAGTGGTGGCGCGCATGACTCTCGGCCAGCCCTTGTTATGAGCTCCCGGGCTGAACTTAGATGTTGGTAACTACGTAGTAACTATGTTGGTAACTATGAATTGTATTTGGCCTGTCTGTCGATGTTTGTAATTTGTTTGTATTTACTCTGAAGTTCAGGGTTCTGGCTTTTCTGCCTGAACTATGTGGATGGTATTTGTATGATGAATTAAAGTAAGCTTGTTAGCCCCTTAACATTGCTTTCCTTAGTAAAGCAGATCAAAAGGACCTGGACTTGCAACATTCTGTGAGCTGGTTGTTGTTGATTTTACACCCCCCACAGCAGCTGCTAGTCGAATTGTTGAAACACCCCCTAAGTATATAGCAATGCATAACCTGGTGGCTAGAGTTATATATCAGAAGCTTACCAGCTTTCATGGACTAAACAGATGACAAATCTCCAAATTACAAATACAGTCCCAGAGATCTCAAGCCAATTAACTGTTCTAGATTGGGAATATTATCACAGATCACACTGTTGATCATAATAGCATTGCTCCATAAGACCTAAATACAATATTTTAGTGATGTCACCACACGGAATACTTCTAATCTCTAAACTGAATGGAATAAAAAGCTTTAAAAACTGCAGATACCTAGCAGAAAAATTCATGTTCATGTCAAAATATGATGAAGTATATTTCTTCCCTGTTACCTTGTTAGAGAACAGAACATGATTTCAGTAGACCTATAGGAGATAACCTTACATCCTGATACTTTGTCTTAGTATTTAAAAAAGAGTTATTTTGCCCATTTGTGCAATACATACAATCAATACATCAATAAATACAAAAGAAAAATATTGGAATAATGACTTGTCCCAGAGTTGTTTTTTTTTATGAACTCCATCAAACGAGATGAAAAGAAATAATTTCCTACTTAATAATAACACTTTTATGCAGCCCTTTCGGGTTCATGAATTTCATCCATAAATTATTTCATTTCATCCTTGCAACAACCCTGTGATCCAGGTGCTATAGAAATTCTTATCCCTATTTAACATGTGAGGAAACTGAGGCTCTGGAAAGTCAAACAGTTTGCCCAGGGTCATACAGCTTAAAAGTATCTGAGACAGGAGTCAAAACTATAACTTCCTTACCCAAAGTTCAGGACCCTATCCTTAAATCAGAGGCTGTTTTTGCCTTCATATCTCCAACAGCCTAATAGCACCTTGCATACAGCAGGTGCTTAATAAATGCATGTTGAATTGAACTAAACTATTGAATTGGCCATGCATGATCTCTAAACAGTGCTGGAGATCATAAGGCAAAGAAAATTGATGCTTGAGTCTGATCTCCCCCAAAATTTACAACTTAAATTTCTTAGAAGATAATGGGAGATGGGCCTCGTCTGCTTCTTTTAGTAATAATAATAGGTGATTTTCATATTGCACTTTAATATGTGTAATGGGTTTCACCTGATTTATTTATTATGGAGACTCACAGGCATTGTTATCCCCATTTTATATAAAGAAATTTACAGAGTGGATGTGACAGAGGAATTTCAATTTCAGTCCAGATATTCCTGACTTCGAGTCTAGATTTCTTCCTTCTAAACCATACAATCTTTCCTTTTTAATATGTTTATTTAGAATTTAGTTTTACTAATTGTGCAAATTTCTTGGTATTAACACACAAAACACAGTGTTTCCGCACAAAGAATCATAGATTTGTAGCTGGGAGGGACCTCATAAGTCATCTGTTACAACACCTTCACTTTACAGATGACAGAGCTAAGAAATTAGCTGACTAAGAAATCAGGGTCACACTTCCAGTGAAGATGGGGTCAAGACAAAATCTTAGGTCTTCTGACATCAAATCCAGCACTCTTTCTACAGTAACCTCGACAGTGTCAGGGTTTCCATCAGGAAAGGAGAGCAGAGTTGTGGGATTGTTATCTTATCTATTTCCTTAATCCCCTCACCCCATTCCCATTGCATTTATGTAAACCTCTAGCAGGTTTCTACCAAAAGTTTCTGCAAAAGGCAAGATCAAGACACTTCATGGCTTTAACTTTTGAATTTGGTCCTTTTAGGAGCTACCTCTACCTCTTTGTTGCTAATTAACGCAAAAAGAATTCCACCATTACTAAAGGTCTGCTGACATGGCTGTCCAAGACACTTTAAAAACTTTTTAGTCACCATAAGTGGAATAGTCCACTTATAAAACTATCCTCGGGCCAAGAACACCTAGGTTTGAGTCCCACCTGTGAGGCAAATCATTAATCTTCTCAGTACTCTAGAAACCCCCCTAAGATTTATAAGTTGTAAAGAATGTAAAGCCCTTTATTGCTAGAAGTCCTCATTAGCAGTTCCCTATACTAAAGAAATCAAAGAAACAATTTCTATTCCTATCCCCAAGCTGCTAGAAAACCCATTAAAGATCTTGAAGAAATATTCATTTCATTTAATGCTGAATGCCAAAACGAAGAGGAAATTGGCTTGCTAAGGATCATCAGGAACAATCAGCTCCCCCCAAATTCTGAAGCAGTTATTCAGTCTTAATAATGTGCTCAATATTCTATCTTTTGATGCTTCGTTTCCTCTTCAGCTCAGCCGATAAAATACTCCTTAAATGAAAAGCCTTAAAAGCTTGGGGCTTTAGATACTTTTTGCTCATTTCTCCTCTTTCGGTCATGACTATCGTTTTGAAGAAGTCACTCTATACAAGTGTATTTCTCATCTAGCTATATATATATATCCAAGGTTGAAAGGTAACTTGAAGAAATCCTACCATGTTTTCTTGTAGAAACATTGTCTTAAAGTACTTCTAGAAATCCAGCTTCCAAACACCAAAGGAAATTGGAAAGAGGTTCAAGGAAATGAACAGTAAGATGAAAGGAATAGAGAAAGCTCTGATGGGTGGAGAAAATTGGGTTTTAGAGGTAGGAAAGACCTATTCCCATCTCTCCATTACATATTTACTACTATAGTTCAGGCCATCATCATTTCCTACAAAGCCTATTACACTGGCCTCATATTTGGTTCTCCATGTCTTGTCTCTTCCCTCTCTAGTTTGCCCTCCATCCTGCTGCCAAATTGATGTTTCTATCAGACATGGATCTGACCATATCACTCTCCTATCTATAAATCTACAAGTGTTTCTGATGGTTATAGAATAAAATTTAAACCTTCATCCTGTCATTTAAAGTTTTCCTCAATCTATCATGTACCTTCTCAGTCTTATTTCATATTATATCTCTTCATGGATTTCACAGTCCAGCCCAAATGGAATATTAGCTTTTCTCCATGTTCAATCTCCTGCCTTGTGCATTTGCAGAGATTATTCCCCATTTCTGGAATACTCTTTCTTCACCTGAACCTCTTTAGTCCTTAGTTTCCTTCAAGGTTATATTCAATACCATCTTCTACCTGGGACCTTTACTGGTTTCCCTAGTTATTGGCAAATTCAATGTCTTGAAAACAGTGTATACTTACTTTTTATGATGTACCTTGTATTTACTCATTGCTGTATTGTATGACCTTAGCAGAACATAAGCTTCTTGAAGGCAGGGACAATTATTTTTGTCTTTGTATACCCAGACACCTAACACATCGTCTTACTAATTTCTTGTTTCCATGGACATGCCCTGTGATTTTACTGGTATAAGTAAATCCCACTAAGAAATCTCAGTCCACAATTACAGTTCAGCCAGTGCTCTGTTGTTGTTATCCTCCATTCTTAAAAAGGACCAAAATGACAGCACTATGCTAGAGTCAAGTTTCAATATGTCCAGCTGTGGCTGACGAGACCAATACAGGCTTGGAATGCTCTATCCCAGGTTGAGTACAAGTAGTCCATTTGGACATTTAAGGAGGATATTCTAAATTTGCACATCCTGTGTTTCCTTTGAGCTGTTCCAATTCTGCTTTACTCAGAGAGCACAGAACCTTCTCTGATATGGGGGCACCATGCTGAGAGGTCCTGTGCCAATGTCTCCCATGTCACACAATCAATTCCAAAGTTCTTGAGAGTGTCTTTGTGTCACTTCTTCTGACCACCATGTGAATGCTTGTCCTGTGTGAGTTCTCCATAAAATACTCTTTTTGGCAAGGGTACATTTTGCATTAAAACAATATGGCCAGTCCATCGGAGTTGCACTCTCTGAAGCAGAGTTTGAATGTCTGATAGTTTAGTTCAAGTAAGGACCTCAGTGTCTGGTACATTATTTTGCCAGCTGATCTTCAGAATCTTCCTAAGACAATTCACATGGAAGTGATTCAGTATCCTGGCATGGCATTGGTAGACTGTCAAGGTTTCATGGGCATACAACAATAAGGTCACCACAATGGCTCTGTAATAAGTCTAATACCTCTTCTCTCCCATCCTTTCCTTCAGAGCCTATCAAACACTGAACTAGCTCTGGCAATGTGTGTATCAACCTCATTATCAATGTGTACATCTCTATAAAGTGCACTACCAAGGTAAGTGAACTTATTCACAGCATTCAAAACTTCTCCATTTGCTGTAACTGGTGGTTCCACATATGAATGGTGTGGTATGGTGGTGGCTGATGGAGCACCTGTGGATTCTTGGTGTTAATTGTTAGACCAAAATTAGCAAAAGCAGCAGGGAACTGATCCATATATTGTTGCATCTTAGCTTCAGAGGCTGTATTGAGTGCACAATCATCCGCAAACAGAAAATCATGCACTAACACTCCCTCCACTTTGTCATAAGACTGTCATTCACTTCTTTTGGCAGTCATACAAGCTTGTTGACTAGATTGGTTTTGATTGCAAAACCTACACCAGCTTCACAGAGCTCCCCTTTATTGTAACCACTCCAGAAAAAAGAAGTGTTTCCAGCTCGAACTTCAGTAAGCTGGCCTTCATTTGCCAGTTTTGATTCACTCAGGGCTGCTATTTGGATGTGATATCTGCAGAGTTCTCTTGCAACAAGAGTTGTTTGTCTTTCAGGCCTACTGAAGCCCTTGCTCTATATGCCAGAGGAATCCTGACTTTGACCAGTCAGTCAATCCATGATTGAGTGTGGCTGCTTATTTGACACATAATATGCACTTGATAAAAACGTTTGTTTAGTTGAATTGAACTGAAAGGCCCATTAGTCTAGAAAATCATGAGTTGACTACAGATTCGAAAATGAATATAAAGTTACCGAAAGAGAGTATTGGTAAATGGTGCATTTCTCATCCTTCTTCCTTTACTTCTCCCATAAAAGAAAGTACAACAACCTTTTATATTGATCTATACAAATTCTTATCAAAACAAGCCTGAAGCCTTTGGCTAATAATTTCTAATTTTACTAAGTTGAAAAAAATAAATGAAACAGAGTTCCTTGTAGTAAAAGTAGAGAATAGTAGTTATAGGTCCTACACATAAGTAAACTTTATTAATTACAACTATTTTCAAAGAAAAATGTGTCAGAAATGTGGCAACTTCATAGCTGAATTATAGTGCAGCCAATTGTAATTTAGACAAGTTTAACTGAGATAAAGAGAAGTTTTCTTTCTAGTGAGGCTTCTCAGCTCTCATGCCTGGAGTGATTCAGTTCAATTCATTCACCTTTGGACCATGTTCTGATTCACGAAGTGCTGCAAGAGTTATATTTAGAGGTGATATGAAGTGTCACATGCCAAGAAAAATCTAATGCTTTAACCATTATCTTTGTTTTCACATATACTACCTCTAATCCCCCAAGCACCACATGTTGTAACCCTCCCTCACTGAGGTGTGAAGGTTAATGAGATGTCAGGGCATGCAGCTTGGATTTGTTGCTTGGGTGGTCTCAAGTTAGACTCTTTGAAATTAATCTAATTAGTATGGTTCCAATTGAGGATTTTATTAGGTGGAAGTGAGGAATAAAGCTTTTAAATATTAAAGCTTGGTGACAGTTGAATTTCAAGAGCTCTCAGGAACTATTCTGTAGGGACTAGTGATCTAATTTGTCCAACTTTAGTATAGATTCTAAACCTAGAATAAGATGTGGAACTTCTGACCTTACATCCCTTTGTGCTGTCAATGAGCAGCCAAGGTATTAATTAGTAGAACCCCACAAGGATCTTTTAAAGTTTGATTTATTGCATGATCATTTTGGTTCCTGTTCCTGGATTCTGTCAACATTATAAGTGGTTAAGATTGAGTAGGAAACTCTGAAACCTAACAATGTATATATGAAGATATGTCTGGATCACGATGGATGAGGATTGTCTTCAGCAAAATTCCAGATTGCTAGTGACCAGGATAGACTAGAATCTATTTTAAAATTAAAAAAAAGAATTAAAATTTTCATTTGGGTCCAAATTTCATCTCTATTGCACCCAATTTCAGACCAAATGATTATGTTCTCATTTAAACACCCCTGCTTGAATGCTCTTATTTCTTTTTCTCCTATTCCCAGGCATAAAATGAAACAGTTGGACATAACTGTTAGGTATAAAAAATTAAACAGATCAGTTATAGATACTGAGCAATTTCCTATTCTACGTGTCTCAGTGATAGAATTGGTCTTGTGCTGATGTCTCTGATTCAGCTGCCTAAACACGGTGTCAGAATGCAGGCTCTCACATTATCTAGCTAGCTAGGTGGCAACCTTAGATAAGTCATTTCATTTCTTTGTAGTTCATTTCCCTCATCTCCATAAAGCTAGGTCTCTGATTAGTGCAAATCTCCTGAAGTGGGTACATTATTCAAATTCACACTGCATATTTCTATTGGACTGGAACCAACTAGCATATTTTACATAATTATTACTTCTAATAATGTGATTTTGAATAAATACAGTTTCTTCAGGGAATTCATTATTCATGCTGATTAGAACTTAGCTATATACAATTTTCTACTTATAGCTCCTTAAGGGTAGATTTTCTCTTTGTATCCCCCAGAATCCAGCATAATGCCTTGTACATAATAGGTGCTTAACAAATTTTTGTTGAATTGATTTTGGGCAGGTGCATCTGTAAAATTAAGTTAACAATGCCTGCCTCATGGGGTAATTATGTGGATAAAATAATCAGAAAGAACTTTGAAATTTTCAAAACATAATGTAAATGCTAGATGTTCTTAACCCTGGTATTACGGGTAGTACTGAATTTTGGGATAATTAGAAAGCTAAGATAAAGTGGAATGATTCTGCTCCCCAAGCATAGGGTTGCTCTTAACCCAACACATACAATTCAACTCAATTCAATCCAATGCAATAAAAATATGTTGAACAATATATTGTGCCCAGAATTATGTTGGTCTTTTAGATCAAGCTTATTCTTAAATCTATTTTAAATATGTTTGTTGTTTTAGTGAAGGCCTGGTAAATGAACCATTAACTGACATAGAGAAATAAGAGATGTTTGTTTCACTTTGATAATAAAGGCTTAGGCTAAACTGAATATTCTATGCCCTAGTGTAGGTCATCCTCACCATTAAGTTGGACAATAAGCACCCCATAAGAGAACTCATTATGTTAATACTTTATGGCATTCTCTGATTGATTCATTAAAGTACCAAGTTGGGGCTAACTCAAAAATGAATTCCTCTTTATGCCTAAAATGTTTCCATTCTTATCAAGTGGAAGGTGAATTGGACTGAGACGATCATTAATAGCTCAGAATGCTACCTTAAAGCAAGGTCATAATTTGGATTTAATTTAATAAGAATTTTTATGTACCTTTTGTGAGCAGAGCACTGTGGTAAGTGCATAAAAGGATAGAACCTAAAGGAGAGTAACAAGGATAATGAAGGGAAACATTTGAAGGAACTGGAGATATTTAGGCTGCAAAATTATGTTAGTTATATACACTTTGTCTCCCCCTTTGGAATATAAGCTCCATGAGGGCAGGAACTATTTTTTAAACATTCATTTTTAAATTTTGAGTTCTAAATTCTCTCCTTCCCTCCACTGCCCACTGAGAAAGCAAGAAATATGATACCTGTTACGTAAATGAAGTCATGCAAAACATATTTCCATGTTAGACATGTTGAAAAAACAAAAAAGCAAACAAAAGTAAAGAAAGTGAAAAATATGTTTCAACCTGCACTCAGAGTTCATTAGTTCTCTCTCTGGATGTGGATAGCAATTTTCATCATGAGTCCTTTGGAATTCTCATGGATCATTGTTTTGATTGCAAAAGCTAACTCTTTCACAATTTATCATTAAAACACTGCTGTAATTGTGTAAAATGTTCTCCTGGTTATGCTCAATTCATTTTGCATCAGTTCATATAAGTTTTCCCAGGTTTCTCTGAAACCATACTGCTCCTCTTTTCTCATAGCAAAATAACATTCCATCACAATCATAGAACATAACTTGCTTAGTCATTCCCAAATTGATGTGTGTCCCGTCAATTCCCAGTTCTGTGCCACCATAAAAAATTGGTGCCTCAATTTGGAACCATGTCCAAAGGGCATGATACTGTCTGCATACCCTTTGATCCAGCAATATTGCTACTAGGTCTGTATCCCAAAGAGCTCACAAAAAAGGGAAAAGGACCCACATGTAAAAATATATTTATAGCAGCTATTTTTGTGGTGGCAAAGATTTGGAAATTGAGGGGATGTCTATCAATTGTAGAATGGCTGAACTAGTGGTAATATGTGAATGTAATAAAATACTATTGTTCTGTGAGAAATAATGAGCAATCAGATTTCAGAAAAAACCTAGAAAAATTAATATGAACTGATGCTAACTGAAGTCAACAGAACCAGGAGAACATTGTAAACAGTAACAACAACATTGTGCAAGCATCAGCTTTGATAGATTTAGCTCTTCTAGCAATAAGATGATCTAAGACAATTCCAAAAGACTCATGATGGAACATTTTATCCACATCCAGAGAAAGAACTATGGAATCTGAATGCAGATCAAAGCATACTATTTTCTCTTCTTTTTTGTTATTGTTGTTGTTTTCTGTCTCTTATGTTTTTTTCCTTTGGTTCTGATTCTTTTTTCACAACATGACTAATGTGGAAATATGCTTAATATGATTGTACAAGTATAGCCTATATCAGATTGCGTGCTATCTTGGGAAAGGGGAGGGAGAGGTAGGGAAAAATGTGGAACTCACAATCTTATGAAAGTGAATGCTGAAAACTAAAAATAAATTTAAAAAACATTAAAAAGAGAAAAAATTTTAAAAACAGCTTCTCTAAATATTTATGTGCATATAGGTCTCCTTTCCTTTTCTTTGATCTCCTTAGGATACAGATCAAATAGTGATATTGCTGGGTCAAAGGGTATGCACAGTATTATCACCCTTCGGGCGTAATTCCAAATTGTTCTCCAGAATGGTTGGAACTGTTCACAACTCCAAAAACAATGCATTAGTGTACCCATCTTTTTAACATCCCCTCCAACATTTATCATTTTCCTTTTCTGCCATATTAGCCAATCTGGAAGGTAATACCTCAGAATTGTTTTAATTTTCATTTGTCTAATCAATAATGATTTAGAACATTTTCTCATATGACTATAAATGGCTTTGATTTCTTATGAAAACTACCTGTTCACATCCATTGTCCATTTAACAATTGGGAATGGCTGTTATTTTTATAAATTTGACTCAGTTCTCTGTATATTATACAAATGAGGCCTTTATCAGAGACACTGGTTATAAATATTCTTTCCCAGTTTTCTGCTTCCCTTCTAATCTCAGTTGTTGTTTTTTATATATAAATGTTAACTGTTGTTGTTACTAGAGCCGACTAGGTGAAGGAGTTGTTAGAATGTTAGACTTGAAGACAAAAATGCCTGAGTTCATTTCTGATTCAGACACAGTACCTATGTGACCCTAGAAAAATCACTTGACATCCCCTAGACTCAATTTCATCTTCTATCAAATGGAAATAATTATATCACCTATCTGACAGCTTTAATGTGACAATCAAATGAGATTACTTATATAAAGCACTTTGCAAATATTAAAATGTAATAAAATGTTATCTATTATAACATTACCCTAGTCAGAATACCTCTGAACTACTGTGATCAGTTTTGAATGGCACAGGTAAAGAAGGACGTTGATGGGCCTGGTCACATCTAGAGGAGGACAGTCAGGATAGTGCAAGGTCCTGAATCTGTGTTTATAAATGGATCAAGTGAAAGAACTGGCTATGGTTAGCTTGGAGAAGAGAAAACTCATCAAGGAGCTGGGGAAATGATACCTGTGTTCAAGTATTTGAAGAACAGTCATGAAAATGGGGTGGGGAGCTTAGATTTGTTTTTATTCTGCCCTAGAGGGCTGAAGTAGGAGCAATGGGTGGAAGCTTCAAAGAGATCTGTTTAGAGTTGATATCAGGAAAATCTTGCTGGAAACTAGAGTTGTCCATAAGTGGAATAGTCTGCCTCTAGAAATAGTAAATTCTCTGTCCTTTAGGGTTTTAGAGAACAAGCTGAGTGATGATGAGCACAGTTAATAACGATTATTTTCATATATGGATTGTGGTCCCTCTTGACTCATAAATTCTATAATTCTTTGATGCTCTAGGGGAAGACTGAGCCAAATGAGGAACCTGGCTTCAAATGAAATTTCTCCGAAAAAAGAACAGAACAAAACAAACCCCAAACCCTGATTTCTGCTGTCTGGACTATAAATCCTGAATCTTGGCTCATTTACACCATTGATATGAAAGACACAGTTAACACAACAAACTATGCAAATATCAGGACGGAAGAAATAAACCCATGCAGAGAATATCAGAGGCAGGAGCTAACTCAGTTCAAGCATTTTCAATCACATTGTGGTATTGTTGTGTGCATTCCAAGCTAATGCTCTATGTGACCAACTTGATGAGAATAATGAATTGTGATTACAATGACATTTGCATTGTAGCAAATGGAAAGAGATTATGATTTATCAATTAAGTCATGGACAAGAAAATATCATCTCTGTCATTTTTCTACTTTATTTTTTCTTAACTAATAAAAATGCTAAGTGATTAAGAACTTAGCAAATATTTTGCGTGAACAAAATATTTATTATTATGCAAACCAAATATATCACAAAATGCACCAAAAGCAGTTGTTGCAACAAAGGATTAAATTTGGGACATGGAGGGGGGCGGAGCCAAGATGGCTGCTGGAAAGCAGGGACTAGCATGACCTCCCTGCCGAGTCCCTCCAAAAACCTATAAAAAATGGCTCTGAACCAATTCTAGAATGGCAGAACCCACAAAACAGCAGAGGGAAGCAGGGCTCCAGCCCAGGACAGCCTGGATGGTCTCTGGGTGAGGTCTATCCTACACGGAGCTCGGAGCTGGGAGCTGGGAGTGGAGCAGAGCAGAGCCCAGCATGGGCTGCGCAGACCAACCAGACCAGAAGCCAGGTGGAATGTGCCCTAGCGCCCTGAATCACTGAGCTGCGGCAGTTACCAGACTTCTCAACCCACAAACACCAAAGACAGCGGAGAAGGTTAGTGGGAAAAGCTGCAGGAGTGGAAGGAGTTCACGGTTGGGCTACCAGCCCTAGGGGTAGTGGAGGTGGGGCAGCTACAGCTGTTGTTGCTTCTGGCCCCAGGCCGACCTGATGGGAGGAATTAAGTGGCAGATCAGAGCAGGAGTGCACAGCCTGCTGAAGATCTAAGCCCAGTCTGGGTTGGGGGTTCTTGGGCAAGGAGCAGTGCTGGGGTGGCAGAACTGGCACATCCCCGCAGAACATGGAACACAGAACTCTTTAGTCTACAAGCAGACATACCCTGCTGAAAAACTCAAGGGTCAAGTTAGTTGGTTGGGAATATGGCCAGGCAGTGAAAACACACCCAGATTCAGTCTCAGACTTTGGATTCTTTCTTTGGTGACAAAGAAGACCAAAACACGCAAACAGAAGAAGTTAACAAAGTCAAAGAGCCTACAACAGAAACCTCCAAGAAAAACATGAACTGGTCCCAGGCCATGGAAGAGCTCAAAAAGGATTTGGAAAAGCAAGTTAGAGAAGTAGAGGAAAAATTGGGAAGAGAAATGAGAAGGATGCGAGAAAACCATGAAAAACAAGTCAATGACTTGCTAAAGGAGACCCAAAATAATACTGAAAAATACACTGAAGAAAACAACACCTTAAGAAACAGACTAACTCAAATGGCAAAAGAGCTCCAAAAAGCCAATGAGGAGAAGAATGCCTTGAAAGGCAGAATTAGCCAAATGGAAAAGGAGGTCCAAAAGACCACTGAAGAAAATACTACTTTAAAAATTAGATTGGAGCAAGTGGAAGCTAGTGATTTTATGAGAAATCAACATATTATAAAACAGAACCAAAGGAATGAAAAAATGGAAGACAATGTCAAATATCTCATTGGAAAAACCACTGACCTGGAAAATAGATCCAGGAGAGATAATTTAAAAATTATTGGACTACCTGAAAGCCATGATCAAAAAAAGAGCCTAGATATCATCTTTCAAGAAATTATCAAGGAGAACTGCCCTGATATTCTAGAGCCACAGGGCAAAATAGAAATTGAAAGAATCCATCGATCACCTCCTCAAATAGATCCCCAAAAGATATCTCCTAGGAATATTGTCACCAAATTCCAGAGCTCCCAGATCAAGGAGAAAATACTGCAAGCAGCCAGAAAGAAACAATTTGATTAATGTGGAAACACAATCAGAATAATCAAAGATCTGGCAGCTTCTACATTAAGAGATCAAAGGGCTTGGAATACGATATTCCAGAGGTCAATGGAGCTAGGATTAAAACCAAGAATCACCTACCCAGCAAAACTGAGTATCATGCTCCAAGGCAAAATATGGATTTTTAATAAAATAGAGGACTTTCAAGCTTTCTCAGTGAAAAGACCAGAACTGAATAGACAATTTGACTTTCAAACACAAGAATCAAGAGAAGCATGAAATGGTAATCAAGAAAAAGAACAAGAAAAAGAAATTGCAAGGAACTTACTAAAGTTGATCTGTTTTGTTTACATTCCTACATGGAAAGATAACATGTATGATTCATGAGACCTCAGTATTAGGGTAGCTGAAGGGAATATGCATATATGTATATATGTTTATGTATATATATATATATAAGTGAATGTGTATGTATGTATATATCTATGTGTGTATATATATATATATATATATATATATATAGAGAGAGAGAGAGAGAGAGAGAGAGAGAGAGAGAGAGAGAGGACACAGGGTGAGTTGAAGATGAAAGGAAGATATCTAAAAGAAATAAAATCGAATTAAGGAATGAGAGAGGAACATATTGAGAGAGGGAGATAGGGAGAGATAGAATGGGGTGGATTATCTTGCATAAAGGTGGCAAGAGGAAGCATTTCTGTGGGAGGCAGGTGACGGGGGAATGAGTGAACCTTGCTCTCCTCAGATTTGGCCTGAGGAGGGAATACCATACATACCCAAGTGGGTATCTTACCCCATAGGAAAGAAGAGGGAAGAAGATAAAAAAGGGGGGGGGGATGATGGAGGGGAGGGCAGATGAGGGTGAAGGAAATCAAAAACAAACACTTTCAAAAGGGGACAGGGTCAAGGGAGAAAATTCAATAAAGGGGGATGGGTTGGGAAGGAGCAAAATATAGTTAGTCTTTCACAACATGAGTATTGTGGAAGGGTTATACATAATGATACACATGTGGCCTATGTTGAATTGCTTGACTTCTTAGGGAGGGTGGGTGGGAAGGGAGGAGGGGGGAGAATTTGGAACTCGAAGTTTTTAAAAACAGATGTTCAAAAACAAAAAAAAAGTTTTTTGCATGCAACTAGAAAATAAGATACACAGGCAATGGGGAGTAGAAATTTAGCTTGCCCTACAAAAAGGAAGGGAAAAGGGGATGGGAGGGGAGTGGGATGACAGAAGGGAGGGCTGACTGGGGAACAGGGCAACCAGAATATACGGCATCTTGGAGTGGGGGGGAGGGTAGAAATGGGGAGAAAATTTGTAATTCAAACTGTTGTGGAAACCGTTGCTGAAAACTAAATATGTTAAATAAATAAATTAAATTTAAAAAAAAGAAAAAAAATTTGGGACATGGAGATTCAGATGGAAGCTGTTTTGCTGTCTGGTAGAGGTGAAGAGGATTAAAGTATCTGAAGGTAACAGGATATTGCAATAATAGCCAAGTTCCAACATCATCTGGTTTATAGTTATAGCTAGAAAGGGCCTTTGAAATCATTAATTCCCTTCTCATGTCACAGTTTAAGAAAAACACAGATACACACTTAACTAGCAGAGTCTGGACTAGAATTCTGGGTTTCTGTCTACCAAGATGCTGTTTCCTTCTATCACCCTTCAGACACCCTCTCACAAGTGCCCATGGTGAGTCAGTCCTTGCTATATATGTCCTCTATCATAAGGGGCTGTGGGAAAGTCCTAGACACTTCTCCTGCTCCATCTTGAGAATTCATTCCCATGGATATAGGTGGCCCATTTTGATTAAATAAGAATTAAGAATCAAAAAGAATAATTACAAGATCAGAGAAAATTAACCTTTGTGTTTGTGAAGAATGTTGAGAGATTTTAGAGGTCATTTTCTTTCATAGGGTTTGGAATGAAGTTTCAGTCCCCTCTTGAACTCACACTTATCGGCTCAATTCAACTGAACAAATCTTTGCTGATACCTTTGCTGAACATTTACTATATGTTCATTAGTATCATAGGCATTAAAGAAGTGGAGAATGCAAAGTATAACATGTAGTCTCTGCCCTCAAGGAATCTACAATCTAGTTATAACCTAGACCATTGAAAAAAACAAGAACATATTTGGTACCATTCAATCAACAAATCAACAAATAATTATGGATTGTAGATCATGAAGAATAGCAAGCATTCACATAGGGTTTTGCGTTTTTCAAGTTGTTTTATATATGCCAATAATCTGGGGTGGTATTTGCTACTGTTATCCCTTTTTATAAATGAAAATACCATCATGGGAATAGGTGGCAGGATGGATAGAGTATTGGACTTAGAATTAGTAAGTCCCAAGTTCTTCTGACCTCATAAAATTTCTAGTTATTACGCGACCCTGGGCAAGTCACTTAATTTTTGTGACTCAGTTTCCTTATCTGTAAACTGAGGATAATAATACCATCTATCTCCAGGGTTGTTGTGAGGATCAATGAGGTAATATTTATAATGTTATTTACAAGTCTTAAATTGCTATACTAGTATTAGGAATTATTATTATGTGGAAGGCTGAATGCCTTAAGTTCATAGAGGAAAAATAGACATAGATTCTTTTCCTTTTTCCCCAAGATAATTAGGGACAAAGGGAAAGAAGCTATATGTTCTAAAATATTTATAGCAATGCTCTTTGTGATGGCAAAGAACTTGAAATTATGGAGATGCCTGTCCATTAGTGAATGGCTGAACAGGTTATGGCATATGATTGACATGGAATACTACTGTGCTATAAGAAATGATGACTGATAGTAGAAACTCATGTATAGACTTGTACAAAATGTACAAAAATGTGTATAGACTTGTACAAAATAATGAAAAGCAAAATAAGCAGAACCAAGAGAATGTTGTATACAGTAACAACAATATTGCTTTAAGAACAATTTTGCTTGATCAATTCATTTTGACTATTATAAATACTGAAATTAACTACAAAGGACATATGAAAGAAGATGCTATCTAGATTCAAAGAAAGAACTGATAAATAGAACTATGTATAGAATGGTGTACATGTGTGTATATATATGTGTGTGTGTATACATATATATATGCATGCACATATATATGTATAAACATATTTGGGTCTAATGATAGCCATCTCTACAATGGGGGAGGGGAGGAAAGAAAAAAGGGGGAAAAATAAAATTACATGATAACTTTATTATATATTTAAAAGGAAAAGCAAGTTGTACATAATAGATTTGCGGTTTCAAATACAATCATCTTTTTTCTATTCTATTATGTTATGGAAATGTTTATTTTATTCCGTAAGTTCAGAATAAAATAAATTTAAAAAAATACTAGGATTCCTACCTTCAAAGTGTTTTTAAGCTGACTAGGGAAAAGATGTATATGCAATAAACAATATATACAAAAACTAGGCAGTGTATGATTGATTGCCAAATGAATACTTGGGAGAATAAGTAGTAAAGAGATTCAGAGAGAAGATAATTTTAGGTTTGAGTAATCAAGGATGGCTTTCTGGAAGAGGTGGACTAACAGAAGGGATAGAAAGAAATATACTTTTTCTCACTGGTACATGCCACCAAACAAAACTTGGCCATGTCTTAGGGCACAAAAACCTCATAATCCAAAACAGAATGGCAGAAATAATAAATACATCCTTTTCAGATCATGATGCAATAAAAATTACATGTAATAAATGGCCATGGAAAGACACTAAAAGTGAATTAGAAACTAAATAATCTAATCCTAAAAATGAGTGGGTCAAACAACAAATCAAAGAAACAATCAATGAGTTCATCCAAGAGAATGACAATAATGAGAAAGTATGCCAAAACTTATGAGATTCAGGGAAAGTAGTTTGTAGGGGGAGTTTTATATCTCTAAATGCTTACATGAATAAAACAGAGAAAGAAGTGATCAATGAATTGGACAGGCAACTAAAAAAGCTAGAAAAAGAACAAATTAAAAATCCTCAATTAAATACCAAATTAGAAATTCTGAAAACCAAAGGAGAGATTAATACAACTGAAATTAAGAAAACTATTGAACTAATAGATAAAACTAAGAGTTGGATTCATGAAAAAATAGGCAAACCTTTGGTTAATTTGATTTTAAAAACAGGGTGTATTCACCAACAAAGAGGAAATCAAAACAATGATTAGGAGCTATTTTGCCCAACTGTATGCCAATAAATTTGACAATCTTAGTGAAGTGGATGAATATTCACCAAAAATATAAATTGCTCAGATTAACAGAAGAAGAAATAAAATACTTAAATAACCCCATTTCAGAAAAAGAAATTGAAGAAGCCATCAATGAACTCCCCAAGAAAAAAATCTCCAGGGCCAGATGGATTTACAAGTGAATTCTGTCAAACATTTGAAGAACTATTAATTCCAATACTCTATGAACTATTTAGGAAAATAGGTGAAGAAGGAGTCCCACAACATCCTTTTTTATGATATAAACATGGTGCTGATACCTAACTGGGAAGAGTCAAAACAGAGAAAGAAAATTATAGACTAATTTTCCTAATGCATAACTGCAAAAAATCTAAATAAAATACTAGGAAAGTGATTACAGTAATTTATCTCAAGGATAATATACTATGACTAGGTGGTAGTTATACTAGGAATGTTGGGCTTGTTCAATATTAGGAAAGCCTTCAGCATAATTGACCATATCAAAAACAAAACTAACAGAAACAATATGATTATCTCAATAGATGCAGAAAAAGCATTTGACAAAATGCAACATCCATTCCTATTAAAAATACTAGAGAACATAGGAATAGAGTCTTCCTTGAAATGATAAGTAGGATCTACCTAAAACCATCAGTAAGCATTATATGTAATGGAGATAAGCTAGAAGTATTTCCAATAAGATCAGGGGTAAAACAAAATGTCCATTATCACCACTGTTATTCAATAATCTACTAAAAATGTTAGCTTTAGCAATAAGAGAAGAAAAAGAGACTGAAGGAATTATAATAGGCAAAGAAGAAACAAAGTTATCACTTTTTGCAGATGATATGATGGTAAACTTAGAGAATCTTAGAGAATCAATAAAAAACTACTCAAAATAATAAACAACCTTAGAAAAGTTACAGGATATAAAATAAACTCACGTAAATCCTTGGAATTCCTATATATTACTAACAAAGCTCAACAGCAAGAGATAGAAAGAGAAATTCCATTTAAAGTTACTGTAGACATTATAAAATATTTGGGAGTCTACTTGCCAAGACAAACCCAGGAACTATATGAACACAATTGTTGTACCAGAAGCGAGCAAGATACACCAGAGAGTATAAGTTTTAAGTGGAGAATTTATTAGCCGGCGGCCATTGGGGTACTGCACCACAAATCAATAGCCATGTGTTGGGGTGATGGCTTGACTTATATAGGACATGTGAGGGTACAGTGATTAATTATCTCCTGGAACCTACAGGCCAGGTCACTGGGTGGGGGTAACAGGAACAAAGGTCCTGGCTGATCAAAAGATTCAGTCAGGTTATGGTAATAGTGGGATAATCTCATTTACATTCCTTGGTGGAGTCAGGGAGCCCCAGGGATATCTGCTAGAAAGGGTCTGCCAGGTTATCCTTCAGTGGGATGGTCCTATCTATTGACATTCCTTGGTGGAGTCATGGAGTCCCAGGGGGTTTGCTAAATGCCAAAGATATCTGAGTCCATTCTTTCTGGGAGTGCTTGTCAGTAGCTAGGGGTTTCTCAGGGGTTCCTAATTTTCCCTGGATTACAATTATAAAACACTTTTCACGCAAATAAATTTAGATCTAAATAATTGGAAAAATATCAATTGCTCATGGATAAGCCAAGCCAATAAAGCAAAATTGACAATTTTACCAAAATTAATTTATTTGTTAAGTGTCATACCAACCAAACTACCAAAAAAATTATTTTATAGAGCTAGAAAAAATAATAAGATTCAACTGGAAGAGCAAAAGGTCCAGAATATCAAGGGAATTAATGAAAAGAAATGCAAGGGAAGGTGGCCTAGCTGTGTCAGATCTTAAATTGTATTATGAAGCAGCAATCATCAAAACTGCTTAGTACTAACTAAGAAACAGAGTGGTGGATGAGTGGAATAGGTTAAGTAAACAAGATGGGATAGTCAATGACTACAGTAATCTCCTATTTGACAAATCTGAAGACTTCATCTTCTGAGATAAAAGCTCACTGACAAAAACTTCTGGGAAAACTGGAAAATAGTATGGCCAACATCTCAAACCCTATACCAATATGTTTGAAATTGGCATATGATTCATATATAAAGGGTGATACCATAAGCAAATTAGGAAAGCAAGGAATAGTTTACCTGTCAGATATGGAGAAAGGAATAATTTATGACCAAACAAGAAATAGAGAACATTATTAAATGCAAAATGGATGATTTTGACTATGTTAAATTGTAAAGCACAAATAAAGCCAATACAAACCAGATTAGAAGGGAACGAAAAAACTAGGAAACAATTTTTACAGCCAGTGTCTCTGATAAAGACATCATTTCTAAAATATATAGAGATCTGAGTCAAATTTCTAAGACAAGTCATTCCTCATTGATAAATGGTTAAAAGATAGGTGAACAGGCAGTTTTCAGATGAAGAAATTTAAGCTATCTATAATCATATGAAAAAATGTTCTGCATCACTATGATTAGAGAAATGCAAATCAAAACAACTCTGAGGTACCACATCATGCTAACATGACAAAACAGGAAAATAATATATGTCTGAAAAGATGTGGGAAAATTGGAATATTAATTCATTGTGTGGTTGTGAACTGATCAAACCATTCTGGAGAGCAATTTGGAACTATGCCCAAAGGGCTATAAAAATGTGCATGCCCAGAATAACAGAAGAGAAAATAGGATACTTAAATAGCCATGTCTTAGGGGGAAAAAATTAACAAGCCATAAATGAGATCCCCAAGGGAAAAAAACAGAAAGATTTGGATTTGTAGGTGAATTCTATGAAACATTTTACAAATATATTTAAATATATATTATATAAATATAAATATAAATATAAAAATATATTTAAAATATATTTGGAAAACAAGTAAAGAAAGAGTTCCAAGAAATTCCTTTTATGACACAAATATGATTTTGATACCTGGACCAGGAAGAGCCAATGAATTCCCCTAATGAATATTAATGGAATAATTTTCAATAAAATACTAGCAAGGAAATTATAGCAATATCTCAAAAGATCAGACCCTGTGACTTGGTGGGATTTATATTATGAATGCAAGGCTGCTGCAATTTTGGAAAACTGCCCCCATGATTGACTATATCAATAACAAAAATAATAACAATATTGTCTCAAATAGATGTGGAAAAAGCTTTTTGACACAATACAATACTCATTCCTACTAAAAGCACTAGAAAACAGTGTAATAAAAGATTTCCTGTCTAAAACCTAGAACAAGCATATGTGGAGATAAGCTTAGAAGGCTTCCCAATAAGAACAGGGTTGAAGCAAAGATATCCATTGTCACCATTATTATTCAGTATTGTAACAGAAGGGCTAGTGTAATTGTAAGGCAAGAAAAAGAAATTGAAATGAGAATAGATGATGACAACTCTTCGCATAAGAGTTCCTTCAGCTCCTTTAGTGGTGGCAAAGAATTGGGAATTGAAGGGATGCCCATCAATTGGGGAATGGCTGAACAAGTGGTGGTATATGATTTTGATGGAATATGATGGAATATGATAAAAATGATAAAGAGGATGGTTTCAGGAAAAAATCTGGAAAGCCTTATATCAACCAATGCAAAAATGAAGTAAGCACAACCAGGAGAACATTGTACACAGTAACAGCAATATTGTAATGATAATTAATTGTTAAAGACATGGCTACTCTGATAAATATAATGATCCAAGAGAGTTCTGAGGGACTAATCATGAAAAATGCTATTTATTTCCAGAGAGAGAACTGATCAGCTCTGAATGAAGATTCAAGTATAAAATTTTCACTTGATTGTCTCATTTTTCTTCCAGTTGGCTAATATGGAAACATGTTTTCCATGATTTTACATGTATAATTAATATGGTATTATTTGCCTTCTCAATAGATGGGGGAGGGACTGGAGAGAATGTGGAACTCAAAAAAAATAAATAAATAATTTTTAAAGAATGCTTCAGTGGTAGGTTACACTCAACATGTTTAAAACTAAAAGTATGCCCCCAAATTCACCCTTCTAGTCATCAACAATCATTAATAGAGAGCCTACTATGCCCATGACATTGTGCTAAATGCCACAGATACAAAGAAATGCAAAAGCATGGCTGGCCACAATGAATCCATATTCTAATAGGATGAACAATATGGAAACAATAAGCTACAAAGAAAATACATAAAGATCAAATGGGAAGAAAAAAATAAGAGAGAAAACATTAGAAGTGTGAGGGACTATTCTTAATCTTCTCGCACAAAATAAGGGCTTTGTTCTGAGTCTTGAAAGAAGCCTGTAAATCCAGGAGGTGGAGATGAGAAAAGAGAGAAAGACAGCATTTCTGGTAGGGTTTCCAACCAGTTAAAGGGCATGGAGTTGGGGGATGCAATTTTGTGTGGGAAGACTAGTGCTTCTGGATTGTACAGTTCATATCACTGAGTAAAGAGTAAAAGGACCAGAAAGACAGGAAGGGGGAAGTTTGTAAAGAGCTCTAAATGCTAGAGAAAATTTTATATTTGATCCTATAGGTATTATGGAGCCCCTGGAATTATTTGAGTAGGAAAGCAAGTTGGTCGGACCTGTGCTTTAGGAAAATCTCTTTAACAGCTGAGTAAAGGGTTTCGATTTATCCTGGACTTCTCACTCTCCTTCACTACATATACACAACCAGTTGCCAAATCTTACAGCTATTGCCCTCATGTATCACAGTCCCACCCTTTCTCTCCACTACACTCCAATCCACACCTTAGTTCAGGCCCTCACCACCCCTCACCCAGATTATTACAACAGCCTCCTGATTGGTCTCCCTGATTCAAGTTCCTCACCACTTCAGTTTGTCTTGCCGAAAGTAATGATCCTTATATCCGAATATGTGAATCCCTGCTTAACAAACCCCAACAGCTGTCTATTTTCCCTAAGATAAAATATAAACTCTTGTTTTTCACTTCAAAAGCTCTGCATGACCCTGTCCCAAATTATCTTTCAAATCTCATTGTATATTACTCCCTCTCTCACATACTTTGTTATCCACCCAGCCTTCTCTCTGCTCCTCATCCACAACACTCTATCTCCCATTCCCATGTCTTTGTATTGACCATCTCCTGTGCCTGGAGTGCACTCCATCATTATCCTCCAGCAATAGATAGGTTGATCTCTCTTGCTCAAGTCTCTCTCTACATTAAGCCATTGTCCACTCAGTTATCAAAGTGATCTTCCTAAAGAGTAGGTCTGACAATGTCACACAAACCCCCTTTCAATAAACTCCAGTGGCTCCCTTTTATCTCCAGTATCAAATATAAAATGCTCTTTTTGGTTTTTAAAACCCTTTATTGTGGGGCCGGATCCTTTCCACTTTTCTCATACCTTATTCTCTTCCTTATATTCTGTGATCTGGTTACTCTGTCTTCTTTTTTGCTCCTCATACAAGATCTGCACATCATTTTAACTGTCTCCTTTCCCTGGAATTCTCTCCCTCATTGTTTCTACTCTTCGATTCCATGAATTCATTCAAGTCTCAGCTAAAATCCTACCTTCTGCATTAACCTTTATCAATTCCCTTCATGCGAATGCCTTTCTTCTATGATTATCTCCAATTTATCTTCTATTTATCTTGGAGGGGTTTTTTATGTTGTCTTTCCCATTAGATTTCAATTTCCTTCAGAGCAAGGACTGTTTTTATGGTTTTGTTTTTTGTATCTTTAGCACTTAGTACAGTGCCTGGATGTTATAGGTGCTTATTAAGTGCCTGTGGAATTAGCTTTAACACTGTTATGATAGGACTAATATCTATGAGCATTTCCTCACAATATAGGTTAGATCCATGCCTCTGCCTCCCCCTCATCCCCATCATAGATTAGACATATGCCTCCTTTTTCCCTCCTGTGACAGAAATTGTTGTTCTTTAGTCACTTAAGTCATATCTGACCCTTTTTGAACACATTTGGGGTTTTCTGGGCAAAGATACTGGAGTGGTTTGACGTTTGCTTCTCCAGCTCATTTTATAGATGAGGAAACTGGGGCAAACATACTTAAGCAACTTGTCCTGGGTCACATAGCTAGTAAGTGTCTGAAGGCAATTTGAACTCAGGTCGTCCTGACTCTAGGCCTGGAGCTCTCTCTGCTGTGCTACCTAGCTGCCCATGACAGGAATTAGTCTTCCCTAAAAGGAAGCAAAGGAGACCCCAGGAATGGTTGCTTCTCACTTCTC
Source organism: Trichosurus vulpecula (assembly GCF_011100635.1). NCBI lineage: Eukaryota > Metazoa > Chordata > Mammalia > Diprotodontia > Phalangeridae > Trichosurus > Trichosurus vulpecula. The sequence continues at coordinate 28,387,677 of NC_050581.1, forward strand.
TGACATAACTTCTTAGTCATATAGCTAAGAAAAGAAAAACTCCTACCCAGTTTTGGTTGGAAGTGCCTCTGAGTTGGTGGATTTCTGAAGACCACACATATCTCTGTATCCTTCCCCTGCATCCCGTCCTTATGACTAGGAATGTTTCCATATGGAGACTAAATCAAGGGCCACTGTATCACTATTTCCCATTCTTGCTATGTTAGAGCAAAGTAAACCCCCATTTTTAACTGTTCAATAACTTGTAAATGCTTCACTTCACCCCTATGTGAACTAACAGAGTACTGGAATTAGACTTGCCTTGAACAACGTTTTATATGAAGTTTCTCCTGATGCACCCCTCTCCTAATGCTAGTGCCCTTCTTCCTAATGTACATTGTACTTGATATAGATAGATAGATACACACACACACACACACACACACACACACACACACACACACATTTCCACTTATTACCTTTCTATTTATATTTTCTGTATACTTGATATAAAACCCTTTGGAGTAAAGATTGCTTCATTCTTTGTACGTTTACCCTAGTTCCTCACAAAATGCCTAGCACATAGGAAATACTTAATAGATATATGTTAATTGATGGATTTAGTGATATTTAGTTGTGCTTTCTAGATAACTTTTATCAAAACATTTCAATTTCTTTGACCCCTTCACTCCATCCTACTTCGCCTCCCAAAAAAATTCTGAATCAGCTAAACAAAGCCTGCAATGTTCAATCACATGAGCTCCCTCTTGTGGCTCTGAAAAAGTATTGGATTCCCCTGGAAAATAAGTCCCAAGTACATTTAACAGAAGAATTTGTATTGAATGCTAAATATTTACAAATTGAAAATTAACTTTGTAATGTTTCCATAGTGAGATGCCATTTTGGTCTCCACCTTATTTATAAAAAGTGAATATTCTTTGATCAATATTAGAAATAATAATGATACTGTGAAGGTTTAATGGACTTTATATGGATCCTTGAGCTTGCAATGCAGTTTCACTCCTAGAGAAAATTGTTTTTATCTCTCCCAAGTGCAGAGAATTTTCTTCAGTTATCCTTGCTAGGTAATTTACTCCCAATTTTTGTTTTGTGTTTTGTTTTGCCTTGTATCCCCAGTGCCTAGCACAGTGTCTCCTTAATAAATAGGATCTTAATAAATGCTTGGCCAATTGAAAAGTATTAATTGAAATCATGCATGCATGCAATTTGCAAATAAGATGCAAATTTCAAAAGAATTTTATTTTGGAAACAGATGTCTCTATCTCTTGAAAAGTGAAATAATCAGTTACGGTTATAAATATCCTTCTTCTGCCCCAAATCTGGTAAGTGCTAATATGAGTACCCAACTTAGAAATTTTGCATTTAGAAGTCCCATCTAATTCATTCAATTTAACTTGATGGTGATTAGGTGCTTGTTGTGCTAACCCTGGAGGATATAGAGATGAGATAAAAGCAAAGTTCTTTTCTTCAGGAGCTTAAGTTAATAGGTTTGTAAGCTAAAATATATACACAAATGCTATGATTTAATGCAGAATGAGGTAAGGGTGAAAGAGAGATCTGACGAAACACTATTCTGCATCTTTGAAGGAAGACATCGCTTTCACCAGATGGGAGGGTAACAGATTAGGTAAAGCTTTGTGGAGAATGTAACCCTTCTTTTGGGCCTTGGAGGCATTTCAATAAACAGAGATAGAGAAATTAGGAGTGAAGAAGGTCCATCCAATGAATGAGGGCAGGGTGAACAATGTGAATAAAGGAATAGAGAAGGGAGATGAGAATAGAAAACAATGGGTACACATAGACTTGAATGTGAAGCCAATAAAGGAGATAAGACTGGTAAATTAGGTTGAAGTCTGATCCTGGAAGGTCTTGAATGGCAGAATAAGTAATTTATACTATCCTGAGTAGTCAGTGAGAAGTCATTTAAACAAAGTTGAGTTTATGACTAGAAGAATAAAAGTAGAAGAAGATTAGAAGAGTGTAGTACCTCAAGAAGATGCTGAAGCCATCGATGTGAGAGATGGATTAAAGAAAGAAGACTAAAAACAAAAAGATCTTTTAGGAAGCTGTTATCATAGCCCTGAATTAGATTGGTTGTAGTGAGCATGGAAGAGGAGGTATGCATGCAAGTGATAACACCAAGGCAAAATTAATAGGATTTGGCTCTTCTGGCATGATAATAATATTAATAACTGCCAAAGTAACAGAATTTCTTACTATTACAAAACCCTTTTCACATACAGTATCCTTAGTTGATCCTTCCAATATCTGATTTTGGTTACGTATCATCCCCAATACATATATCTGAAGAGAGTGAAATGTATAGATATTCTGTGACATAGCTATTAAAGGGCATAGTGTTGGCTAGAATCTAGGCCTTCTAGCTCCAGGTTCAATCCTGTTTCTCTATAACCCCTTTAAAGTTCACAAGTCCTCTATTATAAGCAATACTTTGCCTTCCACTGTCTTTTCTGGGCATGTCCCAAGTTATACAGTACTTCATGCTTCATTCTTCATCCTTCACAAGGGATTCTGGGATTTGTGTTTGAGTAGGTATTTCCCACAAGGAAGCACAAATCCCTGTATCAGAAACTACAAGCCCTCTATTTAGCCAAATAATGAGAATCACGCTCCCTCTTTTCTGCAGAAATTCATTGTTCAGGATGGCAGCCAGCTCGTTCTTTTGGTTGTAAAATCACATGTCATATGGAATTACCCTTTGTATATTGTTTTAAGGCTTGCAAATCACTTTTCTCACAACAATCCTGTGAAATCAGAAGTGAAATTATTATAGTCCCCCTTTTTATAGAGGAGGAAACTGAGATTTATGGATACCCCACTAGTAATTAAGTTGATTTAAGCCATGTCTCCTGCTTCCACAAATGTAGGTAGTACAGAACTTCCCATCAGTATGCTCAAGCATTATTTAATATGAAACACTGTTTTTGAAAGAAATATAAAAAACTGTAAAGTACTATATAGACACAGGGGCCTCAAGTTCCTTCTGTTTAAAAGAAGCAACATGCTACAGTTTAAAAAAATCACTGCATTTAGAGTCAGAGGACTTGGGTTTGAAATCTGACCTTGCCACTTATGAACTAGATAACCTTGGGTAAATTACTTGATCTTCCTAGTCTTCTGTTTAAAGGGATCTTTAAGATCCTTTCCAACTTTAAATCTAAGATCCTGTGAATGTTTAACCATAGGTTTATTTCCCTTATTGTAAGAAGTTATAAAATATTCAATAAGCTGGACTTGTTCTCAAAAAGACCACCATTCAAGTCCTTCCTCTGATACATACTGGTTTTGTTTCCCCAGGCTCTCTCATAGTCTCAATACCCCCCAACAACCTCCCTAAGTAGGTAAATTACAGAAAATCTTCATGAGTACACGGTCTGTCCCCCTTCCACTGGGAACTACCTTCACTTGTAAAATTAAGATATTCTCTTCATTAAGGAGGAAAGCATCAAGAGATGAAGGATACGTATTCTATATATACAACCACATGTAAATCCAGTCTTGGGGAAAGGGATTCAATACATTGGATGACAATTGGAAAGGGGGGAAGGGAAAGGAGAGAAAGAGAGACAGAGAGAGTCAGTCTAGACTATGTCTGAGATGCTTGAGAGGCATTGGCAGGGCTCTATCTTTCCAAGTCATTTTCATCCTATAAGAATTATTTGGATTGTATTTCATTTGCCCACACTGAAGCTTTAAGGAGGTTCAATAGTTTAGAAAATGGAGCTTCAAATCCACTGGCATAAACAACAGAAGTGACTTGCAATCCATTTTCAAAGAGGACCTAATTATTAAGAAGGAGGTATTTATTTTTTCATCCCTAGGAGTTATACCTTATAAGGGAGTCAAGGTTGATGAGGGGGGAAATGGAAAGGAACCTCTTTAGCAAGTTTACAACAGTCTTTCAGACTTCAGATTGGCCAATTGGGCAACTTTCAATGGCTTGTTAATTGTGTAATTTTCAAAAATCTAGGATCCCAGTCCTTATTTATTTAATAAGAGTTGATTAATTTTGTACAACATACACTAGTAAGGATTTTCTCTGAAGTCATCTACTTAGTACCACTTAAAAAGTCATACCTTCTGCATAATAGCCTCTTGTAATAGTTTCAATTAAAAATAAACAGATACTATCTCAGCACCATTTAACACAAACATTCTATGGTAAACCAAGAAACAAGCAACCTTCTCAGTTAGCGGTTAATGAATCAAAGTTTAAGATGACAAATAGACTCACTGAGGCAAAATAGTTAATTAACTTTCAGACAAAAATTAATCTTGCTTTTTGACATAAACAAGTCTTATATACCCAGTTTACTTGCTCAAATTCTGGGGTTTTTTTCCCTTCTCTTCTAGCTCCCTGGGCATCATCAGATCTCTTAATATATCATGTCAGAGTAGCCTCATAATTTTAATCTAATTTTTAAAAACATTTTCAGCTTACAAGATAAAAAAAACATCTCCCTGTCATTAATTTTTCTTCTGTAAACACACTCCAGGGAAAGCAGAAAAACACCCTCCAACATCAACTTCTGTGGCCTCTCTGATTTTGGATGCTAATAGAATCAGAAATTTGTTTCTTAAAGTAAACACATTAATTCCAAATGTTTATTTAGTTCAAATTATTTTGCTTGTCAGGCAGACCAGTACCATGAAGATTCAAGTTATAGTTGGCAGCCCCAATTATCAAGCAGTTTTTAATGGCAACCATCTCCTAGTTCCTTGCCACTAGCACTATAGTGATTCACAATTTCCTTACAACATCTTAAATATTAGCTAATAACAGAACTATGTCAAGAGCTGTGATGAATCTATACCTGAACAGTCATCACATTATATGCTTTCTAGCCACACTTACAAAGTCATTTTTTCCTAATTTGTTCTCCAATTATCACGTTTCCTCTGGAGAGAACACTGTCATGCTCTCCCTGAGAAATAGCATCTATTTGTTATTTTCTGTCATTGGCCTATTTGCCACATGAAGACTGTCTGCTACAATGAACGCCTACATTTAACAGCTATTGACAAAAAAAAACCTCTTAAAATTTTGTTTCAGTGCTGTGTTGCCATAAGGTTGACTTTTTTTCTTAACCCAATGCCAGATTTCTTTCATGACTCTTTACATTATGGAGTGAGTATTCTTTTCCAAAAACAAATTTCAATTGCATGAATCAAGTGTAGAACCAGAAATACTGCTTGGGTTCTCACTCTGCATAATGATGTTAGTAAATTTGAATCTATATTTATAGATGTATTTTCACATACAAGCATACCTCTGACTCATAAATAGCCATTTTCAAGGGCTTATAGGGTGTGACCTGAATAGAATGTGTTGTACCAAAACCAAAGAATGTTGGGAAGAATAATTAATATATTGAGTGATGGAGTAAGGATACAAAAATATTTCAATAAGTTTGCCTAGTGATCTGAAGCTTAATTATATTTAAGAGGAGCAAATGTAAATTATATTCTTGTTCCCCCCCCCAAAAAAAGGCCTGCTATAGGAGTATAGAATGTTGAGGCGTGAGTCTAAGATGCAGTTCATGTTAAAATAAAAAAGTGCTGCTAGTAAGTGACTTCAAGTTTATCATTAGTTATCAGTGAGTTGTAGTAGGAGAGGGGAAAAGGTAATTTGATTTTATGATGGGTGGAATGACATAAATTTTCATAAACAAAGAAATAATGATCCTGGTGAATGTTTTACTAGGCATCCAGCGAACTATGATGGAGTTCCAGGTGTCACATTTAGAAGACGCATTGATAAACTATAATACATAAAGAGTAAGGCAGATAGTGTAGGATTCAAAACCATTTCACAAATACAGAAAACATATATTAAAAGCCTACTGTCTATAGAGAATCATTTTAAATTCTAGGTGAAGACCCAAAATTTGGTTAAGAAATCACACAACATTCTAGGAGAAACAAAGACAAGGGGAAGCCAGGAGACTGAGGTGAAGAGGAAGAGAATTCTCAGCACGGGAGATAGCTAATAGAGAGTTAGGAGATGGAATGTCCTATGTAAAGAACAAGGAAGAAGAACTAGTCATAAACTATATGAGGAGACCAAAGAACAAAAAGACTGGAAAGGTTAAAATGGGAAAAGTTGTCAAGGGTTTTAAAAGGCAGAAGATTTATGTTCAATCCAGTAGGTAATAAGGAACCACTGGAGGAGAAATGAAATTTAGAAAAATAACTTTGTCAGCAGAGTGGAGGGTATACTACAGGGAGGTGGGGAGACACTTGAAGCAGCAAGAACAACCAAAAGGCTATTGCAATAATCCAACCATGAGGTGATGAGAGCCTACACCAGGGGAAGTGAGCAGAGCGCAGGCATATGTAAAAATTACTATGAAGGCAGGAACAAGACAAGACAACAGATTAGATAGATAATTAATTCTGTTTTGGACATTTTTAAGTTAAGATGCCTACTTGACATCCAGCTCAAGATGTTCAAGGAGCACTTGGTAATGCTGAAATGTCCTAGTCCTGCGGTTTAACTCAGCCTTGAATACATATTCAACACCTTCCCATTCCCTTAGCCTCCCCTATTCTCTGATTGCAGGGCTGGAGGGTGAAGCATCAAATTCAACCTAAAGCTTTCCCATATAGAGAACAAGGCGTGGTCTTTATGCTCCTTCCGCTTTCCATCTGTAGTTCTGCTGGGTCTGAACTCCACAGAAAAAGATGACTTCATGCTGGATACCCATTGGTGTCCTTTGTCCCCATACCCTGCCTTCCAGCTTCCTTTTGTGTATTGTCTTCCTCCATTAGATTAAAAGCTCCCTGAGAGCAGATCTTTCTTTTTCATATTTGTATCCCTAGCACTTAGTACAGTTTCTGATGTAATAATATTTATTGAACTGAATTGATACAGACTATAGCTCAGGAGAATACTTAGGGTTGGTTAGCTAGATCTGAGAAGCATCTACATAGAGATGATCAAAACTTTGGGAGATGATGTAGTCACCAAGCTAGCTAATATCAAGTGAGAATAGAAAAGAGACATCCAGATCCACATCCAAATCCCTGGATGACACCCACACTATGTAGGAATTGCTTGGAAGAAGATCCAGCATAATAAAATGAGTAGGAGCAGTTGGAGAGGAAAAGAACTGAGAGAGAGCAGTGCTTCAAAACCTAGAGAGGGAGGAGGGAACATCCAAGAGAAAGGGATGTTTGATAGTGTCAAAGGCTGCAGAGAAGTCAAGAAAGATGAGAAAAGAGAAAAGTGATCAGAATTAGCAATTAATAGAGCATTGATAACTTTGTTAAGAGCTGTTTCAATTAAATGATAAGGTCAGAAAGTAGATTGTAAAAGACAGGAAATGGAGTCTACAAATATAGATGGCTTTCTCAAGGAGTTTAATGATGAGAAAGAAAACAGATAGCCTGGTAGCTATCAAGGTGTTGTTTTGGTTTTGGTTGGGTTTTTTTAGGATGAGATAAATATGAACTATTTGTAGGCATTAGGATAGCATTCTGTAAATAGGGAGAGACTGAAGATAAGTGAGAGAGAAGGGATCACATAGGCAACAATCTGATGGAGATGGGGTAGAATGAGATCAAATGTATATGTATAGTGGTTTTGCTCAAAAATTAAGAATGTCTAGTTCTTTATATGATACAGGCAAAAGAGGAGATAGTGGGTGAAGTCGAGAGTCATGTGAGATGAGTAGAAAAGAGAAGTCTCAGCAAGTGACCTCAGTATTTTCATTTAAGTATAAGGCAAGGTTCTTATCTAAGAAGATATAAACGCATACTCTAATAGGCTTGAAGAGGGATAATAAAGTTTGGAAGCCATTGTGGTGAGTGGCACTGCAAATTGATTGTGAGGTATAAATGGATTGTCTTACTGCAGTTTGCACCTGGTTGAAATGATGTAACATAAATTCATAGTAGAACCAGTCAGCATGATTTTGTGATTTTCTCTAGCTACATTCAGAATATATGAAGAGAAGTTAAGGTAGCAAATTATAATTGACAATAGGGCAGAAGGCTTTAGGGAATCAAGTTTAAAGGATAGTATAGAGCTGAAGCAATTCAACAAGTGATTGTGAAAGCGAAGGGAGAAAAGTATAACCAATGTAGAGTGATGGCCTGCAAAAGAACTAAGGAGTGGAGTTTAGGCATCATAAGGCAAAGAAAAAGTTGGAATGTTAAAAGGTTATGATTAGATAAAGAAATTTGTGAGCTCATAAACTTGGAAGTAGAATAGTTGTAAGCAATGGCAAGATCCACAGTGTGACTACCTCTGTGTGAATCTGAGGTGGAGTGAAGTAATTGTAGTTGGCTGTTCAGTTGTTTCAGTCATGCCTGACTCTTTGTGACCTAATTTGGGATTTCCTTGGGATGGTTTGCCACTATCTTCTCTAGCTCACCTGACAGATAAGGAAACTGAGGTAAAAAGGATTAAATGATTTGCCCACTATTACACAGCTAGTAATTGTCTGAGGCCAAATTTGAACTCAGGATGAGTCTTCCTGATTCCCAGGACCAGCATTTTATCCATTGTGCCACCTAGCTGCCCCTAGGTCTTGGAAAAGTGTTGTTTGAGAAGAATGTGAAAGTATAAAGTTTGGGAACAGTTTGATCCCAATTAATGCAAATTATGAATCTCCTGAAGTGGTTACATGTATTTGAATTTGCACTATTCAAACATAATTATGTAAAATATGGTTATTGATTCTAATCCAATGGAAATATACAATAAGAATTTTAATAAGGTAACCATTTTAAGGGATTTGTTGTTAGCAATAATTGGAACCTAAGTAACTTGATAGAATATCAATATGTATGTTGAAGAACAAGAGAAGAAAGGCTATAGCTACAGGAAAGATAGACTATGAGTCAAATACTGAACTCATTGAGGAAGAAGGATGTGCTAGGAGGTGGTTGATGACAGCTACCACAAAATTGATTGGGTCAGAAATTTGGATTGAATGAACCTCAAAAGATTGAGATGAAGGTAGTAAAGAAAAGGTCTAGATAAAGGAGTGAGGAACCTGAATCCTGATTCAGTCAAAGGGCTGCCCTTGAGGACCTAGAGGGCCACATGTGGCCTCAAGGCTGCAAGTTCCCCACCCCTAGTAGAAGTTGCAGTGGAGAGTAAGAATAATTCCAACTCCCCTACCACAACCATTTAATTGGGGGAGGGGTAAGAGTGCATGTACAACCAGTACTAGAAAGGATGATTAGGGAAGCAGTCTCTTCAGCAGGAATAGAGGTCTCAATGACATCCAGAATGTGGAGGGAGTGAGAAAGGGAAAGTTTTAAGTTAAAGCAAATCTATTCTGGAAGAACTTCAGTATAGGTCAATGAGAATTCTATTAAAATATCCTGATTACCAGCTCCTCATAGCATCACTTTCCTAGAGGTTTTCAAATTGAATTGAGCTGTAATTATATGCTAGAAATGACTTTTTAATTAAGGTGCCACTACCATTTGATAGTTTGGCCTAAATAGTAGGGATTCCTTGGTGGGACAAGAAGGATATAGTCTTAGGAGTTTCAGCTTTAATGTTTAAAATTCCATAAAATCATAGATTTACAACTGGAACCACCCTTAGAAGTCAAGTTGAACATTCTCATTTTAAAGATGAGAAAACTGAGGCCCAGAGACATTACATGGTCACATAGGTAGGTCCACATAGGTGGTCACCCAGTTATCCTGGGAGTGAGAGCACCTCCCAGACCATTGATCCTGCTTCCAGCCCAGCCCTCACAGCCATCATCCAAGGAAATAAGTCCTACGGAGAAAAGAGCAGGCCATTGCCATAAACAGCCAACCAGCTGACATTCACAGAGCAGGTAAGTCAACCTAGCTGAACAAGCAGAGTCCCTAAGGATGAGATAGGAATCAGTATGTGCCAGGCAAGCAAAACCATTATCCCTACCATCCTGATCACTATCTCCCCTCTGACTCCTGTGGTACCAGACCAGGACTTTAAACCCAAGAGCCTTGGGAAAAGTCTTGTCCCCAAAACTAACAGACCTGCTTTCAGACAAACCACCATAATCATTCTTAAAGAGAAAAATCATTGTGGAGAAGAGCCCCACCTTCATCACTACCAGAAACAACTGGTAGATAGGCACAAGGGGTTTGACAGTAGCAGAAAACTCAAAAACTTGTTTCTAGCCCATCCCTCACAGCCATCATCTAAGAGCTCCTGTGGAGAAGGCACCAGCCAACCTCAAAAACTGTAAACAACTACCACTCATGGGACAGGCAATCCAGTCTAACGGGAAGAGCATGGCACCCTGAGGCAGATCTAGGAGGCAGTGTGTGCCAGACAGGTCAAACCATCAATTCCACCTTGACCGCCACGTTTTCGTAAACCTTTACAGAGATAGACAAGCCTTGTATATCCAAAAGCCTTTGGAATAACCATGCTTCTAGCCCATTGTCTGTAGCCATCATCCTGTGAAGTAACCCCTGTGGCAAAACATACTGGCAACTGCTCCTAACAGTGCTACTGAAGAACCAGAAAAGCAATTTCTTATTATCAAAATCCTTAGCACTGTCAAAAGTTCAAGATCAGAAACTTACATCATTTTACATTACGGTGGCATAGACTTTGCTGCTGCACCTTAAGGATTTTTCCATTTCAGCTGAAGTTGAAATTTGCCACATTATGTTGTTTCTCCCCATTAGAATTTGAGTTCCTGTAGGGCAGGGATTGTCCTGCTTTTCTACTCCCCATTAGTGCAGTGGTCTGCACATAAGTGTTTAATAAATGCCTTATTCATTTGCTCTATCAAGAAACAGATCAAGAATTCAAACCACGTCTTCTGACTTCAAATCAAGCATTTTCCCCACTTTTCTGCCTCCTAGTAATTTCAATAATTTCCATTTCCATGGCTACTTGTGATTGATGAGAACTCATGAACAGGAAATAACAACTTACTTCCAAACTTCAAGATCTGGGGCACCTAGGTGGCACAAGTGAATAGAGCACTGGTCTTGGAGTCAGAAGGATCTGAATTCAAATCCAGACTCAGACACTTGACACTTCCTAGCTGTGTGACCATGGGCAAGTCATTTAACCCCAATTGCTTCACAAACAAAAAAACTCAAGATCTGTGATTTTTTTCAATGCAGGTACTTATTGCGCTGATGAAGAATACAATGACTTTATACCTTTATAGACAAACTGAAGTGTCTGCAGCTGAAAAAAAAAAAACTACAGAGTGCCTAATATTCTGGTCATGCACCTTTCTAAACCTTCCAATTTAAATGAGCTGGTGCTCATGCCATCATCAAATGCATACTAGATGTGCTTCTATATTGTTAAGATTAGTCAGCATTTTCTTTCTACTAGCTTAGATTTCCAGAATGCCTGGTCACCACCAAAAATACAATGAAGTTCACCCCCTTCAGATTGGCCAATATGTTGAAAAAGGAAAGTTCTAAATGTTGAAGGGGATTGGGAAAATCGGGACACTAATGCACCGTTGGTGCAGTTGTGAACTGATTCCATCATTCTGAAGAGCAATTTGGAACTATGCACAATGAGCTATAAAACTGTGCATATCCTTTGATCCATCAATAGCATTACTAGGTCTGTATCTCAAGAAAATCCTTCCCCCAAAGAAAGGAAAAGAACCTATTTGTACAAAAATATTTATAGCCATTCTTTTTGTAGCGGCTAAGAATCAGAAATTGAGGCAATACCCATCAACTGGGGAATGGCTGAACAAGTTGTGGTATATGAATGTAATGGAATTTTATTGTGCTATAATGATGAGCAGGACGAAAAGATTTATATGAACTGATACAAAGTGAAGTGAGCAGAACTAGGAGAACATTGTACACAGTACTAAGAATATTGTACGATAAACAAATGGGAACAACTTAGCTATTCTTAGCAATACAATGATCTAAGACAGTATCAAAGGACTCATGATGAAAGATGCTATTCACATCCAGAGAAAGAACTGATGTCATCTGAATACAAACCAAAGCATACTATTTTTCACTTTCTGTCTTTCTTTTTGGGTTTTCTTGCATAAAACGACTAATATGAAAATGATTTACATGATTCCAAATGTATAATCTATATGAGATTGCTAATCATTTTGGAGGGAGAGAGGAGAGAGGGAGGGATAGAATTTGGAATTCAAAACTTAAAAAAAATATTTTAAACATGCAATTGGGGGAAATACTATTTAAAATACAATGAAGCTTTGGTAGGACTTGGTGGCAGGAGGATGAATTTTAGACTGGGTTGTGGGAAGAATAGCATAAAAACATTTAATATCCATCTATCAGGAATATTAAGCTTAATAATAGCAACAGTAACAAAAATAATGATAGCTCTGTCAAGGGAATGGAAACTATTTAGAACACCTAATTAACTTGAATACATATGAGCAGAACATATTTCATAAAGTTGCTTACAAGATTTTGGCTGGACTTCCTGAAATGTTTCTCATGGTGTTTCAATGTTTTAGCAATCTGACAGCTGCACCTGAAAATGAAATACTGTTTGTCAGCAAGCTTCAATTAACTTGTATCAATAAAAAGGTAGTTTTTCCATACAAGAGAAATCATGAAGAGCATTCACTGACATTTGTATAAAGAACCATTGCTTTTTTCCAGGTAAAGTATATTTCCTGGTAAACTGAATTAACCAAAGCTGAGAAGGAGGGTTAGACAAAAAGTTAAGTACAAATACAGCAGTCTCTCTGGAAATATGCATCATAAAACAAGTACTACATTAACACAATGGCACTTCTGCTCTACAAAAAGAGAATGTGGTGAGCTACGGAAATGTTCCTTAGTGGAACCCTTTATGTTGATTCTTAGAGTGGAATTGATTGATTTATCCAATCAAGTTACGCTACCTCTCACCTAACATCATGTAAGTGATATGATGCCTAAGTGATATGATACCTTGGTACCTTAACCATATGAAAATCAATCAGTCAATATCAACAACAGGCCCTAATTTCAATCAGTCAATCACGGTTTTTAGAGTAAGCCCCAAAATACTTGGAACTGGGTGGTATTGAAGAAGAGAGTTTAAATTAGCTGAGGAAACTTGGTTACTCACCAAGTGTATAAAGTATCAAGTGAGTTGATAAGGGAATCATTCAAGACATTGGAATGAGCATGGAATTCCAGTAAAACTCCGGGGAAGAACTGCAGGGCAGGAAGTCCTCAGCTTTTGCATTGCCCTAGGTTTGTTTCTCTCCTTTTCCCACCCCAGTTTGGCTAAAGGTAAACCTTTAGATGGACCTTGTAAATTTTAAATTGTCTGGAAAATGTTGAACTTGCTGTCTTCCTCTTGGTGTCCTAGTGGTATCTATATATGTATATATGTATATGTATATATGTATGTATACATACATGTATATACACATACATACATATATCATAAAATATATATTCTATATCTTGGATAATATGATAATATGTAATTATAACAATATAATATATATTATATGACATATATATCAACTGTTCTCATTGTGCCATTTTAGTAAATATCTCTTTCTAATATAGTTGGCTGACTCAATTGATACTTATCTGATAACTTTGGAAAGAAGCACACTGCTGAAGGGATAGAGTCAATGGCATTAGAGAATCACCTCCAAGTCCTTGAGACTCTCCCTTAGAACACTGAGGAGAAAATATAGCCTTTCTCCAGGACCCAAGATTCATCTGTGGGAGTAAGAGTTGTAAGGAGAATTTTCAAAACATATTTGGGATTCCTAAGGATACACATAATGTGCATCAGTTCTGTGGACCTTAATGATTCCAGAAGCTAAGAAAGTCCTATTGAGAGTGACAAAGGATACAAATTTTACAAGATGAGAGTTAATTGGGGAAAGGGAGAGGGTTTGGAACTGAGCTTTCATTACTATAAATAACTTCAGCATGAAGAAATTCTGTGTACCAACGTAGTTTGGCACCCTTTTCTGCAATTTATAGTCGTAGAATTGCTGAGAATGGACAGATGTCAAACCCTGGAGCAGGCTTCCTGCAAACAGACAAACCAGATTAAAACATAATTGGGAAATGCTTAATAAAATAAATAAAAATACAATCTAACATAGACAATAACAACTTGCTATTTCCTAGTTCAATATGCAGTCTGGCAAGGTTTTTTCATAAAATCGACACCACCAGTCTAGAGCACTGAGAGGTTAAGTGCCCAAAGTCATACAACCAGATTTTATAAAAGGCAGAACTTGTTTCTAGGTCTTTTTAAATTTGAGGCTGATTCTCTATCCACTCCCTCCTCTATCCACTACCTTCATATTCTTTTCCAGCTTATAACATATCTGTCAACTTGTAGAAATATCACAACAATAAGTGTGCTCATACCTTGAATTTTCCTGTGTGACCATGGACAAGTCATCTTACCTCTATGTAACCAAACTTTTTTCATCTTCAAAATAGATATAATTATATACCACCTAACTCACAGAGTTTTTCAAAAGGAAAGTCTTCTGTAAAAAATAAAGCACTATAGTATAATCCTGAAAACACCCTAAAAATGTGAGCTATAGTTACTGGTTCAGCATCAACTGGCATACTTGCATGATCATTATATACATGCGTACCTACAGTCATCTTCTTTCTCAACAGCATCTAACAATAACATTTATATGATGCCTTCATATTTGCAAAGCACTTTGCAAATTTCATCTCATTTTGTCCTCACAACTGTAGGGAGGTAGATGCTATTGTTATCCCCATTTTACAAATGAGGAAAATCAGCCAAATATGTCATGTGATCTGCATGTGGTCACCCAGCTAGTATGTCTGAGGTAAGATTAGAATCCAGGTTCTTCTGATTTCAACACTCTATCCCCTGAACCACTCACATCACTTCAAGTTTAAATAATCCCAATACACATGCACTATTCTGATGGATCTGAGTTTTACTCAATGTACTCTTCCTAATGATACAGGTCAGAATCAGTTCATACCTATCCATCCTATGTGATTTTTATACATGTATTATGAATTCAGCACTTATGTGAGTCAATGTGGTGGGGCTTCTTGCTTGCATTCACTTGACTTCAAAAGAAGGCAGATGGAAAATGCAGACTATGACTAGTGGTTATTCCTTATTCTGTCCATGTAACCATCTCACTTTCTTTTTAGATCATATATTCCTTTGAAAATACATTTCTCCTGTATAATTCCTACTTTGTAATATATTGTACTCAGTTTACACCAGCATATATGTCCTCATTAACACTTAAATAAGCCTTAAATAAACACTTAAATAAGTCTACAATACTTCAAAGAATATAGTTTATTATGTCTTGTAGAAATATAAGTCTAAAGAGGGCTGTTGGCATTTGAAAGTTGGGCTTTTTTCCAGGAGAAACTTGTGGTCATAAAAAACTTCATATTCTCTAAAAGGCAATTAAGCCTGTTCTTCTTCAACTGGGGCCCAACTCATGGTGTGTGTACAGTACCTGTCATAGATATAGATATAGCTAGAGAGATAGAAATGGATAAAAAAGATAGAGGGAGAGATAGAGGGAGATATAAATACATAAGTATGAAAACACCTGATTAAAGAATGGCAAAGAAGAGTGAAGAAATAAAGATGCTATTATTATTCATTAAGGGTTTCTTTTTGAATTTTTTAAAATATATTTTTAGTTTTCAACATCAACTTTTATAAGATTTTCAGTTCTAAATTTTCCCCCTCCCTCAACTCCCTCCTCCCCAAGACAGTATGCAATCTGATATAGGATATACATGTACAATCATATTAAACATATTTCCACATTAATCATGCTGTGAAAGAAGAATCAGAACAAAAGGGAAAAAACACAAGAAAGAAAAAAAAGAGAAAATAGTATTCTTTAATCTGCATTCAGACTCCATTATTCTTCCTCTAGATGTAGATAGCATTTTCCATCATGAGTCTTTGGGAATTGTCTTAGATTATTGCATTGCTGAGAAAAGCTGTTTATCAGAGCTGGTCATCCCACAATGTTGCTGGTACTTTATATAATGTTCTCCTGGTTCTGCTCACTTCACTCAGCATCAAGTCATCCAAATCTTTCCAAGTTTTTCTGAAAACAACCTGCTCATCATTTCCTATGGAAGTATAGTATTCCATTAGATTCATCAACCACAACTTGTTCAGCCATTCCCCAATTGATAGATATCCCCTCAATTTCCAATTATTGGCCACCACAAAAAGAGCTGCTATAAATATTTTTGTACATGTGGGTCCTTGTCTCTTCTTTTGATCTCTTTGGGATACAGAACTAGTAGTGTTATTGCTGGATCAGAGGGTATGCACAGTTTTAGAGCCCCTTGGGTGTAGTTCCAAATTGCTCTCCAAAATGGTTGGCTCATTTTACAACTCCACCAACAATGAATTAGTCTTCCAATTTTCCCACATCTTCTCCAACATTTATCATTTTCTTGTTTTGTCATGTTAGCCAATCTGATAGGTGTGATAGATAACTCAGAGGTGCTTTAATTTCCATTTCTCTAATCAATAGTGATTTAGTGTATTTTTATATGAAGATAGATTTAGTTTTGGTAATTTTGTTATCTGAAAACTAGCTGTTCATGTGTTAGTTGACCATTTGTCAAGTGGTGAATGACTTGTATTCTTATACATCTGACTCATATATTTTATAAATGAGACCTTTATTAGAGACACTGGCTATAAAAATTGTTTCCCAGATTTCTGCTTCCTTTCTAGTCTTGGTTGCATTGGTTTTGTTTGTGTGAAACCTTTTCAATTTAATATAATTAAAATTATACATTTTGCATTTCATAATGTTTTCCACAGTTTGTTTGGTCATAAATTCTTCCCATCTCCATAGATCTGACAGGTGAACTATTACTTTTTCTGCTAATTTGTTTATATTATCACCCTTTATGTCTAAATTGTGTACAGATTTTGACCTTATCTTGGTTTATGGTGCAAGACTTTGATCTATGCCTAGTCTCTGCCATACTGTTTTCCCAGCAGTTTTAGAAAATAGTGAGTTCTTGTCCCAAAAGCTGGAGTCTTTGGGTTTATCAAACAATAGATTGCTATAGTCATTGACTATGGTGTCTTGCATAACTAACCTATTCAAGTGATCTACCACTCTATTTCTTAGACAGTAGCAAGTGGTTTTGATAATTGCTGCATTACAATATAGTTTTAGATCCATTATAGCTAGGCCACCTTCCCTTACATATCTTTCCATTAATTCCCTTGATATTCTGGACCTTTTGTTCTTCCAGATGAATTTTGTTATGTGTTTCTCTAGCTCTATAAAATATTTTTGGTAGTTTGATTGGAATGGAAGTGAATAAGTAAATTAACTTCAGTAGAATTGTCATTTTTGTTATATTGGCTCTATCTACCCATGAGGAACTGATATTTTTCCAATTATTTGGATCTGAATTTATTTGTGTGAAAAGTGTTTTGCAATTGTGTTCATACAGTCCCTGGGTTTGTCTTGGCAGGTTGACTCTCAAATGTTTTATAATGTCTTCAGCAACTTTAAATGGAATTTCTTTTTCTATCTCTTGCTGCTGGGCTTTGTTAGTAGTATATAGAAATGTCGATGTTGATATTAGTTTATTTTACATCCTGCAACTTTGCTAAAGTTGTTTATTATTTCAAGTAGTTTTTTACTTGATTTTCCAAGATTCTTTAAGTATACCATCATATCATCTGCAAAAAATGATAACTTTGTTTCTTCATTGGCTATTCTAATTCCTTCAATTTCTTTTCTTCTCTTCTTGCTAAAGCTAACATTTCTAGTAGAATATGAATAACAGGGGTGATAATGGACATCCTTGTTTCAACCCCTATCTTACTGGAAGTCTTTCTGGTTTGTCCCCATTACATATAATGTTTGCTGATAGTTTTATATAGATGCTACTTATCATGTTAATGAAAACTCCATTGATTGCTATGCTCTCTAGTGTTTTTCAAAGGAATGGATGTTGTGGGGGAAGGAGCCAAGATGGCAGCTGGAAAGCAGGGACTTGCATGAGATCCCACCCAGGTCCCTCTAAACACCTATAAAAATGGCTCTGAACAAATTCTGGAGCTGCAGAACCCACAAAATAACACAGGGAAGCAGGGCTCCAGCCCAGGAAAGCCTGGATGGTTGCAGGGAAGGGTCTAGCAAATGGAGCTGGGAGCAGAGCCCAGCGTGGGCTGCACCAGGACCAACCAGACTGGGAGCTGGGTGAAACAGGTGCTAGGGCCCTGAATCAGTGAGCTGTGGCAGTTACATGACTTCCCAACCCACAAACACCAAAGACAACAGAGAAGGTTAGTCTCTGTTGAAGGGAAAATCTTCGGGGAACAGAGTGAAAAGAGTTTACGATTTGGCCACTGCCCTGGGGGCAGCGGAGGTGGTGCAGCTCTGAGGACAGAGCTGCAGCTGCAGTTGCTTCTGGCCTCAGGCCCACCTGGTGGAAGGAATTAAGTGGCAGATTACAGCAGGAGTGCAGAGCCTGCTTAAGATCTGAATTGAGGTGCAGGTTGGCGGTTCTTGGGGGAGGAGTAGCACTGGTGTGGCAGAGCTTGCTGTGTTGAAAAAGCTCTGAAAACAACATTGCAGCCCTTCAAGCTTGGGACAAAGTACTCTATACTCTACAAGCAGTCATACCCTAACAAAAAACTCAAGGATCAAGTAGTTGGCTGGGAACATGGACAGGCAGCAAAAAAAAAGACTAAGATTCAGACTGATAATTTGGAATCTTTCTTTGGTGACAAAGAAGACCAAAACATACAGCCAGAAGAAGTCAACAAAGTCACAGAGCCTACATCAAAAGCCTCCAAGAAAAATATGAACTGGTCTCAGGTCATGGAAGAGCGTAAAAAGCATTTGGAAGAGCAAGTTAGAGAAGTAGAGAAAAAATTGGGAAGAGAAATGAGAGTGATGGGGGAAAACCATGAAAAACAAGTCAATGACTTGCTAAAGGACACCCAAAAAAATACTGAAGAAAATAACACCTTAAAAAATAGACTAACTCAAATGGCAAAAGAGCTCCAAAAAGCCAATGAGGAGAAGAATGCCTTGAAAGGCAGAATTAGCCAAATGGAAAAGGAGGTCCAAAAGACCACTGAAGAAAATACTACCTTAAAAATTAGTTTGGAGCAAGTGGAAGCTAGTGACTTTATGAGAAATCAAGATATTGTAAAACAGAACCAAAGGAATGAAAACATGGAAGACAATGTCAAATATCTCATTGGAAAAACCACTGACCTGGAGAATAGATCCAGGAGAGAGAATTTAAAAATTATTGGACTACCTGAAAGCCATGATCAAAAAAAAGAGCCTAGATATCATCTTTCAAGAAATTATCAAGGAGAACTACCCTGATAGTCTAGAGCCAGAAGGTAAAATAGAAATTGAAAGAATCCACTGATCGCCTCCTGAAAAAGATCCCAAAAAGAAAACTCCTAGGAATATTACCACCAAATTCCAGAGCAAACAGAACAATGAGAAAATACTGCAAGTAGCCAGAAAGAAACAATTTGAGTATTGTGGAAACACAATCAGGATAACACAAGATCTAGCAGCTTCTGCATTAAGGGATCAAAGAACTTGGAATATGATATTCTGGAGGTCAATGGAGCTAGGCCTAAAACCAAAAATCACCTACCCAGCAAAACTGAGTATCATGCTCCAAGTCAAAATATGGATTTTCAATAAAATAGAGGACTTTCAAGCTTTCTCAGTGAAAAGACCAGAGCTGAATAGAAAATTTGACTTTCAAACACAAGAATCTAGAGAAGCATGAAAAGGTAAACGAGAAGGAGAAATCATAAGGGACTTACTAAAGTTGAACTGTTTTGTTTACATTCCTACATGGAAAGATAATGTATATAATTCATGAGATCTCAGTATTAGGGTAGCTGAAGGGAAAGTGTGTGTGTGTGTGTGTGTGTGTGTGTGTGTGTGTGTGTGTGTGTGTGTATAAAGAGAGAGAGACAGAGCCAGAGAGAGAGACAAAAACAGAGAGCACAGGGTGAGTTGAATAGGAAGGGATGGTATCTAAAAAAATAAAATCAAATTAAGGAATGGGAGAGGAATATATTGAGAGGGGGAGAAAAGGAGAGATAGAATGGGGTAAATTATCTCACAAAGAAGTGGCAAGAAAAAGTAGTTCTGTTGGGAGGGAAGAGGGGGCAGGTGAGGGGGAATGAGTGAATCTTGCTTTCATTGGATTTGACCTGAGGAGGGAATAACATACACACTCAATTGGATATCTTACTCTGCAGGAAAGAATGAGGAAGGAGAAAGAAGGGGGAGATGATAGAAGGGGAGGGCAGGTGGGGGAGGACTTTTGAAAAGGGACAGGGTCAAGGGAGAAAATTGGATAAAGGGGAGTGGGATAAGAAGGAGCAAAATATACTTAGTCTTTCACAACACGAATATTGTGGAAGGATTTTGCATAATGAAACACATGTGGCCTATATTGAACTGCTTGCCTTCTTAGGGAGGATGGGTGGGGAGGGCAAGGGGAGAGAATTTAGAACTCAAAGTTTTAAAAGCAGATGTTCAAAAAAAAAGTTTTTGCATGCAACTAGGAAATAAGATATATACTCAATGGGGCATAAAAATCTATCTTGCCCTACAAGAAAGTAAGGGAAAGGGGGATGGGGGGGGTGCGGTGACAGAAGGGAGGGTTGACTGGGAAATGGGGCAATCAGAATATATACCATCTTGGAGTGGGGGATAGGGTAGAAATGGGGAGAAAATTTATAATTCAAACTCTTGTGAAAATTAATGCTGAAAACTAGAAATATTAAATAAATAAATAATGATTTAAAAGGGATGGATATTGTATTTTGCCATAAATGTTTCTGCATTGATTGAGATAATCATATGATTTCTGTTAATTTTATTATTGATATGGTCAATTATGCTGACAGTTTTCTTAATATTGAACCAGCCCTGCACTTCTGGCATAAATCCCACCTAGTCATAGTGTATTATCCTTGTGATCAGTTGTTGTAACCTCTTTGCTAATATTTTTCTTAAAAATTTGCATCTATATTCATTAGGTAAATTGGTCTATAATTTTCTTTTTCTGTTTTGGCTCTTCCCGGTTTAGGTATCAGCACCATATTTGTATCATAAGAAGAATTTGTACTGTAAAAAGAGTTTGTCTCATTGACATTCACGGAGTAGGACTCCTTCACTTATTTTTCCAAAAAGTTTATATAACATTGGAATCAGTTGGTCTTTAAATGTTTGGTATAATTCATCTGGCCCTGTAGATTTTTTCTTGGGGAGTTCATCAATAGCTTGCTCAATTTCTTTTTTTTTTAAATGAGGTTAAATATATTATTTCCTCTTCCATTAGTCTGGAATTCCATGAATTGCAATTTATATTTTTGCAAAAATTCATTCATTTCACTTAGATTGTCTGATTTATTGGTATACAGTTAGGCAAAATAGCTCCTAATTATTGTTTTAATTTCTTTTTGGTTGGTGGCGAATTCACCCTTTTTATTTTTGATGCTGGTAATTTGGTTTTCTTCATTCTTTTTTTTAAATCAAGTTAATGAAAGGTTTATCTGTTTTACTGTGTTTTTTTCCAATAAAACCAGCTCCTACTTTTATTAATTAGTTCAATACTTTTCTTGATTTCAAATTTATTAATCTGTCTTTTGGTTTTCAGCATTTCTGATTTGGTATTTAACTGATGTTCAATTTCTTCTTTTTCTAGGTTTTTTAGTTGTTTGCCCCATTCATTTATCTCCTCCTTCTCTTTTCTATTCATGTAAGCATTTAGAGATATAACACTTCCCCTAAGAACTACGTTCACTGCATCACATAAGTTTTGGTACATTGTCTCATTATTGTCATTCTCTTGAAAGAAGTTGTTGCTTGTTTCTATGATTTGTTGCTTGATCCACTCATTCTTTAGGATTAGATTATTTAGTTCCCAATTCATTTTTGGTCTACCTTTCCATGGCCCTTTATCACATGTAATTTTTATTGCATCATGATCTGAAAAGGATTTATTTGATATTTCTGCTTTTCTGCATTTTATTGTGGGGTTTTTATGCCCTGGTAGTCAATTTTGTGTAGGTGCCATGTACCACTGACAAAAAGGTATATTCCTTTCTATCTCCATTCAGTTTTCTCCAGAGGTTTATTATATCTACCTTTTCTAAATACATTCACCTGCTTAACTTCTTTCTTGTTTATTTTAGATTTATTTAGTTCTGAAAGGGGGATTTCTAGGTCCCTCATCACTATAGTTTTACTGTCTATTTCTTCCTATAACTCACTTAACTTTTCTAAGAATCTGGATGCTACACCACTTGGTAAATATATATTTAGCATTGATATTACTCCATTGTCTATGGTACCTTTAAACAGGATGTAGTTTCCTTCCTTTTCTCTTTTATTTGATCTATTTTTGCTTTTGCTTTATCTGAGATCAGGATTGCCACCCTTGCTTTTTTTTTACTTCAACTAAATCATAATACATGCTGCTCCAGTCTTTTCCTTTACTCTCTGTGTATCTCTCTGCTTCAAATTCATTTCTCATAAACAACATATTGTATAATTATGGTTTTTGGTCCACTCTGCTATCCACTTTCATTTATGGGAGAGTTAATCCCATTCACATTCACAGTTATGATTCTGTGTCTTTCTCTCCATTCTCCCCCTCCACACACACACACATTTGTGCTTTCCTCTGTCCTTTCAATCTTTTCCTTTTCACCAGTGTTTTTCTTCTGACCACTGACTCTGCAGGCTCTCCTCCCTTCCCTTTCTTTCCCCTTTCCCCTCCTACTTCCTATAGGGTAAGATAGACTTCTATACCCCACTGAGTATGTATGTTATTTCCTCTTTGAGCCAAATCTGATGAGAGTAAGATTTAAATAATGCTCACCTCCTTCCTTTCTTTCCATCTACTGTAATAGGTCTTTGTGCCTCTTCATGTGATATAATTTACCCTTCTCTGCCTCCTCCTTTCCTCTTCTCCCAGGATAATCCTTTTTTTCACCCCTTAAATAATTTTTAATCATCACATCAAAGTCAACTTATAACCATACTCTCTGCATGTATGTATATCCCTTCTAAATGTAACAAAGATACACTTCTTAAGAGTTATATCATACTCTCATGTAGACATTTAAAGAGCTTTATAAAATAAGATTTTTTTTTCTTTCCCTGCTTACCTTTTTATGCTTCTCTTGAGTCTTATTTTTGAAGATAGAATTTTCTCTTCAGATTTGTTTTTTTTAAACAGGAATAATTGAAAGTCCCATTTTCAAGATGTCATTATATGAAGAATATCTTCCTTAAATAGCAAAATGTAATGATGTTCTGAATGGAAAGAAACATAAGAAATTTTGAGCTGATAGAGATGACAGGGTCATGGATTTAGAGATGAAAGGGGGTGGACATTTAATGAAACAGAGAATTTTCTAGAATTCCTGATGAAAAGACCAGAGCTGAAGAAGAAAAAATTAACATTCAAACACAAGACTCAAGAGAAGCATAAAAAGGTAACCAGGAAAGAGAAACCATAAGGGACCTAATGAGGTTAAACTGTTCACATTCCCAGTGGGAAGATGATATCTGTAACTCCTGAGAACTGTAGTATTAGGGCAACTAGAAGGAGTCTGCATAAACAGAGGGCATGGTTGTGAGTCAATTATATTTGCATGATCTCAAAAAGTAGAGCAAGTGCAGCAAGAGGGATGCCTTGGGAGAAAGGAGAAGGGAGAGGAAAAATGGGGGAAATTTTCTTACTTAAAAGCAGTATGGAAAGAAGAGCTTAAAGTAAAAAGAAAATGAGGGAGTGCTGTACAATGCTTGAACATCATTCTTACCAGAATTGGTTCAAAGAAGAAAGAATATTGTAGATAGATAGATAGATAGAAACACATATACATATATACATATATACTCAGATGGAAATAAAAATCTGTCTTACCCAACAGAGAAGTAGGAACAGAGGATAAGAGAACAGGGATAACTAAAGGGAGAGCTGATCAACAGAGACATTCGTCTAAAGCAAAATGGACTTTTAAGGAAAGACAGGATAAGAAGACAGAAAGAAGGGAAAATTGAAGAAAATAGGATGAAGGGAAATACACAGTAATCACAACTATGAATTTGAATGGGATGAACTCATGCAAAAAACAGAAGGAAATATTGGAATGGATTAGAAACCAGGATCAAGCAATATGTTGTTTACAAGTAACATACTTGAAGCAGAAAGATGTGGTTAAAATAAAAAGTTGGAGCAAAACCCATTACACTTCAGCAGAGGTATAAAAGGGAAAGGGAGAAGTCAACTAAGTGGCTTGGTGGATAGAGTGCCAGGCCCAGAGTCAGGAAGACTTGAGTTCAGATCTCCCTCAGACAATTAGTAGCGGTGTGACCTGGGCAAGTCATTTAACATTATTTATCTCAGTTTCCTCATCTGTAAAATGAGCTAGAAAAGAAAATGGCAAACTCCTCCAAAATATTTTAAAAAAAAAACCCCAAATGTGGGTCATGAAATTGTACAAACTACCTGCCTGTATACTTATGTGAATATTCATCCATTTTACTTATATTATCAACAACAGCTTTATTGACATATAACTAGGCAATTGTACATTCAATTTAAAAAGCTAGAGAAAATAAAAATCCTTATTAAAGTCCAAAATAAACATCCTAAAAATCAAAAGAGAGATTAATAAAATTGAAATTATAAGAGATCATTTAATGAATAAAGAAATCTAGGAGCTGGTTTATGGCAGCAGGGAGGGGAGGAAGCAATAAAATGGATAAACCGTTAGTTAATTTGATTAGAAAAAAAACAAAACCAAATTACCATCATCAAAAATGAAAAGGGTAAATGCACCACCAATGAAGATGAAATTAAAGCAATTATTAGGACCCATTTTGCTCAATTATATGTCAACAAAGCTGTTATTGATCATCTAAGTGAAATGGATGAATATTTGCCTAAGTATACAGGTAGGTAGTTTGTGCAGTAGATAAAGCACTAGTCCTAGAGGGAGGAAGAATAATCTTCTTGAGTTCAAATCTGTCCTTATATACTCACTAGCTGTATGATCCTGGGCAAGTCACTTAACCCTGTTTGCCTCAGTTTCCTCATCTATAAAATGAGCTGGAGTAGGAAATCACAAGCCATTACAGTGTCTTTGCCAAGAAAACCCCAAATAGGGTCATGAAGAATCAGACATGGCTAAAAAGACTGAACAGCAACAGCAACAAATTAATTACCCAGATTAAATGAAAAGGAAATAAAATACGAAAATTACCTTATTTTTTTTAAAAAATGGGGGCAGTTAGGTGGCGCAGCAAGTAGAGCACTGGCCCAGGAATCAGGAGGACCTAAATTCAAATCTGGCCTCAGATACTTGACACACTTATTAGCTGTGTGACCTTGGGCAAATCACTTAACCCCAATTGCCCTGCCTTCCCCCTTGCAAAAAATTTAAAAAAAAAAATGAATAAGCCATTAAGTGAGCTCCCTAAGGAAAAAAAAATGCTCAGGACTGGATGGATTTAAAAGTGGATTCTACCAAATATTTAAAGAACAATTAATTTCAATAGTATATGAACTTTTGGGAAGGAAATAGGTAAAAAAAAATAAGTCTTACCAGATTCCTCCTGTAAAAGAAATGTGGTTTTGTTTCTGAAACCAGGGAAAGAAAAAAACCTGTAGAACAATTTTCCTAATGAATATTGATGCAAAAACTTAAAATTAAATACCGGCGGAGACATTATAGTAATGTATCACAAAAATCATACACTGGTCAGATTGGATTTTTATAAGGAATAAAGGGCTTGCTCAATATTGCAAAAAAAATAATATTTGACTATATCCATAAGAAAAAAACAATCAAAACCACATTATTATCTCAGTAGATACAGAAAAAGGTTTCCACAGAATATAATATGCATTCTTACTACAAACAATAGAAAGCATATGAATAAATGCAGCACTTCTTAAAATGATAACTAGTAATCTATCTCTTATAATGAGGATGAACTAGAAGCCTTCCCAATAAGATCAGGGAGAAAATAAGGATGTGAATTATCACCACTACCATTCAATATCATACTAGAAGTGCTAGCTATAGCAATAAGAAAAAGAAATTGAATGAATAACAATAATCAAAGAGGAAACAAAAGTATCACTCTTTGCAGATGATATGATGGTATACATAGACAACACTATAGAATCAATCAACTCTAGCTGAAACAATTAAGAACTTTAGCAAACATTCAGAATAAAAAATAAACCCACATAAATCATAAGCATCCCTACAAACTAGCCAAAAATAATAATAAAGCCCAGGAGGAAGAGATAGAGAAATTGCATTTAAACTAACTGCTGAAAATACAAAATACTTGGGAGCCAAGGAAAATTCATGAATTATATCAACACAATTACAAAACACTTTTCACACGAATATAGACAGATCTAAACAACTGGAGAAATATGAATTGTTCATGTCTAGGATCAGCCAATATAATACAAATAATAATTCTGTCTACATTAATTTACTTGTGCCATGCCAATAAAACTACCAAAGAACTACTTGATAGAACTAGAAAAAATAATAAGAAAACCAATTTGAAGGAACAAAAGGTCAATAATATCAATGGAATTAATGAAAAAATGTGAAAGAACACAGCCTAGTAAAAATGGCAATCACCAAGACAATCTGGTACTGGCTAAGAAATAGAATGGTGGTTCAGTGTAATAGATTAGGTATACAATACACAGGGGTAAGTGACTGTACTAATCTAGTGTTTGATAAAACCAAAGAACCAAGCTTTGGGGGTAAAAACTCATCATTTGACAAAAATTGCTGGTAGAACTAGGGAGTAGTTTGGTCAAAAATAGGCATAGACCTTCATCGCACACCATATACCAAGATAAAATGAAAATGGGTACATGATTTGGACATAAAGGACAATATCATAAGCGAAGTAGGGGAGCGTGGGAAAATTTACCTGTTGGATCTATGGATAAGAGTTTATGACTAAGCAAGAGATAGAGTGGATCATGGGAAATAAACTGGATAATTATAATTACATAAAAGGTAAAAGTTTTTGGATGAATAAAAACAATGCAGCCAAAATTAGAAGGAATGTAAGAAACTTGGGGGTGGAATTTTTGTAAGTTTATCTAACAAATCCAAATTTCTCTAATATGGAGGGAATTGAATGAAATTTATAAAATAAGATCAATAAGGGAAATTAGTTGTAAGTGGCCAAACTTTATGTAAGGCAGTTTTCAAAAGAAGAAATCAAAGCTTTGCTTTTTATTTTTATATGAAAAAACTCTAAATCACAGTTAATTGTAGAGTCAAATTAAAATAACGCAGAGATACAATCTATACCTAACAGATTGACTAACATGACAGACAAAGGGAAATGATAAAATTTAAAAAAATTGAGATACTATTACACTGTTAATGGAGTTGTAAAATTGTACAAAATTCTGGAGAACAATTTAGAACTATGCACAAAAAGTTATGAAACTGTGCATACCCTTTGACCCAGCAATACCACTATTAGGCCTGTATCACAAAGAAATAAAAGAAAAAGAAAAAGGACCCACATGTACAAAAATATTTATA